>NC_092129.1:182248003-182848003 GCF_043159975.1 Macaca nemestrina | reverse complement strand
GATATTTTCAAAAGACACGTGCTCTTGCAATACATTATGTTGTCACGCATATATGGAAGGCATCCTGGGGTTAACTCTGGTGACTGAAGGAAATAGCACTCCTTTTCACAGTTGACAGCCACTGGGTGCTCCCACTCTGCAGTGAGAGCGGGGGAGGGAACATTTGCCAGCCTTTCTGGAGATCCAGCAGCCAGAAGAAAACCAAGAAACTCAGAGCGGAAAGTCACCTGGGGAAACGGCGAGTTCTGTTTGTAAAATACACATCCAGACAATGTCCCAGCCTTCCTCATGGGAAGGTGTGCGTATCTACGCCAAAATGTCATCTTAGGTATGAGAGCTAGAACCGGAGATGTGGAGAGGAGTTACAAAGTGCACTTTTAAAACATGATGTCTAGATTTTCTCTAAAATATTTCAGCAAGAAATGAAAACAGAAAGGTAAATGAAGCAAGTGTGGCAAAACCTTGATCACTGTTACATGTAGGTGATGAGCGTATGAGAGGGCTTACGGTATACTCTCTCCACGTTGGTACACTGTGAAACTTTTTTCGTAATAACAAATACAAAAAAAGATCCTGCGGCCCCGGCTGAGCCACCCCTATCCACCTGGTGCTTCCCCTTTGTATCAAGCCGGCCCCAAAACGACCCCTCAAGCTCCTTCCTATCTTGCAGACTTCTACCAGGACGAGTTTAGACAGCTGCAAGCGTTTTCTTAAGAAGCTAAAAGAAATGAGAAATCACAATTTTTAAAAAATCGTTGTCTTTCTGTCACTGTAACCACCGAAAGACGAGGTACGTCCTCCGGGACAGAACGCTGACCTGCGCTGAGCCAGCCGAATCCAGCTTCTCCAGGGGCAGGTGCGCGGGACGATTTGTTGACTTGCTTGTTTTCCCCCAAACCGCAGGACACCTCCAGGAGCTCCAAGACAATTCACAAATGAAGGCACCCAGCCCCTGCCCCTTGCTTCGGAGAACCAAAATAACAGAACCGAATGTCCGTTTTTTCAGCAAAGCCTAAAGACGCTCGTGTCCCGTGGAGAGGTGCCCACCCGTGACTCGGCCGCCCCTTCTTCTTGGGGGTCCGGGTAGGGGAGGGCAGGAAAGCAGGACGTGCCCTAAGCGGGCCAACCGAGTGCGAGACACGACGCTGCAGGAATCTGCCGCCTGCGGGTCACACGCCGGCCGGCCCCGCGCCGGGGCTGGGGCCTGGGCTGCGGGGACGCGGGGACGCGGGTCGCGGGCGTCAGGAGCCGCGAGCAGGTGGTGGCCGCGCCGGGCGGCCCCGCGGGCCGCGATTCCCGAGAGCCTGGCGCCACCCCGCGGAAGCGAGAGGAACTGCGGCGTCTTCCCGCTCCCACGCGGAGGGGAACAGGGACGCGCAGGCCGGGCCGCACAATCCCGGGGCTCTGGCGGGAGGGAAGGTGACCTGCACGTGACGACTCCGAGAGGCCAGGCCCGGCCCTCGCAATTCACCCACGAGGAGACCGTAACCAAGCCACCAAAGCTCTCTGGCCAGACCGAGACCCCTTTCCCCCGGGCGCCAAGAGAGAAAAGCACTTTCTCCTAAAACACGAGCTCCCCACGGAGGGGCCCGGGGCTGGCTGGCACCGGGCAGGGTGTGCGGCGGCCGTGCGGGCGCGGGCGAGGGTCACGTGGAGGCAGGCGGAGAGGGCGAGGGGCCCAGTAAATCATCCTGAGGAGTGTTTGGCCCGAGTCCCTGTTTCCGAAAGGTTGCGGGACGGCTTTGACGTTGATTATATAGCTGTTCTCTTTTCAAGTGCGCGCCCCTCCCCACCGCAGCCCGTCTGGTGTGCGAGGATTGTGTTTGAAAGGGAGGAAGCATTCTTGAAGTGGTGGGTGATGGATTGTCTAAACCCTTCTGGGACGTTCTGGGCGGGGGTTCTCGAGGCAGCTCATCAATAAAGACCCCCCTGGAGAGAAGGGGCGGTCGGTGAACAGCCCCCGCCGCGCAGCCCCGAGGCCCCAGGCCTGGAACACAATCCTCGGTGTGGGGCACAGGGCGTGAGGGGAGGATGAGCTGCCCCTGGGCAGATGGAGATTTCTCCTTGCCTGGGCCCTTTGGCCCCCAAAGCCTTGCAGACTGGCCGCGTGGGTGCCATGGGGCGATTTCTTGGGAAAGGAAGGCAGCAGAAAGGCCCGTGGGCTCTCAGCGCCTTGGAGTCAGCGGAGCAGGAAGGACAGTGGAGGTGCGGACACGCCTCCAGCCACCGTGCTCCCCTAGGAGAATGTCACCTTTACTTCAGTCCCTGTAGGACCCTACCTCTCAACCACCCTCGTGCATGTGGTTTACCTTGGCATCGATTTCCAGGCCGCTACAGAAAACCTGTCCACCACCCCCCACCCCGAGCTGGAGGAGGGAGTTGGGAGGCGGGGGTGGCGTTTTCTGTCCACCTCCCCCGAGCTGGAGGAGGGAGTTGGCAGGCGGGGGTGGCAGTAAGGGTCACCTGGTTCAAGCCGTCCCCGGGTCTGGCGGGCTGAGAGCCTCAAGGGCCACGCCCCAGGCCGGCGGTGTCCTCTGAGGTCGCAAAGCCACCTGGCTTCTGGAGAAGCAGCAGCCTCGGCCTTGGCTGGGAGAAGACCCAGTCGGGCCCTCTCTGCTCCAAACTTGAACTTCTCTGGGTCCTCACGAGGAGGCGGCTGCTCTGGGGTCGGGAACTCCGACGGAAATGAAGGGGGGGCGCAGGTTCCCTGACACGATTCGGCCTGGAGAGGCAGCCTTGGGGCCCAGACTCGTCTAGGGTGCTCCCGCAGCTTCCCCGGCCTCCTCTGGCCCATCGCGAGCGAGCTCCCCTCCCCCTCTGGGTCGACTTCGGGCGCCTTTGGCCTTCCCAGGCCGCCGGGGTTCCGCGGAGGGGTTGGTCCCTCCCTCCCGCCACCGCAGCCGGCCCAGGGTTAGGCCGCCTCCGGGGCCCGGGGCCTTTGGCCAGGCTGCGGGGAGGGGTCGAGGTGGGGGGGATCCCCAAAGCAGCTCCTCGGAGGCGGCGTCTGGGCGCCCTGAGGTCCCTAGTCGGCCTCTGGGCGCCGAGCACGTTTTATTTATCCCCACAGAGGATGCTGGAGGACAAAAGAAATATTTGGACGTCAGAGCTGATTTATATTTTTGGAAGAGCTACGTTTCCTTTTCTGAAGAGAAGTGAGCGCGCCCCATATCCTGAGCTCGGCGGGGAGGACCAGAGGGGAGTTTTGATGCGCCAGGAAGTTCATCTATCGCCCAGGCGCTCAGGACCCGGCGCCCCGCCGAGTTCGCTGCCCTCGGAAATATTTATTTATTTGGGGGAAGGGAGGGCAGCGGGGAGGAGACCAGCCAGACGGGAGAAGAAAGCCCTGCCCAGGCTGGGTTGGGACCTCCAGGGCGCTTCCCCACGCGGCCGCAGCCGGCCAGCCTCTGGTCTCGGTCGGGGGGCATCGGAGGCGCGGCCTGGCGACCTCCGGGCGCCTTCGGTTGGTGTCTTCCGTAGCCTTCGGCGCGCACCCTCCCGCGTGCAGTGCCCGGAGTGACCTCTCCAGGCCCCGCGGGCGCCTCCTGGGTGGGCCCCGAGGCCCCGCCAGCCCTGCCCAGCCGTGTGCGCGCGCGGCCTAGCCATCTTCCTCCCTAGCCTGGGAGGGCGGGCGGGAGGAGGGGATCCGAGGCCTGGGGCTGCGGAGCAAAAGGAACGCGGACCCCTAAAGGACCCCGAGCGTTGCCACAGCCCCGGGAGGGCGGAGGGAAGGTGTGCAGAGCTCGCGGGTCTCCCAGGACGCAGCCTGGTTCCTACCGGTTTCCAAGGCATCTGCACGCTCTGTCCTGCGACCTAAAGCATGGGGACGTCCCTTCCAGCAGCATCAGTGTGCGATAAGTTATGCTGAGGGCACCCACACTTGCTTCCAGGAATACTTGTGGTACAGGCTTCCCAACTGATTTTCTTTAGCCGCTGGGAGCCCCCCCTTCTTCCCCCGCTGGGAGACGCAGACCGACTCTGTTCCAACCTAAGCCCCTTCTCTCTGCCTTTTAGACAAAGCGGGCCGTCCCTGCTCTCCAGCCCACTCCCCCAACCCCGCAACTTTCCACCCCTAAACGCAACGGGCTGTAGGCGAAGTTGAAGAGGTGCTCCGCCTGGTACTGACGCCTCCGCACCGGGATCGGGGTCTGCAGGCCGCTGGGCTGGCTCCTGGGATCATCCCAAGGTTTTGGTCTCGCAATCGAAGGGGCCCCGCAATTTGGGAAGCGCGGAAGTGGGGTCAGGCCGGTCTTCGCTTGAGGATCTCATAGATTGGACCCTTTTCCCCCCCTTCCAAGCACCCTCAGACCTAGCCAGTTGGTCATCGAGTCGTGCCCACCGCCGAGGCCAGGAGATCTGGGGCTACTGGGGGATCTCTCAGGAAGGTGGCTATAAAGAGCCCTGACCGGGACACAAGCCTTTGGAGAGCGGAAGACTCTATCCAAATAAACATTTGGAACTGGGTGGCTGGTATTCAAACCCGGAGGTCTGGGGGTTTCTGGACTGAGGAAGGAGAGCAGACCCCAGGAGAGGTGTAAAATGCCCACTATGGGCCACCTTGTTCTCTCCAATCCCTGCCTCTGCGCGTCCTCCTAATGCTGTTCCCGTCCGCATTTTCTGTTGTTACTCGAAGTTTCTACAGAGGCTTCTGCAGTGTGCAGGCTGGTGCTCTTGCAGCATTTCCTCAATCACGCTGACACCCCCAGGCCCCAGCGCTGAGTTCTCGCCGTCGACATTTAGAAAGGCCTCGCAGGACTTCGGGAATCCTCTACACACCTTAACTTTGCGCCTAAATACAGAGCGAAAACAGCGGTCAGTCTCACTTTGAATCGGGAAGAGGCTTCCCTCCGCCCGGGCCCAGGCGGAAGGAAGGGAGGGTGCTGCAGGCGCGAACTGCCGGGAGGAGAGTCTTAGACGGCCTCAAACAGCGCGGTGCGGATGCGTCTCTCCTGTCGGTAACTGGTTTAGTCTAAGCCATTTCATGTAAAACCCACGAAGCAGAAGAAGCATGCTAAGAACACAAAATTTAAACCGCAATAATGAGGAGATTTCCTAGAATAAAACGCCGATTACAGAACAAAATCGGAGAAACCCAAGCTTGCTGAAGTTTACATTCCCTTGCGCTGGGGCAGGGGTGGGACCTAAAGGGTTGGAGGGGAAAGGAACCCGCAGCCCAGACGGGACAGTCAACCAAAGAGGGACGGAGAGAGGACCCATCGCGGCGGAGGCTGCATAGTTTTGGTTAACCAAGGACTGCCTGGGCTAATCTAGACTCATTTATATGAACCATACCTTCCCTTCCCGTAAGAAAAAAACAATTCAAGATTCGTGTTATTTATAGGGAGTGAAAGTGAGTGAAGAGCTCATCCTCATAAGAAGGAACCCCAGTGGGGGGTTGGGGGAGCCATCCTAAGCAAGGCTCTGTTTCAGAGACAAACACAACTTTCCTTTTAAACCGCCTGCTAACCAGAAATTAAGGTATTCCTCCCAGGGATGCAGAAATTGACATAATTTGCTATCACATACATTCTTCCTCAAGAGATTTGTATGCATCAGTGATTAAAACAAAGCTCAGAGAGGTTTTGCTGTAATGCAGTGGAAGGAACACTGACTTTGGAGTTCCAGGCCCAGGCTGCAGGCCAGCTTTGTCACTTGCCCCTGTGTGACTTGTAGCCAGTCACTCAGTCTCTGAGCCTCAGTTTCCTCATCTCAAAAGGAGGAGGATGATATCTGGGCCAGCTATTGGGTGACAAGATGGTACCTATGAGGTCTGTAACACACAGATGCAGGGCTTTAGTAATTATAGACCCAGTGGTGGTCTATGAGAGTAGTTTCCAGAGGCAGAAGTGGGGTATCCAAGAAAGAGTTTTGGAGGGGAGCCTTCCTGCTGATATAGCTGAAGAAGGCCCCAAGCTGGGTATCTTTCTGGAGTTCAGGGTCTACAGGGGCAGTATGCAGACTCCTGCAGAGAGGGAAGTCAGCAGACCGGCTCCTGGCCCTAAGTGCTCTCCAATGTCCACTGCCTTTCCACGACCTGGCCGGCCCTCGTAACACTCACCACACTCTAAGTGGGACTTCTTGCAAGTTTAGAGTTTCAGTAAAATGGATACTGCTGTTACTTGGATGGAGACAGGAGCCTTTTAAAAATCCCTCATAATTTACCAGCTGAATTGGTAGAAACTAAAATAATCTGGGTTTTTGTTTTGTTTTGTTTTTGTTTTGTTTTGTTGCTTGTTGGTTTGTTTTAATGCGTACCTGTGGACTTCCTAAAATCCCAGGCAAATTGGAAGTATTTTTCTGGAAACTGGCTCCATAGCGTCCATCCTGTTCTCAGAGGATGACCCGAAACCTGGGAGCTACTAGTACAGAAGGTTATCACTGGTCCTGCCTGGATTTTAGGGTTAGCGTCTTTTATTCTTCAGTCTCCAGGTCCTAAAACCTTTTAAGGCCTGCTCTTAAAAGGTTGGATCTGTATTCCCTAAGATCCAAATACATATAATTTTCAGGCACAGAGAAACAGAGAGAGTCCGTGGCTAAGTGACAATGAGTGCTGAATGTTTCCAAAGCCCATTGCCCCCCAACCCCAACTACAAGTGAGATAGTTGTCCTTTTCCCCACAAGCTTCTCCCCTGGGCTGATGCGTGCACACACACACACACACACACACACACACACTGAACTCTGTGTCAGTAGAACTCCTTTAAGATCCTATCTGTCCTCCCCATTCCAGCTTCTATTTTATGAAAATAATTATATTTTAGGCACTTAGAGCATTGGTTTAGTGAACACATTATATTTACTTTTATATTTAGTTACGTATTTTTAAGTTACTCCACATAAAATGACAAATGAGGTCAAGAGAAAAAATATCATGAAATACATGGAGACCCACCCCCCACAAACGCTCAGCAGTCAGTCAGAAATTCTTAGAAAGTGGAAACAACTGCACAGCCCCTACCCCAACCCAATCAAAACATCCCACCCGGAAAAGAGCGACTTGTTTCTTTTTTCTATTGGAAATGAGTGGTAAACTGAGTTCGGTTTGGCGGTGTTTTCTTAGCTGACTCTCGGCTACAATCAAGCCATTTTCGGACACATTCCCATGTAGGTACCAGGGGTGCTCTGGAGGAAGCTGTCGACGCCTGTTCAGCTAATTTAGGTTTTCTTTGTCTAATTACTGTGGAGCTTAGGGAGAAGGAGCCGGCTCAGGGCAGTAAACTGACACTCCTCTCTGTGTGTGGTATCCAGGCAGGGTCTGATGGAAAAAGCCTGCTTCCACTCAACCTCAGGTCACTGTCTGGGGCCAGCCCCGGCCCACCCCTCCCACATACCCCTCCCCTCCCCACCCGCCCTCTCTGCATCTACAGCCCCACCAGCACACTCAGCCAGGAGCAGTCCCCCAGCACTCCAGGGGCACACAGGGCTCCTGCCGCCCCAAGGGGCCTGCCTCGGCTGTGCGGCTGAAAGTTGAAGGCTATCTGCCTGGTGTCTCCCTTCTGATCACTGCACAACCTCCCTTTCTCCGGCCTCCTCCAACTCCCCAGGCTCCCCAGCAGGCACACCCGTGCACCTCCGTCCTTTCAGCCTAGACGCAGCGGGGTGCCCAGCTCTGCCTCCCATTTGGTTCCCTGGTCTGCAGCACCTTCTTTCTGGGCCTCCCCCTTCAGCCCTCGGGAAGGCCCCGCCAGCTTCGGCCTCCTGCTCTCCTCCTCCCTCTTCCAGCTCCTATCCCTGGTCGGACTACATTTCCCCGCACGTGTAATCCAATAACTAACTGTCGGGTCTCATTGGAAATGATTGATCCCGAGGGCACATCTCTCTCAGAGCCCGACTCTTACTTAGGGAGGAATTAGCCACAACTGGGGAGAAGTGTTCTCGGACAGGAGTTAGCTGAGAACTGGCACAGTTTCTGGTGGGCCATGGTAAGACGGAGGACGTAAATCTAGTGACAGCACACCCCTCAGGACTGCATATAAATACAGCTATCTCGCTTATCTCTGGGTCTTTCTCTTTCTTCCTTTCTTCCTTCCTTCCTTCCTTCTTTCTTTTTTTCTTTTTGCATTTTTTTCTTACAAAACACTAACTGGGGCGGGGGCGTGGGGGGAAGAAGTGGAAGCAAATGCAACCATGAGTTCCATGAGATCCAGGTTTCCAGTCTTTAAAACTTGGCTTAGGTTTCTCAGTCTAAATCCCTCTGCTCAAAGTTCTGAAAACGTCCACGGTCGCCAGCGGCCCGCAACCCTGCGGCGCCCCGCAGTCGCCCTAACAATTGTCGGGGAGCCTAGTGGCCCTGCCAGAAAGAGAGAGGATTGGCACGTTACCTTTGGGCGTCTGGCACCCCGGCGTGTGGCTGAGGGCGGCAAAGTCTAAACGAAGTTGACAGATGGAGTCAGTATCGGCCCTGGGGAGGGCGGCCAGGGAGGCTCCGAGCAGCCGCACCCGCAGCAGCACCACTCAGCCCGGCGGGCCAGGAGGAGGAAGGGGGCGGAGGGGCGGGGCTGGGTCCACTCCGCTGGGGGCGGCAGGGTCCTGGGATGGGAAGCGGGGGCTGCTGTAGGGGGCAAATAGAAAGAAGATTTCATGAAGTCAGAGGTGGTCCAGTTTTGCTAGGGGTGGGGGTCGTCCTCTTAGCAAAACGGGAGAGTCTGTGATCCCTCAGTTCGAAAGAGGGTGGGTGAGGGAAAGGGGAAGAGGCCGAGAGAGGAATGAAAAGAGCGAGGAGACCCCGGAGAGCGGGGAGCCAGAAAAGACAGGGAGGCGGCCGCCAGGTTGGGAGGGGGAGGAGTGAGCACAGCGGCCGGAGCGCGCCCTCCCCGCCGCGGCGCGGCGCGAGGAGGGGGCAGGGCGGGGTAGGGGGAGGGAGGGAGGGAGGGAGGGAGCGAGGAGGGCGGCCGGGGAGGGCGAGGGAGGGAGGAAGTCCGAGAGACAGAGCGAGGAGCGCTCCTGAAGGGAGACGTCGGGCTCGTCCCCGGGGTCCAGGCCGCGGTCCCACTCGCGGGCGCAGTTGCCCGGCGCTCGGCCCCGCGGCCTGGGAGGCCGTTGCGCAAGGCAGGGCCCGCGGCTCGGGGAGTGATGCGCCGGGCGTTGCCTCCCGCCCGCCGCTGCCGCCGCCGCCAGAAGCCCCAGAGGAGCTGAGGGAGGCGACGCCGAAGCGCTGGCCCGGAGTGGCCACGGCTGCAGCCCGCGCGGCGGGCTAGGGCGCTCGCCGGGCTTCTGGGCCGACCCCGCTCCGGAGCCTCCGCTCCCCGCCCGGGGCCCGCCCTCGCGGCCCGGCCTCGCTCCCGGGTCCCAGATGACCACCGAGGGCGGGCCGCCGCCGGCCCCGCTCCGCCGTGCGTGCAGCCCGGTCCCAGGCGCGCTCCAGGCCGCCCTGATGAGCCCGCCGCCCGCCGCCGCCGCCCTGGAGACCACCTCCTCCTCCTCGTCGTCGTCCTCCGCCTCCTGCGCCTCGTCCTCGTCCTCCTCCAATTCGGCCGGCGCCCCCTCGGCTGCCTGCAAGAGCGCGGGCGGCGGCGGCGGCGCGGGCGCCGGGAGCGGGGGCGCCAAGAAGGCGAGCTCGGGGCTGCGGCGGCCCGAGAAGCCGCCCTACTCGTACATCGCGCTCATCGTCATGGCCATCCAGAGCTCCCCCAGCAAGCGGCTGACGCTCAGCGAGATCTACCAGTTCCTGCAGGCGCGCTTCCCCTTCTTCCGCGGCGCCTACCAGGGCTGGAAGAACTCCGTGCGCCACAACCTCTCGCTCAACGAGTGCTTCATCAAGCTGCCCAAGGGCCTCGGGCGGCCCGGCAAGGGCCACTACTGGACCATCGACCCGGCCAGCGAGTTCATGTTCGAGGAGGGCTCGTTCCGCCGCCGGCCGCGAGGCTTCAGGCGGAAGTGCCAGGCGCTCAAACCCATGTACCACCGCGTGGTGAGCGGCTTGGGCTTCGGGGCCTCGCTGCTGCCCCAGGGCTTCGACTTCCAGGCGCCCCCGTCGGCGCCGCTCGGCTGCCACAGCCAGGGCGGCTACGGCGGCCTCGACATGATGCCCGCGGGCTACGACGCCGGCGCCGGCGCCCCGAGCCACGCGCACCCTCACCACCACCACCACCACCACCACGTCCCGCACATGTCGCCCAACCCGGGTTCCACCTACATGGCCAGCTGCCCGGTGCCCGCGGGACCCGGGGGCGTCGGTGCGGCCGGGGGCGGCGGCGGCGGCGGCGGCGACTACGGGCCGGACAGCAGCAGCAGCCCGGTGCCCTCGTCCCCGGCCATGGCGAGCGCCATCGAATGCCACTCGCCCTACACGAGCCCTGCGGCGCACTGGAGCTCGCCTGGCGCCTCGCCTTACCTCAAGCAGCCGCCTGCCCTGACGCCGAGCAGCAACCCCGCAGCCTCCGCAGGCCTGCACTCCAGCATGTCCTCCTACTCGCTGGAGCAGAGCTACTTGCACCAGAACGCCCGCGAGGACCTCTCAGGTAACGCAGCACGCTCCAGCGCAGCTAACTGTGCGCATCGCTTCTAGGCCTCCAGGGCTGGCGGCCACTGCCACTCCCACAAACAGGGACCCCAAGCCAGGAGGTCTGAGGGCACTGGGAAAAGCGGATGCTGGTGAGAGCCGGTACCTTATTCGCGGGAGCAGGGATCAGGGTCTTACTCCCTGGCCAGCAGCTGAACCTTCAGAATTGTCTGGCTGCTGTGAGCATGGTGTCAAGTCTCCTGGACTCTATGGGGATCCCTGTGCAGGAGACTGCAGGTCTCCCGTTCAGAGTCTGACTTAGCTTTGAGAGAAGGCATGTGACCTTTGGGGAACTTGGTCAGGAAGCTGTGTCTAGTTCCTTTTGTCCTTTTTTTTTTCTTGAGTTCATTTTGCTGTACTTTTGTCCCAAAGTAAATGTCAGAATCAGAGATGTTCTGTATGTTGGGGTGTCTGTAGGGAGATGTTTGCAGCTGGGCAAGTGTTAAGAGCAGGGGGGTGGGAGGGACAGAGCTGGCTCCCAGGATCTTTCACTAAAGGGACATTCGCCAGTGGAGGGGGTCACCAAACTGTTGAAGTCTCCTTCCCTTCCTTGCCTCCCCCCGAAAATGGACCCACATTGATGATAGAGGTCCTGGGTGGCAGGACCTGAAGGACCCTGCTGGGACTCCCCTGGGAAATGCGCCTGCCCTGTGGATGCCACTTGTGGTGTGCCTGGTTTACATTGTGTTGGTTGCAGATTATGGAAATTTATTGACTTGCTGAAGGCGGTGAAAGGTGGGAGGAGATGGTGGGGATGGAAGAGGGAATTTGAATATTTGACCAGGTTAATTTGGAGAATAGAGATAAACCCTTACATTAACCCCTCCCTCCAGATCTAGGGCTGCAGATTAAAATCCCATGGGCCTGCCAGTCAAAGGGAAGGCCCCAGGCTGCTCTCTCACACTGGCCTCCCACAGCAATGAGACAACAGTGGCTTGTAGGGTGATGCATGCTTTATGTGTTCTGAGCCGGTGTGCGGTGTGAGCACCAGGGGAGAAGGGAAGCCCAGAAATGGGCAAAAGATGTTGGTTCCCTGGACGGTGAAATTTCCCAAATAGGCCTTTTAAATGTGGGTCTCAGAGGTTAACCAAACAAAGACAGTCTCGGCAGGACCACACCGGAGAGGATTTTAGCCTGACTTAACCCACTGAGAACAGAATCTTGTTCAATTTTATGGGAATTTCAACAAGTAACCAATACAGGCGGCCTTCTCCTCTTATTTTTATATCCCCTCGGACCGGCTGTCAATCACACACACACACACACACACACAGACACACACACACACACACACACCCCTCGGTGCACTGGCCCCTTCCCTTCCCGGCCTGCCTGCTCTTCTCCCAGCCTGCCGGCTGCCCTCCCCGCTCCCCTTCTCCTCCTCTCCACTGGGCCCCACTCACCTCAAACCCAGACTCTAAGGCTTAGCAGCCTTGGAGAAACCGTACTCTAGGAAGAAGAAAAACACACAGGAAGGAGACTCCTGACCCTTCTTCAAGGCGGCTCTCGCCCCACCTCATACACGGGGCGCACGCACAAGCCCCCAAAACTTCGGAATCTGGATACATTACTGTCTCAGACCGGGCGAAAACTGCCCAGCAGAGCATGCCGGCCTCTGTGCCCCTACCCAGCGGCCTCCCGCGGCCGGCCTTCCCTGAGAGCCTCGCAGAATCCCCCGACCGAGTCTGGGAACGCTCAGGGGAGACAATAGCTCAGGCCCGACGCCCGACAGGGACCCTCTGCCCCTCCTTCCTCGCTCTCTTGCTCCTGGCCCTATGGAATACCCACCCAGCCCTGTTGCCATGTCCCTGGAGCGCCAGAGGCGGAGGCTTTAGAGGAGCCGGCCGGATGCACCAGGACCCCGCGGGGCCTCGTTGGGAGCGCGCCGCCCACTGGGCCGGGGCCCACTGAGACCTGGGGGCCTGGCAAGGCGCGGGGGTGGCCAAGGCGGTCTCCCCAGCACACAGATCGGCACATGTCCACGCTCACACACCCAGCACAACCCTCCCTCCCCCAGCACACCACAAGGGCCGCGCCCTCCGCTCCTGGGCCTGGTGAACACGGTCCATGTGCCCCCCGCCAGCACAGGGGCTGCCCTGGAGTTCTTCATGAAGCCCTGCGAGCAGTTCAGGAGGGAGCTCGGGCTTCTATCATCCCGCCCAGCACATCAAAGCGCCGACGGCCGCCTTCGTGGGCAGGTGTGAGCGCTCGCCCTCTGTCCTGCCCAGCCTGCTACTTTGTGGTCCAGGACTTGCCATCAGAGCTTGCTTAAACCCGACGAGCGAACACACCAGTGTGCAGAGCTCCTTGCGCACATCGGTGCTCTCGGGACAGGGCAGCTGCGTTAGAGCAGCGCCGGGCGCGCTCGGGTAGGTGCTGCGGGCAAGGAAGTAGGCGGCGGCCACTGAGCAGCCTCCTTGCTCAGTCATTGCGGGGGCACGGCGGAGCGGAGGCCACGCGAGCAGGGCCCGAGCCCGGCGGGCCTTGGGTACGGTTTTCTTGCACTGAAAAACTGAGTGCGGCCCGAAGCGACGTGCACTTTATGGTCCCCACACCACTCGGGTAATTAAGAAAAGACCCGGGCGAATGGACCTAACGCAGCCCGGTGCCGAGAGGGCCGGGTCCAGTAGCCTCGGGGCCCAGTGCGCAGGGCACTGCAGGCTGATTGTGCCCCGGGGCCAGGAGGCGCTGAGAAAGCAAAAGCAAAAGCCAGCGGCGGGTGGGAGTGAAGCGGCCGGGCGCAGGCCCGGGACCGGGGAGCCGTCCCGGGAGAGCAGGGTCCGGGCCTTCTCTGTCCCCCTCCAGCCTGGGGCTACCGCAGGGACTCCTCGCGCTGCCAGTTGCTTCGGACCAAAGGGCATTTCTCTGCGCCCTGAAGTCCTGACTTCCCTAGACGAAAGCTAAGACGTTCGGGACTCACGAAGATGCCTGCGGAGGGGCAGGAGAAGGGGCGTGCTTTTCTGCCCCATCCCTTCATCTTGCATTTGGGTTGTTTTCTATCGTTCCCTTTGGCCCAGGGAGCATTCCTCTGCGATCACGGCTCTGACCGGCCCAGTTAGTTGGGAAACAAGGCTCAGAACAAGAAAGAAGGCCGCAGTGGTGTTTCTGGGGTAGGGTGGTTGGCCCTCCCTGCAGCCAGGGTTCAGGGCAGCACAGGCCGTGCCAGGAACCAGAGTCTGGGTCTAGTTGTCCGGTACCTGTGCTCATTCTGAGATGAAAGTGCACACCCCAGCCTCAGAGAATAAAATTGGATTTCCAGGACATAAGAACCCCCCTTGAGGGGGACCTTGCTTTGTGTTTGTGCGAGCATCAAAACAAAACATAATGATTCCAAGGCCATTCTATGACCCGCAGTTGTCGTGTTTGAGATACTTCTAAAGCTGGGCTTTCTCTGCCAGTTGTCTAGCCATGTACTAAAAGGCACGGCAGTTCCTTTTATATCCTGAGGCAAAATAAGACACCCCACCATCAACTGGATGACTTTGTTTCTGAAGAGGTTTTTTCTTTCTTTCTTTCTTCTTTCAGTGGGACTGCCCCGTTACCAGCATCACTCTACTCCAGTGTGTGACAGAAAAGATTTTGTCCTCAACTTCAATGGGATTTCTTCCTTCCATCCCTCAGCTAGCGGGTCGTATTATCACCATCACCACCAGAGCGTCTGTCAGGATATTAAGCCCTGCGTCATGTGAACGTGAACGGAAAGAGGCCAAGTGATGGCCGCTCTCTCCTCTCCCCTCCTCAGAGGGGGCAGATAGAAACTGGGACGGATTCACGTCACATGCACACGGATAGCAGTAAGCCGCACACCTGCCACTTAGCCAGAATGCCCAGGATCGCGTTGGTCACTGTTATTTGCCTACTGCTGAAAGAAGGACAACCGTTGGCAAGGTAGCGTTCCCAGTCCGAACACCTGCACGCTCCCACATGAGGGAGAGGGCAGATTGAGGAGGTGGGAAAATGTGCCATGCGTCAGGCATCAACGTGTAACTCTGGGATCTTCGTTGCCTTCAGTAATCAGGGTCTGAAAAAAGCAGACAAGTTGTGTGTGTGTGTGTTTGTCTAAGAAAACTTGTGTGCTTTTCAAAAAGGCAGTGCTAAGCACAAGATTTCAAGAAAGCCTCTTCTTGTTGCCTAGCTGAGTGGGAGACTCATTTTCCCCAAACACTACATTTGGATACAGGTGCCAAAGAACATTATTAAGGAATTATTTAGAAACAATGTGTCTAGTTTAAGAAAGTGGTTTTCAGTATTGTGACAATACAACGTTTTTACAAGGTTGTTTTCTACCACCATATTTTAAAGATATTTTTATGACCTTCGTGTATACTCACACTTTGCTTGTATTTTAAAAGGAGGATATATTTGCACTTATGTATACTTTTACAGTTTGCCAAAATATTTTGTTGTAAAATTTTTTTCAATAAAATGTATATAACAAATAGTTGTTTTAGGGGCTGATTTTGTCTTCGGGCACCCTGAGAGCAATGGATGCCAGGTTCTACTCCCTAGCAGGCAGCTGTGCAACTCTACCCACACCCCCTCCAGTGGTGTAATTGACATGGTGTGGGGTCTGTGCCTTGAGTAACACAGGCCAGGTTCTGATTGTGAGTCTTCTCAGGAGAAAGAGTGGAAGAAACGTTTTCTATTATTTCTTTCTTTACTTCACCCTAGCTTTTTCTGGCAAAACAAAAACCAGAAGGTGAAAGGAACTAGAAAGAAAACCAGGCAAGATACAGAAAGGCAAGGGTTTGATTTTGAGGAAACCAATTTTGTGCCCCTTTTGTTTTCTTTCCTGTGCCCAGGGAGTGTTCTGCCCTTTGCCCGCTCTCCCTCCCCACTGGCACGGGTTGACGGATGTGGGGCACAGTGGTAAGCCCCCCTCCAGGGTTGGATACCCAAAGAACAGCACCCTGCTTCTTCCCTTTGCATGTTGCAATTTTGTTATGGGTGGCGGTCGCATGCTGTCAGGAATGGGGTTCAGATCTGAAGAATGCAGGGGGAGCCCTGCTGAGCTGCAGGGGGCAGGCTCCCAGCAGGGAGGTTCAACTTCCTTTGGGAGTTTAATACAGAAGGTGGACTCCCCACATGGTGCTTTGTGGCTGCGGCCTGTCCCACCCTCCAATTCAGAGCTTGGCTGGCCCTGCTCAGCATCAGCACATAGCAAGCCCGTTCATCCCTCCCTTCCTCCCGGCCTCCTCTCCCCACTCCTCGCTTTTAACCAGGGATTTAACAAGGGAGCCCCTCAGCCCCTTTTTCTGTTCTTGCTAGGTTTTCCAATCACCAATGTTACAGGCAGAGCTGGTGACGCTCCAGGTGGAAGAGAAAAATAGGCCAACTAGGCAGGAGGACTGACCTGTCCCAGCAGCCCTTCAACGTCATGAGCTGAAGGGACAATGGGTCTGAGAGAAGCAGAGAAAAGAAATTCTCTGCCCCAATCACCCTGTGCATTTTCCTCTCCAATTCAGGGCAGGATTTTTGTTTCTGTTTTTTGCTTTTTCTTTCCTGATTGGAAAACTCACCTTTGTTCTCCATCCGTTAAAAGGTCTTTCTCCCAGTCAGTCACCAGGCTCTTGGTACTCTAGGGAGCTGTTCCACACCCCAGGATTCTTGTATTCTAAGTGAATTTCACTGCAGAGAGAGTCGCCTAAGTGAAACATCTTGTTTCGAAAAGTCTTAACCATCTTTCTAATCTTTAGGTTTCCTTCCTGTATCTTCTAAAATTAAGAAGTGATTTAAACATTTTTTGTCTCTCCATTATCGTATTTGCAGTTAAATAAGGCCTTTTTATTTTCTTTTATAGTGAGCTACTCGGGGGCCTGCTATAAATTATGAAGTCAGTTTCAGAGTTTGCTCCGACCACAGTGCTGTGTTTACATTCCTTCCGAGGCAGCCGGCATGGTCGTAATTTATATCCTAAACACTTGAACGTAACTTGTTTATACAGAGAATGACAGGACCTCAAAGACGAGAACTGCGTCTGCCTGGCCGCATTGGGAGGCCCAGCGCGCCCCCTGGTGGCGCGAGGAGATCCGCCCAAGGCGACTCAACGGTTCTTTCAAGCTGTGCAGGAACAAAATGACCCGTTTTGTGGTGCTTTCCAATAGAGACATTTTTAAGTATCTCACTTTCGTAAGTTATGGTTTCCAGGTTTAGGAAATACTTTTGCTTTCTTCTTTCTTCTTTTTTTTTTTTTTTTTGTTTTTGAGAGCGTTGTGGTCTGTTGCCCAGGCTGGAGTGCAATGGCGCGATCTCAGCTCACTTCGGCCTCCACCACCTGGACTCAAGTGATCCTCCTGCCTCAGCCTCCTGAGTAGCTGGGACCACAGGCACGCACCACCATGCCTGGCTAATTTTTTAATTTTTGTAGAGACAGGGTCTTGCCTTGTTGCCCAGGTGTGGGCTTTTTTCTATTTTACTCTTTTTTTCCAGCTGTCTCATCCTGAAACCAGATCAGAATTCAGTAAGAACAGGCCTGACCATGCTCAGCAGGTGCTAAAGCCCTGACTTGCTACATATCTACTTCATTTCTAGATTTCTCCCCAAATGAGGCCGTTGTTTTGTTTCCTTCTGAGACAAAATTGTTTCTCTCCTAACTGTCCCTCCCTCAAAGACACACGCATACACACAGACTCATTTATATTCATCCTTTTTTGTTTGTTTGTTTGTTTTGGAGAAACATGCAGTGCTTGGCTTTAAAAGTTGCTCAAATGTTAGTGATTAAATTGAAAGAAAGTGCTACACCTTTCTAAGTGAAAATAAATGAACTAACCCAACTAGGGATAAATGCCTCAACTGTTTTTTCGTCAAATGGATTTTGAACTTAAGAGTTTCTGCTCATTGCCAGAATAAAGTGGTATATTAAAATGTTTGTTTTGTATAATAATTATTGTTTTTTGTTTCATTAGAGCTGTAGACATAAAGAAGAGACCAGGTAACTACTGAGCATCATGCAACAAGTGCTGGGCACTCTGGCTATCTTACTAAATCTCACACGGCTATCTCACTTAATCCTGTCAGTATCCCTCTGATGTGCTGATATTGACCCTATGTACAGATCTGCACTAGCTCCTGACTAGGTCATGACTTTGGGGGGTTTGACCCGTGTCTTCTGATTTCGGTTTATTTCCCTCGTTTCTCCAACATTGCCTCTAAGAATTTTACAAATGACACTGCAGATCTTTGAGTGGCAGGAATTTCCCTCTGAAGCAGCAGTTCTCACACTTGAGTCCATATCAGAATCACCTGGAGGGCTTGCTCAGCACAGGCTGTGGGTCCATCCCCACCCCCCGTTTCTGATTCAGTGGGCCCAGGATTGTGCTAAAAAATGTGTATTCCTAATAAGTTAATAAAATAAGGTGATGCTGATAATATTGGTCCCGGGACCACACTCTGAAAACCACAACCCTTGAAAGGCAGTTTCAATTACAGATCTTTTTATAGGTTCCAATGGATAGGTATTAAGGATAGCCTATTAATTGGTTAAGCAAAGATCTGGAGAGGTTTTTCAAATAGTTTATCCATCTAAATGCCTCTGTGATTGATTATTGGCCCCTAGGAAAATGCAAGGCTTAATTTTGAACCCTAGGTCAGAAAGTAGGAGCTCCCCGTTTTTATTCAAAGCAGTGAGGCCTCTTGTTTTATTGTAGTAAATGTTTCAGAGAGGAGTCAGGTGGAATCATTGAAGCCTACCTGCTTCAGTGGAACAATAAGTCTAGGTACTTGTACGCAGCAGCCGGTCAGAATTCTACAAACAGAAGGAGGCAGTAATGGGAGCAGACAGGAAAAGAAACTCCCTTATTGGTTATAAAACCTTTTGAGGGTAGAACAGAGAAAAGGCAAAGAAAGGAGGCTGTGATCTCAGAGGATAGCAATAGTGATCCCTAGATATGAATGGGTAGACAGAACCCTGAGTGAAGGAGGGTGAGAGACAGACAGAGGAAGAGGGAGACAAAGGAAGAGAAAGAGAGAGGGAGAGAAAGAGAGAGATGGAGACAGAGAAGAAGGAGGGGAGAGAGGAAAAGAGTCAAAAAGGAGAGAAAGGGAGAGAGACACAGAGAAGAAAAGAGAAAAGAGAAACAGAAGAAAGAAAGGGAGGGAGATAGGAAGGGAGTGAGATGGAGGAAGAGAGAGACAAGAGAGACTGGGAGAGAAAGAGAGATACACAGAGAACGACAGAGGAAGGGCAAAGATGGGGGGAGGGTATGGGAAGAAAGGAGGAGGAGGAAGGAGGCAGAGAGACAGAGGGAGAGAAAGGGTGAAAGCCGGAGGAGAGGGAAGGGAGGGAGGGAGGTAAGGAGGGAAAGAGGTCTAAGAGGAGGAGTCTGCAGACATTTCCTGAGCTCCTGTCCCTGGAGCTGAGCAGTGGCCCTGGAAGCTGGATTCCTGTCCTCTGAGGCCAACATTATCTCTCCAGGTCCCCAGTGCCAACCCACGAGTTGAAAGAACCATGGACTCCTGTTTTGCTTGGCTTGGCCTGAAGTCTAGGGAAGTAAGTGAATTCTCTAGTTGTGCATGCTCAAATTTTCTGAACTGTCACAGCAACTTATATAGAATTAGGGAGAACAATCTTGACTTAGATTTTATAAAATGGAAGTCGGATTTCTGAGGAAAATCTTCCGGTCCCTAGGATAGGCCACGGTATGGCATTAAAGGGAATTAGCAGCTCCTTCCCGAAAGAAACACTCTTTTTGTAGATTTGTATTATACTTAATTACTCTGCATCATGGTGATTAATTCAAAACAGGCACTGACTTATTTAGAATGGAAATATATTTTAATATATTTTATCTGAACGGAAATACATTTTACCAAACCTGCCTCTATGAAACACTATCTCAGCAAGAAAAAACACCACAAATGTAGACATGGCCACGGAGGGCCAGGGCACACAGACGTCAAGGTCATTGGGGAAAAAATGAAAGTCCTGAAAGTTCTTTTTGAGTTCAGAGTGCCCCAAGTCCACAGCAATCCAACTGATAAATATTCAGCTCTCCATGTCCTGGGGGACGTGTGTGAGATACGGAGCCTTGGCCATCCCACGGCTGCATCGCCAGGCCTCTGGGCTTGACTGTATTCACAAGAGCACAGATGGAGCAGAGAGCCGGACAGCTTTCCCTCTGAAGGGCCCATCCCACCCTCCAACCTGGCAATGGAGGCTCAGTCACAGCTGGGCAGCGACTTGTCTGCTGGGTGGCACTGCATCATCTCCCAAAACTGGCAGAGCACCTCCCCCTCAGATTTGGAAACTGCTATGAGTTAGGTGGAGTCCAAGCCTGGAGTGTGGGGAGAGGAAGACCTGCATTCTCACTCCTCCTTCAGCAGCTTCATGCAACACAGAGCAGAAGTGTCAGTAGACCCTGTTGATTGACTGACTCGGCCCCAGCGCCACTGTGTGCTAATCCCCGCTAAGAGCTGTTCTTCAAGGAGGGGAGGAACTGAACCTGCTGTTAGAACAGAATTGCTTAGCTGGGTTGAGACACAGGGAGCCAGGCCAGGATCTGGCATCTCAATAAGGATTCCAAAGACACCAAGTTGACTGACAGAGTCACTCTGGATGACACACTTGCTCACAGCCTGAGTGAGTGCACAGTAGCCCAGCAAGATTTAAAACACACACACACACACACACACACACACGGCCTGCAACCATCCTGTGCCCACCCAGCTAATTCACACAGTCATCCTGAGAGGTGATAGCGTGCTGGCAACCCTCATTTTCAGGGCCTCCTTGGCCTTGGTGTCTACTCTGGTGGTGCCTGAGGAGCCCTTCAGCCTGCCACTGCATTGTGGGAGCCCCTCTCTGGGCTGGCCAAAGCCAGAGCTGGCTCCCTCCACTTGCGGGGAGGTGTGGAGGGAGAGGCGCCCATGGGAACCGGGGTCTGCACCCGGCGCCCACAGCACAAGTTCTGGGTGGGAGCTGGCACAGTGGGCCCCACAGTCAGAGCTGCCAGCCGAGGCCACCACCCCGGGCAGTGAGGGGCTTAGAGACTTAGCACCCGGGCCAGCAGCTGTGGAGGGTGCACCAGGTCCCCCAGCACTGCCAGCCCGCCCGCATGGCACTGGAATTCTCACTGGACCTCAACCACCTCCCAGGCGGGTAGAGCTCGTGACCTGCAGCCGGCCATGCCCAAACACCGCCCACCCCACCTCGCCCCGCCCCCAGCCCCGTGGGCTCCCTCGCGGCCCAAGCCTCCCCGACGGGCGTCACCCCCAGCTCTACAGGGCCCGTTCCCATCAACCGCCCAAGAGCCAAGGAGTGTGGGCATACACTGCGGGACAGAAAAGCAGCTCTGCAGGCCAGGAATTGGGATTCACTAGGCAAAGCCAGCTGGGCTCCTGAGTCTGCCGGGGACGTGGAGACCTTTTATGTCTAGCTGGAGGATTGTATATGCACCAATCAGCACTCTGTCTAGCTGGGGGGGGGGGGGGGGGGCGGTGGTTTGTGGATGCACCAAGCAGCACTCTGTATCCAGCTAATCTGGTTGGGACTTGGAGAACTTTTATGTCTAGCTGGAGGATTGCATGTGCACCAATCAGCACTGTGTGTAGCTGGGGTGGGGGGGTTTGTGGATGCACCAAGCAGCACTCTGTATCTAGCTAATCTGGTGGGAACTCGGAGAACTTTTATGTCTAGCTAGAGGATTGCAAATGCACCAATCAGCACCCTGTCAAAACGGACCAATCAGCTCTCTGTAAAATGGACCAATCAGTAGGATGTGGGTGGGGCCAGATAAGGGACTAAAAGCAGGCTGCCCGAGCTAGCAGTGTCTACCCGGGAAGTATGTTTTTTTTCTTTTTTTTCTTTTTTTTTTTTTTTTTTTTCTGATTGTGTTAAATCCTGCTGCTGCTCTCTGTTTGGGTCCACATGCCTTTAAGAGCTGTAATACTCACTGCAAGGGTCTGCGGCTTCACACCTGAAGCTTGCCAGCCCATGAACCCACCAGGAGGGGCAAACAACTGGGGATGCGTTTCCTTTAAGAATTATAACAGTCAAAAAAAAAAAAGAATTATAACAGTCACCCCGAAGGTCTGCGGCTTCACTCCTGAAGCCAACAAGACCACGAACCCAGCAGAAGGAAGAAACTTGGGACCCATCTTAACATCAGAGGGAGCAAACTCCAGACACACCGTCTTTAAGAACCGTAACACTCAACGCCAGGGTCCGCGGCTTCATTCTTGAAGTCAGCGAGACCAGGAACCCACCAGTTCCGGACACAGTCTGGGGTAGGCCAAGGCCTAGTTTAACAGCTCCCTGGATACAGCCAACACGTCTGTGGAAAAATGTTCACCATCTCTCTTCAGCAGGAAATGTAAATGAAAACCACAATGAGGCATCACCTCACACCCACCTGAAGGGCTTTTATCAAAAAGACTAAGTAAGCATCAGCGAGGATGTGGGGGAATAGGAACCCTTGCACGCGGTTGGTGGGAATGTAACTTAGCACCGCCATTTTGGAAAATGGTATGGCCCCTTCTCAGTGGACTAAAAATAGAACTGCTAGCAGCAGCCCTCCTGCTGGAGAAAGCTCCCTAGGAGCTGAAATCAGTATGCAGAAGAGATGTTTGTTTTCCCGGGTTTACTGCAGCGCTGTTCACAACATGCAATCAAACTATGTGCCCATCAACTGGTGGACAGATTTTTAGAATTCCCTGTACAGTCAATGGACTATGATAGTGGTTTCCAACTATTTTGGCCCCGGGGACCAGTTTAATGAAAGATAATTTTTCCACAGTTGGGGCAGAGGAGTCAGGGACCCCTGGAAGATGGCATAGCTTTAAAAAAGAAGGAAATTCTGTCATTTGAGACCACATGGGTGGAGCCAGAGAACATAAGGCTAAGTAAAGTAAGCTAGCTACAGAGAGACAACTACCACATGCTCTGACTTATATGGAGAATCCAAGAGTTGATGTCATAGAAACAGAGTAGGAAAGTGGTTACCAGAGGCTGGGGGAGAAGAAGGGATGGGGAAAGGGGATGTATTGACCATAGGGCACAAAGTCTCAGGTAGACTGCAGGGGTTTTAGTGATCTATTGGATCTGTTGTGTGGCATGGTGACCGCCGTTAATAATAATGTATGCTAAAGGAAGGGATTCTTCACATTCTCACCACAAAAAAACGGTAAGTTGGTGAGGTGATGGTGTTAACTAGCTTGATTGACTCTACAATGTATACGTAGCTCAAAACATCTCATCGTACCCGATAAATACACAAAATTATTTGTCAATTAAAAAGAAAAAGCTGCCCTGGTTCTTCCCATGCTCAGGCCATGCTGTTGGAGAACAGGATTCATGTTTTCCAGTCGCCCTCATTCCAGGACAGGTGGGGAAACTTATGGCCACAGCCACATTCTTCTAGCTGTCAAGCTTTCTATACCTCGATACACTCGAGGAGACTCCCCAACTCACCCCAGACCCTAACAGAAAAATCTCTAGATGGGCCTGGGGCGGCAGGGGCTTCTGGGGCTCCCTAGGTGACGGCTGCTCTAGATCCATATTCCTCAAGCTGGGAGCAGCCACTGAACTCCTAGACTCTGCAGAGGAGGGAGGCACAGCCCAGCAGGCACCAGGCTTAGCTCCACATTAATCAGTTACTCAGGCCCTTTCCTAAGAGACAGAGCACCAAGCCTGAGGCCCGGAGCTCAAGGAGGGAGGGACACAGAACAGGAAAGGCACGAATGCACCAGGGCAGGGTGAGGCTGTGGGGACTGAGGTCACAGGGACATGTCCCTCTGCGCCTTGGATGTCTCGTGCAGCCCAGCCACCTGGCCTCACCTGCCCAGAGCCTCTTCCAAGGGCAGGTGTCCATATGCTCCTTGGCATGATGGCAGAAGCAGTTCACAGCCCTGTGCACTAAGATAGAGTAGTCCAACAGTGAGGGCCATGCCGGGGCTGCCCGCAGGACTGGGAGAGGACAAAGCCAAGGATGTCCGGGGCTCCAGGCCAAGCACAGGGAAGCCATGACTTAAAACACACAGAGACATACACGCACTCACAGACACACACTCATATGCACACACACAGACACTCATATAAACACGCTCATAGACATACACAGACACACACATAGACACACACATTCATATACACATAGACACACACAGACACACATGCACATAGACACACATAAGACAGACATGCACACAGACACGCATAGACACACATGCACACATGGACACACGCCCACAAACACACATAGACACACAGACATGGGCACACACAAACATAGACATACACAAACACACAGATATAGACACATGTAGTCACACACACATAGACATACACAGACATAAACACATAGACACAAACACATAGACACACATACTCACATAGACAGAGACACAGATGCACAGACTCACATAGTGACTCACAGACACACTCAAACACAAAGACATAGACACACAGACACAGAAGCACACATACATAGACATGGATACACACACACACACACACACACAGAGACACACAGGCACAGACCCTCACAAACACATAGACACAGAAACACGCAGACACAGACACACATAGAGACATAGACACAGATACGCAGACACTCAGACACAGACACAAACACACAGACATAAACACACCACACACAGAGCTGTAAATACAGACACAGACACACACTAACACACACCGACACACTCACATAGACACAGATACAGATACACACACAGACATGCACAAGGATATAGACAGGCAGACATGTAGACACACAAACACGCATGCACACAGACATCTAACACAGAGAGACATATGGACACACACACATATGCTGAGATATGTAGATACAAAAGCATGCATGCACACAGATACACAGAGCCACACAAACACATGGATACAGACACGCAGACACACATCACATAAACACATAGACATACACACAGAGACCCATACTCACAAACACACAGACATACATGCAGACATGCAGCTACACAGAGAGACACACACATGCATACAGACACACACACACACACACACACACACACACACACAATCTGCTATTCAGTTGTGGGTCTATCTGCAAGCACTAAAGGCTGACATCCCATCACTCCTGCCATCCTCCCAAATCTCCAAATCAACCACAGTGGTTTCATCATCTTCTGAAGTTTCCTTTTTCTAATCACAACCCTGTTCTAATCCCAGAAACAGAAAGAACTACCTCTTTTAAATTAAAAGGTTGCTTTTATTCTCAGAGGCCAACCCAAGCCCCTTGGCCATGGACAAGGCCCCCAGCTGGAACCACAGCATAGGGCAGCGTCTCCCAAAACAGGATAGGGAGCCCAGAGCCGAGGCCGGCCTGCTGTCTGCATGGAGTGTGGAGAGGACCTGGGGGCTCCAGGAAGCGGTGAGGTCCTAGGGCTCTGACGCAGGCTCTGAACATGGGGTGTCCCCTTGCAATGGTGAGAACAGGGTTTGGTCAGCAAGGGCAATCCTTCTTCCTCTTAGATGACCCCTCCTTTTCAAGCAAGTCCCCGTTCCAAGAGGAATGGGGCAGGTAGCCGGGCTGGGAGTCCTCCACCCGGATGTGAATCTCTGCCAAGGAGCAGCTGAGCAGCAGCACCAAGTAAGGAGGCTGCTCCGGCTTTGGGTCTTCACGGTGGGCACTGGCCACCAGATCCATGAAGCCCACAGACAGGCCAGTCCAGGCTGTAGGGAAAGCCCTGTTCCTTACTGTGCCCTGGGAATAACAAAAGCACACACACTAAAGATAATGTCCCAGAGATGGCTGCGGGCTGTCTCCCACCCTCAGCCCCAGGAGATGCTTCCAGACGGCAGCCCCGAAGAGGCTGTGGCCCAGAAAAGCCACAGGGCATCTGCGAGGGCTGTCCTGCAACTGAGTGCCACAGATTGGTGATTTACACACACAAATCTATCATCTCGAGTCCTGGAGGCTGGAAGTTCAAGATCCAGGTGTCAGCAGGGTTGGTTTCTCCTGAGGCCCCTCTCCTTGACTTACAGACGGTGTCTTCTCCCCGTGTCCCCACATGCTCTTCCCTGGGTGTGTATCTGTCCTAATCTCCCCTATTTATGGGGACACAGTCATATTGGACCAGAGCCACCCCTAATGACTTTGTTGTAATTCGATTTCCTCTGTAAAGACCTTCTCTCCAAATGAGGTCACTGGGAGTTAGGACTCCACCATACTTTTTGGGGGAGTTGGGAGTGTGAAGAACATAATTCAGCCATAACAGTTATAAATCAGGCTCGCAGCTGGACAGGAATACACTGGATTTCTGGGTCCACAACCCCAGCCCTTCTCCCCTGCTCTAGCAAGCTCCAGATTAAATAGGCTCTCAGAGAGCCAGACCAGCGAGGCCCATCCCTTCTCTCCATCTGTGCCTTGAGCTTGGAGTGGCTTGGAAGCTAGATTTTATTTCCTGCAGAGAGAAAACGCTAGAGCCAGCATGCAAATGAGCTCTAGCCCCCAGCGGGGCTGCATTCTTTTGGGGAGGGCAAAGCCTATAGTTACGGACTCCATAAGTCCCTGGGAGAGGCAGCAGTGCCCCTGAAACTGCATCAGACGTTGTCTCTGCATCGAGATGCACACCTCTCAAAAAAAGAAAGAAGACAGGACAAAGATTTTTTTCCCCTTCTGGAACTGGGATGAGCTAGTACTGTTGCATGGTAGGAGCACTGGGTATTCACAGGGCAGCTCTCTGTGGGCCCCAGCTCTCTGCCAGCCGTCTCTGAGTGGGATCTTGAAGAGTCTTAGGAGGCAAGTATTGCTAAACCCACTCCTAGAGGAACAAGATCATTTGCAGTCACATGCCTGGTAACTGGAACTGCTGAAACCCCAACCCGGCTCCATCGGACTCCACACATCAGAATCGGGCTGGTCTGTGAAAGGATGGGGTGGCAGCCACAACGGGGGAGGCTTCCTGGCAGGAACCGTGTGCCCCTTGAGCTTGACAATTGGTGAGATACACTCAGCATGTGCCAGGGTTTGTCCACTAAGTTCTTGAACAGCCCGAGATACAGCCTACACTGGAGTAGACGTCATCTGCTCATCCCCTAAGAATGGAACTGACCCTTGGCTGGGCACGGTGACTCACGCCTGTAATCCCAGCACTTTGGGAGGCTGAGGCAGGGGGACCATTCGAGGTCAGGAGTTCGAGACCAGCCTGGCCAACATGGTAAAACCCTGTCTCTACTAAAAATACAAAAATTAGCTGGGTGCGGTAGTGGATGCCTGTAGTCCCAGCTACTCGGGAGGCTGAGACAGGAAAATCACTTAAACCCGGGAGGCAGAAGTTGCAGTGAGCCGAGATCACACCACGGCACTCCAGCCTGGGCAACAGACTGAGACACCATCTCAAAAAAAAAAAAAAGAATGACTGAAACAGACTCTGGCGTCTGAGGGAGCTGGGCAAAGGCAGCCTGCATGGCCTGCGGAACTCCTGCCCTTTCCACTGAGGTCCCATGGAAGAGAACCAGCTGCTCTGAGAGCCCCCGGGCCGTGTCTCCATCAGCTTAACCCCAAGTGAGAGCCAGGCATGTCCAGGCCCAGTCTTGGCTCCCTGGGAGTGAGGCAGGAGGGATGGGAGCTCAGGCCCGGCCCTCAGAGGCGGCTTCCCACCCAGGGCACAGGGGAGGAGGAAAGCAGGAATCCCTAGACAGAGATCTGGCTTGGCAGGAGGGGGCTTGGTAAGAAGGGGGATTCCAGGGATGCATGGAGAAGAGGAGGACCTGCCCTCAATGTTCAAAACCTGAGTCTGGCCCAGACACCCTTACACAGGACTCAAGCCCCTCTCCCACAGAGAGGGTGGGGGTGCCATTGTCATATTCCCCCAGGGAACGGAACCAGGCTTGGGGAGGCAAAATCTGTGAGGCCCTCTGGAGATGGGGGACTGCAGTTTTCCCGCACTGCCCTCTGACTTTCACCCAGGCATTCTCTTGATGGCCCTTGCAAGACTCTTTCTCAGCCCCTAGCAGAGGCTGAGTCATTGAGGGATTTTAATTTGGAAAACAAGATTACAGAAGAAATAAAGAAACCGCAATTCTATTAACAATTACATGCAGAACAAGGCCAGAGTTAGAACTTTCCTTTTCCTTCCCCAAATTCAGTGCTGACATTAGATGAGGCTTTTCAGAATTTTGGAACAGGCTGTAGTCTCATGGAACAGACAAGAGGTGACTTTGGGGTTGGGGGATGGGGGTGGGAAGGATGGTTTGATTCTACTACTTGTATTTGTGTCGCCATCAAAGACCACATGAAAATGTTAAGTCTGATTAACCTGTTGGGTGCAGGAGAGAGCATGAAGGGCCTTTTTAGAATGAATGAGAGTACAAGGATACTCTCTGAGCCATGAAAAACCTGAAAGGAAGTGTTCCCAGGTCAAAAAGAACTCATATGACACATGGAAATCCTTAAGGCCCCTCCAGGTTATTTTGGATGCTGGAGGAGGGTGAGGGGCACTCAGGGAACTGTGACTTGAAGACCACCCTGCATTCCTGACTTTGCCGTATTTGAAAGCAGCCCCCCAGTCTGAGGGCAGCAGCCCAGCACAGTGGCAGCCACCAGCTCTGTTTTCCTCTCTTCCCTGCTCGTCCTCTACAAAGCAAAGCTGCTCTGTCACTGTTGTTTGATATTTCCAAATCCGGCCTGAAGCAGATGATGGGGCCGCAGGAGGAGCGTCCTTCAGGGTGTCTTGTTTGGTTTGGAAATATTTAAATGTCTGCTGCATTTCCTCCGAGAGAGGAGAAGCCAGGGCCTGTGGGAGAGCCCAGCACCGTGGCCACAGCCCTGCAGGGTCCCCAGCTCCTCTGCGGCTGCCTCCCTGGGACCGGATCCCCAGTGCCCCCCACCCACACTCCCACCGTCAGCACCATGAGAAAGTCAAGATGAGCCCAGACATTCTCCACCACGTGTTTACAGTCAAGTGACTCAGCTCTGCCCTCGATTTAAGCCCATGCAGCAATTGTCCATGATTACAAAAACCTTCTTGGCTCCTGGAAAGATCGCCAGCACGTTATTAACCTCAGAGGCCAGACACATGTTTTCCATGATTTCTTTAAATGCTAGTGGCCACCACAGATGATCATGGCCTTTTAGAATGAAGGGCGTGTAATTAAGAAATAATCTCTTCTGTTTTGTAACATATGGAGCAGTAAATGGCTACTGAGGTCGATTACATTCTCCATCTTCCCTTTGGCACTTAGGAACTGCCAGAGCTGTTGGAATCCCAGTCGTGGTTGTGACCACTTCACAGCGCAGGGCAATGTGGACTAACAGCCAAAGGCTGTCCTTCGGGGACCTGGGCGCCTGATGAGGGTGGATCTGAGCTTTACAAGAACACTCACCTGGGAGTGCAGCTGCCTTGACGGGCAAGGGAAAGCAGGGCGGGACAGTGATTCGCTAGTAGGGAGTGGGCTTTGTACAGGCAAAAGATTGAGCAGGGCAAGGGCATGCTGTCAAAGGAGATTGGACCATGTGAACGCACAGCTCCCCATCAAAGCTTCCTGCATCGGGCTCAAGCCAGCGTTGTGGAAAAGAAGCATAGCATGTTTTTTTCACGTTGTCAAGAGCTTTCTGAGGCCTGCCCTTGACAGGTTAAAAACCAAACACTTGACCGGGTGTGGTGGCTCACGCCTGTAATCCCAGCACTTTGGGAGGCAGAGGCGGGCAGATCATGAGGTCAGCAGATCGAGACCATCCTGGCTAACACGGTAAAACCCCATCTCTACTAAAAATACAAAAAAATTAGCCGGGCCTGGTGGCGGGCGCCTGTAGTCTCAGCTATTCGGGAGGCTGGGTAGGAGAATCGCTTGAACACCCAGGAGGCAGGGGTTGCAATGAGCAGAGCTGGTCCACTGCACCCCAGCCTGGGTGACACAGGGAGACTCCATCTAAAAAAAAAAAAAAAAAAGAAGAAAACAAAACAAACACTTTTCACTTTGGACCTCTCCATGTGAGGGAAAGTCCAACAGCTGCACATTAATCTGTGCAGTCGAGGTGGGCTGCAGCCGATCATCTGAGGGTGTGGATTTGCTATTTTTTGGCAAGTTTGAGTCTCCATACTGAGGTTGCTGCCAAGGAATAGAATCTTAAGCTCTGTTGCCTGGGTCTTGTCACAAAGCTGATTTTTAAGAAATATTATGACATCCATGAAAGAGTACCCAAAGACATGTACCATCTATTGAAAATCCTATCCTTTGCTCACAAACCCACAGGAGGGCTAAGTACTCAGGGAAGAATTTTTGGCACACACAGTTGCCCTCTCTGAGTCAAACCTGGGCCTGAGCCTGAGCTCACGTTGAGGGGCATTACAGAGATGACTGTTTGATGCTCACTGGCATATTGGAGGAGGCCTAGTCATCTCTGTAATGTCCCTGTGTGTGCCCTTAGGCACCAGTGTGCTTCTAACCAGTGGATTTCAAATCACGTAAGCAGTGGTCACCTCTCAGAGCCTGCTGTGCCTGCACTCAGCGCCCCCCCCCACCCCCTACCCCCTACCCCCTACCCCCGGCCTCCTGTAACTATAGAGTTCTTTGGTATGCTGCCTCAGGCTGGTCCTGTGCATCTCCCTCGCCCCCGACTTCCTCTCTGCTGTTAAATATATCTCCAAAAGCTGCCTCAACCTTTCTTTCTTTTTTCCCTCCTTATCTTAGCTTGTGTGTCGGTCTTTAGTTTTTTCAATTTGTTATTTTATGTTTGAAATTGTATTCTCCTTTTAATAAATACATGCATATTGTGGATATGCAATGGTTTATATGCATGGACATGGAGAGTGAAACCAAATCTCCCTTCCTCCATCACAGAGGCAATCTCTGTTTTGTCTCTTGTGAGTCCTTCCAAAATACTCTACAGGTATATAAGCCTATATATGTAAATGAATTTAACTTCTTTATTCTTTCCTTTTTACTCTGATGCACTGACTGATAAGGTCTTAGATGCCTAATGGAAAAGAGCCATGAATTTTCCTGATTACACACAGCATACACAAATCGCTTCTGTGCGTGTAGAAGTGGTTAACACTCTTTCTGCTGAACTGTTACCCAAACAATATTTCATCTCTAAAAGAAAGGAGAGGAACATGAAGCAAAGGAAGCCCCATGGCCCCTGAAGCCTCCCACGGTTGCAGATCACAAAAGCAATTGCCTCTCTGAAAACGTGGTGGTTTTGAATAGAAGCAGAGGAAGTGCCAGGACACTTGCAGCCTGGTGTGTTCCCTCGGGCTGCCCGCCTTTCAGCCTCGGGCCGCTAAAGCACAGCAGAGATCTGTGCAGCCCCGGTCCAAGCGGTGGAAGGAAATGCACCATGGGAGGGAAACCTCAAGTCATGGGTTTTGGAGCTTCAAACACGATCTTGTGGCTTTGGGTTTTCTTACGAGAATCAGAAAAATAAATACACTTTATTTATATGTAGATGCAGAAACTATTGAACTGCGTTAGAAAATGGCAATCTCTGGAGGGTGCGGGAGGGCAGGCAACAGCACCGCCTGTGTGCCCAGGGTGCCAGCAGAGCCCTGAATCATCACGGTGACTGTTCCAGGAGCATCAGCAGTCCTCACTCTACCCTTTGAGAAAATAACAAGCAAATCGGCCCAGGTTTGAGGAGAGAAGAGCTTCAAGTCTCCTAGTCTGGGCGGCCATGTCACCCAGGTTTCAGGAAATTCGACTGCCTGGAAGTGGAGATAGGACCCTGTTGTCTAACCCGGGGGGGGTTGTGCTTGATTGAAAACAGGTGATTCCCATGTCAGAGCTGATGGGGAGCGGATAGGGGTAGGAGTGCGAAGAACCCAAGCCCTCCAACATGGCAGCCATTCACATACATTATCTCACTGAGGCTTCCCTTACGCTTCTCAGATAGGGCTCGTGGTATTTAAATTTTTTAAGAAAAGGAAATGAGGTGGGCCGGGCACGGTGGCTCATGCCTGTAATCCCAGCACTTTGGGAGGCCAAGGCATGTGGATCACAAGGTCAGGAGATCAAGACCATCCTGGCTAACAAGGTGAAACCCTGTCTCTACTAAAACTACAAAAAATTAGCCTGGTGTGGTGGCATGTGCCTGTAGTCCCAGCTACTCGGGAGGCTGAGGCAGGAGAATCGCTTGAACCCAGGGGGCGGAGGTCACAGTGAGCCGAGATTGCACCATTGCACTCCAGCCTAGTGACAGAGCGAGACTCTGTCTCTAAATAAATAAATAAATAAATAAATAAATAAATAAATGGAAATGAGGCTAAGAAAGGTGAAGTAACTTGCACAGAAGAAATAGGGCTGGTTCCCAAAGGAACAGGAGAGGGAAGCATATTCCGTGCTTTGATTCTGAAAGTGAGCCCCTTGTCCTTCAGGGATCCAGAGAGGAAACACAGTTCTTCAGACTTCCAAGTCCCTTTTGAGATCTTTGATGAAAAATTCTGAACCATTCTGGCAAAATCGAAAGATCTCAGAAGGTTGACAACAGCAGCTCTCAACTGGGACGGTTTTGCCCACCAGGGGACGTTTGGCAATGCTGAGACAGTTTTGACTGTGGCACTGCAGAAGAGGGTGGTGGCTACTGGCGTGTATGGATCTAAAGGCCAGGGATGTTGCTAAACATCCCGCAGTGCACAGCACAGCCATTAAAACAATAGTTTGCCCAAAACGGCATAGAGGTTGGCAGAGGTGGAGAAGCTCTGGTCTATGGCCATTAAAAAGTCAAATCTTATAACTGTTTCAACACATTTTAAGAAGTGTTGACCAAGCAAGGTGGCTCATACCTATTGTCCCAGCACTTTGGGAGGTTGAGGCAAGAGGATTCCTTAAGCCCAGGAGTTCAAGACCAGCCTGGGCAGCATAGTGAGACTCTTGTCTCTACAAAAATAAAAATAAAAATAAAATTAGTTGAGTCCCAGCTACTCCAGGTAGAGAAGATGCTGAGGAGGATCACTAGAGCCAGGGAGGTGAAGGCTGTAGTGAGCAGTGATCGAGCCACCGCACTCCAGCCTGAGTGACAGAGTGAGACCCTGTCTCAAAAAAAATTTTTTTTAAAGAAGTGTTGTAGGCTGGGGGTGGTGGCTCATGCCTATAATCCCAGAACTTTGGGAGGCAGATGCAAGGGAATCGTTTGAGGCCAGGAGTTCGAGACTAGCCTGGGCAACATAGTGAAACCTCATTTCTAAAAAAAGAAAATTAAAATTAGCTGGGCATGGTGGCACACACCTGTAGTCCTAGCTACTTAGAAGGCTGAGGTGGGAGGATTGCTTGAGCCTGGGAGGTCAAGGCTGCAGTGAGCTATGATCATGCCACTGCACTCCAGACAGGATGACAGAGCAAGCCCCTGTCTCCAAAAAAAAAAAAAAAAGTATTATAAATCCTTAAGGAGAAAATGCATCCTGTGGCCACCTTGGATTCCAAGAATTAAATTTTCTGTGTCTCTTGGTGAAAAGTGTGCTCCTGCCATCTCCTGTCATGGGAGACCTTATTGCCCAAATAAGTATATTCTCAGTGACATCTACCTGCAGAAAAAAAAAATCCTTGTTTGGCTACAAACGTGTTCAACGTGCCAACAGTGGAGTTTCGCATGAATATGGATGCCAGCTGGCCATGATCTGAGCCATTCAGCAAGAGAAGCGACGGGAGACCCGCATGACGGGCACTGCTCGTGTGGGAAGCACGCTGACTTTGAAACGCTGAAACCTCAAATGATAGCAATTGTTCGGGACTCGATGAAATGATGTTTCCAGAGCTCTCTGGGCTTACTGTACATTTTAACATCACTTCTCCATGGCAGCTAGTTCATCGTCATTCCACATCCATCCCAGACGCCGATGCTGCTCCAGGTGAACAAACCCACAGGGACTCAGGCGGAATCCCAGCACAGTGACGGCTCATCCTGCCCCAGATGAAAAAGGAGATGTTCCTAACGCAGCTGCTTCCCACCTCGGCACTTCGGGGCATTCTTACATCTGGCAACACTAGAAACCGCAAGTCAAACACAGAATAACTCAACTAGCTCACAAAGAAATGACCAAGAAAGCCTCTGGCAATGTAATCACAACCTTTTCGCTCCTCTTCCTCTCACTGTTTCATTCTAAAATTTTCACAAATTCTCCAAGTGCAATTTGACTAAGAAGAATATACACAGACTAATCCTTCAGGCAACAACTTAAGCTTCTCCAAAGCTATTTTTCTTTAATGTTATAAAAATTTTTGAAACAACATTAAATAAAATTTGGGAAAAAAAAAAAAAACCTAGATCACCCCTAATCCCACATTTCCGGGAATTTAAACAAGAGACTCAGAAGGAGCAAGGAGCAGGAGGTGAGCCTGCAAAGCCGACGCAGCTCCCTCCATCACAGCCTGCTGTGGACATGCAGGGCAACTTTACAAAGATTTTCCAGCAATCTAGATTCTCATGCAAAATCTCCTGCTTTTTAAATATTGACTCATAGTTTATAAGCACCATGCCAGCTAAATAAAACACATCTGCAGATTGAATGCAAATGACAGGCCACTGTTTGAAACCCTTCATGTATAATTTTGCATCCAAACAAGAGTGAACAGAAGAAATTGGTGTGAGTCTATATATTTTACACTTTTAATAATCAGAGCATATTTGAAGAAATGTTCTCAAGAATCTTAATGGGTTGCAGCTTTCGAACATATTAAGAGGATACTGAAATAATAATGTAGCTAAAGAAAAGATGTTGGTGAATCAAAACTCCTTACTATGTATTTTTACCAGGAAAACATGTCTCGATCCAACATAGTTACCTGCATAGAATTACAAATTTATCTTTAACAAGAGAACCTACTAGAAACGCTAATATGTATTAACCGAGGATGAAATTGAGAAGATTCTTGAGCATGAAGTCACTATAATACTGTAGGGCAGGGATCCTGGTGCAAACACAACTGAATAGAATACCTTTGAAGGATTATTAGATTATCAGGAATAACAAAAATCCCCTTTCAATGCTCAAGACACAGGAATTAAGTTATAGCCCATTTCAGAAGTGAATGTAACTATCAAGTAACCATGTTGCACACTCACTTCTGCAAACAGATTTCATTTTCACTGTAGGGGAACAAGCTTGGCCATTTCAGACACACACAGCAGAGGGTACCTGCCATAGCATGGAGTTCTACGTTTATTTCTTTATAACTCGAGTTCACTCAGGAACTACTGTTTACCTGTTCATTACTCTTTGAGCATCCTTGATGTTTTAAAACCAGGGAATATAGAGATGAACACCATAGATAGGGCACGTGATCTGGTAGATAAAAAGCAAAATAAAGACAAGGATCCAAATACTTGGATAAATCTGAAAAAGTGGAAAGTGCAAAGGAGGCACCAAGCAGCCTATAAAAATGCCTATGGATCCGTCTGCACAAGCAGCCTAAAAATAAGTGGGAAAAAAGAAATCAGGACAACCAACCATGGGGGCTGGCACCGTAACGTCCACCACTCCACAGCCCAGGACTCCTGCCTGTGGCAGTAAAGGCAGGCAGGTTCCTCAGTGGGAGAGCCTTGAGAGTATGAAGGTGAGTGCCTCATTGTGAATCATGTACATGCTGACATTAAAATCAATTACACCATTTGAAAGAAGCCACTCATAACCACATCGAAACAGATTCAGGATACCCTAATCAGAGGATATCAGTGACCATCCCTTTCCATAGCAATGACATAGCAGGTTGAGGGTGAAGGGGCAGAGTCACCATGACTCTTGCTGCTGGGCTGGTTAAGTCCCAACAGAGGCTGGTGCTTTAGAATAGACAGCTAGTCCTGAGCGGGCCTTGGAGGTCATCCCCCACCCCCAAACTCTGGGATGAGGCAACCTCCATCCAACCCCAACGATTGATTAAGTACCTGTTCTCCTGAGGCAATTTCCTCTTGAGCTTATGATCTGTCATCACCAGGATGATTTGCTATTGAAGACACACGGACAGCTAACCCTTGAACGTAAAACAGGAGCATACCCAAATAAAGATTTATTTTTGTTTCCTGCTGTGTATGCTTTGAGCTAGGGATAGTCGATGAGGTGCTATGGAGTGTTGAGCCGTAAAGCCTCCTCATGCTAACTCCAGGCATGTAAAGGACTGAAATGTGAAGCTCTTTCTGTAATTCCCCTCCGTCTTGTTCATGAATGGAGGCGAGAATTAGGCTGTGTGGTTTTCACAGCCAACACGGATCTTAAACAAGAATCTGGCTGTTTCCTCCCCGGGCTGTTTCCTGGCCAATCACAATATGATCCTAGCAGGGCTGCCAGCGACCGTGCAGATGACCACTTCTCAGGGGCTCCTTCTCCACAGCCGCAGCACAGCTACGGAGCTACAAGAAAGCCGAGGACACAGCGGCTGAACATCGGCAACGCTCGAGTCGTTTCCATGAAGCTGGAGAGAGGTGGCATCCGCGACAGGAAAAACACAGGCGCTGAAGACTGAAGACTTGACTGTCCCTATTCCTCACCATACCATGGGGACAAAACAGACCGGAGAAGATTCAAGAAGACGCTTCTGGTGAGGTGCTTCTAACCGCTCCCGGGACACAGCAAATGCCCGATGCATTGAGCCGTGAAGACCATTCCTACTCAGCCCTCCCTGACTAGTCACTTCACTTTTCTGAGTCTTCATTAAAAGCAAAGACACTGGGCCAGGTCATCTCTAAATGTCTTCCTAGCTCTAAAACTCTGTAACTTGAGGACAAGAGCCCATTTCAAGGGCTTTCAGAACAGAAATTTCTTTTGAAATGGCAGAGGCCCAATTCCCCGCGAGGATCTCAAGCTGCAGAATGAAATGGGGCAGTGTGATTCAAACAAACTCATGGGATGCCAAGATCCAGCACAATCCCTGACTCGTGTGGGGGCATAAAGCATCTCAGCCAACACAGATCACAGAAAGCATCAACTGGTCCTCCATTCACCAGGCAAGAAAAATGAGTAATTCATAATTCGTCACCCTTACATAAATAATCGTTTTTATTTTTATGATCGTTGCCATACTCTAACACATGCTAGATACCACAGTGGGTGTTTTATGTATGTTTTCTTTAATCCTTCCGATAATTATGTCAAGCAGATTTTTATAGATAGGGAAACAAGGCTCAGAAGGGGCAAGTGACTTGCCCAAGGTCACACAGCTATTACCTTCGTGCTCAGTAGTGCAGCCTGGATTTGCACCCAAGTCTGCAGGCTCCAAAGCCGCTCTCTTTTCACCATGTCACGGGCCTCGAGGGTTTGCTGAATGTTTTTACAGGAGGAATTTGTATTAAAGTTCACAAAATGACAATGCACTAAGCCACTTTCATCAGCTGCTTCCCAGGAGTGGGTGGGTGTGGGTGACGGGGACCATGTGCTGTGAGCTGCATGGACTGACCCGTCACGTGGAGGAGGCAGCTTGGGACACACAGCCCCTGGGGGAGTCATCACCCGTGAAGGTGAGCAGGGAGGCTGTTGATGCTGACTGTGCAGTGAGGAAAAGCCACTCTCAAATTTTTACCCCGTGTAACTTCTCATGGTTGGAAAAACCAAGGCTGCCAGTACCATCCACCACCAAGGAGGAAAGAGCCCGAGGCCTGTGAGGCTGGGCCACCCACAGGATGGCCTAATCAGGACCAGGCTTCCCAGCACAGAGGACACGGGGGCGCCTGACAAGGAAGTCACCTCTGTGAAATGCCTTCCAGGCCTCCCCTCTGAGCAGAAGCCCAAGGCAACCCCCACAAGCAGGGAGCGAGCTGCTGGGGGAATGCAACGGGGTGCCGGCCCGGAGGCCTGCAGGTAACTCCCCCCAGAGGCACAGAGCAGGGTCATAGCCCCTTCAATCCGAGTCTCGCTTTCGGCCGGGCGCGATGGATCATGCCTGTAATCTCAGTACTTTGAGAGGCCGAAGCGAGCAGAACGCGTGAGACCAGGAGTTCAAGACAAGCCTGGTCAACATGGTGAAATCCCATCTCTACTGAAAAAACGAACAACAACAAAAACAAACGAACAAAAATCTCGCTTTTCTTCCCCAGAGCTAGCCTCTGGCTCTGCACGCTGTCACTCCACTCTCCCAGCCTGCAGTCATGATTCGACTCTTCCATAAACTCCTAAATGACCAGATCTTTACAGAGCACCCACTGCGTCCCTGTCGGGGCGTCTGCCCCCGAGGCGGTGTCCGCTAGCTGGGTCTTCAGGGGAAGTGACAGGCTCAGAGAGGAAGCGCATTTGCCAGGGCCACAAAGCAAGCGAGTGGCGGGACTGGGCATCTAGCCGTGACCATGGGCCACGTCTGGCTGTCTCACTTCTAGATCACAGGAGAACAGACCTAAACACAGGAAAAGCTAAACAATCAAAGGGACAATTCTAATTGGCCGAGGCCTGGCCCAGTGCTCCCCAAGAGTCCTGTGAGACTGGGCGCCCAGCGGCTGATGGGACTCAGGGACCAGGGTACCAGCAGGCATTGCAACAGTTTGCTTTTTAGAAAAGGAGCCTCTGTCTTGCTCTTTGGGCCCCTTGGTCTTGTGGACAAAGTCCCGTTACTCCACGTTGGAGAATGCACAGGTGTTCCCTCTCCCGGCCACCTCCCACCCACTGTGCTTCCCTTTGAGGACCACTCCTGGCTCTGCCTCCAGTGCCCTGCCCCGCCTGTTTCCCTCAGTGTGGCCTCTCATGTCCTCAGAGGCTCAAAAACCCCACGCCTCTGCCTTCTTGGAGGGCCTCTGTGATCCCACTGTCTATGTGCGCATCCTCCTCGCCCACCTTGCTATCATTCGTCACAGCAGCCTCCTCTCTTCCCGCAGTCCTCCTCACCTCCAGCCCAGCACGCACATTTCCCCTGGACGCTTCCTTCATAGACCCAAACCTCCATGTCCCAGCTCCAGCTGCACTGCAGATGTCAGTGACGTGCCTTGCACAGGTGAGCACGGAAATGCCCCCAACTGTCTCTTCTGTGCTGATTCGATCTCACTTAGACCGTTAGGTAATTTGATTACAGAGATTGTGTGTGGGGAGGGGGGTTTTTAATTTTTATTTTTATTTATTGTTAGTATTATTATTACTATTATTATTATTATTATTTTGGTAGAGACAGGGGTCTCACTTTGTTGCCCAGGCTGGTCTCAAAATCCCGCCTTGAACGATACTCCAACTATTACATAATTTGATTGAAGAGATTTTGTGTGTGTGGTGTTTTGGTTTTTTTTTTGAGATGGAGTCTTGCTCTGTCTTTCAGGCTGGAGTGAAATGGCACAATCTCGGCTCACTGCAACCTCCATCTTCTGGGTTCAAGGGATTCTCCTGCCTCAGCCTCCCAAGTAGCTGGGATTACAGGCGCCTGCCACCATGCCCAGCTAATTTTCTATTTTTAGTAGATACAGGGTTTTGACATGTTGGCCAGGCTGGTCTCTAACTCCTGACCTCAGGTGATCTGCCTACCTCGGCCTCCCAAAGTGCTAGAATTATAGGCGTGAGCCACCACGCATGGCTGGTGTTGTTTTTTTTTTTCGTAAAGAAAGTAGTGCCACTTTGTTGCCCAGGCTGGTCTCAAACTCCTGCCTCAAGCAATCCTCTGGCCTCTACCTCCCAAAGTACTGGGATTGTAGGTGTGAGCCACCATGCCAGGCCTTGTATTTTATATGTTTTAACAATTCCTCCCGTGGTGCTCAGTGCCTGGTAACTACAACTAACTAGTAGGCAATTATGTCAGGCTGCCCTGAGCCAGTTTCTACCACATTCTGTCCCCACATACACACATATACACACATGATTAACTAGTCTTCCTGAGTTTGCTGCAGATTGATGAGGTCCCTGCATTCTGTCCTTCCAGACCTGTGAACTGGCCCCGTGAAGGGAAGGATGCTCTGAGGCCTGGCAGCCCATGGACTAACTCTCCAGTGGCATCTGGAATCCCTGTGAGGCTGGGGGTCTGGGGATGCAAGGCCAGCCAGAGGCCAGGCTGAGGGTGCTCTCGCCAAGTGTGAGGCCCCGGGCTCACCTCGGCCTCTGTCCTTTCTGGTCCTCACAGGACTTTTGCAGCTAACATGTATCTTGACCACCATTCAGTTGACCAGGGAAACTAGTTTTTAACATTCTTTATTGCTAAATAACAAGCTCTCAGGTGCAGATTTAGATGGTGGCGTTGGAAAGGCTTGCTGTCGAACAGGCACATGCAAGCTTTTTCTGTGAAGAATCAGCTAGTGAGGAGTTTAGCTCTACAGGACGTGCGGTCTGTGTTATAACCAGCCAACTCTACCACTGTGGCGGAAAAGCAGTCGCAGACAATATGCGAATAAATGGCCTGGTTGCGTTCCAACAACATGCTGTTTACAAAAGTGGGCCTGCCAGCCCTGCCCTGGAGGGTGGATTCTTGATTGAGATCCTTCAAAAGTGAACCAGTGCAAACTGCTGATTAGTGCACTTCAAACGTTGACTATCAGCCCTAACGTGTAGCTTTCAGGTATCTATACCTACATATCACAATGGGAATACTGCAGTATGTTGAATAAACAACAGATAATACTATGGTGACAGAATATTAATAGATGCCATTTATTGAGTGTTTACTATATGCACTGTAGGGGACTTACTGTTTTAAATTGCTCAACAAGCTCGGCGTGGTGGTTCCTGCCTGCAATCCCAGCATTGTGGGAGGCTGAGGTGGGAAGGATCCTTTGAGCCAGGAGTTCGAGGTTGCAGGGAGCTGTGACAGAGCCACTGCACTTCAACCTGGCTGGCAGGTTGTTTTATTTTTGTATCCTAAAAATAAAAAAATTTAGATAGTAATTAAAAAATAAACTGCACAACAATTGAAATAGGTACTACTATTATTATTCCTACTTTACAGATGAAGAAAACTGAGGCTTAGGGGAGGACAACTGGCTTGCCCAGGAGGGGTCATACTGGACAGATGGGCTCCAAGTCCACACTCAGGCTGGCCCCCATTGGCAAATGAAAGCCAGAGTCTTCATCTGCCCCGCCCCACACCTGCTGTGGGACTCTGAGCATATCACGCTGAATCTCAGCCTCCTCATCTCCAAAATGGCGGTGATGATTGTTCCTTTTGGGCGCTTTCGAGTGTATTATACAATACATGTGAAAATGTCCACCACAAAGCCAGGCAGTTGGTGTCAAGTACAAGCAAATTGAAATGTAACAGCTTTACTGACATACACAGTCAGCCCCCTGTATCCACGGTTTCAGCTACCCATGGTCAGCTGCAGTCTGAAAATAGGTGAGTACAGTACAATAAGCTGTTGTTGAGGGGAGTGGGGAGACACCACATTCATGTAACTTTCATTGCAGTATATTGTTATAACTGTTTTATTGTGAGTTGATGCTGTTAATCTCTTGCTATGCCTAATTTATAAATTAAATTTTATCATAGGTATGTATCACAAAAAACATAGTATATATAGGGTCCTGTACTATCCTCACTTTCAGGCGTCCACTAGGGGTTTTGGAACATGTCCCCATGGATAAGGGGGACCTGCTGTAATCACCTACCAGAGAAAGTAACTAACTCAGTGGTTGTTAGTATTTTCAGAATTGTGCAACTATCACCACAGTCAATTTTAGAACACCATCATCACCCCAAAAGTGTTCCCTTTAGCAGTGACTCCCCAGATCACCCCAACATCTTAACCCCAGCCCCAGGCAACGCTTTCTTTCTCTGTGGATTTGTCTCTTCTGGACCATTCTATGTGGGATGAAATCATACAATGTGTGGGCTTTGGGGTCTGACTTAGTTCATTTAGAATAATGTTTTCAAGGTTTATTTATGTTGTAGTATGCATCAGTACTTCACTTTTGTTTATTGCCATATAATATTCCATTGTATGGATATACTATATTTTATTTATCCCTTCATCAGTTGTTGAACATTTGGGTTGTTTATACCTTTTGGCTAATGTAAGCGATGCTGCTATAAATGTTCATGTACAAGTTTTTGTATGGACACCTATTTTGACTGCTCTTGGGTATATGTCTAAGATTGGAATTGCTGGGTCATATGGTTACTCAGAAGAGTTTAATCTTCTGAGGAATTGTCAGTCTTTCGAAAAATGGCTACATCATTTTACATTCCTACTAGCAATGTATGAGAGCACTGATTTCCTCACAAGTGTTTGTCAACACTTGTTATTATCTGTCTTTTTGCTTATAGCCACCTAGTGAGTGTAAAGCAGCATCTCATTGTGCTTTTGATTTGCATTTCCCCAATGGCTACTGACACTGAGCATCTTATTTGCTATTTGTATATCTTCTTTGGAGAAATGCCTATTTAGATTCTTTGCTCATTTTAAATTAATTATCTTTCTATTGTTAAGTTGTTCTTTATATGTTCTGGCTAGAAGATTCTTTCTATATATATAGCTTGAAAATATTTTCTCCTGTGGGTTGCCTCTTTACTTTGTTGGAGATATCATTTGTAGCACAAAAGTTTTTGATTTTGATGAAGTCCAATTCATCTATTATCTTTTCTCAATTATGCTTTTGGAGTCACACCTATGCAGGCTTTTTGAGCACCAGGTTTACACCTGTTTTCTTCTAAGAGTTTTACAGTTTTAGCACTTACATTCAGGTCTTTTATTCATTTCCTAAATATGGTGTGAGGTAGGGGTCCAACCCTATTCTTTTGCACCATTTGATGAAAAGGCTAGTCTCTTATGACATTGGCCATAAATGTAAAAGTTGATTTCTAGACTCTTAATTTAGTCCCATTGGATTACATATTTGTCCTTATACCAGTACCACACTGTCTTGATTACTGTAATTTTGTAGTAAGTTTTGAAATTGGGAAGTCTGAATTCTCCAACTTTGTTCTTCTTTTTCAATAATGTTTAGCTATCCTGAGTCAGTCCTTGCATTTCTATATAAATTTCAGGGTTAGCATGTTAATTTACATAACAAAGTCAGCTGGGATATTGATAGGGATTACATTTAATCTGTACGTCAATTTAGGGACTACTGCCGTTTTAACAGTAATAAATTTTCTGATTCATGAATATGAGATACCTTCCTATAGATTTAGGTCTTTCTTTTTTTCAATAATGTATTATAGTTTTAAGAATAACAGGCTTTGCACTTCTTTTCTTAAATTTATTCCTAGGTATTTTATTCTTTTTGATACCCATGTAACTGAAATTCTTTTATCAATCACATTTTCAGATTATTTATTTATATATTATTTATTATTTAATAATAGCAACAAATATATAAATATTATGTACATAACCATATTATATATATTTATATTGTATTATAATATAATGTATTAATATTATATATTAATATAATTTATTGATATCTTATATATTTATAGTATATATTTATATAAATGTATACATATTATGCATGTATATCTATATATAAATATATGTATATCTATACATTTATATGAATATATTTATAAATATCTATATATTTATATAGATATATATGTATATATGTATATAAATGTATAAATATATATGTATAAATATGTATACATTTATATGAATGTATAAATATATGTATAAATACTATACATATATAAATATATACATGCATACATATTATATATGCATAAATATGTAAACATACATGCATACATATATGTATAAATATGTATACATACATGTATACACACGTGCATACATAATTATATATGTATGAATACATACATACATGCATGTATGCATACATACACATTCATACATATATGTATCCACACGCATACATACATGAATGCATGCATGTATACACATGTGTAAATATGAATCACACACGTTTACATGCATGCATGCACATGTATGTATACATATACACATGTATGCATAAATGCATAAATATGTATGCATGCGTACATACATGTGTATGTGCATGTGTGCATGCAATATATGTGTACGTGCATGTGTGCATGCATGTATATCATACATGTATATCATGCATGTATACATACCAGCATACATACCAGTATACATACCACTATACATACATGTGTACATGCATGTGTGCATGCAATATATGTGTACGTGCGTGTGTGCATGCATGTATACATACATGTATATCATGCATGTATACATGCCAGCATACATACCAGTATACATACCACTATACATACATGTGTACATGCATGTGTGCAGGCATGCACACATATCATGAATGTACACACACTTATATCTATCATGCATGTACACACACGTATATATATCATGCATGCATACATGCATGTATGCACATATCATGCATGCACACATGCATGCTTGTGTATGTATCATGCATGTATACATATACATGTACACATACACATACATGTATACACCTACTATAATTGAAGCAAAAGTCTTTTATTATAGAAATTATATCACTCCACTGTGTTTCCAGTAGCTAACTCCACTTCGTAGAGAAGTATCTGAAGTATCATCACTCTTTCAATTCTTTAATTTTTCTCTCTTTTAAATGCTTACAAAGTAAGTCACATTTACCAATGGCTGCACACCGTCTGCCACATCTGTTAGAGATGACAAGGAAGTGGCAGGAGTCCTTTCTTCCACCACTCTCAGTGTGTGAGACTGGCCATGGTTCCTCACAAGCAGCCTATCCAAAAATGGATTCACTGATCAAGGAACAGGAAGGGGACACGCTTCAGGCCGCCCAGGCACTACCTACTGGTTACCACCCCTTCCCAGGAGCTGAGCCTGGGCCATCCATGGGAAGAGCTGTGCCCTCGGCCACCAGAGTTGAGGCCAGGGCTTCCCAGCCACAACTCCTCCTTTCAGAACCCAAGAGACAGCTCCTCACAACTCTGCAACTCTAGGATCCTTCCCGAAACCACCAAGGGTACGGAGACCTGAGAAGCCGTACGTGTCTCTCCCTGCTACGTAATACACTTCCAAAGTTAAGGAGTTCATCCACATGTTTTTAAACCCAGCCCCACCTGGTGACCATGGACAACCACAACACATTCCTGGAAGCCACTCTGCCACTCAGGCCCACTCTCAGGATAACAATCTCAGCTGCCCTCCAGACGGAACAGCAAGCACATTCTATCGCCAAACGCTTTGCACACGTTATTTCACGTAATCCTCATCTCACCCCTTTGGGCTGAAAGGTCAGAGAGTTCAGGCAAATCTACAACTGCACAGCTGGTGAGTGGGTAAGTGGGAGAGCCGGAATTCCATCTTCTCCAAGCATTTAGGAGAAGCCCCTGAAGAAGACGTTGGGAGAGAAGGAGCTCAGACATTCCAAGTAAGTGGGGAGCCTGTAAGGTGAAATATTCCCTTCTCCTTCTGTGACATTCACTGAGTGGAAGAAGTGCTCGTTGAGAAACTGAGGGCCAGGACTAATCATCCAACTCACAGTGCTCCTACTCACCAATGCACAGTCACACACAATTCACTGAAACATCTTTTACATACATTGTGCAGATAACAGAAGACAATTAAGATTACAGATATATATATATTTTTTTGAGATGAAGTTTTGCTCTTGTTGCCCAGGCTGGAGTGCAATGTTCAGATCTCAGCTCACTGCAACCTTCACCCCCCAGGTTCAAGAAATTCTCCTGTCTCAGCCTCCCAAGTAACTGGGATTACAGGCGCCCACCACCACACCTGGCTAATTTTTGTATTTTTTAGCAGAGACAGGGTTTCACCATGTTGGCCAGGCTGGTCCTGAACTCCTGACCTCAGGTGATCCAGCCACCTGGGCCTCCAAAAGTGCTGGGATTACAGGCGTGAGCCACCGTGCCCAGCCAAAATTACAGATTTTAAGGCTGGATGCAGTGGTTCAGGCCTATAATCCTAGCACTTTGGGAGGCCAAGGTGGGAGGATTACTTGAGCCCAGGAGTTCAAGATCAGCCTGGGCAACACAGTGAGACCCCATCCATCTTTACTAAAAATAGAAAAAATTAGCTGGGTGTGGTGGTGCATGCTTGTAGTCCCAGCTACTCCGGAGGCTGAGGCTGGAGGATCGCTTGAGCCCAGGAAGTCGAGGCTGCAAGGAGCCGTGATGGCACCACCGCACTCCAGCCTGGGGGTCAGAGCAAGACTCTGCCTCAATAAATAAATAAGAATAATAAAATAAAATGACAGATTTTAACGTAGGACTTCTAAAATCCAGGACCTAGCCCTCTATTCTTATGCACAAAATCAGCAAAGTTCATGCCAACATGTCTTATTTTACATAATGTGCCATTCCTCTGCTCCATGCTCCCTGGGTGCTCATTTATGAAGACTCTGATGCCAACAGACGTTGTCTCAGGGGGAGTGGCTGTGCCCCAGGCAGGTGCACAGGGAGGCAAGTCATGCCACACACCACCGGGGCCACAAGCGTGCAAGCCCGGGTGAGGCAATGAGCCAGTCACCCAGGAGAGGGGCTGAGTTTAACATGAGCTGCTGGCTGACTCTGCAGTTCGCCACGGCACAAAGAATTATTTCAATGAGAAATGCTTATCCCCCATAGAATTCTTTTCTTTGTAGAGACTGGGTCTCACTCTGTCCCCCAGGCTGGAGTGCAGTGGTACAATCAGGGCTCACTGCAGCCTCGACCTCCTGGGCTCAAGCAGTCCTCCTGCCTCAGCCTCTGGAGTAGCTAGGACTACAGGTGAAGGCCACCATGGCTGGCAATTTTTTTTTTTTTTAATGTAGAAATCAGGGGTCTCAATATCTTGCCTACACGGGTCTTGAACTCCTGCCCTGAAGTGACTCTCCCGCCTCAGCCTCCCAAAGCACTATGATTACAGGTGTGAGCCACCACACCCAGCCCCATAGAATTCTTATAATGAGGGAAAAAAATCCCAAAACTTAAAATTCAGAGCATGGCTTTTCTGATAATTGAACCATTATCTATGCCAAACTTCTGTGGTTCATTCCCACCCCTGCTCCTGCCTGTGTGAGCACTAACCTCTCTGGACCTCCTTCTCCTCATCTGAAAACCTGGAGCTATGAAGCTCACCTCACCATTTTGCTTAGAGAATCAATAAAATAACATTTGAAAGTTATTCCTTTCCTATGCCTCGTCTTCTTTCAAAGATGAAACTAAATAACTCTACAACGCTTCCCTGACAAGGAGAAGTTTAGTGTCATTTTAATAAAATAACCATGTTGTAAAGAGGGAAGTGGAAGGAGAGTTGATTAATAAGGATAATGTTCCAAATGTCTGGGAAATATAAGGCAGGTATCCTATTAATACACATCAATAGGAACTGTAAGAAACTGCTAGGAAGCTCTTCCTCCATGTTAGCCGGGGTGTATGTGCCTAGCAATGTTTAAAAGGATGCTCTGAACAGTGATGGCGAGGATGTGGAGAAACTGGAACCACTGAGCAGCTGCCACGGAGAACTACACAATGATTACTCAAAAAAGGTAACTTACAGACCGGTCATGGTGGCTCACGCCTGTAATCCCAGCACTTTGGGAGGCTGAGGTGGGCAGATCACCTGAGGTCAGGAGTTCGTGACCAGCCTGTCCAACATGGTGAAATCCCGTCTCTACTAAAAATACAAAAATTAGCCGGGTGTGGTGGCATGCACCTGTAATCCTATCTGCTTGTGAGGCGGAGGCAGAATTGCTTGAGCTTGGGAGGTGGAGGTTGCAGTGAGCCGAGATCACACAACTGTACTCCAGCCTGGGCGACAGAGTGAGACCCTGTCTCAGAAAAAAAAAAAAAGGAACCTAAAATGATCATCTGACCTAGCAATTCCACCTGGGACATCCACAAAAGAATTGACAGCAAGGTCTTGGATAGGTATTTGCCTCCCATGTTTATAACAGCATTATTTACAGGGTCAAGGAGTGCAACCAGCCCAGCGTCCATCAGCAGATGACTGGACAGACAAGATGCGGTCCATCCATACAATGGAGTGTGAGTCAGCTTTCGAAAGGAAGGAAATCCTGAGACTTACTACGACATGGATGAACCTTGAGAACATCATGCTCAGTAAAGCAAGTCGGTCCTAGAACGGATAAATATTGTGTAGTTCCACTCATACGAGGCATCCAGAGGAGTCAGGTTCACAGAGACGGAGAGTGGAATGAGGATTGCTAGGCGCTGGGGAGAGGGGGAATGGGAGCTAGTTTTTAATGAGTGCAGAGATTTATTTACAAGATGAAAAGAGTTCTGGAGATGGGTAGTGGTGATGGTTGCACAATAGTGTGAATGTACTTAATGCCACTAAAATGCACACTTAAAAATGGTTAAAATGCCAAATTGTATGTTATGCGGCCACAATAAAAACTAAAAGAAAAAAGCAATCCGTGGTTGCAGGTTGGACCTGCTCCAGAGAGGGGAAGGAGAGGCCCCCTTTAACTCCTGGAGGGGTCCTGTGACTAGAAGACTCACTCCAATGGCGGCTGGGCACCTCCGCCAGTGGACCTGGGGGGTGCAGAGAAGTCTGCAGCTCTAGATGCCACAGCAGAGCCTCTGCCTGCCCCCAGCACTCCAGAATTATATTCATGAGGGCAGATAGACAAGATTAGCCTCAGACACTAAACAGCAGCAGAGAAAGCATTGCACTAATGGTAGGGAACACGTACTTTGCAAACACCTAGATTCAAGAGAACGTGTGTAATGTAAACATTGGAAGAAAACCAGGAGCCTACTCAAAACTCCAGGTTAGAAGACAAGGGAAGCAGGATATGGGGGAACAAGATCCCTTTTTTAAAAAAGGTACCGGGTTTTTCAGAGCAATAGTTAAAAGGGAAGGTTTCTTTTATGACACAACAGCGCCATCTCATGGACAAAACTGATATGACACAAGGTTTCTCTAAGGCGAGCCTGTCCTCTGCTCGCGGCTCTTAGCGTTGGCCCCAACAGCCCTAGTCTACATTAATCCAGCATTCTCAGGGTCCGCAAAGGAACGTTCCATCTTTGCAAGGCAAATATTGGGGCAAAAGTCAGATCTTCATCTTGTCTCCACCTCCCTCTGAGGCTTAGAAAGTCCTTTCAGCACTTGAATTTCAGTGAGGAGTCTGGACAATCTCATACAAAAACGCCCACTGACGTGGGCGCTGCCACAGCACTCCTGTCCTGGTGCTCAGAAAAAGCAAGTGTCGGCTTTATCACAGCCAGAAAATGAAACCGTCTGCGAGGAAAAGCACCCCCTCCATCCTTATCAGCATTAAATGGCGAGTTCGAATTCTCTTATTTCCTAATTTAAATCTGTTTTTTAAGAGATGGGGTGGGTCTCACTATGTTGACCAGGCTGGTCTCAAACTCCCGGCCTCAAGAGATCCTCCCATCTCAGCCTCCCAAAGAGCTAGGATTACAGGTATGAGCCACGGCGCCCAGCCTCCCAATTTTAAATTGTATGAGGATGTTTCTGGGAGTCTCTGCTCTGGCCTCAGGCTGTTGTTTTTCTGTGCTGTGTTTTTAAATTGCTCTGTGGAAATTTATTCTGGTAGTGTGGGGTTTCTTGGATGTATTTGTCCAAATCAAGGCTTCAATGAAGAAAGTCTGTTTTTAAAGTGAGTCTTGGATTCACTCGGCAAAGGCTGTGGAGCATCCACTCCAGCCCACCCACACGGCAAGCTGTGGGGCAACAGGTGGAAGTGCAACCCGCAGTCTGCGCCTGCCCCAGAATCATCGTCCCCTTAAATTGTAAGAACCATCCCGGGGGAAAAGTGAGGACATTAGGAGCAGTGTGGGCCCGGGCACCTAGGACCCCGCATGTGGGTGCTGCAGGTGGAGAGAGGCAAAGTGATGAGTTTGTGCCTCTGAAGGACTTCAGTGTTTCTCGTGCTGTCTCTGGCACAGTCTCTTGCGCCTGGAGAAATAAGCACGGGTTGGAAAGAATCTCAGAGCCCAGAGCTGCCAGTGTCAGAGCTCAGGCCATGCTGAGTGCCTCACACCAGGACTGCCCTTCGGGTCTCCATTCCCGTCAACACACACATACATTCCGGCAACTTCTCCCATCTAAATAGAAAGGCAGTCCCCCCACCCCCATCCCCACCCCCACCCCCCCGCCCACCCCCGCCCCTTGCCATTCCGAGTCCTCAGCTCCTTTGACTTCTCAGGGCACCCGATGCAGGCTCTCGGCAACTCCCTCCCAGAGATCCCTCCTTTCTGGCCTCCAGGACTCACCTCTCCTCACTTGCCCCTTGTCCCTCAGGTCTCCCCTGCTGTTTCCTCTCATTAATCAATAAATACTGGAACGCACCAAGCCTCTCCCCTCACATCCCACCCAGCTCCTGCCTTTCAAACAGTCCCTATGCAAATCACTCCCAAACGCGTTGCTCTCCCCCAACGCCTTAATCACCTGCCTACCTGGCACCTCTGTTCCTGTCTCATAGACTGCCCTAGAGGAAGCACGTCCAGAAGCAAACTCCTGATCTTCCACGCAAAAGCCTGGTCCTCCCACACCCCACACAGCACCACGACCCCGAGCTCTCACTGGCCCTGGTCTTCCACGCAAAAGCCTGGTCCTCCCACACCCCACACAGCACCACGACCCCGAGCTCTCACTGGCCCTGGTCCAAAGCCCTGAGCTCCACTGTGACCTCTTTCTCTTACACACCACATCTGATCCATCACAATAGACCCCTGTCCAACCATGCTGCTCCAGCACGCCCACCGCCCTGGCCAAGCTGGGGTCAGGGCTGCAGCCTCCTCCAGGTCTCCCAGCCTCCAGTGGCTACATCCCCTCCCGTCCGGGCTCCGACCCCTCCAGGGGCCTCCCATCTCACTCAGGGGAACCCCAGGGGCCTGGTTTTACCTGTGGGGACTAGCCTGAGCTGCCCCACAGCACCCTACTGCAGCCCTCTGGGCGTCACCTCTCTGCCCTCTTCGCTCCCTTCTCCTGCTCCTCCCTGGGCTGCTACAGCAAACTTCCCACCGGCCGGGCCCCTTATCCCCTTGTGCCCCGCTCCCTCCCTCCCACCTGCATGCCTTGGAGAAGCCTTCCCTGACCGCCTGCTCCCCCTACCCCTCCGCCTTTACCTTTCCTGCTGCAGGTACCGCCTGCTCCCCCTACCCCTCCGCCTTTACCCTTCCCGCTGCAGGTACCCCGTCCCCTGGCGCGCAGTGTTTTACTCCAGCAGGTTCCCTCCAGGCAGGCACTTTTTGCTGGTTTTCGTCCCTGCTGTATCCCCCGCACCTGGCCCGTGATGGAGGCTCCACCCATAGAGAATTGTGTATCTGATAGAGGACTTGCTTGCAGCATATATAAAGTGTTCTCTAAACTCATTCATCATTTTTTTAAAAAACCCAATTTTTTTAAATGGGCCAAAGATGTAAACAGACATTTCACCGAAGATCCTACAGGGATGGTAAAGAAGGAATGAAAAGACGTTCAACAGCTTTGGTCACTAGAGAAATACAAATTAAAATGGAATTATTACCACTGAGCTGTACAATTAAAAACGGTAAAGATGATAAATTTTATATGTATATTTTATGTCAATGAACAACAAAATTAAAAAGAAAAAGAAATACAAATTCAAGCCACAGTAAGTGACCAGCGCACACCTATTAGAATGGCTAACTTAATAGCCTGGCCACAGCCAGTGTTGACAAGGAGGTGGAGGAGCCCGACTTCGCAGACACTGTGATGGAAATGAAAAATGCTGCCGTCACTCGAGAAAAGAGTTGGCAGTTTCTTCAAAATTCAAACATACACCCATCCTACCACCCAGATAGTCCATTATTAGCTTTTTACTCTCCAAAACTGAAAATACATGGCCACACAAAGAGTTATCCAGGAAGGCTCACAGCAGCTTCATTTGTAAGAGCTCCAAACTGGAAACAACTTAAATGTCCATCAATAGGTCGATGGGGAAACAAAAGTTCATGGATACATGCATTGAGTAGCATCCATTCAGTGGGACACCACTCAGCAATAAAAAGCAATGAACTGGGCCGGGCGTGGTGGCTCACGCCTCTAATCCCAGCACTTTGGGAGGCTAAGGAGGGTGGATCACCTGAGGTCAGGAGTTCGAGACCAGCCTGGCCAACATGGTGAAACCCCGTCTCTACAAAAATTAGCCGGGCATGATGGCTGATGCCTGTAATCCCAGCTATCTGGGAGGGTGAAGTGGGAGAATCTCTTAAACCTGGGAGGCAGAGGTTGCAGTGAGCTGAAAGCACACCATTGTGCTTTAGCCTGGGTGACAGAGTGAGAGTCCGTCTTAAAAAAAAAAAAAAAAAAGCAATGAACTATTGAATACATGCCACAACAGAGTCACATCTTCAAATAATACACCGGGCAAAAGAAACCAGACGCAAAAGAATCATACTGCCTGGTTCTACTTCTATGAAATTTTAGAAAATGAGAACTAATCTTCAGAGAGAGAAAGTTTGGAAGAGGAGACTGGAACAAGGAGGGGTGAGAGGGAAGGACTACAAAAGGGCCAAAGGGAACCCTGGCAGATGACGGACATCTCCATCCTGTGAACTACGAGTTCAAGGCTCTAACCTCTGGCAAGAATGTGAAGTTATAAAAAATGTAGCAAGGCTTCAGCAGTGACCAATCTGGTTCTATCCCACAGTTCTGCTGGTTTGGATTTCCCACAGTCACAATTCTTTATAATCTCAAACATCCCCCAATGCAGGACCAGCTTCAGGAGGACAACACCCATTCAGTCACGAAGGGCCCAAGTTTAGAAGCCCCCTGCCCCCAAATTCCATTTAATGCTCTCCTGTTACTGTCTCAAAATGCTTAATTATTTTTTTATTTTATTTCATTTTTGAGATGGAGTCTTGCTCTGTTGCCCAGGTTGGAGTGCAATGGTGTGATCTCGGCTCACTGCAACCTCCATCTCCCTGGCTCAAGCGATTCTCCTGCCTCAGCCTCCCGGGTAGCTGGGATTACAGGCACCCACCACCACACCTGGCTAATTTTTGTATTTTTAGTAGATACGGGGTTTCACCATGTTACCCAGGCTGGTCTCGAACTCCTGACCTCATGATCCGCCCACCTTGGCCTCCCAAAGAGCTGAGATTACAGGCCTGAGCCACCACACCTGGCCAACAGTTTTTGAACAAAGGGCCTCACATTTTTTGTTTGACACGCTGGGCCCCACATGTTATGTAGATGGATCTTCCTCAAAGTGTGTTCTACAGAGTTAATTCTTTACTTCAGTTAATTTATGTTAACTGATGTTGTGGAAAAGGAGAATTTGGGAAATGCTGAGTTAAAGTTAAATAACTTCATTTTCCTGAGGGCTGTTTGTAGCAACAGTTCAGATTAGAAACTAATATTTAGTCATCTTCCCCGTGATAGAAAAGTCCTATTCATTATCACAGAGATTTATAGATATAGTTTTCCCTTAGTATCCACAGGGAGGTTGGTTTCAGATGCAAAAACCTGTGAACCTACCAGTTGCTGATAGAAAATGACACAACATTTGCATAGAACCGTGGACTTTAACTTCTCGATGGACTACTTACAATACCTAATACAATGCCTGCACCTCACTTTATCCACGTGGATTCAATGTAGTACTCAATGCGCAGCAAATTCAAGCTTTGGTTTTTGGAACTCTGCAGAATTTATTTTCTGCGGTTGGTTGAATCCATACATGCAGAACCCACAGATGCAGAGGGCTGACTGTACTGGAGATTAGACCATGTCCCATAAAACCACGCCTCTCACACTTGGACATGCACACGAATTAAAACCAGCCCAATTGTCCCATAGAACTGGGACAATTTTTTGAACAAACATAGACATTGACCCTCCTGATCTTAAAACTTGAAACTTAGTTTGTCTCATCTGGGTTGCCTCAGGAAAGGAGCCAAAATTCCTCAGAGGACCACATCCAGACAAGATGCCAGTCCGCTCATTCATGATTGCTTCCTCTATTAATCTGTTCTCACACTGCTACAAGGACATACTCAACACTGGGTAATTTATAAAGGAAAGAGGTTTAATTGGCTCACAGTTCAGCGTGGCTGGGGAGGCCTCAGGTGGAAGGGGAAGCCAACATGTCCTTCTTCACATGGTGTCAGGAGGAGAAGAATGAGCAAAAGGGAAAAGCCCCTCATAAAACCATCAGATATCGTGAGGACTCATCACTACCATGAGAACAGCAGCACTGGGGTCACTGCCCCCATGACTCACATACCTCCTACCAGGCCCCTCTAACAACACATAGGGATGATGGGAACTACAATTCAAGATGAGATTTGGGTGGGGACACAGCAAACCGTATCATTTCCTTACCCCTCCCTAATTCTGTTTAACACTCCTTCCTCGCTATATAAACTCCCCAGTTTTAGTCAATCAAGGAGACAGATTTGAGAGAGATCTCCCTTCTCCTCAGCTGCAGCACCCAGTTAAAGCCCTTCTTCCCCGGCAAAACTCATTTCAGTGATTGGCTCTCTGAGCAACAAGCAATAAGACCTAGACCAAACCCCAGGCGTTTCGGTAACAGAATCACTTGGGGATCTTCTTAACGTACAAAATCAGTTTCATCAGGTCAGGCCCTAGATGCTGTGTTTCTCAGGTGGTTCTGATTCTACTGGTCAGCAGACCACACTTTAAGTAGCAAAACTCTAAAATGTATGTATGTAGAGGTGGATGTAACCCTCGGAGGAGACTTAGTTCTGTCTGTTCAATTTGTGTGTCGGTTTCATCACTTAGTGTCTGTATGACTGAGGAGAAAGAATCTCTGAGCCTTAGATTCTTCAAGGTGCCCAAGGTAACCATTCCTAGAATTATTTCAGGGATTTAAGCAAAGTAATTTTACACTGATACTCATTTTAACAGCCACTTATGGTGAGTGAGGCAAGATAGATACCATTATCTCCATTTTACAGATGAGAAAACTAAAGCTTAGGGAGGTTAATAATGTATCCAGTGCTAAAGCATATAAGCGATAGTGAGGGCTCAAAACTTCATCTGTATGTATGTATGTATGTATGTATGTATGTATGTATGTATGTATGTATTTTTGAGATAAGGTCTTGCTTGCTCTGTTGCCCAGGCTGGAGTACAGTGGCACAATCTTGGCTCACTACAGCCTGGACCTCCTGGGTTCAAGTGGTCCTCCCACCTCAGCCTCCTGAGTAGCTGGGACTACAGGCATGCACCACAATGCCCAGCTAATTTTTGTGTGTTTTTGTAGAGACAGGCTCTCGCTTTGTTCCCCAGGTTGGTCTCAAACTCCTGGGCTCAAGAAATCCTCTCACTATGGTCTCTTGAAGTGCTGGAGCCCCTGTGCCAGATGAAGGTTTATCTTTTCACTCGGAACCCCTCGGTCTGTGTTTCACTGGAAGATTTTGAGGGTCTACTGTATACACCAGTCTCTTGTCTTTGCGTCATTCTGACTCACAGAAGGGCTTGCTTTGCAGTGAAGTTTCAAGTTACTATCCTTTTATAGATGGGATCCTTTTTCTTCCTTTTGAAAATGAATTGATTATTCTTTATCAAAATGATAAATGTTCATTGCTTAAAGAAGTCAAGCAATACAGAAGAGAACAAACAACAAAAATCTCACCGTGGCCTTCATTAACATCTTAGTGACTGTTCTTCCAGTCCCCTCTTTGTGACCTATGAGTGACCCATTTGGGTAAAGGAAAGGGCAGCAGGGGAGAGGTTCCTCTGGTCAAATAATTTTGAGAAGCTTCTGGGTATTATAGTCCCCACCTGGAGGTCACAGAGAGCATTAGAGTTTTCAAGACTCAGAAAACTTACAGCAAAAAGTTTTGCCACTACAAACAAGTATCCTTAAGTGTCTGTATTTTTTCAATTGTGTTATTATTTTCTTAGGGGAAACAAAGCATGCACAGTGCCCTCCCCAAAGGCTGTGCAACTTTATACTCCCACTAATTGCCCATGAGAGTTCCCATTTTCTAAACCCTACTGCTACAGACTTTACCAGTTCCTTTGCTGTTGATCAATCTGATAACACAAACAAAGCTAACTGCTGTTTCTATTGTTTCTTCAATCGTTCATGAGGTGTTTATTAATTTATAAATTGTCAAATTTGGATTTTTTTTTTTTATTTTTTGAGTTCTTTGTTTAATAAGAAAATTTATCTTTTAGTATGTGGGTTGCAAATATTTTTACCAATTTAGTTTTCAACATTCTTATTTTATTGTGTTATAAAGTCATTTTCCCCAGCACTTTGGGAGGCCGAAGCGGGCAGATCACTTGAGATCAGGAATTAAAGACCAGCCTGGCAAACAAGGTGAAAAACCGTCTCTACCAAAAATACAAAAATTAGCTGGGAGTGGTGGCACATGCCCGTAATCCCAGCTACCAGGGACGCTGAGGCAGGAGAATCACTTGAACCCGGGAGGTGGAGGCTGCAGTGAGCCTAGATCACGTCTCCAGCCTGGGCAACAGAGCAGGACTCCATCTTAAACAACAAAAAAGTAGTTTTGAATTTGTGTATCACCAAATACGTGGATTTGGGGTTTGGGGATTTCTGATCTGTTCATTTGAAGGACCTCCTGCAACCAAGATTATAAAAATATTCACCCATATTTTCTTACGCTATTTTATAATTTCTACATTTACAATTAAATCCTCAATCCACCTAGACGCTATTTTCATGTGAGGTCTGAAGTAAAGCTCTACCTCTATTTTTTGTCTAAGTCACCAGCCTGTTATCATACCTCATTTATTAGTTTATTTTTTAACTCAAAGATGACATGACGTCTTTTTAAGTTTGTTTTATATTTTGCATTGCATGAAATTCTCTTCTGGTGTATAGTTGCATGATTTGGGCAAATGTGTCGACTTGTGTAACCACCATCACAAGGCACCCCCCAAAACTCCCTCCCCCTGCCCCTCTGTAGTGAATCCGCACTCCCAACCCACAGCACTCCACAGCCCTCTTCTCCCTCCCAGGCTTTTGCCCCTTCCAGAATGTCCTAAGGATGGAATGGCGTGGGGTGCACCTCTGAGCATCGCTTCTTTCACTTAGAGCCGCCCGTGAGATCCCGTGTGTTGCCGTGTGTGTCTGTGGACAGCTCACGGCTTTTCACTGCTGAGTAGTATTCCGTTGGCCATAGTCTGTTTAACCATTTGCTAGAGTAGGCAGATAACCAGCCATGAACAGGTTAGGGAAGCCCTGAAAAAGGAAGCTCTGGAAAATCTCACACCCTTGGGATCCCCTGAAACATGCATGCTAGATACGAGCAGAGAGGAGGGGAGACTCCTGTGCAGAAGGGGACACCCCGAAATGCTGCTCAGGAAACCCAGTCACTGCTCACTCTGCAGTTAACCTGGCAGAAGGTCAGTAGCTGTGTGCTGGTAAGAGTGGAAGAAGGGCAAAAGGGAAATTCCTACGAGGTACACAGGCGCAATAGGCACAAATTTAACCGCTGTAGGACCTTCCGGGGTGGCGGACATGAGCAAGGCTGCCATCAGCCAAGATTCATGTTGATCTGGACCAGCACACGCATGTTAACTGAGAGTAACGGAGAATCCACAAACTTGGGGTGGGAACCAGGCAGGAGCAAGGCGGAGACTCCAGACAGAGGCAGGAACTTAAGGAAACAGTCTGACATAATGAACAGCCCAACACAGAGCTCTCAGGCCAGCCCAGCCCTTTCCTGGGATGTGCTCTCACATCCTTCATAACCCACACTTCCCAGTAACACATTCACCAGTTAAAGGACATTTGGGGAGTTTTCCGCTTTTTGTGGTTATGAGTGAGTTTGCTATTCACACTCGCCTACAGGTTTTCGGAAGAGAATACATTTTCATTTGTCTTGGGCAAAAGGCTAGGAGTAGCGTCACTGGGCCATCACATCTAGCAAGTGTTTCTTACCTTTCTGAGAGGCTCTCGCTGGTTTCCAAAGCAGCGGCCCGGCCGGCTTTGCCTTCCCCCGGGGAGCACCTGGGAGTTGCAGTTGCCCCACGTTCCCATCAGCACCTGCTCTTTTCCATTGCTGTGTCGTTCTGGCTGTTTTCTTAATCACTCTAACAGGCTTGTAGTGGCCTCTCGTTCCCCTAATGGGGAATGGCGTGGAGCATCTTTTTCGTGAGTTTATTTGCCATTTATAGATCTTCTCTGGTGAAGTGTCTCTTCAAATCTTGTGCCAATTTTTTTATTAGGTTGTTTTCTATTTCTGAGTTGACACAGTGTCTTTCTTTGCACAGCATTTCCAGGTCCATGGAAGTCTATTTTGAACCTTCTGTTCCAGTCTATTAATTTACCTGTCTATTCCTGGGCCAGGACCACACTGTTTTTGTTACTGTAACTGTTTTATTACTATAAGAATGTATTTCATTTGTATAAGACAATTCTTCCCTTATTCTTCTTCTCCAAAATATTCTCAGTGAATTTCAAGTATTTATTTTCCAGCTCAACTCTAGAATAATTTTGTCAGGTTCTCCCCAAACTCTGTTGAGATGTTTACCTTTAATGATATTGAATTAAATAGAATAATTGAGGGGAAATTATCCTTTAAAATACTGTCTCCTAGTCCAAGAACAGACAGATTATTCCCTTCATTAAAGTCTTTATTCGTGTCTGAGAGGTCGACTGCTTTTCAGGTGTTTGTATTCAGTCTGTTTTCACAGTCGGCGTGCACAGGATCGGGGTAGAATCAGTCATGAAAACAGGACGCACTGGCAGAACTCTGATTCACTCGCAAACTGGATGGGTTTGAGATCAGATGATGTTAGTGATGTGTTTTACCTCTGTCCTAATTTTAGCTATTTGTAAAACTTACAACATTAAACTTGAGGATTAGAAAACAAATCGCCTCCATCACAGTGACGGCTCCATCTCTGTGCCACCCATAACTCTTCACAGTGGATGAAACTCTATTTTTCACCAACAGAAAGCTGACCTCATTAAAAAAAAACTCAGTAGCTTTTGGGGTACAAGTGGCTTTTGGCTACATGGATGAAGTGTATAATGGTGAAGTCTGAGATTTTAGTGCACTCATCATCTGAATAGTGTACAATTACCCAATATGTAATTTTTCTGTTTTGTTTTTTTGAGACAGGGTCTTGCTCTGTCACCCAGGTTGGAGTGCAGCTCTCTGCAGCCTCAACTTCCTGGGCTCAAGAGATCCTCCTGTCCCAGCCTCCCAAGAAGTTGGGACTACAGGTGAAGGTCACCACACCCAGAAACTTTTAATATTTTTTTGTAGAGATGGGGTTTTACCATGTTGCCCAGGCTGGTCTCACACTCCTGAGCTCAAGTGATTCACTCACCTTGGCCTCCCAAAGTGCTGGAATTACAGGTGTGAGCCACCGCACCTGGCCTCCAATATGCAGTTCATTATTCCTCATTTCCACCCCCCACCCTCCCCGTTTCTGAGTCTCCAGTCTCCATTATACCACACAGTATGCCTTTGCGTTCCCACAGTTTAGCTCCTACTCATAAATGAAAATATATGGTATTTGGTTTTCCATTCCTGAATTACTTCACTTAGAATAACGGCCTCCAGTTCCACCCAACTTGCTGCAAAAACATCATTTCATTCTGTTTTATGGCTGAGTAATATTCCATGGTGCATACGTATCAGTTTTTTGGTTGTTTTGTTTTTGAGACGGAGTCTCGTTCTGTCGTCCAGGCTATAGTGCAGTGGCGTGATCTCGGCTCACTGTAAGCTCCACCTCTGAGTTCACGCCAGTCTCCTGCCTCAGCCTCCCGAGTAGCTGGGACTACAGGCGCCCGCCACCACGCACGGCAAATTTTTTGTATTTTTAGTAGAGACTGGGTTTCACCATGTTAGCCAGGATGGTCTCGATCTCCTGACCTCGTGATCCGCCCACCTCGGCCTCCCAAAGTGCTGGGATTACAGGCGTGAGCCACCGCGCCCGGCCAGTATCAGGTTTTCTTTATCCACTCATTTGTTGATGGGCACTTAGGTTGGTTCCATATCTTTGTAATTGTGAATTGTTCCGTAATCAACAGACAGATGTCTTTTTGATGTAATTACTTTTCCTTTGGGTATATACCCAGTAGTGGGATTGGTGGATTGAATGGTTGATCAACTTTTGGTTCTCTGAGAAATCTCCACACTGTTTTCCGTGAGGTTGTACTCATTTACATTCCCACCAGCAGTGTGTGAGCGTTCCCTCTTTGCCACATCCTCCTGAGGCATTTCAGAAGGAATTTACATTGCTGCTGTGGGTTGCAGCCATGCATACGTAGCTACACATTGGTGGCACATTTAAAATGCCGCTTTATTAGCTTTCAATATAAACATGATCCCATGCAGACACTTGTTTTCTTTTGAAAAGAGCTATTTAGCCTGATCTACAAAAGAATTCTTGTGAATAAGAATGCAAATCATCAGTCTGCCTGCTGACTGCCCAGACCCCTTCTCAGCTGCCAACATGATCCATTCCATCCTCAAGTTTTCTCTTCCCGACATTCCCAAGTCTCGCCTTTGCTTCATTTTGAAGAGACTAGTTTCCATAATTTACAGTTTGGGAGGAAGAAAATGACTCTTACATATCTGACTTCAAGTCTCTTGATAAGCTTTCAGTAATGTGAGCATTCTCAGTTTCTTTGAAAAACCTTTGTTTCAGGACATTTTGCTTCCTGGAGCCTTTGCATTCAACAGAATTCACGTAAATGTTTTGGTCATGATGTAGGCTCAGCTTCCTTACAAGACACCCAAAATCATTGTGGCTTAAATGAGAGAGAAACTTATTTTTCTCTAAGAGTCCAAGCTGATGCAGCAGTTGAGCTCTGTGAAATTGTCAGGGGCCCAGACTCCTTCTGCCTTAGAGCCCTGCCACCCTTCTGCTGTCTCCTTTGTGGACACAGACTGGCGGCATCCCAAAGAGGCACTCCAGCACAGACGCAGCGAGGACTCCGTTACACAGCCACGTCCTAGCTTCAGGGGAGGCAGGGCAATGTCACCTTGTCGTATGCACCTCTCTGCCCTGCTAAAAATTCTCTGTTAATCTAAGAAATAAGAGGAGAACAGATATCGAGACACAAGTAGCAGCCTCGGAGCCCGCCTGGGCATTAAGAGACATTTATAGGGCTAGGCTGGGCTTTAGTCAGGATGGGCAAGATGGAGCAGGAACAAAGGAACCCCGAGGTTTCATTGTCTAACTACACAAAAGGTGAGCTCTTTCTCAGTCCATTGAAGGCCTAGGACACCTTCTGAGACAACTGTCTCCCTGGGAGAGTTCAGTATTCCAGGTTGCTTCACGCATGCCAACCTGGGCTCCGTCATCACACTGGCTGGGAGGATATGGCATGGTAAACCTGGCGCCAGCTCCCAAATGCTTCCGCCTGCAAGTGGCATCCAGTGTGTCTGCTCAGATTTCCCTGACTGAAGCAAGTCACATGGCCACTCCTAACTCCAAGGGGACAGGGCACACCCCTGTATGAACTTGGAGGAAGAAGAGGCCAAAGGAATGAGCAAGAACAGGGTCTATGGCACCTTGAGGAGCTGCAGGTCAGCCCCACTGCCGCAGGACAGTCCTAGAAAGGCAGCAGGCAGTCTGGCACCTGTGCATGGCTCCAGCCCTGGGATCCCCTCACAGCCCACCACACCAAGGTAGGAGCTAGTGGGCCCCTGGGTTTGGATGACAGATCATTCACTTGCTTACAACCAAGTATGGTTTTTGATTTTAGCTCTGAACGAGGTTTGTGAAGGTGGAACTCATTCCAACAGTGGGAACTGAAAGGACCACAGATGAATTATATTGTTTACCCTTCAACATAGACCACCCACCTTTCATTACCCTGGTGCTTGGGTGACCTATTAAATGACTTAGACAGAAAGCATCACGCACAATACCCTCAACATGAAAAGCCCGAACAGTGAAAGCCGACATAAACACACACGCTGTGCCTTCTCTGCCATGGCCGTCACTTAGCGGCATGGACCCCACAGTTTGTCTTACTGAGACTCACTCCACCAAGGGTTCTCGTCCTGGATCCTAGTGTCTTTCTTGTGGCATCACGTGGTTTTAGCATTTACTTCCTCTCCACTTGCAGGACCGTATCATAATACCGACCTAAAAGGAAGATGCTGAGGCAAAATTTACATAAGTGGAGTTTCTTTGGATCAGGCTTTCAACTTGCAAGCTGGGAGCACAGATTCCGGTTGCCCTGAGTATGCCCTCCAATTAGCAACAGTTACAAGGAGGCTTTAAAGGGAAAGAAGGGGTGGTTCCCAAATTGTTTACCAAGCAGATACATTCAAATAACATCAGCTATTGATTGTCTATACATTGTTCTTTGTATCACAAAAATCCAGGAACTCAATGAGTGAGGCAGCTTGTCAGTAACAAAATTACCTGAAGTAATTGTCACTGGACTGAGTGGCTCATGCCTGTAATCCCAGCACTTTGGAAAGATGAAGCAGGAGGATCCCATGAGCTCAGGAGTTTGAGACTCCCCCATCTCTACAAAAAATAAAAAAAATTAGCCAGGTGCAGTGGCACGCATCTGTGGCCCCAGCTACTCAGCACTCAGGGGCGTGAGCAGGAGAGTTGCAGGTTGAGGCTGCAGTGACCGTGATTGAGCCACTGAACTCCAGCCTGGGTGACAGAACTAGACCCTGTCTCAAAAGAATAAAACGAAAACACTAGGTCCTGAGCATGGGTGCAGGGGTAGGGATTGGCTCAACCCTTTTCTCTCTGGGTCTGTGTGCCTCACAGAGCTCAGACTTCTCTGAGCTATTTTTCTTTTCTCAGTAATTAATGAGGCATCTTAGTAGCTTTAGTTCATCCTTCCTAGGCCACCCCAAGTGCTCTGTGGCTGAGGGGGGGCAGCCCTTCGCATTTCACTGCTGCCCCCCTTCTTCCGGGGGTGGCCACCTGTCTCCTTTAATCTACTTACAAGGTTTCTCCATTTGGAAAGAGTAACTGTGACTGTTGTAATGAATAAATCTCAACATTTCCATGGCTTCATATGAAGCAAATTTGATCCTCATTTATGTAAAATCCCAAATGGATATTTCAGACTATCATCAACAACAGGCTCCAAACCACAGAGTTATGCAGAAACCTGGGCTAAGAGGGGACCCACCGTCTTCAGCAAAGCTTCCAAGTTTGTTCTGGACACCCACAGCCCACCCAGCAAGGATAGGAAGAAAGAGAACAGAGGAGGTGCCCCTACAGTCACCTAATGGGTTCTTTCTGCCCACGGCACGGACAAAACTCAGCACACTGAGACAATAGCGTTGCAGAAGAGAAAGACTTGAAGTGACTGGAGGCTGTTCCACACAGGAGAACAGGAGTTAACACTCAAATTAGCCTCCCTGAAGACTCAGAGGTTAGGGTTTTTATGGACAGTTTGATAAGCAGGGGGCTAGGGAATGGGTGTTGCTAATTGGTGGGGATGCAACAATAGGGGTGTGGAAAATGGTCCTTCAGCATTAAGTCTGCACCAGCTGAGTCACAAGTCTGGGTGGGGTCAGTCTGAAAAACATCTCAAAAAAGCCCTTAGGTTCTACAATAGTGATGTTATCTATAAATGAGAAAATCACAAATCTCGTGACCTCTAGCCACATTTTCTATAATCCCAAAGCAGTAAAAGATTACAGAAAATATGTCTATATCTTAGCAGAGTTCAGACCCCCTCATAGTCCTATTCTTGCTTACAGAGTTGTTGCTGGTCCCTGAGCAAGGAGGGAGTTAGTTTCTGGGAAGGACTCTTATCATCTTTACTTTAGTATCATTTAAGTTACACTATAAACTAAATTTCTCCCACAGTTAGCCTGGCCTACGCCCAGGAATGACCAAAGACAGCTTGTGTTACCCGTGAGCTCGTGGGCTCTCGATGCGATAGAAATTGACATAAGGCTGAAAGAGCTTTCTAGACAAGGCTTCATTGGAGCTTATGCCTGGACATAAGGAGGCAGCACGCAAGGGAGAGGAAGAGAGAGAGAGAAGGAGAACGCCCTGACTCACTCCCTCAAAAAAGCTGGTGGGCCTTTTTTGTTAGGCAAAGCATGGGAACTGACATCAGCGATAGGGTGCGCGGGCTGGGCTGGGCGAAGCACCTGAAGGGTAGGGTATGCAGGTCAGCATTATTTGGCTGTAATGGTTCTCTTGATTAATAATAGGTCACCTGGTGGTCTGGCCAACAGCCACAAGGCTACGAATCAATTGTTCAGCATTCTTTCCTGAGGCGGGACACTCCACAACCTTGGTTATCTCCTAAGGCCAGTTTCTGGAATTCTTTAGTAAAAGGCACGGTTAAACACGGTGTCAGTGAGGTAGTGCTGTGGGTTTTGTGATCAGCGGGAACGCTCTGGTGGGGATGAAACTCCACCTCTACTCTGTCTCACTTGGAGGCCAGAAGCGAGATGCAGTCAGCTATGTCAGATTTATCTTACTGTCATAATTTTGCAAAGGCAGTTACACACCCCGTCTTCAGGAGTCACCTCAGGCTACTGTAACGAAGTACCGCCGACCGGGGGCTCGGATAGCAGAAGTCTGTTGCCGCACATTCTGGAGCTGAAGTCCAGATCGAGGTGTGGCCAGGTGGGTTTCTCCTGAGGCCGTTCTCCTTAGCTTGCACGTGGCCGCTTTTCCCCTTGCGTTGTCATGAGGGCTTTCCTATCTGCCTGCCTGGGTCCTAATTTCCTCTTTTTATAAGGACATCAGTCATACTGGATGATGAAGAAAATCAGAATATTTTATCTGAAAATGTACTCCTTGGACATATTTGGAGGTGCCTGTCAGAGGCCTGCAGACAGAGGTAGCCCTGCCCTGCTGCCTTTCGTGGGGAGATTCGCCTCTATAGAGAAGTCGCTTTGACGAAGCCAGGCTTTCTCTGAGGCCCGCCCTTGGGAAGGATCCTAGAAAAGATTACGTGAGAGTCTGACACCGTGAAGGTCAGAGAGGAACATTTGCCTTCCCTTCTCTCTGAGGGCCGCTAATGTGAGGTTTCATTTCTACCACAAGACCAGCGTTGCAGGCCAGACCTCATCTTCTCCAGCTCCTGTAACCCGTCTTGGCACTAGAACCTGACTCACCACCATCCCTGGTTTTGCATATGCTGTGAGCCTTCATTCTTTTTGGAAACTCAGGATGGTGTATAAGCTCTGTACACCATTGAGGGGTTGGGGTAACCACTCTAGGATATTCCCTCCACGCACCTTAACACATTTGTATGCCATTTCTCCTATTAATCTGGTTTTTGTCGGGTGATGTTTCAGTGAAACTTGAGGGTCAAGGGAGAGTTATCTCTGGGCCCCACAGTTTTGGCACTGTCATCAGGACTCCAAAGCTCTGCTCTTCTGGAAGCCACAGTCAAGGGAACCCAGGACCTAACAGGCAGGCAGAAGGGGAAAATTTCACAGCTAGCTTCGGTCTCTCCGTGTGGAATCTGGTTGAGCAGGTGGTAAAAATCACTCTCCGAAAAGTTTTGGTTAATAGGGACAAAGGATTTGTGACTAGTCTTGGGCGTAGCAACTCTGTAGTACTTTTTAGTGTGAGCATCCATACTGCTGGATCCCTTTTCCTCCCTGAGTCTATTCCTTTGTCTTTGTCTTTCTGTGTTGTTTCATTAAGAAGGGTATCACAGGATAGAACACAGGCCGAAGCCCATCGTTCGAGCCAGCCCTGAAGGCTGGTCAGTTTTACCGTTCTAATCAGACCTGTATCTAGTTAGACAAAACTTCACTGTGGGTACGTAAATAAAGCTTGGATGAGGATCCCTGTCATCTTGCATTATGTCCCTACGAACCTGACTTGTGACCAAGTGGGAGCTCTCTCTTGGTCTCCACCACCCATGGGGTGAGATTTTTGGGTCCCATCAGGTGGGCGATCTGAAAATGACTGAGAATCTGAGACACGTAAGATTTAAAGGAGCACACTTTTCACTCCAATTGTGTCAGGCTCTCAGGGGGAGCTGTCTTACCAAGAAGTCCCATCCATAAGGGGTTTTTGTCATCTCAACCCTTGTGACCTGGTAATCCTGGGAAAGTCCAATCCTAAAATGGCCTATACAGTGTCAGAGATTAATGAGTCTGCGACCAGTGCCCCCTCCCATAAGTCTGTGGGCTACTGGAGGCGTCATACACACAAACATTATCCTTAACCATCTGTGGCAGCCAAAGGCTTTGGCTATCTTAGCTTATTCCTGGGATTGGACCTTTAGGGAAGCACTAGAATTGCTTCTTCTCTGCCCTCTCCAGGAAACACCTCTTACACATATGCTAAAAATTTAATCTAAACCTGGAAAATTACTTCGTGGGCTTCCAATGAAGAGTCTATTGGATTGAGCTGCTATTGGAATAAGTACACCACTGGAAATTCTAATCGTTAGTGGTAAAAAGATGGATCCTTAAAATTAGACTTCTAAATTAAAAAAAAGAGAAAGAGAGATTTTAGAGATCTCTCCTTCTAAACAATTGCCTTATTTTTAAGATTAAATTAAAAAGAAAGACAAATAATAGTGTCATGGCTAGCCTTAGAAATTCCCTTGATAAAACTAAAGAGCAAAAATACCTGACTTTGGCTGGACCCAAAGGCTCATGCCCTAATCCCAGCATTTTGAGGCCAAGGTGGGAGGATCACTTGAGCCCAGGAGTTCAAGATTAGCCTGGGCAACATGGCAAGACCCCCTTTCTTTAAAAAAAAAAAATTAATAAATAAAGACCTAAAGCATTTTTTATTTATTGTATATTTTTTTGAGAGAGTCTTGCTCTGTTGCCCAGGCTAGAGTGCAGTGGCATGATCTCAGCTCACTGTAACCTCTGCCTCCTAGATTCAAGCGATTCTCCTGCCTCAGCCTCCCAAGTAGCTGGGACTATAGGCATGTGCCACCACGCCGGCTAATTTTTGTATTTTTAGTAGAGACGGGGTTTCACCATGTTGGCTGGGCTGGTCTCGAACTCCTGACCTCAGGTGATCCACCCGCCTTGGCCTCCCAAAGTGCTGGGATTATAGGCATAAGCCACTGCGCCCAGCCTAAAGCATTTTTTAAATCCTTGTACACTCGAAGTACCTGCTTTGAACAGGTACTGTGGAATTCACAGTGAAGGCTACTCTACCTGTAGTTTCTGGCAGTTAAAATTTCATGCTTTCACTGTCACAGCCTGGGTTCAATTCCAAGTCAGGGAACCAGTCCCAACTAAAATAAGATAATAAAAGATTTGAAAAAACACTTTTTAAGAGCTCTCTGGTCAGAAGTCAGCTTAATTAAAAGCTGATGTTCAAGCTACGTGTACACAAAGCCTTTCTGCCTTTTCTCTTTTAGATCCTGTTTCTGGGAACTTTCTTCAGTTGACTGACACCCCCTTTGTAAGTATATTTAGTCCTTCTGTTTGCTTCCTTCCTTGCTGGTATAACTTTTGCAGGGAAAAATGTAATGTTTTCATTGGCCTTTTAGAAAACTTTAAATATCCTCAAATTGGCTTCTGTAGAAATTGTTCTTTCATTTCCTTCCACTTCTGCCCCTCCTTCCTTTTGCTATCCTCAGCACCACATGCAGCGTTCCAGAGAGGACTTCTAATGACTCCGCGACCCCCTGTGGAACACAGAAAAAGGCTCGACTTGATCCTCTTATGCACTATTCTGTCTTCCTTGTTGTAGGCAGGGTCCATGTTCTTCCCAGGTCTACAGCCCTGCTCTCTTTTCTATGGCATTACCAGGTTTCTTTGGCTTTTGTGGATACCAGAGATTGCTTTGTACCGTAAGGCCAAGAAGCACTTGGCCTTTGTATGTGTGATGGTTGGCAGGTCACTGTCAAGGGCTGCAGCTTTGGAGGTGGCTGACAGTGTTTGCAGTGAATGATTATCACTGCAGGAGTTACTCGTTTCTTTGTGCATTTATATGAGAAAGGTGTGGTTTGAAACTCAGAGGCTATGGAGCACTCACCATGAAGGAAGAAGACTCCCATAGGCGATGAGCTGACCACAGAGTGAGCTGATGGTCACCGGGTCGTCCTTGCAGCCAGGTGTACTGTGGAGCATTGTGCAACACAGTCCTGTGGAATTTCCCGCTTGGGGGGACTCAAGATCCAGCGTAAAAGCAGGATCCTTGATATTTAAAGATCTGGAGGTTCTGCCTTCCAGCTGTGCCTGGTTCTCACATATTTAAATATTAGACCCTGAAAACTGCACATTCTTTGTTGGGTCTGTTAATGGGTTCAGTTGCCCAGTTGGAAAACAGAGATTAAATTAAAAACTACTTATTAAAATTAGTCTCATTATAAAATCCTGTGGTGGGGGGGGGGCCATGGCATGGCCAGGTGTGGTGGTTCACACCTGTAATTCCAGCACTTTGGAAGGCCAAGAAAAGAGGATTGCTTGAGACCAGCTCGGGCAATATAGTAGGGGCCCATCTCTATAAAATATATATATATATATATGTATTTTTTTTTAATTAGCCAGGTTAATGACCTGTGCCTATAGTAGCAGCTACCAGGAGGCTGACTCATTCAGGTATTACACAGTCTGATGAAGAAATTTTGACTTGGCTTTCTAGCCTCAAGAGGCTTTTGAAAGTCTGATTGGAGATTCCTTATGAAAATATTTCAGCAAAGCCAACTTAAAAGGAGCCTCTGTGGCAAATTACTATTTGTGCTGCACTTTATGCAAATAAACAGGCCAAGTACAACTAAAACTTATTTTGCAAATAAACTGGTCATAATATTCTTGGTATAACTGTGGGACTGGAGAGAGACAAATTATGATTCAGAAGTGTTAAAGCAAACTAAATATGGCCTGAGAAGGACTCTGTGCTTCTGTATGTGAGTCCTTGTGGATGAACTGCAACGTGACTTAATAGATAGACAAGATTGAAAACCTGCCCTAGGAGTATGTGCCTGTAACAATCGCTGAGTCTTAGACGATCCCAGCCACGCCAGTCACACACTGCTGAGTCTTCACACTGTGTTCACAAAAGGCAAACACCAAGCTGTAACCAGTTCAGTTGTTCCCATACCTCACTTCTGAATTCTGTACGTCACTTTACTTTCTTTTGTCCATAAATTTGTTCTGACCACGAGGCACCCCTGGAATCTCTCTGAATGTGCCGTGATTCTGCGAGCTGCCCGATTCTCCAATTGTTCGTTGTTCGATTAAAACACCTTTACATTGAACTCGGCTGAAGTTTGTCTTTTAACAGAAGAAAACCGTAGCATACCTGTTATTAGATTATAGCCTTGTCCGTTGTTTTTGAGTTTTTATTTTTAACCTACAATTTGGACTAAATCCTGAATCCTTTCCTGGCTATAAGCCTCCAAACTAACATTTTCAAGGTTTTCTCCCATTTTTTTCTGACTTGGAATCACTAGAAAATAAAACTATGCTTTTCTTAAAACCCTGGAAACTGAAGTTAGACAACTATATAAACTTTGGGAGAAATTCCTACAGTAACCCATATAGAAACAGCCTTTGTTCCTGTGGATGCATGGACTACTCAGAAAGCCGACTGTAACACATGATTCAAACTGCAATCCAGAAAAATCTATCAGATTGCCTCTGAAATCTGAAGATGCTTCAGGTTCTAAGAAAACTGGTCTACTAGACTATCCCAGACACAAACCTTTGTTTTCCTTCTGTTTCCATAGAAATGCCTCTTACTAGAGATCTGTTTGCCTGCATCCTCTGTAGAGGCCTAGCTCCGAGAGCTGGCCTGCAAGGCCGCCTCCTAGAATGAGACACAGCTATTTAACTGAACTGATCTAGTCTCAGGACTAAGAGAATGGTTCAGGCAGGGCGCAGTGGCTCGCGCCTGTAATCCTAGCACTTTGGGAGGCTGAGGTGGGCGGATCATCTGAGGTCACGAGTTCAAGACCAGCCTGGCCAACATGGTGAAACCCTGTTTCTACTAAAAATACAAAAAATTAGCCGGGTGTGGTGACACACGCCTGTAATCCCAGCTACTCAGGAGGCTGAGGCAGGAGAATCGCTTGAACCTGGGAGGTGGAGGTTGCAGTGAGCTGAGATGGTGCCATTGCACTCTGGCTTGGGCAACAAGAGCAAAACTCCATCTCAAAAAAAAAGAGAATGCTTCAAGGAGATATGGGATGATGTATCTAAGTTTGTTCCTTTCTGCTTATCCCAATGTGTTCTGCCCTTCCTTTGCCTGTCTCTTTTTTTTTTTTTTTTTTTTTTTTGAGACGGAGTCTTGCTGTGTCACCCAGGCTGGAGTGCAGTGGCGCGATCTCGGCTCACTGCAAGCTCCGCCTCCCGGGTTTACGCCATTCTCCTGCCTCAGCCTCCGAGTAGCTGGGACTACAGGCGCCCGCCACCACGCCCGGCTAGTTTTTTGTATTTTTAGTAGAGACGGGGTTTCACCATGTTAGCCAGGATGGTCTCGATCTCCTGACTTCGTGATCCACCCGCCTCGGCCTCCCAAAGTACTGGGATTACAGGCTTGAGCCACCGCGCCCGGCCTTGCCTGTCTCTTATCTAACAACCTCTAACCCAAAGCTATCAACTTGGCTTTGATGGGAAACTTTCTGAAAGTACAGTTTCAAAATGGGGACTGAAGGAAACCAAAATATTTCACCCAAAAAATACTTCTTGAATAGTTGGAGGTGGCTGTCAGAGGGCATACAGACAGAAGTCGTCCTGCAAAACTGTCTTGTGGACAGATTTGCATCTGCAGAGAACCCGCATCCATGCGGCCAGGCTTTCCCTGAGGCTCTCCCTTGCCCTGATCTAGGAAAGATGAACTGAAAGGCTGATACCTTTAAAGGTCTGGAAGGAACATTTACCACCTTTTCTTTCTAAAGGATGCTACCCGTGACACTCCATCTACATGACAAGACCGCTGCCCAGCCTCTGCTCCTCTCCCAAAACCCGTCTTGCCACTGTAACCTCATTCACTACCATCCCTGTTTTTGGTTATGCTGTGAGCCCCTATTCTTTTTGGAACCTCAAGATGATACACAAACCCCAGCTGCTCAGGAGGCTGAGGCACAAGAATCACTTGAACCTGGGAGGCAGAGGTTGCAGGAAGCCGAGATTGTGCCACCGCACTCCAGCCTGGGCGACAGAGTGATACCCTGTCTCAAAAAAAAAAAAAGAAAAAAAAAGAAAAAAAGATAAGCTCTGTACACCATCGGGGGTTGGGGTAACCACTCTGTGATTTTTCCCTCCATGTATGTTAATACATTTGTGTGCCATTTCTCCTATTAATCTGTCTTTTGTGAGTTGATTTTCAGAGGGTGAAGGAACACCTTTTCTTGGACTCTACAATTAGGACCCACCCTAATGACCTCATTTAATCTTAATTACTTTTTTAACGATCCTATCTTCAAATATGACAATAGTGATATTCTGAAATATAGGGGCTTAAGATTTCAACATATACATTTGGGGGTGGGGACATCACTTAGCCCATAACACACTCTGAATCACATTAGATCATGAAGTGGTAGCCACTAGCCAAAGCCACTCACACAGCCCTACCTGGATGCAGGGGCCGCTGGGCGGGTGGGTGCCCCGTGGCTGGCCGCAGCTTCCAGCAAACACTCTCCACTGTGCAGCCAGCCAGCTCTGCCCTAGCAGGAATGTGTTCCCTGGGACCTCTTCCTCCTGTCTCAGCTGTCACATGCAGATTGTCCACGGCAGGGACTTGAAAGCCCCAGAGGATGTGCACAGAATGCTAAATAAAATAAGTCAGCATGCTACACACATTTCTTTACTTACATCGTGCGACGAAGACCAGACACAAGTTTCCAGTTTCTTCCATTGCACACTTAATGCGGAATAGACTCTTTTAAAGTTTCAATCACGCACTGAAGTAGCAATTACTGTCCTGGGTGTCATCATCCAAAAGAAGAGTAAACAGCGTGCCTGAAAGAAGAAACCTAGGATAGTTCGAGATGCTGAAAAAGACCATCCATCCATTAACCCCACGCAATAAGCAGGGGAGGAATCTTCCAAATGGCCACCATAATCCCAACCCTTATATTCCAGCCCACAAAAATGTCAACCTTCCAGAGCTCTGACTTTCCAGATGTCGATGAAACCCTAGCTAATGTCAAGATCAGCAGTGGAATCCTGTGACGAGCCACAACTTAGATGCCAGCCACGCAGGCTCAGATATGCACACACTTCCGTTCTAGCCAATGGTTAACAAATGGAGAACAAGTCTTGACATATTCACTAGTGCAAGTTGAAGTGGCTGGAGCCTACATTCTATTTACCCTGAAGCTTAGTTTGCTAGATGCCGCTGCCTGTTCTGTGAACCTCATGGTCACACGTGAATGGTAACACAGAATGGTCTCAGCAGGAAAAGGGTTTCAGTTTAAAAAGATGATCTTCTGTCAACATGGGGCATTCCCTAATTAATTTCTGGTAGCTGCCTTATCTCAAACTTTAGGACCTTGTTCCAGTGCCTTCTTTCTGGGCAAGATGGTCAGCTAGTGCAGGGGCCAAGAAAAAACTCCCCTTTCACCCTCTGAAGGTTTGCTGAAAAGTCAACTGACAAAAGGCAGACTAAAGGAAAAAAGGCATACCAAGGTATTACCATGCACGGCGGTCATACAAAATATAAGCACACAAAGAAGTAGCCAGATGTATCTAGAGGGTATAAAAAGAAAAAGGGCTTGGATGGCAGCAAGACAGGTTATGGGAGGGGGAGAAGAGAAGGCCTGGCTAGCAAAAGTGGCCTTGCACAGCAAAATAAATAAATAAATAAATAAATAAATGGTAAATAAATAGGCTGGGCATGGGGGCTCACCTCTGTAATCCCAGCACTTTGGGAGGCTGAGGTGGGTGGATCATTTGAGATCAGGAGTTTGAGGCCAGCCTGGCCAACATGGTGAAACCCTGTCTCCACTAAAAATACAAAAATTAGCTGAGCGCCTGTCATCCCAGCTACTTGGGAAACTGAGGCAGGAGAATCACTTGAACCCAGGAGGCAGAGGCTCCAGTGAGCCAAGATCTGAGTGACAGAGTGAGACTCTGTCTCAAAAATAAATAAAGAAATAAATAAAACTTCACAGGTAGCAGCCGTCAGAGAGAATAGAGGTAAATGTCCCTTTTGGAGCTTTAAGATGACAGAGTCTTGGTTACTCTTTCCTACATCTGGACAAGGGAGGGGCGCAGAGGAAGCTTGGCTATGTCCGTGCAGATTCTCCACGGAGACTTATCTCCCCACAAGACGGTGCTGCAAGGTGGCATCTGTGTGCAGGCTGTCTGAACAGCTGCCTCAAAATACGTCAAAGACGTATATCTAGGGGTGAAATATTTTGATTTCCTTAAAGGGTAAGTGGAACATTTCCATGTGCCTCACATGGTTTCTGGCCATTTCAGAGGACAAAGGTATATTAAAACAAAACTAAGGCACTGTTTTTAAAAACCTGAAAAACATGTGTCCACACCTTCCCCTTGCTTATAAACAGATTAAAAACAAATACCTGTATACATGGAGATTTTGTTTCTTTTTATGGAACTTTTATCTTTTTATGGAACTAGACTCATTGTATGCACATGTTGATGAAAAAAACAAACTGGGTGATATTTAAAGAGGTTTATTCTGAGCTAATATGAGTGACCAAGGGCTGGGTACAGTCTCAAGAGGTCCTGAGAACATGTGCCCCAGGTGGTCAGGTTACAGCTTGGAGTTATACATTTTAGGGAGACAGAAGTTATAGGCAAAGACATAAATCAATACATGTAAGGTATACATTGGTTTGGCCAGCAAAGGTTGAAACATCCCAAAGTGGAGTGGGGAGGTGGTGTTACACATCATAGGTGGATTCAAAGATTTACTGATTGGTAATTGGTTGAAAGAGTTAAGCTTTGTCTAAAGAATTGAGGTAAATGCTTCAATTTATCAAGTTAAGATAAGGAGGGTTTGGCTGGGCACGATGTCTCAGGCCTGTAATCCTAGTACTTTGGGAGGCCAAGGTGGGTGGATGGCTTGAGCCAAGGAGTTCGAAAGCAGCTTGGGCAACAGGGCAAAACCTTGTCTCTACTAAAAATAAAAAAATTAGCCAGGCATGGTGGTGCATGCCTATAGTCCCAGCTACTCTGGAGACTGAGGTGGGATGCTCACTTGAGCCCAGGAGGCGGAGGTTGCAGTGAGCCAAGATTGTGCCACTGCACTCCAGCCTGGGCAACAGAGTGAGACCCTGTCTCAGAAACAAACAAAAAAACAAAGAAAGATAAGGAGGGTGGTAGAAGCCAAGTTTCTTGCTATGTAAATGAAGCCTCCAGGTAGCAGCCTTAGAGAGAATATAGTAAATGTTTCTTCTTAGACCTTAAAGGTGTCAGACTCAATTAATCTCTTAGATCTGGGGAAGACCTAGAAAGGGAAGGGAATTATCTACAGATACAAAATGTCCCCACAAAAGACAGCTTTATAGGCCCATTTCAAAATATGTCAAGGAAATATATTTTGAGATTTTTTTTTTTTTTTTGAGACAGAGTTTCATTCTTGTTGTCCGGGCTGGAGTGCAATGGCACGGTCTTGGCTCACTGCAACCTCCGTCTCCTGGGTTCAAGTGATTCTCCTGCCTCAGCCTCCCGAGTAGCTGGGATTACAGGTGCCCACCACCACGCCTAGCTAATTTTTATATTTTTAGTAGAGACAGGGTTTCACCACATTGGCCAGACAGGTCTCAAACTGTTAACCTCAGTTGATCTGCCCATCTCAGCCTCCCAAGGTGCTGGGATTACAAGTATGAGCCACCACTCCCAGCTGAGGTAAAATATTTGGATTGTCTTCAGGATCTGCCATCTGTCACATGATACCACACCAGAGTCAGGTTGGAATTCGGTATCTTATTGCCACAAACTCTGCTCTGTCAGCTTTAGGATCTCTATCTTAATCCTATTTTTAATCCTATTTTAATGATGGTCAGTTCTGCCTAAACTACAAAACGGAGGGGTGTCCAACCTTCCTTCCCATCGTGGCCTACATTTCACTTTTTCAGGTTTCTCTGGGGACCTCTTGGCCAAGGCTGGGGGGGGGGTCTGTCCGGTTGGTTGGGGACTTTAGGATTTTATTTTTGGCTTACGCATATTAATTGGCAACAAGCCTTTTTGCCCTAACATATTTCACTTAATGTACCTCCTACCAATGGCAAGAGCAGGGCCCTTTATCTCATTTCTTCTTGCAGACAGATGTCAAACCAAAGACAATGGCCAAAGCGAGTCTCAATCAGTAAAGGTTTGTTTTGCCAAGGTTGATGATACGGCCTGGAAATAGCAGCACAGAATTGCAGGAACGTCTGTGATCCAGGCTTTCTCCAGAGAGTTTGGGGACTTCAGCATTTAAAGGCAAAGAGCGGGCAGTAGGGGAAAGAGGAGCAAATGAAAGGGGACTGTATAAGGGTCAAGCAGCTGCATTCTTTCCAGGCTTTTATCAGCTTTCAGGGAATCCACGTGTTGCATGTGAGAGGGAGGGGGTCGAGGATCAGTCAGTTACACTCAGCGAATCTGCATTTTCACATTAGATACACAGAGTAGAGGGGGCAGTCACACACGCGTTTGTCTCAGGCGAGCAGATGAGTGACTTCCAGTCCTGCCTTCCTTCCCTACCTGTAAGATAAGCTGCTGATTTACACTATCAGGGTGAAATTCAACAGAACTGTTTTAGGGTAAAGATCTTGGGGTTCACAAGGAATTTCCTTGTAAGTAAATTGTGTGGGAGACCCTCTGGGGAGCCTATTTATTTATTTATTTATTTATTTATTTATTTTGAGATGGAGTTTCGCTCTTGTTACCCAGGCTGGAGTGCAGTGGTGCGATCTCGGCTCACTGCAACTTCCGCCTCCCAGGTTCAAGCGATTCTCCTCCCTCAGCCTCTCAAGTAGCTGGACTACAGGCATGCGCCATGATGTCCGGCTAATTTTTGTATTTTTAGCAGAGATGGGGTTTCCCCATGTTGGCCAGGCCAGTGTCGAACTCCTGAACTCAGGTGATCCACCCACCTCGGCCTCCCAAAGTGCTGGGATTAGACATGAGTCACTGGCCCTGGGGAGTCTTTTACGGCCTTTTATCCTTGTCGCCATCTACTTAGGAACAAAAAACAAGCAGTATTTGCCTGACTCAGCTCCCAAGCTTGACTTTTCCCTTTGGCTTAGCGAGTTTGGAGTCTTGAGATCCTGTTTTCCTTTCACAGACAGACAGGTGAAAGTTGACATAAATGGAGTCACATCGTATAGATGAAGGTTTGCGACTGACATGGCCTTCTTTTCCTTGCTTCCTTGCCCCCACCTGTTTCTTCTCTATGTCACCTCCCCCTGCCTCCACCACAGCTGACACCTGGCGTGTGTCCTTCAGAGCTTCACCCACGCACCTGTAACCATCGGGATCTATGAACTGTAGGACATATAGGCAGACCGAGGCTTGTCGGTGTTTCTTTTATACATTTTGGGTTCCAGTATTCACACTTCCCCACGCCTTCCTGTCTTCACTCATACACTCCTCGTGGAAATCCCACCAGGTGAGTTGGCAGGGCGGCTGTCACTCATTCCTTATGGCTACATAAAACTCCATAGAGGAGACCTATCCCAATGTATTCAACCATCCTCGGCTAATGGGCATTTACTTTGCTTACATCTTTACCACAGAGACCAATAGAACAATGCCACTAAACGTTCTTTAGGAAGTTAATTCTTGGAAATTTTATAACATATGCAAATATATATTCATTGGAGCAAATCAGGTGGAGATTTCACCAGTCTAGGTGGACATTTTTCTTATTTCAGGGCTGCGGCATTTCTCCCCAAGGATTCCCTCAGGTACTGTAAGTGCTGGGCCCCTGCAGGACACTCCACCCAACCATCTGCGTCACACCCCGAAGCCTCACGTCCTTCCCGGCTCTCTCTTTTAAACGTCTCCTGGTTTGCCGAGCTCTAAGCTTCCTCCTTTACTCCTCTGATCCCAAAGATTTGCTTTATGAATTCTAACAAAAGTATTCAGTTCCAAAAAGCATTTGGAGCAGTGATTTTGAAAAGCAATTGTGGGACTCTGGAAAACTGTACATTTTTTACAAACTAGGCCCTTGAAGAAGGGTTTTGTCAGAATCCTTGAGGGACGAGGAGACAAAGACAGCATGTACTGATCGTGAAATCACTCGTTTCAAACTGACTATCCAAGAACAACTAGAGAAAGTCACAAACAAAGTTCTGCTCCTTGGTTCCTCCATCTCCTGGCCAGCCCAGGAAGAGGGAAACAGCTTCCAGAGAGCCCTTCTTTCCCCTGGGGGCCGTACTTACCTTAATGCACAGGTCTTTCCTGCCCGTTTGTAATGAGCTTCAGCTGGAAATCATCACGAGAAACCACAGATCACTTCACAGAAGGGTTTTTCTTTTTCTTTTTTTTTTTTTTTTTGAGACGGAGTCTTGCTCTGTCGCCCAAGCTGGAGTGCAGTGGCGCAATCTCGGCTCACTGCAAGCTCCGCCTCCCGGGTTCACGCCATTCTCCTGCCTCAGCCTCCCAAGTAGCTGGGACTACAGGCGCCCGCCACTGCGCCCGGCTAATTTTTTCTATTTTTAGTAGAGACGGGGTTTCACCATGGTCTCGATCTCCTGACCTTGTGATCCACCCGCCTCGGCCTTCCAAAGTGCTGGGATTACAGGCGTGAGCCACCGCGCCCAGCCCACAGAAGGGTTTTTCTATGTGATTCTATTCCTGGAACAATTAACACCTCTCACTTGGCTGTGAGCCCTTCTCAGCCCGTCTTAAACACTGCTCCCTGATTCCACTGAAACCGGCAAACGTACCCCTCTGAAGTTCAGCGGTTCCTATTTGCTGAGTGAAATTCCTACCGACACCAACATACTCTGTCTCATCTCCAAATTAGTTGTTTTCTAAGTGGAAACAATCAAAATGAGCATCAGGATGAAAAGGCGTAACTACAGAAGTAAATGGCAGCTGCGGAGGATTTGTAAAGAGGTGCAAGAACCTTGTGTGATGGCCGTGGGGAAGAGGGAGAGAGACAATGGTGTTATTTCTATGCATGGCTGCCCTAAATGTGGGAACAAACTCTGAAATTTTTGAAAAATAGAAAAAAGTTATATAGACTGGGCAAGGGACAGAATAATACAATATCAGCTGAAGATAGCAAACAGGTCAGTCTTCTTTCTGATTATCGCAAAATCAACCAATTAGTGGCCCAAACACAAGAGGGAGAGCCCAGCAGGTCCATGGCCCCACTCATACCCCAGAGAGGAGCCATCAGGGCGAGCGCTCAGGGCCCCGGCTCTCAGATCTCACAGGCCCTCTTAGAACTCTTCCCAGGACAAGGAAGGATTGACGGCTTTGGAAAATGCTGACCTGATGCACTGACAATACCTAATAACACTCTGCTGTTCCTTAAGCATCTCCTCTGTGCCTTACCAGGCACCTTAACACAGCCTAGAGCCACCCAACACAGCCTAGAGCCACCCAACACAGCCTAGAGCCACCCAACACAGCCTAGAGCCACCTAACACAGCCTAGAACCACCCAACACAGCCTAGAGCCACCTAACACAGCCTAGAACCACCCAACACAGCCTAGAACCACCTAACACAGCCTAGAACACAGCCTAGAACCACCCAACACAGCCTAGAGCCACCTAACACAGCCTAGAGCCACCTAACACAGCCTAAAACCACCTAACACAGCCTAGAACACAGCCTAGAGCCACCTAACACAGCCTAGAACCACCTAACACAGCCTAGAGCTGATCCGTTGCACAACCCCATGAGGTAGGTCCTGTGACTTGATCTGTAACCAATTAGCTTAGCTCCAAAACGCATTTAAAAACATTCTTTTCTTCTCTCTACTTTTAGCCTTGAAATATACTTTGAAACTCTTTGTTTCCCTAACTTCCCACTGGACACTCCTTGCACTGTGAGAGTTAATCTAATTATGTGCTTGCTTAGAAATTCCAGGGCCTAATCTTGAAATGAACCAGACATGGAGACCCAGCTGCAGAACCCTCCCATCTAGAGGTGACTTCATGGTGGTTACTCTACAACTCAGCCCTCGTCGAGATGGCTCCAGCCTGCGCTTCAGGTGCACCATAACTCAAGATAGCCATTGAAACAAGACACATAGATCCCATTCCCAGCACCATTCCCACATGCTTCTCGTACCGGGTTTCCCTTCTTAAACCCTTTACTGAGCCAAAAAATATGAAATGGTCTTTCAGAGGCACGCACCTGGCTTTTTCTTGACTGCTAGCACCTAAATAACGTTGCTTTTATTTTTAACTGTACCTTTTTCTTGTGTGGCGAGCAGGCGAACTTGAATTGGTTACAGTCCCAGTTTACAACGTTGAGATTCAGAGGAGCTAATGACTCCCCAAGGTCAGGCTGCTATGGCAGGACCAGGGCTCAAGTTCAGAACCATCATCCACCAAAGATCAGGCACTAACTGAGTCTAGAGGGTTGTGACAGGACTGTTACCTGTCACAGGCTGTGAGGGTTGTTACCTGAGTCTAGAGGAAGAAATTACATGTCAGACTCTTTAGAGGATACCCTCATTCCCTGCAGATAACACTCCACATCCTCCAAGCTCAAACTTCAACCTGGCATGGCCCCTTGCCCGTCAGGGCTGTGCCTCTCAGCACTTCCTCTCCTGACACACCTTTGGGGTTCACCTCTCCCCTGGCACAGGCCCTCCCTCTCACACATGGGACAGTGTATCAGCCCTAAGTGGGTGTCCCTAGCTGCCAGGTCCTTCTGAAACCCAACTGGGCAAGAGTCTTCTCTGAACACCACATGCACCCCTTTTCCCTTTGCCCCTTCCCAGAGCAGGGCTGCTTCTTCCTGCCGGCTCCTTGGGTGTTTATGCCTCAGTCGCCCCACAGCCTCTGGCCAGCTACTATTCAGAGCCTGAATAGATGAATTGTCAGCTGGCCCGACCAACAGAGAGGAGCTGAGTCACTCTGAAGGTGCTAGAGGTGTGTCTGCGCTGACTGAAGCCCCAGGGCTGACAGGACTCCTGACCTGGGACCCCCACACCTTGTCTTCCCTTTTGTGGCTCCATTCTGGGGTCACAGCAAGGACGCCTTCTGCCCGCTGTGCCTCTCTGTCCCAGAGCCCCTCCATTTGAACCAGCTAAGGGGGAGTTTGCTTTTTGTGACCTAAACACCGTAGGACACACATGTCAGGCCTCCTGACACGAGACCTTGTTCTTAATTGCTACTTCAAAACCAAACCTCTCTCGCCAGGGGCTGGGAGGAGCGAGGTATGAGGAGTTGCTGTTTAATGGGTTCAGAGCTTCAGTTAGGGAAGATGGGAAAAGTCCTGGGAATGGGTGCTGGTGATGGCTGCCCAACAGTGTGAATGTGCTTAGTGCCACCAAACTGTACACCTTAAATGGTTGAAATGGTGGATTGAGTGTATTATAACACAGCTGTAGATAGATAGATAGATAGATAGATAGATAGATAGATAGATAGATATAAGTAGATGATAGATATAAGTAGATGATAGATAGATAAATGATGATTGAGAGATGAAGATAGATAGATAATAAATGATAGAAAGATAATAGATATATAGACAATAGTTAGATAGATACATAGGTAGAAGCATAGATACATAGACAGCTGATAGATAATAGATGAATAGATGACTAGATACATAGATACACAGACAGATGATAGATAATAGGTAGATAGATAGATAGATAATAGATACATACATACATACATACATACATACATACATACATACATACATAGACAGATGATAGATAGATAGACCCTCGCTCCTGCCTTCTGGACCCACTCAGCCTGCCCTTCCCACGCGGTGCATCCTGTGCTATCTCTCACCACTTGCCCACAGTCCTCTTCCCCCACACCAGCCCTCTCCATCCCCTGACCACCTCCGGCACTCAGGGACCTCCAGGCATTTCCTTTGACTCTTTGGTCCACTTTGAAGTCACACATTACACTCCAGCTACTAAAATCCCCACGCTTCCTTTCAGGCACAGTCTAAGACAGAGCTCCACAAAGCCCTCCTGACCGGCACCATCGTGAAGGATGCCTTCCCCTCACTTCCAGCCCCCTCGGCCCACTGCAGAGCCTCTTCCACACCTGCACACACTTGCTGTGGCTCATCTTGGTTTCATGTGTGTCTGTGTGTCTGGAGAACATTCCAGGGACAGTGTGAGCTCTCTGAGGACGGGGGTTCCTTCCTGAACACCACACGAGCACCTGTCACTGAGTGTCTATGTGTCTCCACCTCTGGGGAACCTGAGTCATGGTCTCTGTCCACAAGAAGCTTTTATTTATTGTGTTAAAATATACGTAATATAAAATGTACCATTTTAACCATGTTAAATGTAGCATTTAACCATTTTAACATGTTTAACCATGTACCATTTTAACCTTATAACCAAGGGTATAGTTTTGTGGTATAAGTAATTCACATTGTTGTGCAATCATTGTAAAGCATTTATCTCTAGGGATTTTTTTTATCTTCCCAAACTGAAACTCTGCACCCATTAACCAATAATTCCCTATTCTTTCTTCCCCAGCCCCTGGCAACCACTATTTTATTTTCTGTCTGTATGAATTTTACTATTCTAGGTACCTAAACAAGTGGAATCATACAGTATTTGTCCTTTTGTGACTGGTTTATTTCACTTAGCATAATGTCAAGGTCCATGCTATAGCAGGTGTCAGGATTTCCTTCCTTTTCAAGGCTGAATCGTGTTCTGTTGTATGGATACGTCACATCTTGTTCAGCCGTTCACCTGTTGATGGAGACCTGGGTGGTTTCCGCCTTTTCCTATTGTGAGTAATAACGCTATGCACACAGGTATAAAGTGTCTGTTAGAGTCTCTGCTTTCAATTCTTCGGGGTATATACTTAGAAGTGTAATGCTGGATCATATAGTAATTCGGCGATTGACTTTTCAAAACCAAAAAGCATCTAACAAACTCAGAAGACAGAACCAATACACACAAGACCATCTGAGGCCAAAGAGCAGAAGGAACTTTCTGCTCAGGCCAGAACCTGCAAAGCCTGACTCCACCACCAGGATGACCTTGACTCACACATTAAACCTCACTGGGCCTGCCTATAAGAGTGAGGTCTAAGTAATACATCCTCTTTTCCTACTCTAAGATGTACATTGCCTTCACTTGTAGCCGCTCTAAAATCAGCATTGGTTGTTTTAATTTCAGCATGTTTTTCCTTAACAGAATGTAAAAGGATAGTGCATTCTGTTTATAACTGGCAGAGCCTTAGACTCCAAACACAGCACTATGGAGGCAAAAACAGATAATAGAATAAGTACTCGCCACTTTAATTTTCCTTTATTCAGTTGTGTGGTAACGACTATACAAATGCAATTAAAGTCAAGAAAAGATCACCACTCCAACATAACCTAACCTGAACAGATATTTCACCAAAGAAGAGATTGCAAATATGCAATGAAAAGTTGCTCAACTTCACTAGCCATTAGGGAAATGCAAATTAGAGCCACAATGAGATATCTGACACAACACTACACACCTATCAGAACAGCTAGAACAAAAAAATGGTGATGGTTCCAAACACTGGCAAGAAGGCAGACATACTGCATCTCTCAGACATTGCATGTGGGGAGGCAAAGTGGTGCAGACACTCTGAAGAACAGTTTTGCAGTTTCTTATGAAACTAAACATATACTTGTCGCATGGTGCAGAACTTGCCCCTCAGCATTTATCCCAGAGAGGCGGAAACTCATGTCCATGCGAAAACCCACACAGAAATATTTGTAGCAGCGTTATTTGCAACAATCGAAACCTGAAAATCATCCAAATGTCCTTGGGAGAATGCATGGCTAAACTGTGGCGTATCCGCACTGTGGCATACTCCTGAGCAGTCCGAAGGAACACAGTGCTGAGGCTTTATGCTGAGTGAGAAAAGCCAGTCTCAGAAGGTTTCATACTACGTGATCCCAGTCATACAACATTCTTGAAATGACGTCATTATAGAGATGGAGAAAAATTAGTGTTTGCCAGGGGACGGGGATGCAGGGGGAATGTGCATGTGTAGTGGTATGTGACTGTAAAGAGGCAGTGTGCCCAGCAATTCCATTACTGGGTGTATACCCAAAGGATTATACATCATTCTACTATAAAGACACATGCACATGTATGTTTATTGCAGCACTATTTACAATAGCAAAGACTTGGAACCAACCCAAATGTCCATCAATGATAGACTGGATAAAGAAAATGTGGCACATATACACCATGGAATACTATGCTGCCATAAAAAAGAATGAATTAATGGCCTTTGCAGGGACATGGATGAAGCTGGAAACCATCATTCTCAGCAAACTAACACAGGAACAGAAAACCAGACACTGCATGTTCTCACTCATAAGTGGGAGTTGAACAATAAGAACAGATGGACACAGGGAGGGGAACATCACACACTGGGGCCTGTTGGGGGGTGGGGAGCAAGGGGAGGGAGATCATTGTGACAAAAACCTAATGCATGTGGGACTTAAAACCTAGATGATGAGTTGATAGGTGCAGCAAACCACCATGGCACATGTATACCTACGCAACAAACCTGCACATTCTGCACATGTATCCCAGAACTTAAAGTCAAATTTAAAAAAAAAATGTCCACACACACACACAAAAAACAGTGTGAGAGTGACGTTGTGCACATAGAACAGTTGGGATTTGGGTTGTGGTGGAAACTGCACTTGGGACAAGATTGCATGGAATTATACACACACACACACACACACACACACACACAAATGAGTGCAGGTGAAAACTGGGGACTCTGCCTAAGGTCTATGGACTAGTCAGCAGTATTTACTCACGTCTGTTTCCTGGCTCTGTACAATCGTCCTATAAGCTGTTACTCTTGGGGGAAAGTTGGAGAAGGGTACACAGGCCTTTGATTTTTAAAACTTCCTGTGGACCAATCATTATTCCAAAATAAAAAGTTTAAAGATTTTCCTGAAAAACAATCTAGAAGTTAGTTGGCTAGATATTCAAGACTCTGAGAAGTATATCAGGATCCTTTGAGTCAGCAGTGATATCCTGAGAAGGGCGTCTCCACCAGACTTTTAGAGGAGAGGCCACCCTTCACGTGAACGCATCAACTCCCGCTCAGCTGCGGGCCATCAACGCCCACTCCGGGCTGCTCCAAAGTCTTCCCACTGGAAATGGGGACTTTCTACCTCCCAATTCGAATATTAGTCAGAATCGTGAACAGGCCTTGGGAGGCTGAGGAGGAAAGAAAGGCAACACCTAGAGATATGGGGATGGGTATATGCCTGTGTGCATGTGTATGTGTGTGTGTACGTGTGCACATGCATCCCTGTGTGCAGGTTACGGGGACGGGGTTGCTTCAAATAACATTGCCAGCTGTTTACTTTCCCTAGAGTTGGCTCCAGGCAGATCGCAGTGCTGCGTGGGCTTACCCGATTCCAGGTCCACTCCCTTCGATCTAACTTAGTTTTGTTCCAAAGCTACAGAATGTCCTCTCACCCAGTGGTCTTAAAGGGGTCTGAGGATGGAGTGGATCCATACTAGTCTTTGATAACCCATAGTCTAGGTGTGTGCGTTGTCATAGGGGAGAATTCCTGGTAAGTTGGAAAGCTGGGTTTCAGAGTCACATCGAACCAGACTTGCATTCTGCCCCTTACACCCATCGCTGTGGGACGAAGAGCATGTAATATAATTTTCCCCACTGGAGCATTAGAATAGTTGTAATCATAGCTCAAATTTGTCCAGCTTCTTCTGTGTGTCAGGCACTGTGCAAAGTGTTCACTTACCTTGGAATTTTCTTGGAGAACTAAATGAGCTTATGAATCTTAAATTGCCTGGCCAAATACCTGTATCAAGAAGATAATTGATAAACTGTGCACTTAACTAATTATTTTTCCTATTATCATAGTGTCTGAGAGGAAAAAGAAACACACTTCTCAAAGAGTACAAAGAACTCTGAAAATCGCACCAAATGCTCATTTTCACATGTTGAAACAAGGCTAATTCTGCTATGTGATTTCTATTCAGTAAGTGTGCTCTGCCCTAGACATTAGTCATGATCCCTGAAAATTTCAGCACAAAGAATCCATGTGTTTTCTGGCACGTATCTTGAAGTTGGATTTCTCCGCAAAACACTCTGAAGATTAAGTGCTCCCCTTAGCGTTAGCAACGTGGAAAATACAGCTATTTCCTTTCATCTAACTATGTGATGATGCATCAGCCAAAGTAAATACAAAGAACATAGTTAGGTAAGAATGCAAGGAACATCAATGAGATGTAGTCTTGAAATAAATTAAATTCCTCAAGAAGCGTTTGGCTGAATCGTGGGGTAAGATGCGAAACACGACCTGACTTTGATGTATAATCCTTGACATAAGAGAGGTAATGAATTGGTGGAATTTTGTACCAGATGGCTGTTAAATTAGGATTTTAATTCTCTTAAGCAGATTTAGTAAATATAAAGCCTGGGTGGGCTGACTTCTACATGCAAACTTTTTGTCCTTGCTTTTAACCTGAGGTTTCTGCTTCAAACATTGAGGGTAGTGTTTTGGTCATGGTGCTGATGGTGGTGATGGTGGTGGTGGTGCTGGTGATGGTGGTGGTGGTATTGGTGATGATAGTAGTGATGGTGGTGTAGTGGTGGTGGTGATAGTGATGATGGTGGTGGTATTGTGATGTGGTGGTGTTGATGGTTATTGTTGTGGTGGTAGTGGTGGTGATAGTGATGATAGTGGTGGTGGTGATGGAGGTGATGGTAGTGGTGGTGATGATGGTGGTAACGGTTATGATGTTGTTGGTGGTGAAGGTAGTATTGTGGTGGTGGTGATGATGGTAGTGGTGGTGGTAATGGTAGGGGTGGTGATAGTGATGATGGTGATGATAGTGTTGTCATAGTGGTGGTGGGGATGGTGATGGTGGTGGTGATGTTGGTGATGGTGGTGGTGATGTTGGTGATGATTGTGGTGGTGGTGGTGGTGACAGTGGTGGTGATGGTGGTGACTGTAACAATGGTGGTAATGGTAATGGTGGTGGTGATAGCAATGATGTATTGTGATGTGGTGGTGGTGATGGTATTGTGGTGGTAGTGGTGATGATAGTGATGGTGATGGTGGTGGTAATGGTAGTGGTGATGATGGTGCTAATAGTTATGATGTTGGTGGAGGTGGTGAAGGTAGCATTTTGGTGGTGGGGATGATGGTGATGATAGTGTTGTCATAGTGGTGGTAGGGATGGTGATGGTGGTGGTGATAGCAGTGATGGTGGTGGTGATGGGCAATGGTGATGGTTGTAGTGGTGTTGGTGGCGGTGGTGGTGGTGCTAACGGTTATGATGTTGGTGGTGGTGGTGGTTGTGGTGAAGGTAGTATTGTGGTGGTGATAGTCACGATGGTGCAGATGGAGGTAGTGGTGATGTGTATACATATATTAGTTACACTTAGCCCCTTGGAATGAGACAAACATGCCTAATCCTCATTACAAAGGACACTAATACACAATTACATAGAGTGTCAAGTTAAACAGACAGAATCCAGAGCCTTTCAAGCAGGTCTTCTCCCTCAAATATTCTGCCCTTTCCCTTCCTCTCCTGCCTTCTTCCCTCAAACTCTTAGTCTTTGAATGACCACATTCAAGTTTGTATTTCAGTTTTTATGAAACTCAGCCTATGTTTTCAAAGCCAGTTGTGGCTAACTTGACTTGGGCTTGACTGTTTCCCAGTCTGGAGAGAAAGAAGATGAACGGCACCATCGCATAAGAGGCTCTGTTTTCCAGGGGCTACGCGTCACTTTCCCCTGCAGAGAAGCAGGCGTGGTCTTCTGGGAGAATGTTTGACATCAAACACATCTGTTTGAAGTTATTTTGAACATAGAGGTTCAAAACCCCAAGTAAAATGGAAAAACTATTTTGTGTGGTTTTCAAAGCAAGTAAAGTGGCCAAAAGCACTTATGTTTCTTAAGCCCCAGAACAACCACTAGGGCCTTCAATCTTTCATTGAGTCTTTTCCAAATCAGTTACTTCTGGAATTTGGTCTCTTTAATCTTCCTCAGCTTTTCTCTCGGTGTAGTTGGAGTCTATAAAGTCACCTCAAACCTCTGCCCCCAACTAAATTTATAGGTAAGTGCATGTCTCCCAATTTATTTTTTAAGTTACATTTTAGGTATTTAGGCCCAAAGAAAAATTACCCGGAAAGCAGGTAAGTCTCAGAAATGCACTGAGCAGCCTAAAAAACAATTCAAATGAGCTTCATTCCTGAGCTGAGGTTGTCATTAACCAATGTTAATTCTAAAAAATATATATAAATTCCAATAGTTCAGAGTGTACGTTTATTGAAGTTTAAGGATCAAATGCTTAAAAGAGCTACAACAGGTTATCCTGTTCCATTCTGAGGAAAGACAAAAAAAAAATCAGAAGAAAATTAGCTAATGTTGGGGATTTTGTGAAAGGAATTTGCAAGAAAATAAAAAAGAATCTTCCAGGGACTTTTCTGAAGTCTGTACATGATAAGCCCAATCCCTTGTGCCTTCTGTTCCTCCATTATCAGGGCTTTAAGAAGAGAGCTGCTGCTCCACACAGTAGTCACTGAGGTCTCACAAAACCTTCAAATGTGAAAAGCAATGTCTATTACTACGTAGCAAGTCCATCTTCACGCATTCATTTAATAAATGACTATCGAACACCTACTGTGTTCTCGGGCTAAGGTCAGGATACAGTGGTCCTTTTCTTCATGGGGCTGGACCCAGGGAGGTTCTAGTAGGCTCTCTCCTCTGCCTTGAATTCTGGTCTTGAGCTGCTTACTGGGCAGCTCTACCTGGTACTGCAAACTCAGCCTGCCAAAAGCTGGAATCATTACCTCCTACATGTGCCTCTGCCTTTGTCTTGGATGTAACAAACTCATTAGAAGTAGCTTCAGAAATATATGGGCTACCACAAGGATACAGAGGGAGCCCTGCAGAACCCAAGGACAAGAAGTACAGTGAAGCCCCAAAAGGGATGAGAAGCAGGAAATGGAAATCCTCTACAAACAGGGCAGTCAGCTCTCCACACCAATCTCTGGCATCCCATATTTTTGTCTGTGTTTCTCTTTATTTCTCTGTGGCCCAGTCTCTCTCTCTCTGTCTCTGTACTAGTTTGCCAGGGCTGCCATAACAAAATACCACATGCTAGGGGGCTTATATTCTTCATAGTCCTGGAGGCTGGAAGTCCAAGATCAAGGTGCTGGCAGGGGTGGATTCTCTGAGGCCTCCCTCCTTGGCTTACAGATGGCCACCTCCTTGCTGTGTCCTCATATGCCACGGCCATCACTGGTATGTCCCTTTTTTTTTTTTTTTTTTTTTTGAGATAAGGTCTCACTCTGTCACCAGGCTGGAGTGCCATGGTGCAATCTCAGCTCACTGCAACCTCTGCCTCCTGGGCTCAGGTGATCCTCCCACCTCAGCCTCCCAAGTAGCTGGGACCACAGGCAGGCACCACCACACCAGGCTGATTTTTTTGTATTTTTTGTAGAGATGGGATTTCACCACATTGCCCAGGCTGGTCTCAAACTTCTGGACTCAAGCAATCCTCCTGCCTCAGCCTCCCAAAGTCCTGGGATTACAGGTGTGAGCCACCTCACCCGGCCAGTATCTCTCTTCCTTTAGACACACAGCTCTGCTGGGTCAAGGCCCCATCCTTATGACTGGATTTAACTTTAATTCTCTCTTTAAAGACCCTCTCTCCACATGCAGACACATTGGCGATGAAGGCTTCCACATGTGAATTTGAGGGAAACAAAATTCAGTCCCTAATCATGTCTCAGTCTGTCTCTGACTCTCTCTGTGTGTCTGTCTGTCTCTCTCTTTCTCTCTCTGGCCATTTTTCTCAATGCAGAGGGCAAAAGACAGCTTCTACTTGGTTCCCAAAATTTGTGTCCTCCCAGTTCAAGCTCTAACTAAGTCTGCTTAGTGACTCCAGTTTCAATTCCAAATTCTTAGGAGAGTAATCATACTGTCATAGCCCAGCTCTGGAGCTATGGAGCACTGCCCAGCTATGTGACCTTAGTCAGGAGGGTCACAGCCTGGTACAAACACAGCCACAGGGGCCTATTCACATGGCTAGGGCATGAGAGTGCTGAGGAGTGGCTTTATCGAAAAATCACCCACATTCTTTGATACAGAAGAGCTTTGGAACCATCATGGCAGCCCACCTTCCCAGCCTCCCTCTGCGTTCCCTGACCTGATGCCAATCTTCTGGCAACTCTGAGAAACGTCACATGCTCCCATCTCTCCTACTCACCCATCTTCTGAGCCCCCGGTGAGCCCTTCTTCCCAGACTCAGCTGAGGGATCGTTCCTCTACTGAAGTCTTCCAGAATGTTCCCAGGTGAATTTCCATCACATTAACATGATGGTTTGTATTTCTTCCCCATTAGCTTATACATCTTATGTAGTTGATTGCTTCTCATTATTAGTGGCTGTTACGTCTTATAAAGTCACTGCAAAGACTGAATTAGCAAATACAGAAGCATTGCTCCAAAGAGAACTGCAGGGGTAGGTTCCTACAAGCTCTTGGCCACAACATTTTCACCAACTGATCAATACATCACCTTGTCTTATGTATGTTTCTGTTTCAGGATACGTTATTTAGTATATATTGTCGATTCATTAACATCGAGCTCACAGCCAATAGCACCATAGCTCCTACCTGAAAAATGCTTCTGTCACACACGTATTCCCTCCCTGAGAAAACCACAGACTTTGTGTTCTCAGAAACGCTAGCTAGCACTCAGCACGATGCTTGGAGGCCATTTTAAACAGCAACATTACCAACAAAAGCACAAAAATGTAAAAAATACGGCACCAGATAGATAGCAAGACGGACACTAATGGTATAAGGAGGCAGAGAATTGCCTTGTTCTGCCTCAGCTAGGTACCTGTGTGCTGAGAGACTCCATTTTTACATTACTCTGCACATGCACACATCCACAAAAGACCATAAAAGTGCTGAAAGTATTGATTTTGGGGTTACAAATAAATTTTAGCCAGTGGGTAAATTTATAAATACAAAATCCACAAATAATGAGAAACTAATAATCTAAAAATAATCTAAAATACTATATTATAAAATATATAATAGATACCAGAGATGGAGAGTGTAGCTCAGAATAAATTAATCAACATTTCCATCCTTAGGTTAACAGTTCAGACAAGAGCATGTGACTCAATTTGGGCCAACATGTCAATAAGAAATCCAAATTAAAATGACATAAACAATAAAGAAACTTGTTTTGTCTCACATCAAAAGTCAACATCTAGGTCAATTTCAGAGATGTTTAAGTCTGCAACTCAGGGCTGTTATTAAGGACCCAATTTCCTTTCAACTTTCAATTCTGTCATTTTCATGTTCTTAGCAAGTTGGGGTTTATCATATGTGAACTGGACAACATCCAGCGGAAAGAAAAAAATCATTTTTTTCTCTTTTACATTTTTTTAAGGGTGAAGAAGGGTTTCCTGGAAATCCCTCCACAGGTTTCTACTCTACTCACCCTACACTGGCCAGAGCTGCATTACATGGTCATGTCTAAATCATGGTTTGGGTCAATGATGATTTTTCCCATTGAGCTGGGACCTACATCCCCCGAAGCACAGAGAACGTGAGAAGCTGAGCCAAGTCAAAGTCTTTTAGCAAGGATTGAAAGGAGGACCAGCTTTTGTGCAGGAATCAACAATGTCTGTGACTCTGTGTGATACCATTAAATACTACTGCAGGCTGAAACTGCCCAGAAATGTTGGCTTTAAATCGTTTTACATAATTGCATGGATGAGTGTGTGACGAGGCTTTGAAAAGCTGATGTGCATTAACAGGAGTTTTCATCAGGTGGATGTTAGAGGTTGGGGAGGGGTATTCCAGGCCCAAGGGACAGTATGTGCAAAGGTACAGAGACTTAAAATAGAAAAGCATACTCAAGGAAAATTTCAAGCACTATAAGTTAACATGCATGCCTGGGGTAAATAATTCAAGTGGAGAGCAGAGGTAGAAGTGGCCAGAGATGTAGGCAGGGCTAAATCCCAAAAGCCTTTGGGCACTCTTCTAAGCAATGGAGACTTCATCCTCTGGGCATAAGAGTGTCCTATAGGATGAGCATTTTAGAAAAATGACACTGGTAGTGATGTGGAAGAGAAGCATGCTGGAGGCTGGAAGATGAATGAGGTAGGTCAGAGGTAAGAGGATGAGGAATGCAGATAGAGGAACAGACAGATTTGAGGGCTATCTGGTAGGTGGAAGTGACAGAACTTGATGGTGGGTGAAACAGAATGACCTGGAGCTGTCTGACATGGGAAGCAGATTTTTTTTTTTTTTACAAAAGGAGAAGTGAGATTTTGTTTTAATCTATTTTTATTCTAATAAATTGGACTAAAAGCACTGGTTAGAGCCTGTGCTCCAGTAAAAGATTTCATCATGACTGGTAGAGTCGACCTTAACATCATCAGACTTGGCACAAAGTTCTAGAAAAAATTGTGAGGTTTAACTCTCAATGTCGCCAATGTCACCTTCCTGTTTTGTGCTACTCTCACCTTGAGGAGGCACCTCTACAATCAGCCAATTACTATTTTTTGAGCATTTACTCTGTTCCCACGTCTTACAGTGTGGCACTTAACATACGAAACGAAGGCTCTCCGGGTGGGAGTTGTGGTGGATCATCTACAAAGACGGTAGCCAAAAGTTCCTCCTGTCTCTGAATGCCCATACACTTCTCCCATCAAGAGGAGGAGCCTATTTTCCCTGCTGGGATTACAGCATTATGACTCACTGTGACCAACAGAATGCAGCAGCAATGACAGGTGAGAGTGCTAGAGCCTAGACCTTAAGAGGCACTGCAGCCTCCATGCTTGCTGTCTTGAAGTCCTGAGCTATTATATTAAGAAGTTCAATGGCCGGGCGCAGTGGCTCACTCCTGTAATCCCAGCACTTTGGGAGGCTGAGGTGGGCAGATCACTTGAGGTCAGGAGTTTGAGATCAGCCTGGCCAACATGGTGAAACCCCATCTCTACTAAAAATACAAAACTCAGCTGGGCACAGTGGCACATGCCTGTAATCCCAGCTACTAGGGAGGCTGAGGCAGGAGAATCACTTGAACCCAGGAGGTGGAGGCTGCAGTGAGCCAGGATCATGCCACTGTACTCCAGCCTGGGCAAAAGAGTGATACTTCATCTAAAAAAAAAAAAAAAGAAGAAGAAGAAGTTCGAGGACTCTGCCAAAGAGATCTCATGGAGAGAGACGATCAGCCAAGAAGAACAGACCCAAGCTGTTCCAGCCGTCCCGTCTGAGGTGCCAGCTATGTAGGTGAGGCTTTTTTGCATCACCCGGCCCCAGTCAAGCTTTCAGATGACTGTACTTCATCAGTGACCTCAGGTGAGACAGCAGAGGTACTACCTGGGTCTCAGCTGAGCTGGTGTCATATTGCAGAATTGTAGGCAAATAAATCATTATTATTTTAAGTAATTTAATGTTGGAGTGTTTTATTATAGAGTGATAAATACCTGGTAAAGAAAATTTAAGTGTGACAAAGTTTAAATTTTAGAAACTGAATGCAAACTTAGTTGCTTTTTTTCTAAATAAAATCAGAAAGAGGGCAAGACCTATGAGAAATGAACTAGTCCATCAGCCTACACGAATCTATTTAGTACCTACAGTATGCCAAACCTGAGACGGTTATTCTAAAACACGAAAAGCAGAAGGCATGGAGCTTGCAACTTAGTGAATGGAGGAGACCGTATTTTTACAAGAACACAGCACACACTATAATAACTGGCAACGGTGAAATCTAGGCATCGGGGCAGTTGAATGTGGTGTACCTTTTAGGCAGATGTGACACAGTGTTCCAGGTGGGTCATTGTTACCAGGCAAAAGGGCTTTCTGCCCGATGTGCTAGAAGTCAGTACTATGATGCTGAGTTTTTGAGAAAAGAAAAGATTTTACTGTGAGTCAACTAACAAGGAGACAGGAATCCAACTCCAATTTGTCTCCCTGTGCTGACTTCAAGGCAGCTATTTTATTAGAAAAAGCTTAAGGAGTGGTTTCTGGGATTAGCAGGTGATGGGTGGAAGGAAAGAGAAGGTCTGAAGGTCCTCAGGTGTGAGAGTTATCTCTTCCTTCGTCCTCATGGGTGGCACATACAAATTTGAGAGGAGTTTGTAAGAGACGTATGGTAGAAATTCTGGCTGTTAGGTCAGCTAGTTCATTCTGCACAGACTCAAGTTGGCTACGTTGGTTCCAACCAACTTCAGCCGGTTTTGTTATCTCACAAGTGGCGGGAGGCCAGGCACAGTGGTTCATGTCTGTAATCCCAGCACTTTGGGAGGTCGAGGTGGGTGGATCACTTGAGGTGAGGAGTTCAAGACCAGCCTGGCCAACATGGTGAAACCCCATCTCTACAAAAAAATACAAAAAGTTAGCTGGGCGTGGTGGAATGTGCCTGTAATCCCAGTTATTTGGGAGGCTGAGGCAGGATAATTGCTTGAACCTGGGAGGCAGAGGTTACAGTGAGCTGAGATTGAGCCATTGCACTCCAGCCTGGGTGACAGAGTGAGACTCTGTCTCAAAACAAAACAAAAAAAAGTGGAGGGAATTTCAGTGTTTCAGCACGTTTTTTTCTTATCTGCTATCCTGTAAGCTCAAAAATTTCTGTCAGTCACTGTTTTTTCTTTAACTCTATGGGAACAGATTTCAGGTAATCAGGGAAGTCTCTAATCTATTAGAAAGTTACAAAGGACAGGCCTCCTGGGGTCCATTTATTTAAACCACACAATAGTCAGGTCTGGACTCTGCCACCCTTTATAAATGGGACCAAGGTCGATTGGTCTCATTGGACCAGTTGAGATTTCTTTGATTCTGATAGAAGTGACTCAGAGACAGGACTCAGAAGGGCCTTAACATTTTTCTCTGGCAAGCTTCTTCTTCAGCACATCTAAGATTTAGGATTCCCAGAAACTGGTTTAAGCTTGAAGAAAGTAAGTCTGTAAGTGGGCCAGGCACGGTGGCTCATGCCTGTAATCCCAGCACCTTGGGAGGCCAAGGCAGGTAGATCACCTGAGGTCAGGAGTTTGAGATCAGCCTGGACAACATGGCAAAACCCCGTCTCTACTAAAAATACAAAAATTAGCCGGATGTAGTGGCGTGTGTACATGCCTGTAGTCTCAGCCACTAGGGAGGCTGATGCAGGAAAATCTCCTGAACCTGGGAGGCAGAGGTTACAGTGAGCCGAGATCGTGCCACTGCACTCCAGCCTGGGCAACAGAGTGATACCCTGTCTCAAAAAAAAAAAGAATAGAAAGAAAGAAAGTCCATAAGTAACCTGTAAACAGATTCACAGTTCCAGAAAGTGGGCCAGGGAGCATGAACAAATGTGTCTCATCAGACTGAGCCTCTGCCCCACTTCAAAGCTTCGCATACAGCTGCAGTGATCCAGGCAGCATGGAATCCATGTTGGGATTCACATGGATCAACGGAACAGAATACAAAAGCAAGAAATATACCTTTATGTTTCCAGACAATCTTGCCAAAGTAACTGGATGATGAAAGGGTAGCTTTTCAGCAAATGGTGCTGGGACAATTAGATATCCACATGCAACAACAAAAACAATGAAAAACTTATATTCTCACCTCATACGATACACAAAAAAATCCAAAATGGAGCATCAACTTAAATATAAAAGTTAAAACTACAAAACACCTAGATGAAAACATAGGAGGAAATCTTTGTGAAGTTTAGTTGGACAATGATTACTTAGAATGACACCAAAAATATCATCAAAAAAGTTTTGATAACTTGAACTTTATCAAAATTAATAATTTTGGTCTTCAAAAGACACTCTTAAGAAAATGAAAACACAAGCTACAGACTGGGGGGAGAATTCTGCAAATAATATATCTAATTAAAGGGTGTCTACCTAGAGTATATTAAGAACTCCTACAGCTTAATACAAGAAAACACCCAATTTTTTTGTTATAAAATTTGCAATGTGTAATTGTATATATTAATGGGGCATAAAACAATGTCATGATTTATGAATACAATGTGGACTAATTAAGTCAAGCTAATTAACATATCCATCACCTCAAATACTTACCATTTTTTGTAACGAGAACTTTTGAAATTGACTCTAAGCAAATTTTTTTTTTTTTTTTTTTTTGAGACGGAGTCTCGCTCTGTCGCCCAGGCTGGAGTGCAGTGGCGCGATCTCGGCTCACTGCAAGCTCCGCCTCCCGGGTTCACGCCATTCTCCTGCCTCAGCCTCCCGAGTAGCTGGGACTACAGGCGCCCACAACCGCGCCCGGCTAATTTTTTGTATTTTTAGTAGAGACGGGGTTTCACCATGGTCTCGATCTCCTGACCTTGTGATCCGCCCGCCTCGGCCACCCAAAGTGCTGGGATTACAGGCGTGAGCCACCGCGCCCGGCTGAGATGGAGTCTTATTCTATCACACAGGCTGGCATGCAATGGTGCAATCTCAGCTCACTGCAACCTCCACCTCCCAGGTTCAAGCAATTCTCCTGCCTCAGCCTCCCGAGTAGCTGGGATTACAGGCATGCACCAGCACGCCCAGCTAATGTTTTTTGTATTTTTATTAGAGATGGGGTTCCGCCATGTTGGACAGGCTAGTCTTGATGACCTCAAGTCATCCGCCTTCCTCGGTCTCCCAAAGTGCTGGGATTATAGGTGTGAGCCACTGCACCCAGCTGAGTCTTAGCAATTTTGAAATGTACACTACACTATAACTATCATTATTAACTATTAACACTATTATTAACTAATATTATTATTAACTATACTCGCCACGCTGTGCAACAGATCTCAAAAGAAACCCTTATTCCTCCTAAGATTTGATATCCTTTGACCATTGTTTCCCCATTCCCCTCATAATCCAATTTTTAAAGGGATGAAGTATTTCAATCACGTTTCACCAGAGAAGAAATGTGAATGGCTAATAAACCCACGAGAAACACGGCAAGCCCACTGGAATGGCTGTAATCTGAAAAGGAGAGCCACTACCAATGACCCATCCTCTAACACAGATGAGTCTCAGAAACATTAAGTTAGGGGAGAAAAGCCAGATAGAAAAGACTACATATTGTGTGATTCGATTTATATAAAATGTCCAGAAATGGCAAATCTGCAGAATCAGAAAGATTCACAAATGCCTGGGACTAGGGTAGAAGAAAGGACTGCAAGTGAGCACAAGAGCAATCTCTGGAGTGACAAAAACATCCTAAAACCGGGTCGCAGCGAGAGCTCCACAACTCTATAAATTTGATTTTAAAAAATCACTGAATTGTACACTTGTACAGACAGTCCTTGGCTTACAATGGTTCACTCGACGATTTTTTTGACTTGAGGATGGCTCAGAGGCAATACACATTCAGTAGAAATCATATTTTGCATACCCATACAACACTTCTGTTTTTCAGTTTGGGCACAGTATTCAATAAGTTACAGGAGATATTCAACACTTTATAATAAAATGGGCTATGTGTTGAATGGTTTTGCCCAACGATAGGTTAATGTCAGTGTTCCGAGCGTGTTGAAGGTAGGCTGGGCTGAGCTGCGATGTTCGGGAGGTTCGGTATATTGAACACATTTTCAGCTTAACAGTATTTCCAACTTACAATGGGTCTATCAGGATATAATCCCATTATAAACTGAGGATGGTCCATAGTGAGTGGATTTTTATGGTGAGTTATACTTCAATAAAGCTGCTTTTTAAAAACAGGAAAAGTGAATGATGAGGAAAAGCTTGTGAGCCATGAGCGCATGACTAATGAGTCAGCTCCTGTGAACAGTGCACTGTGAAGCGTCAAGCTAGGTATGAATCACAGCAATGATGACGGTGCAGGGTGTGGTGTCTGCAGAAAATAAGACAAGGAATGGTCTAATTTAATGTGACCTTGACAGCTGAAGGAATTTGGGTTTGATACAAAGGACATAAAAAGCTTTCAAAAAGTTTTAATGGTTGTTAAATTCTACAAAGTTTAAAAAGCCAGTGCCTATTCTGGAAAAGAGAAAGCTATGAAGACAGAAAAAAAGATCAGTGGTTGCCAGGGATCAAGGGGAGGGCGGGATGAATAGGCAGAGCACCAGGGATTTTTCTGGCAGTGAGACTCTCTGCAAGATGCTACGCATCATACGTGTGTCCAAACTTATAGATGTCTAACAAGAGTGAACTCCTACATAAACTCTGAACTCTGGGTGTGAACAGTGTATCAATGCAGGGTCACCTGACTGTAACAGATGTGCCACTGTCCTGGGGGCTGTCTGTAGTGAGGGAGGCTGTGCATGTGTGGGAACAGGCAGTGTATGGGAACTTTCTATGCCTGCCACTCGATTTTGTTGTGAACCTAAAACAGCCCTAAAAAAAAAAGGGGGGGGTTATTTAAAAATAAAATATAGGTGGAATAAATACCTAAATCTCAATGTTGTCATCCCGTTCCTGAATGGTAGTCACCAGAATTACATGAGGTCATTGTCGTGTTCTCACCTGCACAAGCAGGCAGTCTTTGTGGTTATTATCTGGGATTAGTCTTCATTAGACTTCCTCACTTACTGCACACAACATCGACCTAGTCCATAGGTGCACAGGGAAATCTCAAGCCTGTAGACTGTCTTGAGAACTCAAGAAGTGTCTAGGCCTACAAGTAGCCCTCCATTAAAACATCTCCCCATATCCCTGCCCAGAATCCCCCCGTGCCCCCAGATCAGACCCTTGGTTCTCACAGATAGCGAGCTGGACGGGCCAAAGCCAGAAAAATACAGCCATTATGGAGCCGTGGTATTGAGACAGCTATCAACAAGGAAAAGTTAAATGACTCTATTTACCTTGCTTGCTTGTTTGTGAAATTACTGTGTGAAAATGTGCATTCTTGAGAACAGAATTTATGTTTTGCTTTCCCAGCGTTTTTATAAAATCTCCACTGCATGCAGGTCAGCAGGCCTGTGGGGAGGTTTGCATCACAGAGCCCCACGGGGTCACCCCAGGCCCATTTCTCACCTGCCTTTGTGAAGGGCTACTCCAGGTGTCCAGCACAGAGAACGCTTACGACAGGGCTGGCCTGGGGCAAAGGAAGAAGCACTTAGGAAGCCCTGTCCTTAGGGTCAGTGGCTGTGCCACACCCGCCAGCCGAGGGGCCCATCAGGAGGGCAGACAGTGCAGGGATTCCAAGCCGTCTCCCGTCTGGCTGCTGGTTCATGGTTAATCTTCCACTGCAGGCATGGATTTTAATGAAAGGAAAAGCTAAGTTTGTTGTGAGCTAGCCAAAGCACGTTGATGAGCGGCATTCGGTGCTGGAGTTGGCTGTGTGCCTGTGGCCTGGGCTTGTTGAGGAGATTGTGTGCGTGTTCTGGGAGGGCAGGAGAGAGAGGACAAGGGGCCCAGCACTGAGAAGGGGCCAGGGACTGTGAGGACCTCCCCATGCCGGTGTTCTGAGATGATGGCAGGCACTCAGGGGCAGCTGAATGATATGTCTGAGGAGGCCAGGTCTTGAGCACTGTCTCTCAGCCCTTGGAGAGGTGACCACACTTTGGCAGCAACAGAATTCATGTCCATTGAGGGTAAGACCTCAAGTGGTGACCAGAATGGTCTCCCTGGTGCTTTGGGACTCTGTAAGATCCAGTCCCCTTTGCCAAATACTTGGCATACCAGTTAGGATGGTTACCCAAAGAAAAACCTAAAACGTAACATAACAAGTGTGGGTGAAGATGTGGGTATTGGAACCCTTGTGCAGTGCCAGTGAGAATGTGAAATGGTGCCACCACTGTGGAAAACGGTATGGCAGTTCCTGAAAAAGTTAAACTTAGAATGACCATACAACCCAGCAATTCTTCTCCAGACAAATGCACAGAAGGATGGAAAGCAAGAACTCGAACAGATATTGGCACACCCATGTCCGTAGCAGCATATTCAAGAGATGATGGACAAACGAGTGTGATTAATCCCTACCAAGGAATGTTACTCCACTGTAAAAAGAAAGGGAATTCTGACACATGCTGCGTGAATGAACTGGATGGCCTGTGCTCAGTGAAATAAGCCGGTCACAGACGGACAAATACCGTGTGGTTCCACTTAGACGAGGTACCTAAAGTAGTCAAAGTCATAGCAAGTAGAATGGGTATTGCCAGGGGCCAGGGAAGCAGAGAGTGGGGAGTTAGTGTTAGATGGGTACAGAGTCTCAGTTTGAGAAGATGAAATCGTTCTGGAGATGGATGGTGGTGGTGGCTGCACAGCATTAGGGATGTACACTTAAAAGCGGTGAAAATGGTAAACTTAATGTGATAGATATTTTACCACAATGTAAGAAATAAAAAATATAAAATTGAAAACACCTTGCTCACAGCCCCATTGACTGAGTTGGATTTCTCACCAGCTCAGCAGGGGAAGGGCTGAGTCAGCTTTAATTTGATTTGAAAGGAAGAGGGAAGAAGAGCAGCCTTTCCTATCTGAGTTTGCATGGTCAGGTTCACACCTGTTACAAAGCCAAGGCCCCAGTAGCCATGCCGGACCCTGCACCCTGAGATGGTTTGGATTCGGGTCCCCGCCCAGATCTCCTGTCGAATTGTAATCCTTGGTGTTGGGGGAGGGGCCCGACGGGAGATGACTGGATCCTGGGAGCAGACTTCCCCTTTACTGTTCTCGTGACCCTGAGTTCTCACCAGATCTGGTTGTTTAAAAGTGTGGGCTGGGCATGGTGGCTCATGCCTGTAATCCCAGCACTTTGGGAGGCCGAGGCAGGCAGATCACCTGAGGTCAGGAGTTCGAGACCAGCCTGGCCAAATAGTAAAACCCCATCTTCACTAAAAATACAAAAATTAGCCAGGCGTGGTGGCACTCACCTGTAATCCCAGCTACTCAGGAGGCTGAGGCATGAGAATCACTTGAATCTGGGAGGTGGAGGTTGCAGTGAACCGAGATCGCACCACTGTACTCCAGCCTGGGCGACAGAGCCAGACTCTGTCTTGGGGGGAAAGAAAAGTGTGTGGCACATCCCCCTTCACTCTCTTCCTACTGCTCCAGCCACGTGGGACATGCTGGCTCCCTGTTCACCTTCTGCCACAATTGAAAGTTTCCTGCGGCCTCCCTAGCCATGCTTGCTGCAGAGCCTACAGAACCAGGAGCCAATTAAACCTCTTTCTTTATAAATTACCCAGTCTTGCGTAGTTCTTTTTTTTTTTTTTTTTTGAGGCGGAGTCTCGGCTCAAAATCTCGGCTCCCGGGTTCCCGCCATTCTCCTGCCCCAGCCTCCCGAGTAGCTGGGACTACAGGCGCCCGCCACCTCGCCCGGCTAGTTTTTTGTATTTTTTTTAGTAGAGACGGGGTTTCACCATGTTAGCCAGGATGGTCTCGATCTCCTGACCTCGTGATCCGCCCGTCTCGGCCTCCCAAAGTGCTGGGATTACAGGCTTGAGCCACCGCGCCCGGCCTTGCGTAGTTCTTTACAGCAATGAGAGAACGGACTAATACACACCTTCTTCAGCACTCCCTCGCCCCATGCCTGAGCCCCTCTCATCCTCACTCCCCAGGGTTGGGGCTGGGTGGGAGGCAGGCAGGGAGCGAGGATGTCTTTTTCATTCATTACATTAGAATAACTTCTTTTGGAAATTGAAAGCTTAATGATTGGTTTTCTAGGTCACCTCAAAATGTCCCCAAGCCATCGCTGGAACTGCCCAATGAAGTCATTCTTCCTCACAAAGTGGATTCTGTTGCTAGGGCTGCCATAACAAAACGCCACGGCCTGGTTGGCTTAAACAGAATTTCATTTCCCCACAGTCCTGGGGGTTGGAAGCCCAAGGCCCAGGTGTGGGCAGGGCTGGTTTCTCCTGAGGCCTCTCCCCTTCGCCTGCAGACGGCTTCCTCTCCCTCTGTCCTCCCAGGGCCGTTCCTTTGTGTCTGTGCCCTCATCTGCTCTTCTAATAAAGACACCAATCACACTGGGTTAGGGCCCACCCTAACGACCTCATCTAACCTTATTTATTACCTCCTTAAAGGCGCTATCTTCAAATTCAGCCATTCGGAGGTACTGCGGATTGAAACTTCAAGATAGGAATTTGGAGTGAGGACACAGTTCATTCCATACACAAAGACGGGAGTGGTTTCATCCGGAACCTTGAAAGTCTGTCCCTCTACAGAAACCCAGATCTTACTGTGTCACGTCCCACACCAGCTAGGTCTCTCTCAGCTCTTTCTCAAGCCTCCTGAACTTGCTCCCGAGTTCGGGCATGCAGGGAAGCTTGCAAAGCGTGTCTGGCTGAATATTCTCATTGCTTGATGGACTTCATCGCAATAGAGGGACCTCTTCCAAGCTGATGGCTTATTCAAAGCAAAACTCTAGTTTTCCCATTGAAATTTTTAAGGTCGGGTGTAAGGTTGATCTTATCAAAAGGCTTTGTCAGCACACAGTCTCTGGATTTACATAGGGGCCTCTGGAGAAAGCCACATGGTATCAAGACAAGGCTGGACTGTAGCCTCTCTTTTGGTAACCAGATTGACATACAATACCCTTCTCAGTCTTGTTTTCCAACTTAAATTATATATTCCCCAAGTCCCTGGCTGAATAAATAAATTGAATCGGGGGTGGGGTGTCCAACTTGAATAACACGGTTCTGGTCTGTGAAACTCTAGATGGCTTTGTCTGGGACCTAGACCCATTGTTCTTGCTTGACAATAATGGTTTGATTCTCACATTAAATGTATTAGTTTGATAAAGGGCCAAGAAGTGCACACTCAAGAATCTGAATGACCCCTTTCCTTACCAAGGCCCTGGCATGGCCAGCTATCTGCAGGAGATGGAAAAGGGCCCAGCTTCTATTTTTGTGGTCTCCCCAAGGAGCAAACTTTTTATTTCTACTTTGATGTAGAAATAAAAAGGTATTTCTATACCAGCAATCCTTTCGCATGAGCATTTGGCATGAACATTTTGTATCTGCCCAGGAATTTCCAAACTCTGATGCCATTATGGGTCTGGGAGAGCACGACTGAGGCAAGTGAGCCAGGAGCACAGGCAGGAGCAGCAGGCCCTGCCGCCTCCCGCACCCTCTCCACCCACACCGTTTAGAGTCCACTGCATCAGCCCAGAGGATAAACCATTTTGCAGCAAAGCCTCATCACTGATAGAACCAGCTCCGCAGACACCCTCATTCCCAGAGACGCACTCGACAGGGCAGAGCCTGAAGCAGAGTTTCCAGGAAGACAAGGCGGCTGACTTTCCCAGGAACTGCAGACGGAGGTCCTGCTCATGTGTTTCTGCGAATTAAGGTGGGGCCTTGGGGAAGGAGCAGAAGAGCTCCCCAAGCTGCCTGGTCCGAGGGCGCAGGTTGAGTAAGGGCCTTGTGCATGAGCTCCATGGATCTCAAAAATGCACACTCACCGTGCCCTCACTGGGCCCGTCTTAGCCTTCCCCAGCTTGGGGCAGAAAGGGGCAGAGGGTGGCACAGTGCAGGGCAGCTGGCAAAGACTGGACAGGGAACTGCAAACCCTGCCCCCGCAGGGCCTTCCAGCCAAGTCTCAGTTTCTTTTACGCTCCTCTCTTCCTTAGGATTAGCCTCAGCCCTCACCCACAGGCCGACCAAGGCTAATCCTCGGCCATTTCTAGCTGAGGATCCTGGGCAATATTCACTATACGGTGCTTTACTTTATCTGCAAAATGGGGCTCATTGCCCCTTCCTTGGGTTGTTGGGTGGGTTGTATGAGTGATCAAAGAGCCCAGGGCATGGGATTATTATGACTGTACTTTCTGGGACTGCAGGGTTGCCCTTCACACCATCAGCTCATCAGAGAAGAACCAAAGCCTGGCTGTCCCCAGATGGCCACTGGAGCCAGGCCAGCATGTGGGCCCTCCCTGGTGGTCACACCTCACCATCCAGCACCCAGGGGCTTCTTGTCTCTTCCCACTAACAGAAAGACATGCTGTGCGGCCACTGGCCTCTGTCTGAGACAGGAGACACCAAATGGGAGGGTTTGGGCAAAGAGAGAGGGAACTTGGCCCCCTTCCCACACCGTGCTCCTATCCTCTGGAATGCGGGGAGGGAGGCTACAGTTCTGCATGTGGCACCCCTAAAACTAAACGCTCCTTATTTTATGCACATGCAGCCAAAGCTAACAGGACACTCACCCACCGAGGACCAGCCTCTCCACTCTATCCACGAAGGCCAGGTTTCCCAAAGTCATGCTCAGGGGACCCTGCGGAAAAAGTTCCATCTTGAATTGGCTCTAATCTCCCAGGCTGTGAGTTCACTGAGGAGAGAGATTAATTTATTAATTAATATATTAATTTTTTTAGAGATGGGTCCTCACTCTGTTGCCCAGGCTAGAGTGCATTGGCTATTCACAGACGATCATGACGCGATCATAGGGGACCACGTCCTCAAACTCCTGGGCTCAAGCAATCCTCCCTCCACGGCCTCCCAAGCAGCTGAGACTGCAGGCACACGCTGCCGCACCCAGCTCCGGACTATTAATTTTTATATTTTTTATATCCATAGAGTCAGGCAGCATCTGATGCATAGTAACCAGGCAATAAATGTTGAATCAATAAATGTGAATGACCATACCCGTCCGTAGACACATGCATCAATATCAATCTCAGCTTCTTATTTTCCTAAGCAATGCTGACAGCCTTGACAGCTTTCGACAAACTGATTAACATCAAAGCCTTGATTTTCCCATCCATAAAGTGGGGCTAAAATATGCCTAAATCTATGGATTGACTTCAGAATTCAGTCTCCCTCAAAATTTCAAACTAAGGGTCTCACCCATTCATGCATCACAAAGTCAATTTAGTGAACTGCGACCAACATTTTTTTAAAATGAGGTAGAAAATAAAAGGGCCTAGCAGAAAATACGAGTGGAAATATCAGAGTCGATCGTGGGGAGGGAAGTGAAGTAGGTCGCTATTTTGTGAAGCTTTTGCTTTGGTTGCGTATATGGGTATGTGCTGGGTTGGAAATGTAAACTGCAGTTTAAAAAAAAAAGGCTTGAAAGTCACAGCCCCCTAGTAGAGTGTCCACGGCCAGATCTGAGGATGGGACACAGTGCCGGGCCTCGCTCTGTGGAGCCCGGCTACACCCTGGGTTGGCAGAAGCGTTTCTCCCAGATCTGTGGAGTGGCTGCTGTGTTGCAGCCCTTCTGGGATGTGTTTACTTTTTCACGGAGCAAAGGTTCCACCTAGAAAATAAGCCCTGAGTGAAAAGTCCAGACTCACGCAAGTCTGACATTTATTATTTGAAGGTAAAGAAACCACAATTAGGACTAACTTGGTCTCTTCTCAGGGGATGCATAAACACATCCCCCAGAACCTTTTTTAAAACATTGCAGGCAGGGCCTGTAGTTCCCGTGTGAACATCTTGGATCCAAAGGCTTATCTTTGAAGGAGAAAAGTTGAGGCTTGGAATTACGGAATCCTGAGCTCTTAGAGTAAGAAAGGTCCTTTGGGCCGGGCGCAGTGGCTCACGCCGGTAATCCCAGCACTTTGGGAGGCCGAGGCAGGCGGATCACGAGGTCCGGAGATCGAGACCGTCCTGGCTAACACGGTGAAACCCCGTCTCTACTAAAATACAAAACATTAGCTGGGCGCGGTGGCGGCGCCTGTGGTCCCAGCTACTCAGGAGGCTGAGGCAGGAGAATGGCGTGAACCCGGGAGGCGCAGCTTGCAGTGAGCCGAGATCGCGCCACTGCACTCCAGCCTGGGCGAGAGCGAGACTCCGTCTCAAAAAAAAAAAAAAGAACAAAGAAAATAAAAGAAAGGTCCTTTAGAGTCACTGACCAGCCCCATGCACAAGTCCCCTTTGCCAGGTCACTCCCTGAGCTAGGGATTTCCTCTTCCTGCCAGTACAAAACCCTGCTTCTGTCACTTTCAATTACTGATCCTAAAAGCCAAAGAGAAAAGAACTCTTCCCATATAAAGTCCCTCAATGGATTTATCCTAAAAAGTTATTGACTTATTTTTTCTTTTTTGAGACAAGGTGTTGCTGTCGCCCAGGCTGGAGTGCAGTGGAGTTTTCATGTCCTGACTCACTGCAGCCTGGGACTCGAGAGCTTAAGTGATCCTCCCTCCTCAGCCTCCTGAGTAGCCGAGACTACAGGTGCATGTCACCGTGCCCGGCTAATTTGTTTTTCCTTTGCAGAGATCTGGTCTCACTCTGTTGCCCAGGCTGGTCTGGAACTCCTGGGCTCAAGCCATTCTCCTTGCCTCAGCCCCCCAAGGTGCAGGGATGACAGGGTCACACCATGCCCACTGAGTTAACACTTTTTGATATAGCTAAGTGATTGAAAAGCCTCTGAGCTCAACCCCACTTGAATCGTCTTCAGAGACTTGATCATAATTCAAGTTCTTCTTTGGCCTGGTGCATTTTTACCATTGGCTGTGATTTTACATAAAACAAAATGAGTCACAAAGTGGAGACAGCTATTAGATTGGCAGTCCCCAACCTTTTTGGCACCAGGGACCAGTTTCATAGCAGACGATTTTTCCACAGATGGTGGGGTAGGGGGTGGTTTTGGGATAGAACCGTTCCACCGCAGATGATCAGGCATTTCTTAGATTCTCATAAGGAGTGTGCAGTCTCTGCTCCTCACACACGCAGTTCACAGTAGGGTTCGTGCTCCTGGGAGAATCTAATGCCACCGCTGATGTGACAGGAGGAGAAGCTCAGGCGGGACTGGTCGATCACCTGTCGCTCACCTTCTGCTGTGTGGCTCGATTCCCAACAGGCCACAGACTGGTACTGGTCCATGACCTGGAGGTTAGGGACCCTTGTATGACATGTAAGGAAATCAAATACCCATAAAAAGAACCTGACCCGTGCCACCCGCATCCAGTGTCAGTCTCCCTTATGAAGACTTGAACTCCTGAGGTCTAAGCAGAGAAGGGCTTCAACAAGAGAGTGTCTCCAGGTGGACAGAGGAGCTGTTGACATGGCCCCAGGCTACGTGTGTCCTCCTTCCCCACGGGGGCTCCATGCTGACTTCCGCTGTGGGAACTTCCTCTTGTCTCCACGCCCGTGTTGCTGCTCCATCAGAGCCCCCTTAGGCATGCTCAGCACACTTTATCTGCGGATGCCCTAAGCACTCGGGAGCATACTGAAATTTGCAGCAAGAAGGTGACCCGCACTGTGCAAGAATCAAAAAGGAAATAGACTGGAGGCATTGCTTTTGACACCATGGAGTCTTAGACGTCTCAGTCCTGCCTGGGCCCCGGCTCTCGTTCTCTCCAACATGATGCCATCTGCTCAAGCCCTGCTGGAATCCTGTGTTAGAAGAGCACTTCACTTTACAGCCTTAAAGCTTCTATCTGGGCTTCCGGGTTTCCATCCTGGCCCGAACTACTTCTCCTCCGTAACTCACTAGCTGGGTCTACCCTGCAACAAACCTCAGCTCCCTCTCCTGCCAGCCAACAGGACCTGGATCTTATCACACGGAGTCCCCCTGGATGACCCAGCACTGTGATCCAGTAGCCTCATTGCTCCATTTCCCACCCCACTCTCACCCTCCACCCCCGACAGAAGGTGAAAGAGTGCCTTCTCCAGACTCAAGGAGCTCACACCCGAGTTCCTGTGCCCACTCTGATGGGCCCATTAGGCATTCGCTATTTTTCTAAGGAGAGCTAAATAAGTAAACACCACAGTGAATAGTCACATCCTCCCTTACTCAGAGACCAAACTCCCAGGCACTCAGGTGTCCCTAGAGACCTGCTCCAGCATCTCCATGTCCCTACCCCCACCAACCTAACAGTCGTTCATTCATTCACCACTGCCACTTGCTCTGGGACTCTCATCTGTCCCCTGTGCTGTGCCCCATGGCTCCAGACATTCTGATGGTGGTGATGAGAATGGTTGTCACCGTTCTCACACGGGAAGCCCCACCTACCTCCAAAAGCATATCGGGCCCAGGCACATGAGCCACCAGATCCAGAGAGAAGGAGAGAGCAGAAGCTGCCCCAAATCCAGCTCTAGTCGTTCAACCACAAATGCAGAGTAAAATGCATCCCTCCTTCTCAGACCTTCTCAGACCCCACACCCTTGACTTCCCAGGAGAGATCTGATACGCTTAGAAACCATTTGAATAAGACTTTCTGGTGTACATCCAATCCTAGAATCTTAGCGCTGGAAACATCTCTGAGATCCTTTGACTTCTCTTATCGTTTTTACAGGGTAGAAGCTAAAGCCTAAAGGATTTGCCCAAAGCCAGTCAACTTGTTACTGAAATGACAGGGGCTAGTACACACCAAATGCCATGCCCTGCATGATCTCCCCAGGGTGCCACATAGGGCGGTTGGACAGTAAGGTCTTTGCCCTTCTTCCTACTGAGAGGTGGGGACAATCCCCTGCACCCTTTAAAGCGGAGTGGGCTCATGGCTCCTCTGACTAGTAGAGTATGGTGCTGGAAATGATGCTGCATCCTACTGTGAGGTCATCAATAGCCATACAGTTGCTCCTTGGAACCCTCACTCTTAGATCCCTGAGCCACCATATAAGAAGTCCAGCTACCCTGAGGCTGTGGACTGCGGCTGCACTCCAGTCTGTAAGCCCAGCTGTGATCGGGTGTCTCACGTTCTACACCCCACCCTCAGCATCAGATATGTGAGTCTCAGACCACCCAGGCTGGCCAGTCTCTGCCCACTGAATACCACCAAGTGATGCCAGGCAATTCCACGCAGAGGAGAACTGCCTGGATGAGCCCTGCCTGAAATCCAGACCCACAGAGTCATGAACTATATACATAAAAGACTGTTATTTTAAGCCACTAGGTTGTGGAATAATTTGTTGCGCAGCAGTGAAAAGCTAGAACACTGCCTGACCTCTTATACTAGCTTGCTAGGACTGTCATAACAAAATATTGCAGACAGGATGGTTACACAGAATTTTATTTCTCACCACTCTGGGGCTGGAGGTCCAAGATTTCGGTGTCTGTGGGATTGGTTTCTCCTGAGGTTTCTCTCTGGCTTGTAAGTGGTGTCTTCTCCCTGTGTCCTCACATCCCCTCCCCATGTGTGTCTGTATCCTCATCTCCTCTTCTGACAATGACAACAGTTGGGTGGGATTAGGACCCACTCTAAAGATTACATTTTTACTCCTTTACTCCTGTAAAGACCCTGTCTCCAAACAGAGTTACATTCTGAGGTACCGGGGCTTCAAACCTCAACATACAAACTGTGGGGGACATAATTCAAACCATCCTACCTCCCTAAAGGGAGACTGACCTGTCAGTAACTCACATTCCCCAAGTACCGAGTTCTCACTGCTTGGGCAGGAACACCGACTCACTGCATGTTCTTACCTAGACACTGGATAATCGTATGTACTAAACTGAAATTGAAATACCGTACAGGGACAAGAATGCAAGTTAGGATGATCAACTCACTGCATGTTCTTGCCTAGACACTGGATAATCGTATGTACTAAACTGAAATTGAAATACTGCACAGGAACAAGAATGCAAGTTATGATGATGTGAACTCTTCTCTCATGCACAATGGAAATACCAGTGCCCACCTCCCATGATCATGAGAATAAGAAAAGCGCCAGGGGTGTGATGACAACCGGCCAAGGAGGCTGGAGTCCTAGGTCATGCCTGTGCATGTCCCCCCGGGGCCCATTCTTCAGAGTGCTGGGGGAAGGGCCAAACCTGCCAGAGATTTTCAGGCACCAACACAGATGGCTCTCCTGTGAGCCTGGCTCCCGCGGTCAGGCTGTTAGGTGAGGCACGAGTCCCACCTGCTGAAAAGAGGGACAAATAGGACGCTCAGTGTTCCATTAAGGATCTCGCATTTCACTCAGCTCTGCAAGCTCCTGTCATGAACGATGTGTGTGACGCTGGGCCAGCCGGGCACGGTCAGGGTGGGCAGCAGGTGAGCACACCGACTTTCCCCTCTGCAGAGCCCAGAGCCAGGCCCCAGCCCCGCCAGCCTGACAGCAAAGTGCTCTTGGCAAGCAGAGGCCATGTCTGGTTTATGTAGAGCAAGAAAACCACTGGCAAGCGGCTCTCTTGGCCAGGGCTGTGGGACACGGCCCAGGCCTGGATTGCAGGGGTGTCTGGTACAAGCCAGCGGGGGGCTCTGCGGCATCCTGCAGGGAGAGTGCCTGTCCGTGGAGGCGAAGCTCAGTTTGCAGCCACAGAGCTGAATCCTTTATCTGGGATAGCTCTTTTTCCTCTGTCAGGCCACCTCCCAGCATCCTCCTTACCACGTGGTTGTTTTCAATATCCAAGCTTCCCCAGGTGCCCCCTTCGCGTCTGCACTTCAAGTTCTCCTGTGTCTGCATTGTGCTACCAAATTCTTCACAAAGGGAACTCACAGGCTCTCCCCTCAGCTCCATCTGCTAGGCCCTGGCCTCAGATCCTGCTGGTCCAAGCTGGGTGCCTGTGAGATTGTGCCTTACTCACTGTTCCTGCCTCTGAAACCTTCTTATGTGAGATGGGCTGCTCTTCCCGAGGCCGGCAGCCCTGCAGCAATTTGATAGGCACAGGACAAGCATCCTTGGGTGTGACTGGGGGAGTCTGGGTCACAATGCGTGCTTTATCATTGGAGAGAGTCAGAGACCCAGGCCAATGGACAAATGCACTTAACCCCTCAAAACTGCTGTCTTTACTGCATGAGGTTATTTTCCTCCACCAGAGACTCTATCTCAGTAGCAGAAAGTCATTCATGAACAAAGACCCGGGACCAAGCCGACTCATATTACTAGCGGGAAACAGCCGCGCCAGCAGCTCACGCCTGCGTCCTCCTCTCCCGCTGTCTCACTGGACCCTGCAGTTAGTTACCTGGGACCTCAGCAGAGCAGAGCAGAGCCTCATCTTACAGAGGTCAAGTGTCCCGCTGCTGCAGGGCCTTCCACCCGGGTGGGACGTGGCCAGGTGAGGAGAGGGAGGGATGTGGGCACATAGCCCACTACTCTTTCCCAGACATCGGCCATCTGGGGCCAGTGGGTCACACGAGCCTCTCAGCCCACAACACAGCAGCCATGTCTCATGCTGCCTCACCAGGCGAGTCCGCCCACCCCAGATGCTCCCTCCAGCCCAAAGCGTTCACAGCACCAACATGACTCAGCTTCAGCGGGAGGCAGGGATTCGGGGCAAACACAGGGATGTGTTCATGGCATGACCCAAGCCACCTGTCCATCACCTGTGCCCACTGTCCGTTTATCAACAGCTCCATATTCACCCATTCATTGCCTACCTACAAAACATAGCTGGCCTACTTCTTTTGCCAGTTGGCAGTGCTCAGCTTTGTCAGTAGAGGGCACTAGAGAAACATTATAGGAGGAAGGGGCTTTCCATCCTGGTTCCAGGGGGCCCTCTTGCCAGGCTCCTGCAGCCGGCAATCCCCAGTGGCCAGGAGCTCCCTTCCAGACCCCCACCTTGGGTTCAGGCCTTTGGCAAGATGCCTCCTGGTGAACAGCTTTCACCTGGTACTAGAGGGGAGATTTCTAGCAAGTTCTGAAAGGCAGATTTCCAGAAAGTCCTCCCACACAGTACCAGAGCAGCTTCTCTGCCATTCAGGGAGCCATGACCATGTCTGATGAGGTCTTTCTAACTAGGTCTGGATCTCAGGTTGGGAAATAGGAGCCCTTTCTTGGGAAGTGTATCTCAGCCCATGGGGGACTGGCCACTCCTTATATATGTTATTTCTTTAATCTTGAGGCTACTTCTAACTAGCCAATCCTTCAGGACTCCAGTCCCCTGTTATGTTCATAATTCTTTTTGTTGTTGTTGTTGTTTTCTGTTTTGAGATGGAGTCTCGCTTTGTTACCCAGACTGGAGTGCAGTGGCACGATCTTGGCTCACTGAAGCCTCCACCTCCCGGGTTCCAGTGATTCTCCTGCCTCAGCCTCCCACTGGGATTACAGGCACACATCACCTTGCCTGGCTAATTTTTGTTTGTTTGTTTGTTTGTTTGTTTTGTATTTTTAGTAGAGACGGGGTTTCACCATGTTGGCCAGGCTGGTCTCAAACTCCTGACCTCTGGTGATCTACCTGCCTCGGCCTCCCAAAGTGCTGGGATTACAGGCATGAGCCACCATGCCCAACTAATTCTTTATATTAAACTTTCCCTGTTCAAATTTCCCTGTTGGGCCCTGGCTGATGCACTAAGTGACTCGCTTTTTCCCTCTGAAAAGCAGTGTGGGTTTCCTAGATTCCAAGAAGGGAGACCAAGTCTTTGACAGAGGCAGAAATCATGCCACACTAGGGATAACTGGCTGGAATCGAGGGCAGCTGGAGGCCATTCTAGCAGATGTGAGCCACTGCCTTCAAGTTCCAGGGAAGCTGGCTTTGGAAACAGACTTGGCCTTGTTCTGTTGGATTCAGAAGTCAGATAGAGAGAGAGCCAGGAGGCCAAAGCTATGGGGGAGGGGCCAGATTCCAACTCCACATACGTGAGGCCCTTCTCATCATTCTAGCTGTTTGAGCATGAAACACATGGCTTCAGCCAGGCCTGAGTCTGCTCCAGCACACATGCCTGAGGAGAGAGGTACAGGCTGGACAATTGCCTTCAGAGGATGATATGGAGGGTTTGGGGTACGATGAAGAGGATTTCTAAGAATCAATTATGCTGAGAAATTTTAACAAATAAAATAAGGCAGAGCATTACAATGATAAAACAGTAAGAAAATGCTAAATAGTAACAGTAGACATATCTAACCTAATATCTTGGTCTCCATGTCATTCTAATAATGACATGTATTTGGCCAATGGATTAATAAAGTTGTTATTAAAAGTTTCTCTCCAGTTTTTGCTATCTTGGTATAATATATCTAGCAGGATAAAAATAATCTATCAATAATCACATGGTTATTATGCTGGTGCTCAAAATATACTGAACTGTATGAATGAAATAATATTTTCAACTAAGGTAAGTATAGTATTGCCAGAATTTATATATTATATAGATCTACAATTTAATTTTCAATTTGTTCATAAAATCTCATTTGCTGTTTTTTATCTTAGGAACCCAAGGGCTGTTTAACTTAGACATTTATGATGTACTAAAGTTATTGTAAGGCTATTTAAATAGTTAAGCATTAAGTGCACATGAATTTACAGTTCTATAAATGTCCTCTTGAACTATGTAAGATACAGCACTCCTAGAAACCCAGCTGAGAAACCCAAACCCAGTTTCACACTGCCAAATAATTCATTTTCAATCAGGAAGCAATGTTTCTATCTTCACAGATTTAAGTTTATGAGCTTGACCAGGACACAGAAAGAGTCTGATTAGTCAATCTGGTCACTTAGCAAATATCTATTCCTTGTCTGAGGCCAGGCACTCTGAATACAGCCATGAGAAAGACAAACACAGCCCCTGCCCTCATGGGGTGAAAACTTGATTATTCATCTCATAAGTGCTACACAGGCTGGAAGCTAACAGGGGTAACGGGAGCTAAGGCTGGGGTGGGGGAGGGCACATCAGGCACAGCTGCCGTGGAGAAAGAACATGTCCTTAAGAACATGAGCCCTAAAGGCTGGAGTGAAGGAGGCGAGGGGGATGTCTGCGGGGCGTGGGGTCCTTGCAGGTGGAGGAAACCTCACGTCTCACCGTGTGAGAACACAGCCCCTTCAGACCTGGCAGCCAGAGTGCAGATGCACTTTACTCTTTACTTCCATTTATCTTTATCCTATGCATCTTTTTTTTTTTTTTTTTTTTTTTTTTTTTTTTGAGATGGAGTCTTGCTCTGTCACCCAGGCTGGAGTGCAGTGGCTGGATCTCAGCTCACTGCAAGCTCCGCCTCCCGGGTTTACACCATTCTCCTGCCTCAGCCTCCCGAGTAGCTGGGACTACAGGCTCCCGCCACCTCGCCCGGCTAGTTTTTTGTATTTTTTAGTAGAGACGTGTTTAGTTTCGTTTTAGTAGAGTAGTGTTTAGTTTAGACGCGTTTAGTTTCACCGTGTTAGCCAGGATGGTCTCGATCTCCTGACCTCGTGATCCACCTGTCTCGGCCTCCCAAAGTGCTGGGATTACAGGCTTGAGCCACCGCGCCCAGTATCCTATGCATCTTTATTCCTTATCTGAGCACCCATCAAAGTATGCGTGTGTGTGTGTGTGTGCACTCGCGTGTGCGTGTGTGTTTATTGGGTCTAGATGTAAGAAGTCTTCCTTACAACTGACACGAGTCAAAAACTGTGAAAACTATGGCTTCTCCTGAGTGAACTGGGAAACTATCGAAGGTTTTTGAGCCACAATGCTGACCAGACTGCATTTTAAAAGTTCTACCCTGGGGCCGCGTGCGGTGGCTCACACCCGGAATCCCACCATTTTGGGAGGCCAGGCAGGGAGATCACCTGAGGTCAGGAGTTCAAGACCAGCCTGGCCAACATGGTGAAATCCCGTCTCTACCAAAAAAAAAAAAAAAAAATGAAAATTAGCCAGGTGTGGTGGTAGGCACCTGTAATCTCAGCTACTCGGGAGGCTGAGGCAGGAGAATTGCTTGAACCTGGGAGGCAGAAGTTGCAGTGAGCCAAAATCATGCCACTGAACTGAAGCCTGGGCAACAGAGCAAGACTGTTTCTCAAAAAAATAAAAAATGTTCTACCCTGGTGGCAGAGAAGAGAAGGGACTGACGGGGATGAGACTGGAAGCCAGGGAAGCGGCTGCAGTGGAGGGAGCTGGTGCTGTCCCGCATCTGGGTGTGCCAGTGAGGGTGAAGAAGTGGATAAGTGTGAAAACTATTCAGGAAAGAGAAACACCAGGATGTGGCAGTGAATTGAATATGCGAAGTGAGGTGACGGGAGGAGACCGGAGTCCGACTCCTAGGAAGCTGGCCTGACAATGGCTTGTACACTGGGGTCACTTTCTACGAAAGGGCATTGTGGGCGGGAAACAGGTTTGGGAAATGCCAAGTGTGAAGCCCTGCAAGCTGTCAATCTGGAGATGTTGAGCAAGTCGTTGGATACGTAGTCTGGAGCTTGGAGAGACGGACAGGATTGGAATGAGGTTTACCCAGCAGGTAATTCCCGAGCCGTACCCTTTGCCAGACACTGCACCTTATGTCCTAGACCTCCATTAGTAAATGAACACGTGCTAACACTGCCACCTGGAACCTAGAGCAGCTGCCATTTAAATGGATCGGAGGCACAGGGATGGACACTTACCTAGGGTGAGTGTTTGCAGTATATTGAAATGGGCTGCTACACCCATGATTGAAATATGAGAATACTCAGTAGAAGGAGACTGAGACATGGAAAAGCCAGCAGCATGTTCCATCCTAAGAGCCAAGGAAACAAAGCATTGCCAAGAGGTCGATGCAAATATCAAATTGAAATGGCAGATGTCGCCCATGTGATGGAGGTACTAACATTTTTCTCTCCTACTTCCCAGATATGCTCTGAGGATGAGTAAGGGAAGAAATATTAAAGCCCTATACATTTCAGGATAGAAATTACATATAAAATAGTTTTCGTTATCTTTATTATCATCATTATAACAGTAATGTCAAAGGTCAATGCCAGAAACCACAACTGTAAAAAGTTAAAGTGCCACTATCCATGATGACTTTTCTTTCAGAGATTAGAAACAGAACAGGGGGCTATATGAAAAAATAAAACATGATGAAATTGTAAAAAGAGAAAACAGAAAAATAAATCAGATTCATATTTCCTGACATTCCCAGTAAACGGTAGCTATTTATTTGTTGATGTGTTTATTTATTTACTATTCGCCATATGAAGATGCGTAGAATACAGTTAGTGCTTTTCTGATATTGAATAGTCTCACGAATCAAAGAACTTCCACTCTCTTGATGGCTAAGTCTTATGAACACAGAGAAGCTATCAGAGGTCTCACGCCAGAGAAATTAACTCAGAGCTTTGACTCCTGAGATGCTGCATTGCCAGACAGAATCCTACATCTTTAGGATGAAACCTAAGCAGTATAATCCCGTGAGACGAGGTAGAAATGTAAAGTGTAATGATTGTCATTGTGGTTATTAATGATCTCTGTGATAATTGGAGGACACTCAGGACAGATGGCAGCTAACTGCAATATGGGACCCTGGATTGCATCCTGCAGCAGAAAAAAGGACATTAATAGAAAACCAACTAAGGTCTGTACTTTAGTTAATATTGGACTAATGTTAATTTCCCGATTTTGACTATTGTAATACAAATGTGTCAGATGCTAACATTAGGGGAAGCTGGATGAAGCGTATTCCAAACAGGAATTCTCTCTGCTTTACCTCACATCCATGACATGAGTCTAAGTCTTCAAAATATTTTGATGCTTCAATTGGCGTTGGCTTTTTCTTCAAGTTTTTTTGCACCTCCGCATAGCAAATCACCTCATTTGAACCCACTATACTAGAAGAAGCCTGGACTCCACACTCCAGCTTGTAACAACAAGTGAAACAGTGTCACTGGCTCCTAAAAATCATGCATCTATCTTTTTACATTTTATTGTTTTCAATTTACTGCCTATTACTCCAAGAAATATTTTTGTATATTTGTTTTTAAAATATCTATGTCAAAATACTCTCTGCACTTAGTCACTTTCTTTGTACCAATCTGCAAATGGTCCAGTTTAGTGTATAAACCACCTCAACTGAGGAAGATTTTGTCAGTGCTCATACCCACACATGTAACACCCATCTCCCTGTGCTACTAATTCACCTGGCAAAAACATGTTATTGAAACAACGCATGTGTGCAAAACATTGAAATTGCCTCTTTTTGTGGTGGTATCATAAATAATGAAATCTGACTGTATCATCAGGAAACACTTGTTCTCCTGTCTCAACTCACGTTATTATTTGTAAATGCACTAAATGTTGTAAATGGAAGAGTTTGCCAAAATCAGCAAAGTCCATTTAAAGAATAATAATTTAAAAAAAAAAAAAAAGCCTGGCTATTTGGCTCTGAAAACCTTCTCTGGCCAGATCCTTAAGTCTTTTTTCCTGCTCAGGACTCGCATGAAAACCCCAAGAGGACCTGTACTGAAGCCTGTGGGCTGGGTATCCCAGTGGCAGCGGCACCAGATGGACCAGCAGAGACCCTTGGCAACAGGGAAGCCCCTTTATCTAACCTCTTCTAATGTAAACTCATTTCGTCAGTGCATAATGCACTTTGACGTCTCACTTAGATACAGAAAAATGAATTCCATGGAGGGAAGCATTATCTAGAACAACCTTGATTTAACAAGAATTATTTCATTGAGCAAGCATTGACCCATCCATCTGAAGAACAATGTGCTCAAAGAAACCACTAATCAAGGACTGCTCCCGTGAAAACACTAACGAAGTAAGAAAGCAGCCTGCTGGTTTGGGACTGGGAGAGTGCAGAGTGCTAAGATCATGCTGCCTGCCAAGAGGCCGTGCCTCACATTCGAATCCCAGCAGTGCTGCCAGAGGTGGCATTGGTGGATCCGCACGTCCGAGCCAGAACTGAAGACACCTCTGGGGAGGATAGCAAGTGACTTGCATGCCGGAACATGTGGTTTTCTTTGCACGGCTTTCCACCTCTGCATTCTCCATCTTCTACTTAGCAGAAAGTGTGCATGCTACCTGTTTTACAGGGCGTATGGGATGGCCTAATCCTGTCCAGTCACCAAAAACATGTAGTTTATTTTTCCCTGCAAGACTGTCTTGAACAGCATGGCATCCGTCCCTGTTGAGGCGAAGCACTGAAGAATGAAGCTAGGGGGAGCAAGGAGGCACCAGTGAAGCAAGTGTTGCAAACTGCACGATGGAATTCTGCTTAAGCAGAATGGAGAAGCCATTAAAGCTAATAATTCATGCTGGGATATTCATTTAGTTCTGTTAGCTACATAAAGCTAGTCCCTCCAGAGCACAAATGTGCAGCATTTGTTTAAAACAGTATCAGTGAAACTGGATGGTCAGAAATGGAAAAATAGGGCACTGACGTCCTTGTATCCCCGCTCAGACACCCAGACTGGCCGCGTCAGGACGAACGAGGCTATCTGGCCTCCTTGCCTCGGACTTGGGTGCAGACAGCCCAGAAGGTCCCAGGTGGCACTGGGGCAGCAGGTGGGGGGACATCGGCACACCCTGGAAGGTGGCCCTCACCTCCTAGCGGCGGAGGGGAGCTCTTTGTCACTTCCTCAGCCACCCTCAAGATGCAGAAATGAGCCAACAGAACAGAAAGCAGCACAGACAGCCCAGGGAGAGCTCCCTTCTGTCCAGACACAGGCAGGGCACAAACAGGGAATACCTGGTGTCTGCCCATCACTTTCCTTTTGCTCAGATTAAAGAAGAAAACTGGAAACCACGGTTATCTAGGACATAGCAGCTCTGCTAGCAGTCAGCCAGGGCCACATTTGGACAGCGTCACAGTGGTCGGGAGCATGAGATTTGGGGACGGAGAAGGGCATTGGGACAGGGGCTGCATCCATGCATTTGCTTCAATTCCCTCTCCTGCCAGAATCAGAGAATCGGAGCTGGTTTTCTGTTGTTGTTTTCTGGGTTTTTTGTTTTGTTTTGTTTTGTTTTGTTTTAATGGAGATGGGATCTTGAGCTTCCAGCACCTTCTTTTTTAATGTACATATCTCCCTCAGTCCCCACCAGCTAAAATTACATTGAATGGAATGGGACTCAAGACCAGCACCCTTGTGTTAGAGGAGGGACCCCTCCATGAGTCCTGTCTCTCGAACCCCAAATCTGACCCATGAACTGGTCCCGTAACTCTACCTTCTACATAGCACCGACGGCAGCCAGCACTTGCCAGTTCCACCGCTGTGCCCTGGGCTGACCACCCCGCTCTTCTCTCACCTGGGTGCTACACGGGCTTCCTAATTGGTGTCCCTGGGTCCTTCCTTGCACCCTTCATCCTAGTCTCCAAATGGCAGCCAAAGCAATGCTGTTAAAATATGTGTCTGATCACACCAGCCCACTGCTCAGAACTCTCCAAGAGTTACGAGCCAAGCAAAGTCTCACACGGGTGACGAGGCCCTATGTAACTGGATCCTGTTATTTCTCTGACCTCTCTGGCTATTCTTCTTGCTCACACCACCCCAGCCATTCTGTCCTTGTAACTCCTTGAACTTTCCAGACGTGGTCCCACCACAGGCCCTTTGCACCTGCTGTTCCTTCTGTCTATAAGGCTTACATTTTAGGCTGATTTCTCATCCCTTTCCAGTCTTTACTCAAACATGCACCCCACGCCCCCCATTCCTTTTTCCTGGCTTTATTTCATTTATTTATTTATTTTGAGACAGAATCTTGCTCTGTCACCCAGGCTGCAGTGCAGTGGCATGATCTCGGCTCACTGCAACCTCTGTCCTGGCTTTATTTTACTTCATAGTCCCTGTCACCATGTAACCAGCTATTGATTCCACTTATTTACCTTGCTTACTATCTGTTTCCCTCAACCAGGATTTGAGAATAACAAAGACAGGGATCTTTTTGCTTATTTTGTTCCATGACGTATTCTCAGAGCCCAGAACAGTGTCTGGTGTACAGTTAGTGCTCAGCAAATCACTGTTATATTCACCGGTGGGATAAATAAATATTGAATGAATTGCACCAATCAGGCAGGATACAGGAGCACTGAAGAGCAGGCAAGAGAGGCTGAGAACCCGCTGGTTCTGCAGGACAAGGCATTTCTCCATCTATTGATTAAGAGTGGGCAGAAGAGGCCAGGCACGGTGGCTCACGCCTGTAGTCCCAGCACTTTGGGAGTCCCAGGTGGACGGATCACTTGAGGTCAGGAGTTCAAGACCAGCCTGACCAACATGGTGAAACCTTGTCTCTACTAAATATACAAAATTAGTCGGGCTTAGTGGTGTGCACCTGTAATCCCAGCTACTCAGGAGGCTGAGGCAGGAGCATCACTTGAATCCAGGAGGCAGAGGTTACAGTGAGCTGAGATCATGCCATTGTACTCCAGCCTGGGCAACAAGAGTGAAATTCCACTCAAAAAAAAAAAAAAAAAAAAAAGAGTAGGCAGAAGCATCCTCCAGCACAGCATTTCTCATCCAGCAGGCTGCCCAATAGAGGGTCCTGAGATCATTGCAATGGGCTGTGACCACCAACATAAAGAAAATTTTAAAAGAAATAGCCAGCCAGGGTGGCATGTGCCTGTAGTCCCAGCTGCTTGGGAGGCTGAGGTGGGAAGGATTACTTGAGCCCAGGAGTTCTGTACTGTAGGGCACGGTGCCCATCGGGTGACACCCATCAGGTGTCTGCACTAAGTTCAGCATCAAGAGCACGGGACCCACTGGGCTGCCTAAGAAGGAATGAACCAGCCTGCTTTGGAAACAGAGCAGCTGAAACTCCTGTGCCAATCAGTGGTGGGATCACACCTGTGAAGAGCCACTCCTGCCTGGGCAACACAGACCCTGTCTCTTGGAAAATTAAAAACTTAAAAGTTAAAAAAGAAAAGAAAAGAAACACATAAATTAATTAAATAAAAATAAAATTTTTAAAAATTTAGGCCGGGCGCGGTGGCTCAAGCCTGTAATCCCGGCACTTTGGGAGGCCGAGACGGGCGGATCACGAGGTCAGGAGATCGATACCATCCTGGCTAACACGGTGAAACCCCGTCTCTACTAAAAAATACAAAAAACTAGCCGGGCGCGGTGGCGCCGCCTGTAGTCCCAGCTACTCAGGAGGCTGAGGCAGGAGAATGTCGTGAACCCGGGAGACGGAGCTTGCAGTGAGCTGAGATCCGGCCACTGCACTCCAGCCTGGGCGACAGAGCGAGACTCTGTCTCAAAAAAAACAAAAAAAAAAATTTAAGGAAATCAAATTTTAAAAATTAGAGTAAATCATATATAGTAAGAATAAGTATTATTTCAAGAAATTTCTGTTTCCAATCCACACACACATATAGGTGTTAGATTGTTGCAGTGTAAAATGTATTGCTTATTGTAGTTCTCAGTCAAAAAGGTTTGGAGGCTGGGTGTGGTGGTTCGTGCCTCCAATCCAAGCACTTTAGGAGGTCTAAGCGGGAGGATTGCTTGAGGCCAGGAGTTCAAGGCCAGCCTAGGGAACATAATGAGACCCCATTTCTAAAAAGTAAAATTTTTAAATTAACCAGGCATGGTGTGTGTGCTGTAGTCTCAGCTACTTGGGAGGCTGAGGCAGGAGGACTGCTTGAGCCCAGGAGGTTGAGGCTATATTGAGCAGTGATTGCAGCACTGCACTCCAGCTTAAGCGACAGAGTGAGAACCTGTCTCCAAAAAAAAAAAAAAAAAAAAGTTCTTTATTCCCTGTGACCAAAAGACTTTAGGAGTTTAAAGTATTTTCTGGTTTGAGTCATGATTATAACTGTTGTTATTGTATGCAACTAATGAAAACAACATAAATGTTATAAATACTGATTTAAAAATTGTGTTACTAAATGCAAGGAAGAAATTTTTATTGGAAATGTATCACTTGTGTGATGAATGTTCTCTCTCTCTCTCTTTTTTTTTTTTTTTTTTTTTTTTTTTTTGAGTTGGGATCTCATGCTGTCACTCAAGCTGGAATGCAGTAGTGTGATCATGGTTCATTGTAGAGGTCCTGGGCTCAAGGGATCCTCCTGCCTCAGTCTCCCCAGTGGCTAGGACTACGGGTCTATGTCACCACACTCACTCTATTTTTTATAGAGATGGAGTCTTGCTGTGTTGCTCAGGCTGATCTCAAACTCCTGGGCTTAAGTGATCCTCACAAAGTGCTGGGATTACAGGTGTGAGCTACTGCGTCCAGTTTGAATTTTCTCATTTTAAAATGTAACAGGATAAATATACCACTGCCAGAATGCAACACAGCCCGGAATTAATTCTTTTCCTACTTTTTGTGCTTTGTAGATATAACTTCTGGAAAACTTAATCACAAAATTAAGCTGATGTGAATGGAAAAGGTTTGTTATAGAAATGTCCGTCAATTCTCCCAATTCTTTCCTCATTTTATTCTCCAGATCATCCAGGTCTTCACAGGACTCCTCCCCCAGAATGATGCCTCCTTTGACAACAGTTGGAGATGTCAGAGTTGAGATCATTACTCAGCACTGGATGCAGTGGTGCGTGTCTGTGGTCCCAGCTACTGAGGAGGCAGAGACAGGAGTATTGCTTGAGCCCAGGAGGTTGAGGCTGCAATGAACTGTAGTCTGCACCACTGCACTCCAGCCCAGGTGACAGAGCAAGACACTGTTTCTAAAAAATAATAATAATAATAATAATTTAAGTTTGGAAAATCTGTTATAGCTAATACCCCTGGAGTAGCTGAAATACTCCCATTTTAACGGTTTTGTAGAGAGAGATCTTCCACGGCCTTTTTGGATCTCCCATTGTGTGTGCTTACGTGTGGTGAGCTTGTGTTCAACATTTCTCCAGCGCTCTGCTCATTTTTCTTATTTTTTTCTTTCTGTTCTTCAAGCTGCATAATTTCTACCTATCCTATATATCTATCTTCAAAGTTTGCTGATTCTTTGTATTTGAACGACTCAACATGTTCAAATAACATGTTCCTGTTGAGCATTTCTAGCGATCTTTAAATTTTTGTCATTGTGCTTTTCAACTCCAAAATTTCCGTCTGGCTCTTTTTTGTAACTCCTCTCTTTAGTGACCGTCTCTCTCTATGTCATTGCTATCAAACCCTTTTAAAATTATTTACATGTGGTTTCCTTAGTCCTCTGAACACATTTACAATCCTACTTTGAGTATGTACCTGCTTGGTCCAACATCTAAGCCCTTCGAAGGCAGTTTCTATCGCCCGTTGCTTTTCCCAGGTATCAGTCATGCTTTGTTTCTTTGTAAGCCTAATTTTTTTGTTGAAAACTGGACATTAAATACTACCTTGTAGTAACTCGGGATACTGACATCCCATTTGGTGGCTTGATTTTCTTTTTTTTTTTTTTTTTTTTTTTTTTTTTTTGTCATTTTGGTTGTTTACTTGATTCGTGATGTGGCTGGGCTGAATCTGTGAAGTTTTATTTTCCTTACAATGCGATGTCCCGGCTCAGGTATTTTCCCCTTGAGTATGTCTTTTACCCCGGCATCCTGGGGTTCACCCTGGGTCTGCATAAATCACTTACTGGTCAAAGACTGTACCTAAGCTGCTTAGCCAATCAGCTTTTCGCCTTTAGCACTGTGTCTGTGTGTGGCTGCAGACTGCTTTCACTGCGCAGAGAGTTCACGATTTCACCCTGCCTTTGGCCAGGGTCTGGTAGCTCAGAGTTTCTCTTTCCTGAAGAGGTATAGCCTTGGGTGTGTGCAGAGTCTTCCAAATGACCAGGAGCCAGTATGATTTTATTTTTAGACCTGGCTTCCTAGGAGTCAGCCTTGGGTCAGAGTAACTGTTGTTTAGCCAGTGTGTGGTCAGAGGCTGCGTCAAGTCCCTGGAGCCAGAAAGGCTAAAGGCCCCTTAATGATGGGTCTTCTATTGCTAGACCCGGAAGCTCCTTCCTACCAATGAGCTGGAGGAGGGCAATCGAGCCCCTCTATTCTTCGTCCTGGGCAAAACACTCGCCCTGCTAATGGAGTCTGTGTGACGAGGGAAGCCCCAGTCCTCCAGGCTGAGCCCAACAGGTAGCATTTCCACAGCACAAGGCTGGGGAAGACGGGAGATGCACATGGCCCGCCCCCACTGGTGTGAAGCTGGAGCTGGGACTGGGAGCTGAGGGTAGAGGGAGCCCCCACCACACAGAGCTGATGAAAAGGCTGTGGGGATACAAGCCCTGGCTCAAATGCCATAGATTCCTGCTATTTTGATTGAGATTTCATAGGTTTTCTTGAAAGACGGTTTTCCCTTTGCTGTTTGCCCTTAGAACAATTACCACAGGCTTTAAATGGTTGTTGATTTACGTTTTACCTTTTAATTAATTTTCTCCAGTTCAGTGGTTGCTCTGCTGAGGAAGGGGGCTGCCTTTCTAGAAGTCCTGTCCTCTGGGCCTTTTGTACAATCCACGTCAAGGTCTTACTGTGTGAAAGTGGCTTTCTGTGTGGAACTCAAGCCTAATGTGCCGGGGCCAGCCTGCTACCTTTCAGCGGGCACCTGTTCAGTGGGGCACCCCCAAACCCAAATCTCCTGGGCCTGATGCAAAGAGGAGCCAGAGGAGAATGAGAAGGAACAGGGCACAGAGCTCTCGCTCAGGGGTGGTAGGGCCCAGTGGTTGAGAATTCAGTCCCAGACAATAAATATTTACGGATGGAGTTCCCCACTTCGGACCGGATGTACTGCCTGTTCTTCCACCAGACATGAGGCCCAAGTGGGTGGAGTTTTGTTTCTTCTGTCCTGTGCTGTATCCCCAGAGCCTGGAACAGAGCCTGGTACACAGTAGGGCACCTGCTGACCGGGTGCAGTTCATGGCCACCACCTCTAGCTACCTGTGATTGGAGATAAGACAGTAATGAGGCCAGAATTCTTCAAGAATCCTTTGAGCTTCCTAATCCACAGCTGTGCAGCCTGTGCTGTGTTATTTACCATAGCCCCAGGAGGGCTCCCACCCGACTCTGTGGCAAGTTGGACGGAGAACTAGAGTTGCGGTCACATGTCAAGCCATAGCACTGGCAGAGCTCCTCGGGAAAGCTGCGTCCTCCGCCACAATGCACTCCTGCCTTAGTGCCTCGTGTGTAAGAGGAGAGGCAGGCAGAGGAGGTGCTTCTGCCTCCATCTCAGGAGATGGGCTTGAACTGCATGGGTCCACTTCGATGTGGATTTTCTTTCACCTCTGCCACCCCTGAGACAGCAAAGCCAACCCCTCCTCTTCCTGCTCCTTCTTGGCCTACTCGATGTGAAGATGAAGAGGATGAACACTTGGTGAGGATCCACTTCACGAACAGCAAATGTGTTTTTCCTTCCTTGTGATTTTCTTAATGCCATTTTCTTTTCTCAAGCTTACTTTAAGAAAACAGTACATCATACACATACAAAATATGTGTTAATAGACTGTGTTATCAGTAAGGCATCTGGATGACAGCAAGCTATTAATAGGGGAATCAAAAATTATACTCAGATTTTCAACTGTGCAGGGATCAGTGCCTCTACCCCACATTGTTCAAGAGCCACTTGTGTATCCACTTTATTTTTTAACGCTTATTTTTATATCAATAGTTTTTGCGGAACAGGTGGTTTTGTGTTACATGGATAAATTCTTTAGTGGTGATTTGTAAGATTTCGGTGCACCTGTCACCTGAGCAGTGTCCCTTACCCCCCTCCAATCCTTCCTTCTAAGATCCCAGAGCCCATTATATCATTCTTATGCCTTTTCATCCTCATAGTTTAGCTCCCACTTGTAAGTGAGAACAGATGATATTCTGTCTTCCACTCCTGAGTTACTTCACTTAGGATAATGGCCTCCAGTTCCATCCAAGTTAGTGCAAAAGACATTATTTCATTCCTTTTTATGGCTGAGTAGTATTCCATGGTGTATATACCACATTTTCTTTATCCACTCGTTGGCTGAAGGGCGCTCAGGTTGGTTGCATATCTTTGCAATTGCAAATTGTATATTTACTTTACTTTTATTTTTTAAATTTCATTTCCGTATTCCAGAAAACCTACTTGAATACACTTTGAAACAAGAGTCCAACAAAATAGAACAGACTTCAAATGTTGAATATACAAACTATTATAGTTCAAATCTGAACACTGGTACTTTCCCTCATAAACTTCAACTAAAACAAAAAACAAAGTAAGAAAAGAAAGGCGGAAGAAGGAAGGGAGGGAGGGAAGAAGGGAGGGAGGAAAGAAAAGAAGAAAAGGAAAAGAAAAGAAGGAAAGAAGGAAGGAAGGAAGGAGAAGGAAAGAAGAAAGAAAGGAAAAGAAAGGAAAGGAAAGGAAAGGAAAGGAAAGGAAAGGAAAGGAAAGGAAAGGAAAGGAAAGGAAAGGAAAGGAAAGGAAAGGAAAGGAAAGGAAGGAAAGAAAGCTCACTCCAGGTATTAGAGCTACCTGACAAAAATTCATGCTGATCTTGAACTTCCAAGTGACACTAGAACTGAAACTGATACGTCTGCACAAATGCCAGGGCTAAGTGAGTGACACAGACATGTTACAGGAAAAGGCCAGGGCCAACTGTTAAGTTGTCCACAATTAAGAAACTGACAGACTTAAACTACCATATAAAATCTTACATGTAAACTCTATAACAATACTGTGTTAGGTACAAGATTTTTAAAATTTTCATTTAATAAAAAAACTTTATACAAACAAGCCATTGGCTTATTTCAAGAAAGAAAACTGAAAATTAGTCTAAGGCCTTTGTTTTAAATCAGCTTAAGCTGTGTGTGTGTGTGTGTGTGTGTGTGTGTGTGTGTGTGTGTGTGTATCACACTAGACCTTTTTTTGCTATCCTCTTTCTGAAGTTTTTGGATCCATTCTTCAATTCACATTCTAAAATACGTATATTAGGACAGTGTTCACATAGCACCAGTTGAGTACTGTGCGAACACAGTAATAATTGCTGGTACGCATATAAAATGCATCAAAAATTGCCATATGTAACAATGAGACCACTGGTCCCAACCCCTCCCCACTGAAACCGAAAACTATATAACCTCTTACAGAATGTTAGTGTTCATCGTCTTAGTGTGACTCGATATCTTAGTGAGCTGCTTGGTTCCTTTCAATCCTTTTTTTTAGCGATGGCTTCAGTTGTTTTCCTACTGGAAGAGCAGTTTTCTGTCAGCATCTCAATAAATAGTTTACTTCCCAGTGAAACATGGGATAGGTAATTTATTTCCAGTAAGTTTGCTTGTTTTCTTACATGCATTAAAAATGGTTTAAAGCCTTCTTTGACTTTTCTTGATGACTTCCCTTGCCAATGTTTACGTCAGGACTGCCACTAACAGCCTGAAGTCCATGGTGGAGCTCCTGTTTTATTTCTCACATGTCACTAGTTCTTCTGTTTTCATAGTTACAGGAAGGGCAGTAGCTGAAGGCGCACTGACCACCACCACATGGGTCACTGTCTTACTTCCATCTGCCAGTTTTTCTTCTACCAACAGCAAAGTTTCCACATCACATTCTTGCTTTTATGCCATTGCTTCTGATTTAACCTCCGGTCCCTTTATGACTACACTGGTAACTTGAGGAGGAGTCTGTCCAGATGCCTGCTGAGTAGGCACTGACAGTCTCATTACAGGTGTACCAGGGGCTATTGAAACAGGGGTAACTGCTCTCACAGCCAAAGGGGCTCCAACAGTGTGAATGCCTCCTGATCCAATCAGATTTGACTTTGTCTGCAGCTGACACTGTGCAAGCTGTGTAGCTGGGATGGTAATAATTTTGGCAGGCTTCATGGTGATTTTGTCTCCGTTTTCAGCAGAAGCTGGCATCACAGCAGGGACTGCCTGAATGGCTGCCTTGGGAGAGGTGGCTGTTGTTGGACTCGTGCTGATTATTAATGGTGCACCTGCATTAAGTGACTGAACTGCCACAGCTGAAATTTTCTGGCCCCAATGATGTCATTACAACAGGTACTTGCATTGCCACACAAACGGTCCTTGGAGCTGCTGTTGCTGATACAGATGCAGTGATAGTAGGAGACCTGGATGAAGCATGGTGACCAGGGGAAATGATATTCAGAAATCTAGCCTCACCCTTCTCAGCTCTGGAGCAGTTTCTAGGGGATGAATTTCTTCCACCACGAACAGAGGATGCTGCTTTCAGGAGACTTTCTGCAGACAGAGACACTCGTTCTCATAATTTTTCATCTGTAGCTCCTGCTAAATCTTCATTACAGGTTTCACTTTTGTTATCGTCTATGACCACTATGTTTTGGGGCATATCCTTGAACTGATATACAAAGCCTCTGTCCTGCAACCTTTGCAAGAATTCCCCTTTGGTAGTAGTATCTTGAAGCTTGTCCCATGGTTTCATAGTTCATGTCTGGTTTATTCTTATGCTTTCCCCAAAGCTTAGAGATAGCTTTTGGATCCACCAGCTTGAATAGGCCTTTTTCTCTCTGAGGCCATTTAATATACCGGGGACAAGTATTTTTATCTTGAAGTAGATCTAAAAGAAACTCCCACAAATAGGTTATGTTTCCTTTTCCTTCTCTCAGTTTCTTCATTATACCTAACTCAGAAGACCACTGGAAACTGGTGGTTGCTGGGTCTTTGGTTTACGGCCAACTGTTTTCTTTTTCATTGGTTCACAGCTATCTGGTGATGTAGGAATAGGAGAGGTACTCATTGGTTCAGACTCTTCAGTCGACGCCTCCACTGCAGTTTCGGTAAAATGACATCTGGTCTCACAGTGGCATGGATAAATTCTGGAGTTGATACACAAGGAGGGACAAACACTTCCACAGGACTTCTCGAATCCCTCCAGCAGGTAGGAGATTCCATATGAAGCAGGGCTTTGGCAGCTTCGACTGTCTTCTCTGCACCGTGTACATTACTGCTGTGAACAGATGCTTCCACCCCCGAGATGAGCAGATCCAGCTGGTTCGGGGTCCCTCATGCAGAGAGTCGTTGCCATGTTTATCCCGGGGCTGGAGCTGCTGCTTCACACTGACTTGCACCGTGAGCAGCGGCGGCAGGGGAGGAGGTGGACCTGCGGCCGGAGACACACGCTGTGTGGTCGGTCAACACACACTCACACACTGGCACACGCTCCAGTGCCCCAAAGGAAGCTGAGGCCAGCCCACCTCCCGCTGCAGGGCTGAGAAACCCACCACCTAACGGCAGGGGCAGGGGGCACAGCTGGCAACGCCTACTTTATTTTTAAAAATCATCACTGGGGCCAGGAGCAGTGGTTCATGCCTGCAATCCCAACACTTTGGGAGGCCAAGGTGGGCAGATGACCTGAGGTCGGGAGTTCGAGACCAGCCTGGCCAACACGGTGAAACCCTGTCTTTACCAAAAATACAAAAATTAGCTGGACGTGGTTGTGTATGCCTGTAATCTCAGCTACTCAGGAGGCTGAGGCAGGAAAATCGCTTCAACCGCAAGGCAGAGGTTGCAGTGAGCCGGGATCATGCCACTGCATTCTGGCCTGGGCAATAGAGCAAGACGGTCTAAAAAAAGAAAAGGAAAAACAATCAGGGAATACATGTTGTGCCGTATGTATTGGGTGAATTGAGGAAAGGTTCCTTATGGGATAGTTCACTTATGCCTCACCACCACCTCCTAAGATAAGGAATAGCAGACCATTTTCCAGATGAAGAAATGAGGTTTAGAAAGAACGTAATTTTAAAGTCACATGACCAGCAGGTCGCAGACCCTGAATTGGAACCTGAGTGTATCTGGCTTATGTTCTTCCTACTGCATATGCTATATCTTCCAGGAAGAAAAAAGTATTTACAACGTACTAAAAGGTCGTCATAGTTGGAAAGGACCTGATGGATAATCCAGGCAGAAGTGTCCTCCCTTTTTGCATTAAACTATATAAAGTCAATCACGTTAACTGAAAGAAGTTATCCCGTCGTGGACCCAAGATGACCCTGGTGGTGCTCGGAACTTGCTTTGCCCCACAGCAGCTGTTCGCCAGTCCCATCCTTGGCCCCAAGCCCCCCGGTGATTGTCACATGGCCTCACACTTATCTCATGAGCTACACTTGTTACAGATTTTAATAATATAACATCCTTCTATGACGGATGTGCAAAAGCAGGCATCAGAAACCACTGACATTTATTATCACCATCTGTTACCATCACTAGGAAAGTTGGACGCTGTCGTTTTTAATTCAGATAAATCGGGTCTGAATGGCTGAATCCCCTTTGCTCAAAGCTCTGCTGAAGTGAAGCACGTATTAACTAGTGTTTCTAAATGACCATTGACCTGGCATTTTCCCAATCAAAGATGGTTTTTTGTTGTTTATTTTTAATTATGTCACATCTATGAAACACAGTTTGCCAAAAGCAAGCCGTTCAGCGACCTCTGAGCACTGAGTTCTGACCACAAAGGAGGGAGCTCTGTAACAATTGTGTGTGTTTTCCATGACCCCAGAGGACTGCCCTTCAGGAGCCGACTGCGGAGAAGGCTCCTCTGCGGCACAGGGGCCCACCAGCCTCGAGGCACAGGCGAGACCAGAGCACATCTACACTCAGGTCTGGTGCTCTGGCCAGAAGCAGAGGCTGCCAATCGTACTGAGCCATACTTAATTAAGTAATAGTTTTATGAGGTGGACGGCAATACCCCAGGGGCCAACTCAAGGCCACAGGATTTATTGAGCTCTAACTGCAAACTGACAGTCCCCAGCATGCACACAACAGAGCCTGTATTACGGGAAAGTTAGTGTTGCGAGAGAATTCCTTCCAGGGAAAGTGAGGTGCCTATTATTCATTTGCTGGTAGGTTCTCTGCTCCATGAGGCACCAGCACTTCCAACAGGAGCCTGGGTGGACACCCACAGAAGATGTGCAGAATGAAAGATGGGGAGCAATGACCCGAAAGCGTGCTCGGGGCTTGCCTGGTCAAGAGAGACAGGAAGTGGTGGCTTGTAAAGAGGAAGCACCTTCACAAGCAATAACCACCAGCAGTGGGATTTCGGTGGGGGAACAACTGAGGACAAGACAGGTCAGGCAGGGATGTGATAACTAACTATGGTTTCAAGAAGGAGAGGGGGCCAGAGCCAGTCACCTGTCCCCAAATGTCACTGTAACTCCACTTCTCCATCAGCCAATCAGCACCAGGAAGCGGGAATGAGTGATGCAGGCAGCCAAAGGGGCCACTCACCCCTGGATCTGTGTGTCTAGCTATTTAGCTGTGGGGAACGTTATTGAACGTGGATTTTAAGACACACAAAATACTCTGCCGAAAATCCAAAGAAACACACTCGTAGACTTACAAGTCTCCAGATTTTATCCCATACGGGAGTCAGAAAGTTCATGAGAACCTGGAAGCATCTGCCTTTTTAGATTTTATGCTTCATCTTTTCTGACATCATCCTCGGGTAGCTGTCCCTGCAAGACCACTGGAAGAAAGACTGAACTTAAAGCAGTTGTTTCCTTGGAATACTTATAAAAATATGAAGGCTTTGTGTGTTCTTTTTAAAAATCTGTAACATTGCAACCTGATTCAAAGCAAACACATAAAAAAACCACAAGGCTGATAGGTAAGAAAAAGACCTTAATGAGGGATCCTTAGAGATGCTCATGTATTGAAGCAGGTGGGTCAAGGCCGAGACCCTTCGAGGCCCTTGCAGGAACTGGTTAGTGCTGAGGATAGCGGTCATCCCTTCTAGCTTGCCCAGGGCAGTATCATTTTATCCTGCTGACCCGGGGTCATCATTAACACCATCCCCTTTCAGACTGAAGGCATCCTGTAACCAGAGAACTAGTTCAAACCAATTCAACCCTGTCAGTAACAAAATGTAATGAAATGTGGACTGTTTTTCAGTGCAACAGACCCCCAGATTGCAAGTCATATAATCTGAGTGTGCCAGATGAACTGAGCAAACTCTATCCATGCTGACCAGAACATAAAAGCCAACCACAGGTGGAACCGAAATATTCAGACTGCAGAACAGAGAGCAAATTAAGAAGCAAGAGGTGCCATATTTTGTTGCAGTACAGACTTTAGAGCCAAGGGCCCACCATTGCCCCTCTGCATGACCCAGCTGGATCCCACCTCACGGCATCTTCCTGTCTCCTCCATAGTTACCCTCTGCCTATAAAACCTGCCCCCAGACTCTGGCTGGGGGAGATGGACATGAGTGTCCTCTCCAGTCTCTTTGCCAGTACATTCACAATAAAGCTTTTTCTTTTCTCAAAAGCCCATGCCATAGCGTTGGTGTCTATGTGTGTTGGGAAGCAAGCCCATCACTCCATGACATCCCAGTTTGGACAACAAATTCTGCAGTCATCTGGAGCTGGGAATCAGACCTGGAGCCCTGACAGTTTCTCATCCTCCAGGTGAAGCCTCCAGCAATGACCACCAGCCTGTTGCCCTCGACTGGCCTTGGTTCCAAAGCAGGCGGTGGTGATTAACGGTCCGAGGCACACCTGAGGCCCGAAGCCATGTCAGCCCTGTGCTGACCTGAGTAGCTGTGTCTGCCCCATGTGACAGTGGGGTTAGCCATGCAGCCTCCCTGGGGAGGATGGCATCATGGTGATGGGAGGAAGCACTCCCCGCTTTGTGACTTGAAGGTCAAGACAGTGCTCTTTCCCAGCCCAGCTAAGGAGTCCTCTTTAACCTTGTAACAGCCATCAGCCTCCTTGGTTGTCATGGAAACACAAACCAAAGATCCCTCCTTCTCATTAGGATCCCATCACACTTCCGGCGTCTTAGGGAGAAACTTTGGGAATAGTCAGGCATCATGGTGGTGAGCACCTGCAGTCCCAGCTGACTCAGGAGGCTGAGGCAAGAGGATCGCTTGAGGCCAGGAGTCCTAGGCTGCAGTGAGCAATGATTGTGCCACTGCACTCCAGGCTGGGCAACAAAAAGAGACCCTGTGTCTAAAAAGTAAATAAATAACTAATTTAAATTAAAAAACAAACAAAGGAGTTTGTTGCTCTCTCGCATCATAGTCTAGATGAATGTTCTAGTTTGACAGGTGGTTCTGGGCCACGCAGTCATTCAGGGCCCCAGGCAGAGAGCATCTCTGCTATCTTTGGCCCATGACTTCCAGGGTAGCTGTGGCCATTGCCACCGTTGTCAGTATGGAAGGAGCAGAGAGGATGGGTGATGCACTCCCATTGCTTTATGGGCCCCAGTATGGAAATGGCCCACGTTATAGGAAGAATTTAGCTAAGTTGGCCCAAGTACTACAGAGAGGACTGGGAGAGGTTGTACCTGGCTGGTATCCAGATCCCAGGTAGAATTTATTTTTATGAATGAGGGGAAGAGTGGATGTTGGCTTACGACTAGCATTTTCCATCACAAAGGTGATACTTCCTTCCCCTTAGGCTGTTGCAACAAGTAGGTTAGATTAAATGTGCCCAGCACATACTGGTATTCAAGAAATGGGATCTCTTCCTCTTCCTATTTCTGACATGTTCTTGTCTGGTCTTCAGTCTGTAAATACCCTGCCTATGCTGGTCATTTCCAAAATTACATGACTAGCTCTAAATTCTCCCCCAACTTCTCGCTCTAAATATCCACCTGACCTCTTGTCATACCCACGTGGCTATGTAATAGACATATCAAATTTAGTATGTACATATGTTGAAATTTATCAAATCATGCATTTTAAATATGTGTAGTTTATTGTGTGTCAATTACACCTCAATGAAATGGTTTTGAAATAACAATATGGACACAAAGGAGCACTTGCTTTTCCCCCTGAAAGAGACCCTTCCCCAGTTGCCATCATTTCAGCAAATGGCACCACACAGCTGCCTGTTTCAAAACCTGAGATCTCCTCCTTGGGTCCTGTCCCCTCCTTACTCCCACATTCAACCCGTGGCAGTCCTATCTGTGTCGTGTCACCAGCCACCTGCTTCTCCCCACTCACTGGGGAGGTCCTGGCCGGGGCTACCAGCATCTGCTCAGTTCCTGCAACAGCCTGCCTGCTGGGACCCTGTCTCCACACTTGCAGCCCTCCAGTCCCATCTGTGTGTGTATGTGGTGAGATACAAACAATATCAAATGTACTGTCTTAGCCATTTTTAAGAGTACAGATCAGTGGCATGAAGCACATTCGCTTGGTTGTCCAACCATCACCATCCTCCATCTCCAGGACTTTTTCATCTCCCCAGACTGAAACTCTGTCCCCATTAAACACCAGCTCACCATTTCCTTCAGTCCAGCCCCTGGCCACCACCACTCCACTTACTTTCTCAATGAATTTGACTACTCTGGATACCTCATATGAGTGGGATCATACAGCATTTGTCCTTTGGTGTCTGGCATATTTCAGTGAGCATGACATTCATGCAAGTTGTGGTATGTGTCAGATGTCCTTTTTTTTTGAAGACTAATATTCCATTGTGTGGCTAGACCACATTTTGTTTACTCATTCATCTGTCAATGGACATGCGCTGTTTCCACCTCTAGGCTATCGTGAATAACACTGCTATAAACATGGCAGGTAAGTAGCTGTTCGAGCCCCTGCTTTCACTTCTTTTGAGTATCCTGAGAAGTGGAATTGCTGGATCTTATGGTAGTTCTAGGCTTAATTTTTTGAGGAACCACCATAGAGTTTCCCAACCACAGCTGCCCCATGTTACATTCCTACTAACACTGCACAAGAGTGCCAGTTACTCTACACCCTCACCAGCACTTGCGGTTTTTTGTTTGTTTGTTTGTTTTATGAAACCATCCTGATGGGTATGAAATGGGATCTCATTGTGGTTTTGCTGTGCATTTCCCTAATGATTGGTAATGTTGAGCATTTCTTCATATGTTTATTGGCCATCTGTATATCTTCTTGGAGAAATATCTATTCAAGTCCTTTGATCATTTTTCAATTGTTTTCTTGCTGAGTTTTAGGTTTATCCTTTAAAGCATAAATCAGATCTAGTCTTTTAGGTTTATCCTTTAAAGCATAAATCAGATCTAGTCATCTCCCACTTCACCCCCTTATCATGGCTTTCCACTGCATTTAAAATGCAATCCAGTTTCCTTCTCTGGTTACTAGCTACCTGCAAACAACCTCTCAGCACTTCCCTGCTGGCTCCCTGAGCAACCTCTAGGGCCTCCTTTCTCTTCAGAGGCACCAAGCTCTTTCCCAGCTCTCCCTCCCGGCCCTGACCATCACAGCGAAGAGGGGTCTTCCCTGACTGCCTGAGCTATCTGCCTTAGGAAAAGGCTTGGCATTATTCTCAGTGCATCATCTTATTTATCACAACCTTACAATCGTGGTTGCTCTTATCATTTTGCTCTTTCACACCATCTCCCTCTTCACATAGCTCCTCAATGCAGGTGTCTTGCCTGGCTCACTCACGATACCTGATGTCTGCTCACAGCAGGCTGAAATAAGTATGTGTTAAATGAATGAATTAATCTTCTATTACTCTCCTGTCACTATCAGCACTACTTCTGCTCCTACCATTTCTACTATTTATTGAGAATCTCTGTGCATCAGGCACTGTGCTGGGCAACTTCACATTCATTAATACCCTCCAAATCTCTGAAAATCAGGCATGTTGTCCAAACTGAGATTGTCATTTTCAATCTCTCAAAATCAGGCAAAATCTCTGAAAATGTGGAATGAGCGTGCCCACTCCATAGATACGTCTCAAGTTATTAAGAAACATGTCCAAGGTGGCAGAGTATAATAGCAGAAAAATTCAAATCTTTCCACCTTCAGAGCTCATAGCTTTTTTTGCACAGGAGCTCAAAATTGGCTTTCTGCTGTTTCATGCAAACTGACTAAGCAGATAGCAGAGGTCACCTTTAAACTGTCCGTTGAGGAAAGCTTTGGAAATAAATGCTTACACCTATGAGGACAGTTTGCCACTCTGCCTCCCTGCGTCCCCCTCCCTTACTCAACTCATCTGACCCTCTTCCTCCCAGCTCAAGCCCTGCCTCCTCCTCCAAGAAGTCCACCCAGCCGTGGGTTCCTTCTCAGCCCACAGTGCTTCCTCCCTCCTTGGAGTCCCCTGAACCCACAAGCCAGAGCTGCCTGGCTTGTCTCAGCATGGTCCCAATCTGCTGACCAGCCACAGGGCTTCACCTCAGCCTTCTCACCGGACTACGGACCTGAAAAGAGAAGAAACCCCTCCACATAAAGCCAAGCAAAGACCAGAAAGCAGAAGGAAGGGAGACCAGATTTGCCTGGATGACCTCTCCAACAGACTTGCTGCGCTGGGTTGGAACTTCCTCACTGGTCTGTGCACACAACGGAATGTTACTCCGCTTTAGGAAGGAATCGGTCAAAACTCCTGTGCTGATCAGTAATGGGATTACACCCGTGAACAGCCACTGTGTTCCAGCTGGGGCAACATACAAGACCCTATCTCATAAAAAAGGAAGGGAATCCCATCACACATCTCAACATGAGTGAACCTTGAGGATGTTATGCAAAGTGGAATAAACCAGATACAAGAAGACAGATACTATATCAGTCCATTCCAGGTTCCTAGAGTGCACTGCACACTTAAATATGGTTAAAAGGGTGAGGTTTATGGTATAGATTTTACCACGCAAATAATATACGTGTGTGTGTGTGTGCATATATATATACATATAAACGTCCTGAGTGGAGTAGGGCTCAGCTGGCAGAGGTGCACCGCCTTGCTTGGTTTCCACTCCTCTTGAAAGAAGAGGCGCTTGCATCTGCAGGTGTTCTTAGCGTCAGCGCTGCATTGCACCCCCCGGCCGGCCAGCGCGGTATACGGGTGGGGAAATAGTCACTGCGGTCCGGAGTCTCTAATCCTCCCCACCTCCTCCCCAGGCCCACTTCCCTGACGAAGTTTCATTCCATTGTTCCTGGGCATCTCCAGGGGTGTGTAGTTTGAACAAGAAAAGGAATGTTCTGGATGGCTGGTCCTGGGCGCTCACCGGGAGTGAAAGTGAACCACTGTTTTGCACACAGGCTGCTTTGCGTCCAGCCACTCTTGGGCTGCCCTGAAGGGGTGTCCTGGTGGTCCGTGGAGGACACGGGAAAGTCCAGCAGACAAACATTATCAAAGTCAGGCATTATGTCAGTTGTCTAAACCCATTTTCTCTAAAACACTTAATGTTAACTTACGAAAAAAAAACCAAAAAACAAAAAACCAGAAAAGCTGCTTAAAGCCAGCCAACGTTGTAAGTCTCAGAGAAGCGTGTGGAAATCCCCAGGCTCAGCAGCCCTCTCCCTGCACCTGCAGAGTCCGGGTCTCCCTCCTGTGTGAACACAGGGAAGCGGAACGAGGCGAGGGGTCTGGTGCGATCCAGCCCCGGAGCACCAGAGGGCGGGGTCTGAGCTCCAGAAACCCCGGCTGTGCGGGGACGGCCCTGACTCCGGCAACGCTAGAGGGCGCCAGTGCCAAGCCCCGCGCCCAGCGAGACGGCGCGCTCCGGAACGGCTGAACCCGCGGGCCGGGGGCGGGCCGGGGGCGGGCCGGGGGCGGGCCGGGGGCGGGCCGGGGGCGGGCCGGGGGCGGGCCGGGGGCGGGCCGGGGGCGGGCCGGGGCGCGGAAACCCGGGCCGGGGGCGGGCCGGGGCGCGGAAACCCGGGCCACGGCCTGGAAGAATCTGGAGGGCGAAACGCTTAGTGAAACCAGCCAATCCCCAGAGCACAACCACGGCGTCACTCCACTGACCACCCACCATCTGTCATTCTGTTCCGCGCTGCCGTAGAAAAATACCATAGACTGCAGCTTATCAGTGACAGAAATTCAATTCCCATTGTTCGGACGCTGGGAAGTACGAGATCAAGGGACCGGGATGCCCGGCCCAGGTCCTCTTCCTGGTCCCTGCTGTCTTTTCACTGCAACCTCACATGGTGGGAGGGGCCGAGGATCCCTGGGGTCTCTTTCATAAGTCCATCAATCCCACTGATTAGGACCCTGCCCCATCACCTGATTGCACTGTCGCCCAAAGGCCCCACCTCCTAAGACTATCACTTTGGGGGTCAGGATGTCAACAAGCAACTTTGTGGAGAAGGGGGTGCGGCATGAACAGTCGGTTGCACTACAGTAAGTCAGACTGGTGGAGACAGGAGGTAGAATGGTGGTGACAGGGGCTACGAGAAGGGGGAATGGGGAGCTAGCGTTTCCTGGGGACAGTTTCAGTTTTGCAAGATGAAAAGTTCTGAACACGGATGGTGGTGATGGCTGCGCACCATTATGAGTACACTTAATGCCACACTGAACTGCACACTTAAAAATGGTTAAGGGCTGGGCGCAGTGGCTCACGCCTGTAATCCCAACACTTTGGGAGACCAAGGGGGTGAGATCACTTGAGGCAGGGAGTTGGAGACCAGCCTGGTCAACATGGTGTAACCCAGTCTCTACTAAAAATACAAAAATTAGCTGGGCGTGGTGACACGCCCTAACTACTGTCATCCTAACTACTGGGGAGGCTGAGGCACGAGAATCGCTTGAACCCAGGAGGCGGAGGTTGCAGTGAGGTGAGATTGCACCACAGCACTCCAGCCTGGGCAACATAATGAGACGCCATCAAAAAAAAATTAAGATGTTAGATTTTATGTTATGTGTATTTTAACACAATAAAAAATCAAAGGTAGCTAATTCACATTCCACCCCAATTTCAGAGAAACACATGGGCAAAGACAGGGAGGGGTGACTGTCGGTGCTGCCCAGGCCCTGCTGCCTTCCACATCTCTGGCACCAGGGCTCTTTCTAGCTCCCTCCCCGGAAGAGGACATCAGCGACTTGCACAGGCCCCTTCCTGGGCCTGCCTGAACTGCCGGGGGCAATGGTTGTGGAGAGAACCCAGTGCGTGGGCAGGGAGCAGGCAGCATGCCCCCTTCCCATTCCACTCCAGCGTATCACTCTTGTTGCAACACAGCGCGAGTGTTCCCACACTTCGTTTAATATTCACGCGTTATAGAGTGCTTCCTCCAGCTCCTCAGTCTTCAGGACAGCCCGGACTCCAGGACTGGTGGTGAGAAGCAGCAGCAATAACAAGCAACTCTTGGGGACCTCTGGCTCCCTGGCCCAGTTTGCTGGCCCCTGGTTGCTTTAGGGAGTCCTGTGCCTTCTCTGAGCAGCAGGTCCCTCATTGAAAATGAGAGGGTTGGACAAGATGATCCCTGAGAAGCCTTGGAGTGCCAGCTTTCTGAGAACTGGCCTGGCACAACATGCCCCATTTAGTACACATGAAGCCAAAACAGAGGAAGAGAGTCCCAGCAGGAGGAGTCAGCGAGCCAGGCCAGAGCATGCTTCTTAGAAAAGGATGCGGTCAGGGGCAAGGGCACTGTGACCTTCCCAAAGGCACAAAGGGCACAGGGCTCTGCAACTCCTTGTTTGTTGCTGGTAGAACATCTCGTTCTCCTGGGAGAATATATGAGGAATGCATAAATATACAGCCCTGCACTGCTTCCTGGGCTCCTGTGTGATTCCAGGGCCTGCTGTCCAGCAGCTGTGAGCACCCACCCAGATCCCACTGGCCTGGGGACGGCCAGAGAGCCAGTCCCACCTGCGAGCCCTTCAGTGATTCTCTGGCCCCAAGTCCCACCTGTCTGTCCACTTTTCCTGGCAGGCTGGTTAGGGGATAAAGCAGATGTGCTGGACACTTCACTTGCACCTTTCCTGTCCACCCCAGTTCAACCATCCAGGTTACCCTGGGGCAGCAGAGCCACCCCTGCCCAGGACGCACACTGCCTTCCATTAGGCAACAGTTTCATGAGGCGTTTGCCATTCTCAAGAGGCTGACGTGACAGTGCCTGATTCACAGAGCCTTCCCTCTGACCCGGGTCCAGCTGGCTCCCCAGTGGGACACCCCAGGGCCTTCACTGGCCCAGATCTGCCGCTCTGGGCTGTCCTGAGTGAGGAACACCTGAATAAGCCACAACATCAAGGAAAGGACCGTGAGGATGGGAGCACCCAGGAGCAAGCCCCTCCCTGGGCCTTGGAAACCCCGTGACTCCTATTTTCCATGTCATTTTCTCCATCATGGAATGAACACTTAGAAACTGGAAGCTCGTGACCAGAATTATTCTGTCCTAGAGCCTGAAGGAGTGCATCAGGGTTGGGCCCTCCCCTGCAGCATAGTTTCTAAACCGACGATTGATATCTTCATCTACCAACACGATAAAAATGGAATTCATTTTCTTAGAAGCTGTGCCTGTCGCTCTGCTCAGAAACAGTCCAAGCAGCCGTTCCAAGTGCGGCCTTCAGTCCGTGCCAAACTTAGATCAACTGCAGGCTTGGAGCTTTCTGAGGCGAGAATGGAAGCATGTGTGCTGCAGTGGTGTGTGTGGGTGTGCACTCATGTTTGTAGGTAGCATTTACACACACCCACCCAGGGCATGCACGTGTGTCTCCCTGTGCCAGTATGCTGAGAGCTTCAGGAGGCGGCCGGCACTCCACATGAAGGGGATGGAAAAGCCATCACATTTATTGTCTGTCCTTGTGCAGTATTTAAAATACAACTGCGAATGTGTGCAGATTTTTTAATGTTACTGGACCACTTGGGTTTTTTTTTTTTTTTTTTGAGACCGAGCTGACTCTGAGCCAGGCTGCATCTGTCTGCGTTGAAAGGGACCATTCTTTCCCTCCCGCTCCCGCCCTGCCCCCTCCACACACACCCTCCTTCATGTGAAACCCGAGCGTTTCCTTTCCCGTAAGGCTTCTTCTAGAAGCCTGTGCTCAGCACAGGGGCCAAGCCCTGCGGCTCAGGCAGGCCCACGTGACTCTTGAACTGCAGACTCAAGTCCCAAGGTGGGAAACCGTTTGTCAACGGCCCCCAGATTTACAACCACGAGGCCAGGCTGGTCTTGGGGTGCAAAGCCATTGTTCAAACCATCAGCCATGCAAGAAGTTCCTAGGATTTTTTATTTTCCCTCCAAAAAGCTCTCTTCAGCTTTGAAGAAATGTTTCCTCCCCTGGTGACTTCTGCTCTACGAGAACTCTGATCTGGAGATCCAAGTAAAGGGTGGACCACAGAGCACCTTCTCTCTGCGTAAAAGGACACCCCGGTACTAAGCGTGTCTCAAAGCACCTGAGTGTTTCCGAGTCCGCGTCAGTGTAATCTTAGGCTAGAGAGTTCCCTTGGGCAATGCATCAGGTCTTCCACTTTTTTCCCAATAGACACCACGGTCCATACTTCCTAAAATACATGTTTTTAAATCTTCTACTTTTTTTGAAATACAATTTTGAATCATTAATTTTTGAAAATAGCTTTCTATAACCCACAACACCTCTTTGGGAAACCCGTGATTTTCATTTGTTGAAATTTTCCAATTCCGATCATGGGAATGTGTGTCTTACCAAACTTCAGCTGGACATCCAGTGTTTCCACCTAACATGCTGTTTAAAGCGATTAGCAAACTTCAGCTGGACATCCAGTGTTTCCACCTAATAGGCTGTTTAAAGCCACTTCCGTATTCAATTCAGTCTGCGCAGTTCTAGTTCCAAATGCTGTTTCTGTTCCATTCAGAGAATGTGCTGGGATTTCTTTTGTCATTCCTTTATTGCTGGACGTTTAAGTGCAACAAGTGTAGACGGGTTGTTTTCTTCCACTGAATTATTTCCTTCAGATGAATTTCCACAAGCAAGATGATTGGATCCACTGGTATAATCATTTTCAAGACTTGTTGTATTCCAAATTACTTCCCGAGAAGCTTTTAACTACTTACAATGCCAACAAGAGCTAGCATAATTTTTTTTTTATTGTGAACTTGCCAGGAATTAAATTAGCTTTTCTTGACTTAGTAGATAAAAATTGATAACCTCAGAAGGTTCATTTTCATTTCTTTAATGACTGGTGAAGGTTTTATTGTTTTGTTTTTGCTCCCCGCCCAACTCCCCCACACTCCCACCCCCGCCAAACTCTGTGCATGTTTAAATGTAGCCTATGGCTACAACTTCATCTTTCCTCTCTCAACTCCTACTGCAAAGCAAAAGATGCAGATGAGGGTTGCCGTGAAAGGGATCTGGGATCATCAGAATGACCTGTAGGTTAACCTCCAACCTTCCCGTACAAATTACAATGGAGACCCCCCCAGCTATGAGAACATGGGAGATTGAGCCAGGAGATGGGGTGGGGGTGTGCAAAGAAGTCATTGGCAGGGAGAGTGACGGTTGTAGCATATTTCTTCCCTTTTCTGGGTGATAGTGGGTTTTCTTTGCTGACACCTGCTTTATCCTGGGCCTACTGCCTTCCATGGACTCTCACATTCCGGAGGCTTAGTTTCCCTTCCTAACCCCAGGGACCCAGCACTTAAGCTCACTCTATACAGCTGTTTTGCATTCAAAGACTGGTACTTATAATACACACTCTCCACTTTCTCTCCAGTAGTGGTGTTGGCTTTGCAAAGTCTTTCTTCCTTGCGAAAGGGAGCTTCAGGGCCATGGGCCAAAGCCTCCAGGGGCTCCCCTTTGGGAATCTGATGGAAAGCAGGCATACATCCTATATCAGCCACTGCAGCCACCAGGAACTCCGCAGGGATGTTCCGTGTTACCCTAGTGAGGACAGCGATGCCTAGCCAATGCCTTGGAATGGCTCTTCTTGAGGCCCGCCAGGACTGATGTTGTCTTTTGAGGAAGTTAAGGGACAGCTTTGGATGATGAGAAAGAGAAACCTGGTGAGAAATCAGGGGCAGGGCATCTGCCATGTTTCCCGGATGTTGAGGCATCTAAGGAGTTCTCTACTTATGAGGATCTTAATTCCAACATTCAGGACTCTTTACTCTTATATTAAACAGCCCTTCCCAGAAAAGCTTATCTACTGTCCTAGACAGATGGTTTCCCTGCAAACCATCAAACCTGGTCCCTCGGACAATCACACTCCTGAGCTTCTTGGGGTTCCTACGCTGTGCTGCGTTTTTCCCTCTAGAGTGGCAGGTGTTGCCCACATGACATGTGTCTGCTTGTGTATCTGTCTCTCCCATTAGATTGTCAAATCCGGGAAACAAGAGCATCTCCCACTTCTCCTATTCCCAGCTCATGACAAGCCGTGGGAGTGTTGAGTGAATGAATGGCTTTGGGCATGAAACCAAGGGCTAATCTGATTAAGCCCATCAAATTTAAGCTGCCTTGCATGCTTCTAATCACTTGCTTCTTGTCAACTTTTTAACCTACGTAGCTAAAAGTCACATAGCCAAAAGCACCTACTTCAATTCCCTCTAGCGTCCTGATAGATAACATCTCTGACAGTGGGTCACTATAGTAACAGTCACTTTAAGTTGTTTTTTAGGAACTATGGGGCAGGTCCTGTCCAGTTTAAATCAGTTGAGACCACCAACCTTTCAACTAGCCCTGCATGAATGCCTGAGAGGTGATCTTTTGAGATCACAGGGCCAAAAACTGTCCCCTCGGGTCATGCTAACACCACCATTTTCTGAACATGCAGCCTATGAAGAGCCATGAAGAGCCATGAAGCCTTACTATGCATGTGCAGATGGCCGATTACCTCGCTTCTCTTCAGCCTCAGTTACCTTTCCCCATGCCTCAGATCACCCTGCTTCTTTATGCCGTACGTATCTCTAACCTGACTTTTGGGGAGAAAGATTTGAGACCTGTTCTCCCGCCTCCTTGCTTGGTGGCCTCACAGATCAACCCTTTCTTCTTGGCAAAGCCCATTGTCACAGTGATTGGCTTACTACACGCAGGGAGAATGAGCCTGGTTTGCTATCAGGTAGACAGACCTAACACTGACCCTCCTTGAGTAAGTGGATGACTGCAGAGCTGGGATGGAAATCGAGGCACAGAGAAGGTAACAGCACCAAGATCTGTTCTAACCATCCCCCCCAAACAGCTCCCCTGCCCAGAATCCCATGTGGCCAAGGGCCCATGTGAACCCATGCAGGACCCATATGAATAAAACCCTTGACATCAGCTTCTTGGGAGCCAGCCTGCCACCTCCTGAACCAACCAGCTACCCGTTAAGCATTAGTCCCCAGAGCAGGAAGCCGGGGCACTTGCTGCATTCTTGGTGGAAGCTTATCAGTCCCTGCAGGGTAATCACACCATCCCAGGTGGCCTCCTGGGACCAGCAATCAGCGACACTCTGATAATAAAATTACTGGCCCTGACTGTGACAAACTTCCTTGAAGATCATGGGCCAGTCTTTCTATCTGGGTATAGTGAGAAATAATCAGTTTCATCTGGTTTTGGTTCTTTTAAAAACTCCCCCTTTGAAATATTCAGATCATTATCTGTGCCGAGTGCCTTGCTATAGCTTTATACAATTTGTGTTAGAGACTGCTATGTGTTCACCAAACCCCAGACAGCTTTTTAAAGAAATTTTATGCATATATAGTATAGGCAGGTACATAGCTTCTATTTTTTTTTTTTTTTGCATATGATAGGACAATATTACTATCTTTTCACTTTTTACTATCACTTATTACTTATTATTCACTTTTCACTTATTACTAATATTATTACAATATTACTGTCTTTTCACTTAGCACCTTGTCTTGGGGTCCAGTCTATATCAGTCTTGTTCTTTTTCATGGCTGTGTAGTATCCCATGTGGATTTACCATAATCTGTTTAACCTGCCACCCACTGAGGGGCATTTAAGTTGTTCTCAGACTTCTATTATGAGCAATGTTGCACATTCTTGGGAAATTATATCTGCAAGATGTGGTCCTAAAGTGGGATTGCTAGGTCAAAGGGCATGTGCATTTTTATTATGGGTAGGGATTATCCAATTGTCCTGCACAGATACTGACGCCAGTTCTCACTTAAGTTGACCATGTGTGAATGTGCCTGCCTCTCCTTGGGCTCATGATATTTTATCACCTGTTTAATCTTTGTTAATCTGATAAATGAAAAAAACTATTGAAGTTTTCATTTGTATTTCTTTTCTTTTTTTTGAGATGGAGTCTCACTCTGTCACCCATGCTGGGGTGCAATGGCACGATCTCCGCTCACTGTAACCTCTGCCTCCCGGGTGTTCAAGCGATTCTCCTGCCTCACCCTCCCGAGTAGCTTGGACTACCAGTGCATGCCACCCCACCTGGCTAATTTTTTGTGTTTTTAGTGGAGACGGGGTTTCACTGTGTTAGCCAGGGTGGTCTCGATCTCCTGATTTCATGATCAACCCGCCTGGTCCTCCCAAAGTGCTAGGACTACAGGCGTGAGCCACCGCACCTGGCTGAGTTGTATTTCTTATATTATGAGGTTGAGCATCTTTTGCTAGGCTTTAGAGGCATTGGTTCTGCTTGTCGTTCAACTCTGACTTCACCCTCTTCACCCATGTTTCCGCTGGGTTCTTTCGTTACTAATTTGTAAGAACTCTACACCTCAAGAGCATTAGACCCCTGTGCAGTCCAAGTTGAAGCATTTCTTTCCCCTTTGACTGAGGTATTTGGGGAACTTTGCTGTTTTGTTTGTTTTCTGCCATGTGGAAGGTTTTTTCTTTTACATACAGTCATCCCTCTATGGGTTCCACATCTGCAGATTCAACCAACCACAGATGGAAAATATTTGGAAAAGAAACGATTAAAAATAACAACACAGCAATAAAAAAAAATTATACAGTATAACAGCTCTTTACATGGCATTCACATTGTATTTGCTATCATAAGTAACCCAGAGATGATTTAAAGTATACAGGAAGATGTACATAAGTTATAAGTATACACTATACCATTTTATATCAGGGACTTAAACATCTGCAGATTTTGGTATCTGTGGGGGTCCTGAACCCAATTCCCCAGATACCGAGGATGAACTGTATTTATTTTCTTTTAGTCTTTTTGCATTTTTGTCATACTTTTAGCATGTATACTAAATTCTAATATGTATTTGAATGTTCTTGAACTTTATAAACTGTTCCATTGAGCTTTCGCTCCACATCAGAAACTCAGTGTTTATTATTATAGCTTAATATGTGTCTAATATCTGGCACAGATAGTCCCCTTCCCCTATTATTCCTTTTTTTCTAGAACTTTCCTGCCTCTGCTTATTTATCCTCCCATAAGAGCCTTGGCATTAACGTCTACATCCAAAAATATTATATCGAAATATTTAACCTATAGAAAATCAACCTGTTAATGATACCAAGTGTTATACAATAACACGGTATGTGGGGGGTTTTTTCTTGTTGTTCTGGGGGGTTTTGGTTTATTTGTTTGGTTGGTAGGTTGGTAGGTTGGTTGGTTGGTTTTGGTTTTGGTTTATTATTGTTGTTGTTTGTTCTTGACTAAAGTCCTAAGCTAATGACTGCAGGGTATAAATTTTCATTCAAGCCAACTTGCTAAAATATGTTACTGTTTGTAAGTCCCTGGAAACCCCAAGAAAATCTGCTGGAATAAAATAACTACTGTGGAAGCTTCAAATGATGATAGTTTACCTTCTCCTTTTGAAGTTTTGTATATCTCATTTCTTCTAGTGTGTTATATTGACTGATCTCTGGAACAGTGTACATGATATTTGTGAAAGTGTATGTTCTTGTCTTACTCCTTTCTTTAATGTCAATGATTCAAGTGTTTCTGCATTTTTAAGTATGATACTGTCTTTGGGATTAAAATATGCTTTTATATCACACTAAGGACATATTTATTATTATTTTAAGATACTTTATGCAGAATAAATAACACTAATGGATTAATGAAGCTAAACATGAACCAAAAAATGGCTGCTAACATTGCAAACAAAGAGTCAACCAGGCGTTAAGTATCTCCTGAGAGAAAAGCACACACAACCTAAAAAGTAATTTTTCATAAAAATATCAAAGTTGGATCTCACCAAGCCTCTAGATCTAACTAGCAACTTATAGAAATGCAGAGGACAGAAGAACAGTCTATTTAGTACCCTACACACAGGGAGCACGCTGCAAAACACAGACTCTGAGAAACTCTACAGGACACACAGCCCAGGTCTTTCAACAAATATGTTTCAAGTGGGGAAAACCAAAAGATGGAAGGAGATCCCTTTAGGTTAAAGGAAACTTAAAACACATCAACCAACTGCTTTACTGGGGTCCTGACTCAAATCAACATGATGTCAAAAAAGTATTCAAGAGACAATCAGAACTTTGATCACTTTCTGGATATTTGATGACATTAAGAAAGTATTGTTAATTATTTTTGGTGTGATAATGTCATTATGGTTGTTTTATAAAATCTTCATCTTGAAGAGATATGTACTACATTACTGATGGATGAAATGATATGCTGTCTAGGATTTGGTTCGGAAGAGTATACGGGGAAGCATGGAGGGGAGCACAGAGTAATGAGATTGGCCACAGTGTGAGCGCTGCAGTGGGTGCATGGCAGTTTATTTGCTATTCTGTCTACTTTTGTATTTGTTTGAAATTCTCCATTACACAAAGTTAAAAAAAAAAAAAAGGAATAACACATTTTGATAAATGTCTTTTTGGAATCTGTGGAATAACTCAATTATTTTTCTCTTGTATTCTATTAATATGTTGAACGTGATTAATATATTTCCTGCTTTGAGCCAATCCTGACGTCCTGGAAAGAAAGTCACTGAATCATAGTCACTGAATTCTCCTAATGAGCCGCTAGGTTCTCTTTGCTGCTGTTTTGATAAAGATTTTGAATCATTATTCTTAAATGAGATTAATGAAGACTTTCGTTTCAAAGTAGATCCAAGGATACATGTCTGCATAAGAAGATGCCATGAAGTCCTCACAATAGTAATAATTACAGCAACAAATATTGATTCCTGGCCCTTGTACTGAACACTGTATATCTTAGCTCATCCTGCCTCTCATCTTACGGACTCCAAGTGTGCTGGGGCAGGAAGCGGAAGGCAGAGCAGCACACATCAGTGGGACACACGCCTCTGCATGTGTCATTCCTGAAGTCAGACGCACAAAAGCTGCCAAATACCGTGAATGCTTTCCTAGTCTCGGCGTTGCACAGCCAAACACCCTCCAGTTTCAATGAGAGGTCATTGCCCAGAGAATGACCTAAATCAGGATAGAAGTTGTTCCTTGACAGTTTTTCCTGGGCCAATATCCTGCTTACTTCACCGATGATGCCATCTTAGGAAAGTTGGAAATAGTCCATTCGAATATCTTGAGACTCCTTGAACAATGAAATATACTTGGAAATTAAAGTTTCATGTCCCGGCACAGCGGTTGTCTCTCATGAAAATGGTATTAGATGTTTTACGGATTTAACTTACATTAATACAGTCGGCCCTTCTTATCTGTGGTTCTGCATCCACAGATCCAACCAACCACAGATCAAATTATTTTAAAAAAAAGAAAAAATACAAGCCAGTCATGGTGACTCACCCCTGTAATCCCAGCGTTTTGGGAGGCCAAAGCAGGGAGATGACTTGAGCCCAGTTCAAGACTAGCCTGGGCAACATAGTGAAACCCCATTTCTTAAAAAAAAAAAAAAAAAAATTAGCCAAGCATGGTGGTGCATGCTTGTAGTCCCAGCTATTGGATCCTTGAGGTGGGAGGATCACTTGAGCCTGGGAGGCAGAGATTGCTGTGGGCTGAGATCATGCCATTGCAGTCGAGCCTGGGCGACAAAGTGAGACCTCATCTCAAAAAAGAAATTTAAAAAACAACAATACAACAATAAAAAATACAAATAACAACAGTACAGTATAACAACTATTAACATGTTATTTTCACTGTATTTGGTCTTAAAAGTAGTCTAGAGATGATTTAAAGTATGCAGGAGAATGTGCTTAGGTTATATGCAAATCTTACATTTCGGGACTTGAGCACCCTAGGATTTTGGTATCCTCTGGGGTCTTGGAACCAGTTCTCCAGATACTAAGGAATGCCTGTAATGACCATGGCGGGGGCGGGATTCAAGAGCAGCCAGGCACAGGGACCCGTTAACTTCCTCCCTCTCAGGTGCAGCTTTCACTTCACAGGAGCCAACAGCCAGGCTGTCTCTGTAGACCCCTCTGACATTCCCCTGCAGCCGCTGTGGGACTTGCCCTGAACACAGCGATCCTCCAGGCCCCCACTCCCAAATCATGCCTGGTGCTTCAAAAATGCGCCTGTCTTAGCTGGATGTATCTCCATGCGCAGAAACGGCACACATACCCTAATGTTGTTTTGAAAACTGCACAATAGGTAGGCACGAGGACATCTGACATTCTCTGGCTGTGCTCATAGACACAAACAGTTGGCTAAAGAGCACACCACGTGTTCAGAGACTTTGTTTTCAGAGAAACCTACACCCTCTCCACCCTTAACAAACCCCACAAGTGCAAACCATAAGGAAGGGGTCTGCAGGTTTATTTCCTCTGTCTGCTCTCATTACCCAGTGTGGACTCTGCTCCCCATTATTACCCAGTGTGGACTCCGCTCCCCATTATTACCCAGTGTGGGCTCCGCTCCCCATTATTACCCAGTGTGGACTCCGCTCCCCAAAGACACCTCAGATCGACTGTGGTGGCTACTGTTTCAGAAACAGTGACATGATGATCAAGGGCCCGAATCACTGTTGTAACCACAAGAGTGCCCAAACTTTCAAGAACAGGGGAAACCGACCTATGGAAAGCCACTTACACACCCCACTGAAAAATAGACACACCAAGGTATTACAGATACTGCCAAAGAAATAACCCCTTTTTAAAGAATAGCTTTCAGTGGTCTGGAAGAAATGAAGATTTGCTTAAAAAAGGAAACAATTTGGCTCTCCTCTCAGTACCAACTGTGCCCTTTATAAAAATAAGAGACCTCAAAATTGTCCTAAGCCCATTCCTCTGGGTTGCTGAGGCAGGATTCCAGGCACTTGGGTGGCCAGCATCGTATAAAACCGAGGGAAGCAAACCAAGGGAAACTGTGGGAGGAAGGGCTTCATACAGACTAGGGAGGATTATTTGGGAACATTATTAGGAGTTATGTGGTGATAATAGGTTGCACTGAAACCAGGCCACAGGAGCTCACATATCCCTCTGAAGATGCACATGAACTTTCAGTATGAAGCGAGTAGTATTTTTGGATCTATTTTACGGTAGAAGTAATGGATTTTCCCATTGTCTGCAAGGCACAGAGTAGGTCTGGTAGTTATCTGTTTTATTTGATTCGTCTGCAGGTAGCTGCTAGACTGTTCATTTGGCCAAAATCTATTTTGAGGGCTAATGGATCCAAATAGGCCGTGAATTAGGCTCCGAATAGCTGGTTGATCACTGCCATGCTTTGTTTTGTTTGTCAACGTGCATGTTTGGTGGTCACGGCTTTGAGAAATTAACTTACTTATGTCCACTTAATAATAGAGCAAGAATTTTTAAACCAAAAATAATAGACCTTAGTGATGACAATTTACAAAATAAATGAATAGATGAAGACTGAAGAAAAGGAGTGAGGGCTGGGAACACACCCTAACTCCCCACCTCACTGCAGCCCCTGCCCCAGGCTGCTGTCTCCCTTGTGTGCAGACCTGACCTCATTACGCCCTGAGCCCCCGGAGGGCAGAAGTGCTGGAGTGTAGACGTCGCCGGATGAAGCGCACAGCAAGGCTTAGCAGATGTGAATCGTGCACTCATTTCCTAAGATGAGTTTCCCTTTGTTGGTCAAACACTGGGTTGGGTTGGTCTTCTCAGAGCCTCCGTGGCCCACGTCCATCCCATACTCATCAATAATCTGGCCTGAAAGAAGTATCTCCCCAAACAAGGTGGGCTTAAAAACATGCTTTCCCAAACGTACTGGATCAAGGTTATGTCTTCCTTTTTCTGATAGGAATGGCTAATTTCCCCACAGCTGGTGTTGTGAGGAACATGCCTTGGCAAGTGCTGTGCTCAGCTGTGTTCCAGCCTCAAATCCCCCTGCGGGCACTGGTTCTGCTGGGCCCCTCTGCTGGCTCCCCAGTCCCCTCACCCACAGCCACCGGCTGAGCTTTGCTGGAATGCTCTTTCACATGCGTGAACCAGGTTCGGAGATGCTGAGGGTGAAGAAAGATGGAGAGAGGATGCTTACATTACAACTATGGCGACACATGTGTATAGGCATCAAGGCAGGCCTGGGGAAGTTCTGTGCAGATATATTTAACTCTGTCCTTGTAATTTCAGGGCCTCTGGATCAAATGCTTGTAAGAGCCCAGGTCTCAGAGCCAGGGAGCTGGAAGGCCTGTGGTTCCTCTTCCAGAGCAGGCAGCTGGACTTGAACAAAGACAAGGAGTGCAGAATGTTTTTCCTTATGTGAGAACGAGAGAGTCCCAGGGAGCTCCCTGTGCCTCGGCTGGCTGGCTGACGTCCGACACACCAGAAAGATCGCCAGAAAAGTGATCTGATGGGCCAACAGAGACAGCAGGCCTACTTTCAATGTTAGGGTTTCAATGTTGAAACCATATGTCTTGAAGGCTCGCACATTCACAGAGCATCCAGCGACATGTGTACACACATGGGGTGATCTCCCAAGGCACTTCCGTCCACTCACTCGGCGGCTGCCACGGAGGAAGAGGCGAGAGCACTTCCATAGCTGGCATATTGCAGTAGAAATCATGACTGGATATCAAGTCCAGGGTCACTGCCAGCTCTCTTTACTACTATGTGACCCCAAAGACTCCACTGAACCCAAGTTCAGCCTGCACAGTGCTAAACTCTCCAGATGTTCCCAAGTATGAAGATTTAAACCATGTTGACACAGTGTACTTTCAATATCCAGATGTTTTGCTGTATGAAAAGATCCTGTTGAAAATATAACTTATAACTTGTTTTCATGGTTTCAGGTACTACCTACTGAGGACCTACTAAGTTTTGCAAACTGTACTAGGTGCTTTAAGCATTATTTCTAATCCTTACAATCATCTTTTTTTTTTTTTCCTTTTTGAGATGGAGTCTCACTCTGTCATCCAAGCTTGAGTGCAGTGGCGCGATCTCGGCTCGCTGCAAACTCCGCCTACTGGGTTTAAGTGATTCTCCTGCCTCAGACTCCTGAGTAGCTGGGACTACAGGTGTGCGCCACCACACCCAGCTAATTTTTGTGTTTTTAGTAGAGATGGGGTTTCAGCCACGATGCCCAGTCACAATCACCTTTCAAGGAAAATATGATTACCCCCCGTTTGGCTGTCCTTCTCCTTGTCTTGCTGACAAGGAGAGCACCCACAATTTTGTGGGAACAAAACTAAAATCGGAAGGTCCTATTGCCTCTGGTGGAGTCCAAGCACTGGCAAGAGCAGGAATGTGAACACAGGTCTGCCCAACTCCAACGTCCACTCTGCCTTCCTCTCTCTGAACCTGCTTCTTCACCAAACCACGGCAATAATGCCATCTTTGTGAAGTTGTGAAGAAAATAAAATAATGCATGTATGCATGGACTAGGAGGCCACAAACTCAAGGCCTATTTAGTCAATTTAGCAACAATGTGTATAACTCAGCCAGTGCAGTGCTTTGGAAAATGTGTCCATCGAAATCAACAGGCAGGGCTGTGGTCACCTGTGAAACACAAGTGCGCCCTCCCCAATGTCCCACCAACTCACTAATCAACCTTACCTGATTGGCCCTTAAAATTACATGTGTTAGGCCGGGCGCAGTGGCTCACACCTGTAATCCCAGCACTTTGGAAGGCCAAGGTGGACGGATCACCTGAGGTCAGGAGTTTGAGACCAGCCTGGCCAACATGGTGAAACCCGTCTCTACTGAAAATACAAAAATTAGCTGGGTGTGGTGGTGCACACCTGTGATCCCAGCTACTTGGGAGGCTGAGGCAGGAGAATTGCTTGAACCCGGAGGTGGAGGTTGCAGTGAGCCAAGGCTGCACCACTGCAGTCCAGCCTGGGCAATAGAGCGAGACTCCATCTCAAAAAAACAAAATGTTTGTTGTCAACCCTCCCCACCTGCCCCTGGGTATACAGAGCACAAGGACGAAGTCGACAGCAGGCACTCTGTGCTCCCGGATCCCAGGGAAGTGAGAAACACAGGCTGACAAAGATGGCAAGAAGAAAGCCCTTTCCTGATCCTCCATGTCCACACATTTTCCCACGAACAAGCCAGGGATCACCACCCCACACAAGAAAGCCATCTCTTTTTTCATCTGCATTTGCATTGTGGTAAAATACATGTAACATCAAACGTGCCCGCTTAGCCATTTTTAAGTGCACAGTTCAGTGGCATTACTACACTCACGTGTTTTGCAGCCATCACCACCATCCGTCTCCAGAACCTTCTCATCTTCCCAAACTGAAACTCTGCACCCACTAAACCCCAACTCCCAGCTCCCCTTGCCCCAGCCCCTGGAAAGCCCTATTGTACTTTTTGTCCAAAAGAGTGACATCTTCCCCACCCTTCCCAAACACGGAGAGCCTTAGTTAACAATTAAACAGGCGCCAGGACACCCCGTCTGCCCCGTCCTACATCAATTCTATGAAGGGTGAGGCTGTTTTGAGAAGCTGAGCATTTCGGCCTGTGTTGGAATATTCTGTATTCACATAAATGATACAGTGGTGTGATACGTTTTGGAAATAACTTTACCTCATACATTCTTCAACTACTGTTGGAGAATGCATCATCCTGGAGGAAGACTCGTGGGACCCCAACTCCTAGGATAGGGCAGGACTGTGAATAGAAAGCCTGAGCACAGAGAAACCTGAAGTGTGAGCAGAGGAGGGAGCTGGGGGCAGGAGCCTCTCCTCCATCCCATGGGATCCAATCTATCTTTCATCATAGGGTGAAAATTCGCTATTTCTGGATCCCTTGTGAAATGATCAGAATCACCCAACTACTTGAGTAGCAATTAGAAAACATATTGGGATTGCTTACAGTAGATTAGCAATATTACAAAGAAACAGAGGACCTGGGTGGGCAGGCTGGTTCATGCCTGGAATTCCAGCATTTTGGAAGGCCAAGGCCACCACACCCAGCTAATTTTTTTTTTTCCTGTAGAGATGGGGGTCTCACTATGTTGCCCAGACTGGTCTTGAACTCCTGGTCTTAAGCAATCCTCCCACCTCAGCCTCCCAAAGTGCCGGACATGGTGGCACTCCTGTAGTTCCAGTTACTCAGGAGGCTAAAGTGAGAAGATTGCTTGAGCCCAGGATGTGTAGGCCACAGAGAGCCTTGATCACACCACTACACTTCAGCCTAGGTGACAGAGCAAGGCCTTGTCTAGAAAGAGAGAGAGAGAGAAAGAAAGAGAGAAAAAAAGAGAGAAAGAAAGAAAGAAAGAACTAAAGGAAGGAAGGAAGGAAGGAAGGAAGGAAGGAAGGAAGGAAGGAAGGAAGGAAGGAAGGAAGGAAGGAAGGAAGGAAGGAAGGAAAAGAAAGATCAGAAAGAGAGAGAGGTGGGGGAAGAAAAAGGAAGGAAGGGAGGGAGGGAGGGAAGGAAGGAAGGAAGGAAGGAAGGAAGGAAGGAAGGAAGGAAGGAAGGAAGGAAGGAAGGAAGGGAGGGAGGGAGGGAGGGAGGGAGGGAGGGAGGGAGGGAGGGAAGGAGGGAGAGAAGGAGGGAGGGAGGGAGACCTGGTCTTCCAAGGCCATGTGTTCTATGGAGCAATAATTTCATGAAATGCTCAGGGAGAAAACACTCAGATGATTTGGGAAGACATTGTTTGTGGAGAATCACAAAACACATTAGCACATTAAAGACTTGTGAAAATTACTTTAAGATTTACTTGTCACTAGAATTGACTTTTCAGATTGCACCATTGACAGCTACTGACAGCCCATGAAACTAGGTATTGTCAGAACATACTCTGGAAACACCAGCCTACTTCTGTCAATTAAATGATAAATTTTAGAATTTAGAGCCAAGGTACCATTTTCTCTGTGGATAACTGAGTATGCTTTAAGATTTCTGAATATATAACTGAGCTCAATAGTCATCTCATAGATAATAGATGAAAAAAAAACACAACATAACAGAAGCTGTTAGTTGTCTCATAATATCCTTTCTTCTCTTCTTCTTTAGTCACGGAACCCTGATTTTATTTGGGGGTGGCAACTTGGCCAACTAAAAACTACATCTCCCAATCTCCTTTACAGCTAAGTATTGCCAATAACTATATTCTGGCCAATGAGACAGTACTAGTGGGGCTTTGGGGAGGGTTTCTTAATGAAAGCTAATTCAGTTGGGTAGTGACGCCATTTTGCCCTTTCATGGCTCCTTTTTTCTTCTGTCTGGAATGCAGATATGATGGCAGGAGCCCCATCAACTATTTTGGACCATGAGGTTACCCTGACAATAGAAGCTATGCACTAAGGATGTGGGATCGGAAAGGCAGAAGGGGCCTGGGTCTCTGCTGACATTTTGAAGCTGCCATACCAGCTCAGGAATGCCTACATTTAGACCTGATAACAAAACAAACACTTGTGTGTTTAAGTCACCATAACTGGGGGTTTTCTTTTATATGTAATGAAGCCAAATCTTAACTAAAGAAAAGACAGTCACTACCTGAGAGAGTTTCTACCTCAGGAGATCTGGCCAGCTTTCCAATAAACTTCCATCTTCCCAGCTGTTGTTCCAAGTGAAGCATGATCTATTACCTGATAACAAACAGCAAAATTTCCTCTCTGTCTAGGGATTCCTCCTCACCCAGAATCTTAGCCTGTGGCCCTTTCTCCTTTCTACAGGAGAGGAATTATGTTTTCCTTGCCAGATTCTTTACATGGTTATACACGTGGGTTTGCACCAATCTTTGCTTTCATGATATAAATTTCTCTGTAAATCTCATTCTCATTTTCTTGCCTGTTTGCCCTTTTGGATGGAGACTCTCACCACAAGGTTGCCAAGTCACTCAGTTGTGATCTTTTCTCCAGGTTCCTACCCTTTTTTCTCCATCTGTCAGGAATCAAGTTTCAATAAGAGGAAGTTTATTTTTGATACAGTAAATTGATGTAAGAAGGAAAGCAAAGCTATTTTGATTAGCATATGTTTGATTAAATACCTTTTCCAGCTGTCTGACCCCAACTCAAGAGCTCCTTATTTAATTCTTTCTATGTGCAAACAAAATGAAGCAAGGCCCACCTTAGAAACAAAAGGTTTTCTCACAATGAAAATGTCGGATTCTTCTTCCTCTCAGAAATAATGTCATCTAAGGAAAAGTTCATGACAAGTTTGCTTTCTTCTTTTAAGGTAACTTTTGTATACGATGATAAGTAAAATATGAGTTGAATTTTGTGAAAATATCATGATTCAGTCACTTGCTTTGGTCTTTAAAATAAGGATGGATGAATAAATAGAGACATAGATGAATTGATGCGTGTGTGGATGAGTGAATGGAAGGATGGGTAAATAGATGAATAAACTGACGGGTGGGTGGAAGAGTGGGTGGATGAGTGGATAGGTAGATGGATGGGTGGGCTGGTGGATGGATGAGTGGATTGGTGGGTGGATGGATGGATGGATGGATGAGTAGATGGGTGGATGGATGGATGAGTAGATGGGTGAATGGATGGATGGGTGGATGGGTGGGTAGATGAATGGGTGGATGGATGGATGGGTGGGTGGATGGATGGATGGATGAGTGGATGGATGGATGAGTGGATGGGTGGATGGATGAGTGGATGGGTGGATGGATGGGTGGGTGGGTGGATGGATGGATGGATGGATGGATGGATGAGTAGATGGGTGAATGGATGGATGGGTGGATAGGTGGGTAGATGAATGGGTGGATGGATGGATGGATGGATGGATGGATGGGTGGAAGGGTGAGGGGATGGATGAGAGAAGGAGAGGAAAAGAGTAAGTGAGAGAGAGAGAAATAGAGAAACTATTAGAATTATCAGATGATTGAGAGAAAATGTAGTTCATTTCCCTTTATTTACTGATGAGGAAGCAGAAGCCCAGGGAGACCAAGTCCATGGTTCCCCCAGTGAGACCTAAAATCCAAGATTGCTGCCTCCCAGTCCAGAGGTCTAATATTGCTATTTTGTCTCAGTCCTAATGGAATTAGCCAGTTCAAACTAATTTATTCTGCAATAGGAGCCAACGGCCAAATCTCCATGGCTCAACACAACAATGGTTGACTTCTTGCCTACACTACATGTCCACAGCTGTTCTGCAGAACAGTGCTCTGCTCACCTCAGCCAGTCAGAGACTTGGGCTGACAGAGTTTCACCATCTGAGGTCATGGCCATCTCCCCAGACAGTCTTCAAGTTCGCTGCTGCGGGTAGAGAGAACACAGAAATCTCCCAGCAGCTCTTCCATGCCTCCACCCAAAAGTGACCTGTGTCCCTGCCACTCCCACCTCATTAGCCAAAGCAAGTCTCTGGGAGGTTGGAGAAATGTAATCCTCCCTTATTTCCAAGAAGGGGAGAATAAAAATATTAGGGAGCTTGAGAAATGTCTTCCACACCAGCCCTGCCTGCAGTCACTATTTAATAACCCACAGGGCAGCTTTGGGAATGGTCTACACCTCCCATGTTTTGCATTACGAGGGTAGGGAGAGGCAAAAACAAGGCTCACTGCAACACCTTTCTCAAAATACCATAGAACTGACCTCTGACAGAAGCTTGGAAAAATCCCAGCCCGAAGCCACAGGAAGCCCTGGGCATCCTTAGTTCTGGCTCTTTGTCATCAAATCTGCGAATACTGAGAGTCAGATCTTAAGACCTTAAGCACAAAATACAATGGCCATGAAAAAAACTCTATTTGTAGAGCATGCCATATCACTAAGCTAGAAGGTTCTGGAGAATGTTAGACCTGCAAGGAACCACTTCCTCCCTTATCTCTTTTAACAGCCCCCATATAGCTGACTGATAGATATTATTATCATCAGTTACATATGGCAAAACCGATACTCAGAGGATTAACAAGAGTGGGCCAAATGCGTTAGTCACAATAACCTGGGTTACCTATGGCAACAAACAATCCTAAAATCCCAGTGCCTCAACATATGTGTGTGCTCTTGCTCACATGGTATCCAATATGGGTTGCACGGAATTCTGCTCTACAGCCCCGTTTGGGACCTAGGATGGAGGCTGTGCCATCTTATAGCCACAGCATCAAAGCACATGGCCTTCTCATCTGGGAAGTTGGGGGACACACGTCTCCTCCATCTCACGGTGGGAGAAAAGAAGGCAACCAACGATCAAAGTGCTTTACCCACACACAGCACAAGTCATCTCCACTCACTGCCTGTTGGGCAGAGTTGGCCGTGTGACTGTCCCCCAGCAGTGGCTGGGAAGTACACTTCTCTGTGTGGGCAGGGCAGGAGAGAGGCTGGCGACATCCACCAAGCCAGGGAAGGCAGCACAGAGCTGGGTCCAGAGCCCAAGCATATTAGTCTGTTCTCACACTGCTATAAAGAAATACCTGAGACTGGGTGATTTTTAAAGAAAGGAATTTGATTGGCTCACAGTTCTCCAGACTGTACAGGAAGCACGGTGCGAAGCTTACAGACATGGTGGAAGGCAAACAGGGAGCAGACATCTCACATGGCCAGAGCAGGAGGAAGAAGGAGGGGGTAAATGCCACAAACTCTTAAATAACCAGACCTCACGAGAACTCACTCACTATACAGTACCAAATGCTAAACCATGAGAAATCAGCCCTATGATCCCATCACCACCCACCAGGCCCCACCTCCAACATTGGGGATTACAATTGAACTTGAGATTTGGGTGGGGACACAGATCCAAACCATATCACCAAGTTCTCTGGATTTCTTTCCAATATTCCTATTCTGTGGCCGAGTAAATGGCTCAAGTAAAAATGCAACTAGGCTCTAATCCAAGGACCTTGGGCTGGTCACTTACCTACCTGAGACAACGTTTGCTCATTTGTAAATAGGAATAATAAAAGCTACCCCAAGGCCTATTGTGACGATTACATGAGATAATGAATATTAAGCACTTACTATAGTATCTTGCACATATCGGCCCTTAAATTAAAATTCTTGTTGCTGTTAGATTGTAGTTTTAAAGCCATCGTGACTTTTGATGTCATGAGCAGTGACGGCTACGTGATCAAAACATCCGCCTCTTCTCTGCAGATCTCAGACATTGTCAAAATCACCCTCCAATGACCCAGCTTTACTTCTGGCACCACCCTGGGACTGACAATTTGTCACTCAGACACAAAGAAAAACCTTCTCACGGACCCTCCAAGGAATCTAGGTTCTTATTATAAACCCTCGTTTTATCCGTTAATTCAGTACATATTTATTAAGCACCTCTTCTGCATGTATTCCCTATGCTGGGAATAAAATTTTAGAGAAAACAAACATAAATCAACTCATGGCATTTATGGTCTTTGTTTTCAATTTTTTATCTTATTTTATTTTTAATTAATTAATTTTTGTTTTGTTTTTTTTTTTAGAGACCAAGTCTCACGCTGTGGCCCAGGCTAGAGGGTAGTGGTGCAAGCATAGCTCAAGGTAGCCTCAACCTCCTGGACTCAAGTGATCCTCCTGCATCAGCCTCCCAAGTAGCTGGGACTACAGGCATGCACCACCAGGCCCGGCTAATTTTTTTTTTTTTTTTTTTTTGAGATGGAATTTCACTCTTGTTGCCCAGGTTGGAGTGCAATGGTGCGATCTCAGCTCACTGCAACCTCCACCTCCCAGGTTCAAGCAATTCTCCTGCCTCAGCTTCCTGAATAGCTGGGATTACAGGTGTGCACTCAGTTAATTTTGTATTTTTAGTAGAGATGGGGTTTCACATGTTGGTCAGGTCGGTCTCAAACGCCTGATTTAAAAAATTAAAAAAAAAAAAATTAGTAGAGATGGGTTTTGCTTGTTGCCCAGGCTGGTCTCAAACTCCTGGGCTCAAGCGATCTGCCCGCCTCAGCCTCCCAAAGTGTTGGGATTACAGGCGTGAGCCACTGTTGGGATTACAGGCCTGGCCCACTCAAGAGTCTTTGAAGAACCGCAAAGTTACCTTGCGGAGTCTTTGGAAATAAGTAGGCATAGAACTCACCCCTTGCAAGTGAAGTGGACTGGCAAACACTGCTGTCATATTCTGTACCCACACAGAGCACCGCTTCAGGCACACTTGGTCCACGTGATCTCTGTAGGTAAACCCTGCACCCTGGGTCCTGTGGTGGCCCCTGGCCCCTGCCTCCCTCCCGGGATTGCACACTCTCACAGCCACAGCAAGCTCAGCCAGCGTTCACTCTTCTTCTAGCCCATCCTACTTACCACAGTCACTTAACTCCGAAAAATCCTGGTGCCTTCTCGCTGCCTGCCAGGTTGTACTCCACTGGCAGGGTGGATGGTGTGCCCGCCTTTACACGTGGCTGGGAATCTAAACCCCACCTGGCTCAGGGCCGTGGCGGGGTGTCTGATGCAGCGGCCGCAGCAACAGCTTCCCAAGTCGTCAGAGAAGAGCCTTAACCTTCCTGGCTACACAGGACTCCAGGAGTCCCTTAGGAAGCTCAGGCTACAGCCTGTTTGTTCACCTTCCCCGTGATTCCATGAGCCATTTAATATCCTGAAATAAATCCCTTTCTGCTCTGCTCTGTAACTGAACCCTAACCAACACCGAGACTGGTATCAGGAGGGGTCGTAGGACTGAGTCTTAGGAATCAAAGTCTCAGCTCCCTCGGCTAGGTGGTGTTCAAACTCCTGGGCCCAAATGTATACGCATAACTTTAGAGAAATGAATTTCCAGATCCTCGCCTCCTTTATACACTCTTGCCTCAAGGCAAGAGTTCAAAAGCACACACTTTATAAAAGAAAGCACTAGCCCTCAGCCTTCCCAAACTTACTCCACGAGGGTTTAGAAACCTTCAAATGCCATAAACACAGGGACAGCCTGTCCTGATAACCACGCAAGGCCCTTTCCAGCTTTCCCTGCCTCATGGTACTTTCTGATAAGAAAGGGGCCTGGCTTTCGGCCCATGTTGGGATGTTCTGAATTCAGGTATATGATAGTGAGCTGGCGAGTAATGACATGTGCTGAATAATGACCTCATCTCTGATATCTCTATCTACTGTCAAAAGAGGCATTGTTCTGCAGGAGGAGTCCTGTGGGGACCTGGGTAAGGAATGCTAGGTGATTTGGGGAAGAAAAAGAGGAAAGAATTGGGAGAATTGACGGACATTTCTATAACAAACGTTTCCTGTTCCCATCAGCTTAATTTTGTGATCAGGCTTTCCAGAGGTTACACCTATGAAGCACGAAAAGTAGGAAAAGAATCCAGGCAGAACCATCTGGCAGTGGTAGATTCAGTCATACATTTTTAAAATAAGAAAATTCCAGCTGGGCGGAGTAGCTCACACCTGTAATCCCAGCACTTTGGGAGCATCGCCTGAGCCCAGGAGTTTGAGACCAGCCTGGGCAACATAGGGAGATCCCATCTCTACAAAAAAAACTTTAAAAATTACCCAGACATGGTGGCACGCACCTGTAGTCCCAGCTACTCAGGAGATTAAGGTGAGAGGATCACTCGAGCCCAGGAGTTTGAGGCTGCCGTGAGCCGAGATGACAGTACTGCACTCCAGGCTGGACAGCAAAGTGAGAGCCTGAGAGAGAGAGAGAGAGAGAGAGAGGGAGAGAGAGAGAAAATTTTAAAAACTTATCATGTAAGTGAGACATTTCCAATAATATTTCACTCTTTGAATTAACATGATTGTTTTAGCAATGTTTATAACATTTATGTTGTTTTCATTAGTTGCATGATAACAACCATTGTAATCATGGCTTGACCCAGAAAACACTTTAAATTCCTAAAGTCTTTTGGTCACAGGAAATAAAGAACACTTTACAATTTCGATTCACATACATTTTTGGTTGCAGAAAAGGGTGATTAATAAATGTTTCAAGCATAAGTATAGGATGAACCTTGAAAAAATTATACTAACTGAAGGAAGCCAGTCTCAAAGGACAGCATACTGCATGATTCCATTTACATATAAATGCTTGGAGTGAGCAATTCTATAGAGACAGAAAGTGGATTAATGGTGACCCAGAACTGGGTGGGGTTGAGGGAGATGGAACAATTGCCAGGGTGATGATAGCTGAGGGGTGTAGGGCTTCTTTTGAAATAAAAATGTTCTAAAATATATTGTGGTCATGATGTAAAACTCTGAATATATTAAAAGGCATTCAATTGCACACTTATGTGAATTGTACAATATATAAATTACATCTTAATAAAGCTGTTAAAAATATACATTAGGTTGGGCACAGTGGTTCACACCTATAATCACAGCACTTTGGGAAGTTGAGATGGGAGGATTGCTTGAGACCAGGAGTTCAAGACCAGCCTGGGAAAAAAAGTGAGACTCCCTATCTCTACAAAAGAAACGAAAAAGCAATTAGCTGGGTGTGGTGGCATGTCTGTAACCCCAGCTTCTCAGGAGGCTGAGGTGGGAGGATGGCTTAAGCCCGGGAGTTCAAAGCTGCAGTGAGTTTGATTTCACTACTGTACTTTAGCCAGAGCAACAAAGTGAGATCCTGTCTAAAAAATATATATAATATACGTATAGTTATACATATATACATACACACACACACATACACACACACACACACACACATTACATCATGAAGGAATCCTGAGAAGAAAATGAAATGGAAATGTATGCTCAAAGAGTAAAAAGACAAACAAAATTTTCAAAAATTAAAGAGATTGTTCAAATATTTTTAAAGTAAATGATGATGGATAGCATGTCATCATAGTGTTTAGACTCCGTGGATACTTTTTACAAAGTTACATGACATTTTTATCAGAATGTCCCTATTGACAGTGCAGAGGTAGATTCACCCCGAAGCTAACGAACCCTAATCTTCAGAGGCTTTCACTAGCACAGGCCACCTCCAAGGCCTAGAAATGGCTCTTCTGGGTCACATATTTTAGTAAAATTTGCAAGACTAAGACCTGTCAACCTTAAGGATCAATGCCTCTTTTTACACTCCCCTTTGTCTTTCTTCTCCTCATGTGTGGTGGCATTGTAGTGGCCATGGGTGCTTTTGAAAGTCTACTAATTAAATTGGGATAAATAAGTTAGTTGGGGTTTCACAGGATGTATTTACTGGTGCAGTAACTTCCATATATGGTTATGTCATTGCTATCCCCTCTGGTGTAAAAATGATTTCTAGAAATACTCCTTCTGCCCATGGTCCTGAGGGCCAGAAGTCATGCTGTGATATTCATTTTCTGTAGTGACCAGCACCAGGAACGTGTGGACAGTAGAGAAGACATAAGGTTGGAAATGCACACAACCAGAAGCCAGTCTACGCAAACGCATAATAGAGATGAATCAGGCACATCTTCAATAAAAAGATCTCTTTCTTAGGTTTTGTCATGTTAGCTTTTTTAAAAATTCTAATGTTCTGTGATCCATTTCAACTATTTACACTTATCAGGAAATGGTGAGATGTCAAGTTAAAAAGTGGGTGAAGGCGAGGTCAGGAGATCAAGATCATCCTGGCCAACATGATGAAACCCTATCTCTACTAAAAATACACAAATTAGCCAGGCCTGGTGGCACACACCTGTAGTCCCAGCTACTTGGGAGGCTGAGGCAGGAGAATCACTTGAACCCAGGATGCAGAGGTTGCAGTGAGCCAAGATCATGCCACTGAACTCCAGCCTGGCAACAGAGCAAGATTCCATCTCAAAAAAAAAAAAAAAAAAAAAGGTGGGTGAAGGGTAAATTATTTTTCTAAATTGTCTTTAGGGGTATATACAGAAAAAAATTTGAAGACCACTAAGTTATCTGACTTGTCTGGGCTTGAAGCACAGAAGGTCTCATTCACATCAGAAGGGGACCTGGAGCAAGATGGCCGAATAGGAACAGCTCCAGTCTCCAGCTCCCAGCTCGAGCAACACAGAAGACGGGTGATTTCTGCATTTTCAACTGAGGTACTGGGTTCATTTCACTGGGGAGTGCCAGACAATTGGTGCTGGTCAGCTGCTGCAGCCCGACCAGTGAGAGCTGAAGCAGGGCGAGGCATCGCCTCACCTGGGAAGCACAAGGGGGAAGGGAATCCCTTTTTCTAGCCAAGGGAAACTGAGACACACAACACCTGGAAAATCAGGTAACTCCCACCCTAATACTGTGCGTTACCAAGGGTCTTAGCAAACGGCACACTAGAAGATTATATCCCACACCTGGCTGGGAGGGTCCCACGCCCACGGAGCCTCCCTCATTGCTAGCACAGCAGTCTGCTATCTAACCGCAAGGCGGCAGCGAGGCTGGGGGAGGGGCGCCCGCCATTGCTGAGGCTTAAGTAGGTAAACAAAGCTGCTGGGAAGCTGGAACTGAGTGGAGCCCACAGCAGCTCAAGGGGGCCTGCCTGTCTTTGTAGACTCCACCTCTGGGGACAGACACAGCTAAACAAAAAGCAGCAGAAACCTCTGCAGATGCAAATGACCCTGTCTGACAGCTTTGAAGAGAGCAGTGGATCTCCCAGCATGGAGGTTGAGATCTGAGAATGGACAGACTGCCTGCTCAAGTGGGTCCCTGACCCCTGAGTAGCCTAACTGGGAGACATCCCCCACCAGGTGCAGACTGACACCCCACACCTCACACAGTGGGGTACACCCCTGAGACGAAGCTTCCAGAGCAAGAATCAGACAGGAACTCTCGCTGTTCAGCAATATTCTAACTTCTGCAGCCTCCGCTGCTGATACCCAGGCAAACAGGGTCTGGAGTGGACCTCAAGCAATCTCCAACAGACCTACAGCTGAGGGTCCTGACTGTTAGAAGGAAAACTAACAAACAGAAAGGACACCCACACCAAAACCCCATCAGTACATCACCATCATCAAAGACCAAAGGCAGATAAAACCACAAAGATGGGGAAAAAGCAGGGCAGAAAAGCTGGAAATTCAAAAAATCAGAGTGCATCTTCTCCTCCAAAGGAATGCAGCTCATCGCCAGCAACGGATCAAAGCTGGACGGAGAATGACTTTGACGAGTTGAGAGAAGAAGGCTTCAGTCCATCAAACTTCTCAGAGCTAAAGCAGGAATTACGTACCCAGCGCAAAGAAACTAAAAATCTTGAGAAAAGAATGGAAGAATGGATAACTAGAATAATCAATGCAGAGAAGGCCATAAACAAACTGACAGAGATAAAAACCATGACACGAGAAACACGTGACAAATGCACAAGCTTCAGTAACTGACTCAATCAACTGGAAGAAAGAGTATCAGCGATTGAGGATCAAATGAATGAAATGAAGCAAGAAGAGAAGCCTAAAGAAAAAAGAGGAAAAAGAAATGAACAAAGCTTTCAAGAAATATGGGATTATGTGAAAAGACCAAATCTACGCCTGATTGGGGTGCCTGAAAGTGAGGGGGAAAATGGAACCAAGTTGGAAAACACTCTTCAGGATATCATCCAAGAGAACTTCCCCAACCTAGTAAGGCAGGCCAACATTCAAATTCAGGAAATACAGAGAATGCCACAAAGATACTCCTTGAGAAGAGCAACTCCAAGACACATAATTGTCAGATTCACCAAAGTTGAAATGAAGGAAAAAATGTTAAGGGCAGCCAGAGAGAAAGGTCAGGTTACCTACAAAGGGAAGCCCATCAGACTAACAGGAGATCTCTCAACAGAAAGTCTCCAAGCCAGAAGAGAGTGGGGGCCAATGTTCAACATTCTTCAAGAAAAGACTTTTCAACCCAGAATTTCATATCCAGCCAAACTAAGTTTCATAAGTGAAGGAGAAATAAAATCCTTTACAGACAAGCAAATGCTTAGAGATTTTGTCACCACCAGGCCGCCCTACAAGAGACTCTGAAGGAAGCACTAAACATGGAAAGGAACAACCGGTACCAGCCATTGCAAAAACATGCCAAAATGTAAAGACCATCAATGCTAGGAAAAAACTGCATCAACTAACGAGCAAAATAACCAGCTAATATGACAATGACAGGATCAAGTTCACACATAACAATATTAACCTTAAATGTAAATGGACTAAATGATCCAATTAAAAGACACAGACTGGTAAATTGGATAGAGAGTCAAGACCCATCAGTTTGTTGTATTCAGGAGACCCATCTCACACGCAGAGACACACATAGGCTCAAAATAAAGGGATGGAGGAAGATCTACCAAGCAAATGGAGAACAAAAAAAAGCAGGGGGGCAATCCTAGTCCCTGATAAAACAGACTTTAAACCATCAAAGATCAAAAGAGACAAAGAAGGCCATTACATAATGGTAAAGGGATCAATTCAACAGGAAGAGCTAACTATCCTAAATATATATGCACCCAATACAGGAGCTCTCAGATTCATAAGGCAAGTCCTTAGAGACTTACAAAGAGATGTAGACTCCCATACAATAATAATGGGAGACTTCAACACCCCATTGTCAACATTAGACAGATCAATGAGACAGAAAGTTGACAAGGATATCCAGGAATTGAACTCAACTCTGTACCAAGCGGACCTAATAGACATCTACAGAACTCTCCACCCCATATCAACAGAATATACATTCTTCTCAGCACCGCATTGCACTTATTCCAAAATTAACCACATAATTGGAAGTAAAGCACTCCTCAGCAAATGTACAAGAACAGAAATTATAACAAAGTGTCTCTCAGACCACAGTGCAATCAAACTAGAACTCAGGACTAAGAAACACATCAGAAGGGGGACCCTGGTGCTCTGTAGCAAAAGGTGACACAACAGCTGCTTGAACTCTGCTTTCAGAGTTGGGGTTATAGGAGTCAAGTGATAAGTGGAGTTTTGGCTCATGTGCTTCTCATGATGTACCTTGTAAGTCTATAAACTTATCCTGTAGCATTTCCTGGGTTTCCGAATGCAGAGCATTCTCTATGCAGAAACTCTATGAATGCATGCAGAAATACCCCAGCTACAGCATCCCCACACTCATCCCTGGCCCAGGAAGTGAGGACTATTTAGGTAAGAAGGATCAAGTGGGAAACCCTGAAACCACTTCTTCCTAACAAGAGTTATCAAAAGCAACATCACATCCCTGAATGAACTGCCAAAGACTTGAAAGATGTAGAGATGGCTGGGCATGGTGGCTCATGCCTGTCCTCCCTGTTTCCCTTAACATTTTATATTGGATGTGTTTTATATAAGATGTGACTTTATAATTAGGTCTATGGGTTATAAGACATCAATGTAGGATTATGACTGAACTCGAATGAACACCAGGACAGAATCTAGAACATAGAACCTCCGTGAGACACAGGATGCAGTGGCTCATGGTACTTCCCCCTTTTGGGAAGAAAGTGAATTCCATTTTTTATGGCATGGGGAATCATTGCCATTTGGAAGTTTACGTATGAGAAGAGGGGAGTGTATGGGAGTTGAGTAACCAGGCAGAGGACTGTGATGTGCACTGAGGATTGAGTCACCAGCAACCATGCATCATCCTAGCATGCCTTCATGTATTATAGGAGCTGGGACGCTAGAGTTTTTACTTTATTTCCCCAACTCCCTTGCATCTAGGGTGCTACAGAGATTTAGATTCCACTATTCAGGAGAATTAGTGCAAGATTAGGAAGATATGTTTCTAATATTCTGCTGACAAGCACCATTGTGCAGGTACCTGGTTTCTCTCTGAAAGCGTGAGAAGAGGTCTCAGTGTCTAGTGACTGGCTTTGTGGAGTACGACAGCACTGCCCAGGGAACCTATTTGCTGGTGTGGGTTATACGAGAGGTGTCACAGTTGTGGAGTACGACAGCACTGCCCAGGGAACCTATTTGCTGGTGTGGGTTATACCAGGGCTGTCACGGTTGTGGAGCTGGCAGCACTAGCAGCAGCTTTCTGCTTGGGGGAGTTTCTTGACTATATCAATCGCCTGTCATGGTGGTTTCCAACCCCGGCAGGTGGCATGGTTCTGGAGCTAGCAGCTGTGGCCACCGTTTCCCTGCGCCACTGGTGTCTGCTGAACTCGAGGAGGGGCATTAGTTTCTTTAGTTCTTCAGGGTGGCTTTGGGTCATGCTCTTAAAAGATCAGTCTGGAATCTGATCCTTCAGTCTTCCCAAAGAGTCTGTAAACCACTTAATATCCTGCCGCAAATCCCTTTCTGCTTAAACTAACTAGATTGAATTCCGTTCTCTGCAAGCCAGCCTGGGCGATAGACCACAGAACCCACTGCGCTGTTCCTCTCCCTGCGGATTCTTTTTTCCCTAAACCAAGTCACTACACGTGGATCTAGAATATATTATTTATTCTTCTCGGCCAAACCACAGGCTTTCCCTTTTAAAAAATCTACTTGAGATTTACCCTCCGTGAAGCCATTTCAGATGAGGTCAAAAACGCTTCTCACTTCCTCTGCAACTGTGACCCAGACACTTTAGTAGGCTTATTGGGGGCTCTAAGACCATTAATCGGTTTCAGAACCGAAGTCCCTGTGCCTCCCGTGGGAAGCACTTTTCACATAAAGTAAAAAGTCCTGTGACCATAGCAGGGCAGACGAGGCCTTAAACACTGCAGTTTAAGGCTGGGATGGCAAAAGACGCGACCACTTATTCCTCTAGTCTTTCCAGCTCTCTCTCTTCTGCTTCCTTCTCTCTCCCGTTCTCAGGACACCCGGCCATTGCCTCTGAGGCTGGATGGGGGCTGAGCACGCCCGCAAGGACATTCGTTCAGGGGAGGACGCCCGAACCTGTCAACAAAGCATCCCCACCTGCAGGAGGCCTGGAGCCCAGCACAGCCCCCCAGGCCTGCCCGGGTCCCCAACACGCAGGTGCTCCAGCGACACCGCCCCCTGAAGGCTGCCCCGGCCCTGCGCCCCGCGCTCTCACCGGCGTTGACTCCACTTCGCCGCTGCGCACTTTCCACTCGGCCTCCAGCGCTGGCAAATCAGGACACAAACACAAACGCACCGACGGCTTACAAGAAACACTTTTCTTTCTTGCTTGCTTGCTTGCTTGCTCTTTTTAATTATACTTTACGTTCTAGGGTACATGGGCACAACATACAGGTTTGTTACATATGTATACATGTGCCCTGTTGGTGCACTGCACCCATTAACTCGTCATCTACATTGGGTATATCTCCTAATGCTATCCCTCCCCTCTCCGCCCACCCCACCACAGGCACTGGTGTGTGATGTTCCCCTTCCTATGTCCAAGTGTTCTCACTGTTCAATTCCCACCCATGAGTAAGAACATGCGGTATTTGGTTTTTTGTCATACTGAATGGGCAAAAACTGGAAGCATTCCCTTTGAAAACTGGCACAAGACAGGGATGCCCTCTCTCACCACTCCTATTCAACATAGTGTTGGAAGTTCTGGCCAGGGCAATCAGGCCGGAGAAAGAAATAAAGGGTATTCAATTAGGAAAAGAGGAAGTCAAACTGTCCCTGTTTGCAGATGACATGACTGTATATTTAGAAAACCCCATCATCTCAGCCCAAAATCTCCTTAAGCTGATAAGCAACTTCAGCAAAATCTCAGGATACAAAATCAATGTGCAAAAATCACAAGCATTCCTATACACCAATAACAGACAGAGAACCAAATCATGAGTGAACTCCCTTTCACAATTGCTACAAAGAGAATAAAATACCTAGGAATACAACTTACAAGGGATGTGAAGGACCTCTTCAAGAAGAACTACAAACCACTTCTCAATGAAATAAAGAGGACACAGACAAATGGAAGAATATTCCATGCTCATGGATAGGAAGAATCAATATCATGAAAATGGCCATACTGCCCAGGGTAATTTATAGATTCAATGCCATCCACTTCAAGCTGCCAATGACTTTCTTCACAGAACTGGAAAAAAACTACTTTAAAGTTCATATGGAACCCAAAAAGACCCCACATTGCCAAGACAATCCTAAGCCAAAAGAACAAAGCTGGAGGCATCATGCTACCTGACTTCAAACTATACTACAAGGCTACAGTAACCAAAACAGCATGGTACTGGTACCAAAACAGAGATATAGACCAATGGAACAGAATAGAGCCCCCCGAAATAATACCACACATCTACAACCATCTGATCTTTGACAAACCTGACAAAAACAAGAAATGGGGAAAGGATTCCCTATTTAATAACTGGTGCTGGGAAAACTGGCTAGCCATGGGTAGAAAGCTGGAACTGGATCCCTCCCTTACACCTTATACAAAAATTAATTCAAGATGGATTAAAGACTTAAATATTACACCTAAAAACATAAAACTCTAGAAGAAAACCTAGGCACTACCATTCAGGACATAGGCATGGGCAAGGACTTCATGTCTAAAACACCAAAAGCAATGGCAACAAAAGCCAGAATTGACAAATAGGATCTAATTAAACTAAAGAGCTTCTGCATGGCAAAAGAAACTACCATCAGAGTGAACAGGAAACCTACAGAATGGGAGAAAATTTTTGCAATCTACTCATCTGACAAAGGGCTAATATCCAGAACCTACAAAGAACTCAAACAAATTTACAAGAAAAAAACAACCCCATCAAAAAGTGGGCAAAGGATATGAACAGACACTTCTCAAAAGGGGACATTTATGCAGCCAACAGACACATGAAAAAAATGCTCGTCATCACTGGCCATCAGAGAAATGCAAATCAAAACCACAGTGAGATACCATCTCACACCAGGTAGAATGGTGATCATTAAAAAGGAAACAGCAGGTGCTGGAGAGGATGTGGAGAAACAGGAACACTTTTACACTGTTGGTGGGACTGTAAACTAGTTCAACCATTGTGGAAGACAGTGTGGCAATTCCTCAAGGATCTAGAACTAGAAACACCATTTGACCCAGCCATCCCATTACTGGGTATACACCCAAAGGATTATAAATCATGCTGTTATAAAGACACATGCACATGTATGTTTTTTGCAGCACTATTCACAATGGCAAAGACTTGGAACCAACCCAAATGCCCATCAGTGATAGACTGGATTAAGAAAAGGTGGCATATATACACCATGGAATACTATGCAGCCATAAAAAAGGATGAGTTCATGTCCTTTGTAGGGACATGGATGAAGCTGGAAACCATCATTCTCAAGAAAGATTTTTCAAAGGAAAACTAAATGAGGGGTGGTCATTCTAATAAATATAACGTGCAATGGTTCAACTATGTGAGAAATCATTAGAAAATGCAGAAAATGTGTTTCCCTTTATCTGCCATTCCCATTCCAATTCACTGCTTTTTTAAAACCCATTTATGCCATTCTCAGAAGGCTCCTCCATGAGCAATATCGTCCAACTTCGACAGCAGTGTCAACCACTTTAGAAAATGAAGAGAGATAATAATTGGCAATTAACAACATCATCTACATTTTAATACATTTTACAAAACTAAAATAAAAATGCAAGGCAAACTAGTTGGTCAACTGTCGTTTGTGTCATTTCCAAAATGACGCCAAAGTCTATGTGTCATTTCCAAAAACTCAATATTCTTTGAGTAATAAAACCAATGCTTTCTCTAACAACTTGTGTGACGTGCCCCCGAATCAACATTTAAGATGTGGAACTAAAACATAACCTGAAGAGATTCCTTAATGGGAAGGTTGGCAACCTTGCCAAGGACATAGACTTGTTCCTGTTCTGACTTCAACTGGTCTTTCCTTTAATGAATGGATTGCATTACACACCTTTTTGTTATGTTTTGCATTCACCTATGCAAAAAATGCTTGTTTCACTAGGAACCAACCATATATTAAAAGAATGTAAACCTATTCTGGTGATAAACGAGAAAAGCTGCATGTGTAGACATGCTCAGCATACTTCTCATTGGCCACTGGGTCAATGTTGAGAACTCCCAAAAGAAGTCCCCACCTACATGGCAAAGCTGATGGAGCCGACAAACCGGGAACATCGTAAGTACTAACCATCCTGCAGTATATTCTCTCTTACAAGACGTTGGAAAAACAAACAATGGGCATCTAGAATGACAATACCTTCCTACTCCTCCTGCAATTGTATCTTTTTTTAAAGAAAGACAAATGCTGAAAACCATTGGAAAGGCATGCAGAATTGTATACAAAGGTCACATTCAGCCAGAAGAGGTGCTCCCAATTATGTTTACTTAAAGGCAGAGGTCCAGACACATTTTTGGTATCCTCATTTTAAAAAAAAGTTGCAGTCCTTAAAATTTGGTAAGCTTCTGTGAACTAAAAGTATCTTTACTGCTACCCAAAATACGTACATATGTGCATGTTTAAAATCCCTTCTCTTCATCATTTTCAGAGACGCTATTTCAATTTCCTGCCCTGAAACATGTGGAATTTCATTTTAAACAAAAATCTCCTTTCAGGGACTTGCAGGCTCGGTGTGGCTGATTGGTGCTGGAGGCCACTCAGGACCCAGTTTCTCACCTTGCCACACGTGAGCTCAGACGGAGCAAGTGCCGTGCAGAGTGAGCTCTTGCTCTTCAACTCAGATGGTAGCCAGAAGCCTGGGCCATGTCTTCCACATTCTCTATAGCTGCCACATGGTTCCTGTGTTATCTTTTTTTTTTTTTTTTTTTTAAAGGCAGGGTCTCACTCTATTGCCCAGGCCGGAGTGCAGTGGCGTCAATCATAGCTCTCTGCAGCCTCAACCTCCTGATCTCAAGCTATCCTCTTGCCTTGGCCTCCCAAAGTCCTGGAATTACAGGCGTGAGCCACCACACCCAGCCCATATCATCATTATAATACACACAGGGATTAATATACACACAGGGATCCCAGGAACAAACAAGAGCTAGTACATGTAGAGCATATTCTATGTGCCAGGAGTGTATTAGTACATGGAATCTCTCACATATTCTATGTGCCAGGAATGTATTAGTACATGGAATCTCTCACAGCTTTCTCGAAGTAGGGACTGAAATTGCCTCCATTTTCCACCTGAGTACACTGAGGCTTATAGATGATAGTTACTGGGTCCAAGGTAAATGAGCCCCGGGGTCCAACCCGGCACCATTATGCTTAGCATTATATTGTTTTCTTTTTATAACTGCCTTTAATTAACTAATCAGGCACATTATTCTTCCCTTAGACCTGTATGTAGTCGACAGTCAGTAAATGTGAAATAAGGATGATGGTTGCAAAGCCAAATAACACCAATGTGCTCAGATAAAAGAGTTTTTAAAATTTAGTTCATACTGAAGACCTTTCTACAGTGAGTTATTTCCAGAGTTTTACAATTAACTTATAAATTTAGACTATAGGCCAGGCGCGGTGGCTCATACCTGTAATCCCAGCACTTTGGGAGGCCGAAGTGGGCAGATCACTTGAGGTCAGGAGTTCGAGACCAGCCTGGCCAACATGGGAAACCCTGTATCTACCAAAAATACAAAAATTAGCCAGGCGTGATGGTGGGTGCCTATAATCCCAGCTACCCAGGAGGCTGAGGCAGGAGAATCACTGGAACCCAGGAGGCAGAGTTTGCAGTGAGCCGAGATCACACCACTGCACTCCAGCCTGGGCAACAGAGCAAGACTCTGTCTCAAAAAAAAAAACCAACAACAACAAAATTAAAATAAATAAATAAATAAATAAATAAAATAAATTTCAACTATATTTCAACTTAACTCATAATCAAACATTTCAGCATTTATTTAACTATCTCAGGTTAAATTAAATCTAAATGGATCATGAAGTCTTTGTGCTTCCCCTGAAAATGAAAAACGAGGGCTACATAATTTTTACATGTGAAAGATTTAAGCTTTACAATGCCGTACAACAAAAAGATTTCCCATTCCAAGACAGTGCTCCCAAGGAAATTAAGCTTTCTTTTCTCCACCATGATAGTTTACTAAAACAAGCAAACAAACAAACTAAACTTTGAAAAGAATAATAAGTTTAAAAGAGTAGGAGAATGCATGAGTTCACGCTTTTATGTAATTGACATACCACAAAGGGGGTTCAGGCAGCGGCAAGACAGTTAGACCAGATAGTCTTTATTGCCTCTGTTTGGGTGGTTTGGATCTGTGTTCCCTCCCAAATCTCATGTTGAAATGTAATCCTCATTGTTGGAGCTGGGGCCTGAATCATGGGAGAGGATATCTCATGAATGGTTTAGCACCATTCCTTTGGTGCTATTCTCGTGATGGTGAGTGAGTTCTCTTGAGATCTGGTAGTTTAAAAGTGTGCGTGGCACCTCCCCACCCCCTTGCTCCTGCTCCCACCATGTGAGACATCTACTCCCTCTTTACCTTCCACCATGATTGGAAGCTTCCTGAGGCCTTCTCAGAAGTAGATACCTCTGTATCTTCCTCTACAGCCTGCAGAACCATGAGCCAATTAAACCTCTTTTCTTTATTTATAGCAATGCAAGAACAGCCTGATATACCTCTCCATTTTTCTAGCTTTTTATTGAAATATATATATTTGAGATAGAGTCTTGCTTTGTTGCATAGGCTGAAGTGCAGTGATATGATCTCGGCTCACCACAACCTCCACCTCCCAGGTTCGAGCAGTTCTCCTGCCTCTGCCTCCCTAGTAGCTGGAATTACAGGTGCATGCCACCACACCCAGCTAATTTTTGTATTTTTAGTAGAGATGGGGTTTTGCCATGTTGCCCAGGCTGGTTTCAAACTCCTGACCTCAGGTGATCCACCCATCTGGGCCTCCCAAAGTGCTGGGATTATAGGTGTGAGCCACCATGCCCAGCCAAAAAATATATAAAAAGTAGAGAGAATATTGCAATAATTCCTCCTATAGCCTTCACACAATTCAACAGTTATCACTACATTGTCATGTATTATTTATATATATAGCTTTATCTAATTCTTCCCTCCCTCAATTACCTTGAAGTAAAACAAGATACATCATTTCATACAAAATATTTCGGTAGGTATTTCTAAAATATAATGACTCTTTTAAAAAAAAGCACAGCTATATTATAATTATCATACCTAAAACAAATAACAGCAATTTTTTAACATCATAAAATTTCCTGTCAGTGTTTAAATCAATCATTTCATCATTTCTTTTTATGTTCTGTTCAAATCAGGCCAAAAGTCCATGCATTATAGTTGATTGATATGTTTCTTAGCACATTTTAAATCTATAGTTTCTCTTTCTCTTTCTTTTTCCTTGTAATGCATTTGTTGAAGAAGTCAGGTCATTTGTACCATAGTGTTTTCTATGATCTGAATTTGCTGATTGTATGCTGGTGATGTCATTTAAAAGTCCCCTGTACTTCATGTAAGCTGATAATTATATATAGGTCCTTGATAAGGTTCACTGTAACCTCTTCTGAGGTTGTTCAGCTTTATGATTTGCCCTTCCCCTTGAAAAGGTGCCTCAGTTATGCCATTTCTAACTACTATGAATAAGGATGCCTTTTTTCTGTGAAATTCCTTAGTAGGGAAGATACACAAAGTCTTGCATGGTCTAATGGAAAGAGCACAAAATTTACAGCCTAACAAATTTCTGTGAAAGACCCACTGCCTATAAACTATGTGATCTTGGGCAAGCTATTTACACCATAACGATTTCATTTATAAACTAGGAACAGTAATGATTGACTTTTGAAGTTGTTACAAGGAGTGGCAAGAGAAGCACATATAAAGCATCAATCACATCATAATTTTTTATATGAAGTGCGGAAATCTATTTCTTGCAATTCTGGAAGCTGGAAAGTCCTGTCACGAGGCCGGCATCTGGCAAGGGCCTTCTTGCTGTGTTGTCCCATGGTGTGGAAGATGGAAGGGAAAGAGAGTGTGTGTGTGCATGAGAAAGACAGGGAAGAAAGAAATGAAAATATGAAACTTTTCATTCATTTAACCATGAAATAGTGATGGGCATAGAATTAAAACATCACTAGGACCCAATTATTAAAGCTATTACTCACATGATATCAACATTCATGAGTGCAGAACCCTCATGACACAATCACCTCTTAAAAGTCCCACTGTTGCATTGAAGATTTAGTTTCCAACACATGAACTTTGGGGAACACATTCAAACCGTAGTACCTACCATATCATGCTGTAACTTAACCTAAGTTCTCAGTTTGCATGTTCATGTGCATACATCATCTTTTTATCCACACAGTCATGCTCTTCCTGCACCTGTATTGCTACTTTCTTTTCCTACACACAATTTGAGAACTATATTTTTAAATCATCACAGATGGGAAGATTGTTTCCTGAAAACAGTCTTTTTTCAAATGACATCCCCAGAATTGGGACCATTTTGACCCTAACAAGCCTGCCCCTGACTTGAAAGGCATGCCTTCTGAGTACAGTGCTTTTCCTAGAAGCTGGTCTTGTCCTGGGAGAGGCATGTCAGTAGGCAGAGCCTCAGGTGGGCAGGATGGCAGGTTGTAAGACAGAAGGCAGGAGAGGACTTGGGGCAGGCATGGGATGGGATTCAGGCATGAGCAGCTCAAGAGCTGGGACAGATGGAGTCAAGGCACAAAGGGCTTGCTGGAAATTGGGAGCCAGGCATTGAATAAAAAGTCAGGGCTGAGGGTTTTGGTAGCTGGGTTGAATCCAGAAGGTGAGGGCCTGGAACCAAGACAGCTAAGCTCAATGCTGTATTGAGAGCCCAGGCAATGTAATGTCTCAGGACCCAGGAGAGAGACCTTCTGGGGACCTTGCATGAGACTGTAAAGCCAGACTGTCTGGGTTTAAATCTTGGCTCTGCCCCTTATAGCTGAGTATCTGGGAGCAAATTATTTCACTTCTCTGTGCCTCAGTTTCCCCATCTGTAAATTGGATGACTATAATAGTACGTTCCTCATGGGGCTGTTTAAGTGGGTGAAAACAGGTAAAGTTCTTAGAAGTGGTAGTTGGCCCATAGTGCCATCAGATTCAGCTATTTTCTTTTAGAAGTTAACCATTAGACCACTTTGCACATGGAGGATTCTTCTCCAAGGGTATGTCACAGGCCCTGAGCAGCCTCTGATGCTGCTGGAAGGGGAGCTTATCTTATCTCCAATCCAGGGGAGACTTGGCCTTGGTTAGCAAGATAAATTTTTAACAATGCGTGTTATTACCCTAACACTATGGAGATATCAACAATGGCTCTATTCTCTTCCCAGGATGTTCCTCTCCAACGTGTCCTCCTAACTCCATGCGGTTTTCAACATTTCAGTCAACCATTACCTCTTCCAGGAGGTCCTCCCAAGCCCCCAGGCTGAGCTGCCGGCAGCTGCCCTGTATTTTGTGTTATCAGCATTTATCTAAACACTCTTAGTTTGCCTGTTTCTCTTCCTCACTAAAATGTGAGTTATTATACTCAGATAATGCCTCTGTGTTTTTTATTTAAATGCTGTTTTCATGTTAAAATATTTCATGCAGAAAAAATTATATAACTGACGCTTAAGTACCCACCACCAAAATTAAGCAAAATTTGATAGTTTGTCTATTTGGCTTCATCTTTCTTCTTAATAAAAAAATAATAATGTTACCAAAGAGATAAAGTCTCACCTCCCCACTTCCCTCATGCTTTCCTTTTCAGAGGAAATGCCCATCTTACAGCATGGTTTTGTAATTTATTTCACACATATAAATTCCTGATCAAGATATACCATTGCATGTATTGGATCTTTAAGGTCTACGTAAATGGCATCAGGCTGTGTGGATACTTTTGATACTTGCTTTTACTTGCTTTTTTTTTTAAACTGATGTTTTTGAGATTTACTCATGGTGTAACATGTACCTTTTTTCATGATTTTAATAGTTGTATTATATTCTTTTCTATGAATAAATTACCATTTATTTAGCCATTTTCGTACTCAGGGAAAGTTGACTTGGTTCCTTTTGCTGCTTCAAACAGTGCTCCAGTGGACAACTGTGAGGATCCATCTTTGTGCACACAAGTCTGTGAGCTAACACTTGTCAGTGTTTCTCTGAGGGAAGAGATGACTCCACATTCCTTACTCCCAACACAGTGCCTGAAATAGCAAATGACCAGTCAATGTTTGTTGAAGGAAGAAATGAAAATATGAAACTTTTCATTCATTTAAGCATGAAAGACTGATGGGCATGAAACTAAAACATCGCTAGGGCCCAGTTATTAAAGATATAATTATAGCTATGCAGGAGCATTTACAAATGTGAATGGGCTGCTATTTCTTGGCTTAAACCACAGAAATTCCTATTCAAATGAATTATGGGGGAAATGAAGATATAATGCCAGAGAAAAGCGGTCACTCCCTGTGTTGACTTTAGCTATGTATCCAGTTCAGTTCTGAAGACAGAGCTTCAATTGTTATTGCAGATGAAACTGAAGGGCCAAGTCAACCACAGGGCTCTGATTTATGGCACTATGAGTTGCAAAGGGATCTAATACCTTGCATTACAATGAGGCCTTATTCACTTTCATGTGAATGATCAGGAGCTGGATCAGGCATAAACAGATACACTTTGCCTTAAGAGGCTACTTGGGGCATATGACGCCACATGTTGGAACAACATTGAGATCACTGAACTGCTTAAATGAAACATTATTCAGCTTCTGATGCTGCTTTAGAAACTAAATTATAAAACTTCATAACTTTGTTGTTTTCCAACTTTCCCAGGTGAGAATCTCCCACATGCAAAGATAATGTCAAAAATCCATCCATCTCAAATCATGGAAATACCTGTGCTTTCCTTAACTAAATCATTAGCAATAGAGATGAGATTATACTTATACCAATTAGATCCACTCCATAAAGCTAAGCAGAGAATTAGCTTTCCCATAAGTCATATGAAGGTGAATAGCACATGGGAAGGTAGATGCCTGAACTTTCCTCTTAAGAGGAAAGAAGCAAGGGATAAATCCTGAGAAGACAATCAACTGTGTCAACTATAGTCCACCCCTTTAACTTCCTGATATCCATACTCCTCTCACTCATGCCTACATGAAATGTACTCAGTGTAACTCCAATTCTCTGTGTAATGTACAGTCTTCTTCATCAAGTAGTTTCTCATGTTCAAACAATACACAGAAAACCCAAGAGAGTTGTAATTAAAAACCAAAAAATTTGAGTATAATATAGGAGGTCAGGAAAGAGCAGCATGTTTGTTGCAGTTTGAAAAGCTAAATTGTAATGATCATGTTTTTAAAGGCACTGGAGAGATGCAAAAGCAACAAGAATTAGATGAACTAAATTTCAAATAAGAAAGAAGCCCTTTCAAGGTAATCCGAGGATCACTGGCCATTTTTTTCCCAGGAGCATTTCCCAACTCCGGCCCCCAAAAGAGGTACTAGGCTGGGGTAAGGAGATGCCATGAGAGCTTTTGGCAGTTGCATCAAACCAGCCCAAAGAACTGGAAGTGAGAGAGGGCCAAATGCAAGGCTGGCTTTCCTCATTTGTCATTGGCTGAATGCAGGGGTGGTGTAGAAGACTGGGGAGTTTGGCCAGAAAGATAGAATAAAATCTTCCACAGTCTTGCAGTGCTGTGAAGATAATGTCCTGCTAGAGAGAAGGAGCCTGGAACAGGAAACAACAGGTCTTCATTACAACATGTTTATCAGATTTTGAAGCTACATCTAGCAGCAGGGGGAAAGAAAAACTAAGCTAAAACCTCGGAATGGCAAAACTTCTAAGGCTGAAGAGAGAAAGAATAGCTAGGCTCAATTCAAAGCCTAAAAGGACCACACCCAAGGAAGAGGAATTAACCAGAACTGAACCAAGTTTTACTAAAACTACAAACTAGTCCCAACCCAGCTCAGATCCCGTTTTCATTTAAATAATTATAGGATGCTACACAGAAGAAAATGAAGATCATTCCCGATGGAAAAAAAAAAAAATCATATGGAGCCAGTGTAGTTCTTTTACGTGTGAGCATACAGCAGCAAAGAGACAGCAAGAGATGATCAAACATCAAGACAGAAACGAACAACAGAGGCAAACTGACCAAAAATCCAGGGTTTGGAATTAGAAGTGAAAGATATTCAAATAGGTAACATTACATTCAAGAAAGTAGAGGAAAAGATGAACAGAAATCAACAGAAAGTACAGGGAAAGATGAATGGAAATCAACAGAGGATTAGAATCTATACAAAACAATCGAGTCAACGTGCTAAAATTGAAAAACAAACTGTCTGAAATTAAGAATCATAATTTCTTAATTTCAGGTGGGTATCATAAAAGGCTGGGAACAAAAGAAGTCCAGTTAGAGATAAATAGAAAATACATACACCAAAGCACAGAGAGGAAAAAGAAGGTATGTAGAGGACATAATTTGAAAACACAATGTATATGTAACCAAAGTGCCAGAAGAAGAAGAGCAAAAGATCAGAGAAGAAGCAATACATGGGGCAGAAGAAATAATGGCCAAGAATATTCCAAAATTTATGAGAAGACATCAACGCACAGATTTTAAAATCTCAAAAACCCAAAGCAAGATAAATCACAGAAACCACATCTACCATCCTATAATCAAACTACAGAAAAACCTGAGAAAAATGACAGTTACAGGAAGAAAAGACACATTACCTTCAAAGGAGCAGCAATAAAACTGACAGCCAACTTTTCAACAGAAACTGAAAACAAAAAGACAATAGAGCGACATCTTTACAGTGCTGAAGGAAACTGCCAACCTTGAATTTTATACCCAGTAAAAATGTTATTTGCAAATTAAGGTGAAATATGGTTGGACAAGATGGCTCATGCCCTGTAATCTCAGCACTTTGGGAGGCTGAGGCAGGAGGATCGCTTGAGGCCAGGAGTTTGAGACCAGCCTGGGCAATACACCATCTCTCCAAAAATAGTCCCAACTACTCAAGAGGCTGAGGTGGAAGATCATTTGAGTCCAGGAGTTCAAGGCTACAGCGAGCTGTGATCCCACTACTGCACTGCAACCTGGGTGACATGAGCAAGACCCTGACTCAAGAAAAATTAATTAATTCATTAATTAAAAGTGAAATAAAGACACTTTGCTGACAAACAAAAGCTGAGAGGATTGATCATCAGCACATTGGCACTACAAAAAAATGCTACAGGAAGTTCTTGGGTTGAAGAAAAATTGTCATAGACAGAAACATAAAACTGCAGCAGAGAACTGAAGAGCACTGGAAAGGATAAGAAATATCTGCACAAGGCCAGCTTTGAAGGAATGGATCCTGGTGCATAAGGCATAAGCTTTGTAATAAGTTTTGAACTCAGGAAGTGTGGGTCCTTCAATTTTGATCCCCTTTTTCAAGAATGCTTTGGTTATCCTGGATCCTTTGAATTTCCATATGAATTTGAGAACCAGTTTGTCAAGTTCTACAACCAAATCAACTGGGATTAGAATACAAATTGCTTTGAGTTGGTAGGTCAGTTTGGGAGGAGGTATTACCATTTTAAAATATTAAATCTTCTGATCCATAAACACAGGATGTCATTCCATTTATTCAGGTCTTTTTCAACAATATTTTGTAATTTCAATATATGTTTTTTTTTTTAATTTTGTAAGTTTATTCCTAAGCATTTCATTCTTTTGTAGCTATTTAGATTTCAGAAAGTGTGAGTCCTGGCCTGAAACAGTGGCTCACACCTGTAATCCCAGCACTTTGGGAGGCCGAGGCAAGTGCATCACCTGAGGTCAGGAGTTTGAGACCAGCCTGGCCAACATTTCTGCTAAAAATACAAAAAAATCTACTAAAAATACAAAAAATTAGCTGGGCATGGTGGCTTACGCCTGTAATCCCAGCACTTTAAGAAGCTGAGGTGGGCAGATCACCTGAGGTCGGGAGTTCGAGACCAGCCTGACCAACACGAAGAAACCCCATCTCTACTAAAAATACAAAATTAGCCTGGAGGGGTGGCACATGCCTGTAATCCCAGCTACTCGGAAGGCTGAGGCAGGAGAATCACTTGAACCCAGGAGGTGGAGGTTGCGGTGAGCCAAGGTTGTGCCATTACACTCCAGCCTGGGCGATAAGAGCAAGATTCCATCTCAAAAAAAAAAAAAAGAAAAAGAAAAGAAAGAAAGAAAAGAAAGTGTGAGTCCTCCTAGTTTGTTCTTCTTTGTAACTGGAATTGTTTCTTTTCTTGCTCCTTATTTTTAAGTACCAGTTGTATGTTTTTAGATTTGAGGTTACCATGAGGCTTGCAAATAATATCTTATAATCCATTATTTTAAACTGATGACAACACTGATTGCATAAACCAACAAGTAAAAAGAAAACTAATGAAAACTCTATACTCCAACTTTGTCTCCCTACTTTTTACCTTTTTTTTTTTTTTTGAGACAGTATCTCACTCTGTTGCCCTGGCTAGAGCACAGACAGTCACAGCTCACTGCAGCTTTGACTTCCTGGGCTCAAGTGATTCTCCCACCTCAGCCCTCCGAGTAGCTGAGACTACAGGCACACATCATCACACCCAGCTAAATTTTTTGTAATTTTTTGTAGAAACAGCATTTCACCATGTTGCCCAGGCTGGTCTTGAACTCCTGAGCTCAAGTGATTTGCCTGCTTTGGCCTCCCAAAGTGCTGGGATTACAGACGTGAGCCACCACACCCAGTCTTTTTAACTTTTTGTTGTTTTTATTTATATCTTATTGTATTATGTCTTGAAAAGTTGATGTAGTTATTTTTTCTGATCAATTTATATTATCATCTTTCTACTTAAAATATGAGTAATTTATACACCACAATTACAGTTTTATAAGATTCTGTGTTTTTCTGTGTGCTCACTATTACTAGTGAGTTCTGTGCCTTCAGATGATATCTTATTGCTCATCAATGTTATTTTCTTTCAGATTGAAGAACTCCCTTTGGCATGATTTGTAGGACAGATCTGGTATTGAGATTCCTCAGCTTTTGTTTGCCTGGGAAAGCGTTTACTTCCCCTTCATGTCTGAAAGATATTTTCACCGGATATACTATTCTAGAGTAAAAGTTTTTTCCTTAGGCACTTGAAATACGTCACACCACGCTCTCCTGGCCCGTAAGGTTTCCACTGAAAAGTCTACTGCCAGACGTACTGGAGCTCCATTGTACGCTGTTTGTTTCTTTTCTCTTGCTGCTTTTTGGAAACTTTCTTTATCCTTTACCCTTAGGAGTTGAATTATTAGATGCCTTGAGGTCATCTTCTTCAGGTTAAATCTGCTAGGTGGTCTAGAACTTTCTTGTACTTGGATATTAATATCTTTCTCTAGGCTTGGAAAGTTCTCTGTTATTATCACTTTGAATAAACTTTCTGCTCCTCTCTCTCTCTCTCTCTCTGCCACCTCTTTAAGGCCAACAACACTCAGATTTGCCCTTTTAAGGCTATTTTCTTTTTTTTTTTCTCCTTTCTTTTATGATGTCTTTGGTGGTTTTGATGTTTTTGATGGTTTTGGTATCTGGGTAATACTGACCTCAAAGAATAACTTGGTAACTACTCCCTTCTATTCTTTTCCTTTTTTAAAAAATAATTTGTATTAACTCTATTTTAAATGTTTGGAGAATTAAAAAGTGAAGCCTTTTTGGGCCTAGGCCATTTTTGTGGGAAGTTTTCAAATTGCTAATTCAACGTCTTCATTTTCACAGGTCTATTTAGGTTATCTATTTCTTCTTGATTCAGTTTTAGTAGTTTGAGTTTCCTAGAAATATGTTCATTTCATCCAAGTTTTTTGAATTTGTTAGCATATAAATGTTTATAGTATTCCCTTCCAATCCTTCTTATTTCTGTAAGGTCAATAGAATTGTCATCTTTTTTATTCCTGATTTTAGTAATTTGAGTTTTCTCTCTTTTTCTTGGTCAGTCTAGCTAATTGTTGATTTTGATGATCTTTTCACAGAAACAACTTTTGGTTTTGTTCACTTTCTCTTTTGTTTTTCTTCTGCTTCATTAATAGCCGCCCTAATCTCTATTACTTTCTTCCTTTTGTTTGTTTTAGATTGAATTTGCTCTCCTTTTTTCAGTGTCTTAAGATGGAAAATCAGGCTAGTGATGTAAAATCTTTCTTCTTTTTTAACAGAGGTATTAACAGCTATTAAATACCCTCTAGACACTGCTTTAGCTGCTTCCCATAAGTTTCAACATCCTATGTCTTCATTTTCACTCACCTGTAAGTGTTTTGTAATTTCTCTTGTGATTTCTTTATTGACGTATTGGTTATATAGGGATGTGTTTTTAAATTTCCACATATTTGTAAATTCCCCAAATTTTCTGTTATTGAGTTCTAGTTTCATTCTATTGTAGTCAGAGAACATACTTTATAGGATTTTAATTTTTAAAAAAATTTGTTGAGGCTTGTTTTATGAACTGGCATATTGGTCTCTTATGGCAAATGTTCCATGTGCATTCGAGAAGAATGTGTATCCTGCTGTTCGGTGAAATGTGTATTTCATAGACCTAGTTGATTTATGGGGTTGCTCAAGTCTTCTACTTCCTTGCTTCTTCTACCTCCTTCTGCTTTGTTGTTCTAGCCATTATTGAAAGTGGGATATTGAAGTCTCCAACTGTTATTGTTGAATTGCCTGTTTTTCCTTTCACTTCTGTTTTTGCTTCATGTTTTTAGGAGGCTCTATTTTTAGGTACATATGTGTTTATAATTATTACATTTTTCTGATAAATTTTATCAATTTAAATGTTTATCTTTGCCTGTAGTAATTTTTTTTTGTTTTACAGTCTTTCTAATATTAGCAGAGCTGCCACTTCATTCTTATGGTTATGTTCGCATGATAAATGTTTTTCCATCTTTTTACTTTTTACCTATTTGTATTGTTGGTTCTAAAGTGTGTCTCCTACACACAGCATATAGTTAGATCTTATTTTTTTATTCAGTCTGAAAATATCAGCCTTTTAGTTGGATTGTTTAATCGATTCACATTTAATGTTATTTTTTAAAGTTGGACTTATGTCTGTCATTTTGCTTTTTGTTTTCTACGTATCTCATGTCTTTTTTGTTCATCTATTTCTCCTTTACTGCTTCTTTTGCATTAAGTAAATATTTTCTTGTGTAATATTTTAATTGCTTTAATAATTTTTCACCGTATTTTTGAGTTATTTTCTTAGTGGCTTTTATATGATTTATCATATACACCTCAACTTAGAATCTACTTCAGATTTATATTAACTTAATTTCAATAAGATATAGAAGTGTTGCTTCTACATAGCTGTATACCTTTTTATCCTTTTTATGTTATTTATGTTATTTTATATACATATAACAATAATTGCACATATACATATATATAACAAACCCAATGGTACAGTTATACTTATTGCATTACATAATTTTATGTCTTTTAAAGAAGAGAAGAAAGGATAACAAGTTTATGATTATGAAGTTTGTTATATTAACCTTATTATTTACCATTTATAGCTCTCTTCATTTGTTCTTGTACATTCCAGTTGCCATCTTGTGTCATTGTCTTACACAAATACAGCTTTGTTCACATTCACGTCATTGGTACTGTTCTTGTCAAATATATTACATTTCTATATGTTTTGGCTCAACAATACAATTAAATATATATTGTTTCATACCACTGCTTTTGAAATAGGTTAAGAGAAGAAAGAATATTCATTTATTTTATAATTACATCCATGTCTTTTATAGAAATATCCATGTCTTTTATAATTACATACTTATATTTACTGATGCCCTTTTTTAATGTAAACTCAAAACTCCATCTAGGGTCACTTGTCAACCTGAAAATTTTCCCTTGAGTATTTTTGTGAGGGGGGTCTTCCAGCAATAAACTCTCTTAGTTTTTGTTTATCTGGTAATATTTTTATTATACCCTCTTTTTTGAAAGATTTTTTTTCTGGATGTAAGATTCTTGGTTGAATTTTTTCTTTTAGCACTTTAAATATGGAATCCCATTGCCTTCTGGATGCCACTGTTTCTGATGAGAAGTCAACTGTTAATGTTTTGGAGGTTTAACATTTTTAATATGATGCATCTGGGCATGGATATGTTTGTATTAATCCTACTTGGAGTTTGTTGGGGTTCTTGGATATATTAATTTTTTATCAAATTTGATACATTTCAGGCATTATTTCTTCAAATATTTTTTTCTGCTCTTTCCTTTCCCTCTTCTTCTTGTATAATCATCATGTATATCTGTACACATTATGGTGCCCCACATTTCTTTGAGGTTTTGTTCATTTTTCTTCATTTTGTTGTCTCTGTTTTTTATTTCACAATCTTTATGAATACATCTTCATGTTTGCTGATTCTTTTTTTCTGGCAGTTCAAACCTACTGTTGAACTCCTCTTGTGAATTTTCTACTTTGGTTATTATACTTTTCAACTCCAGAATTTCCATTTGAATCTTTTTAATCAGTTCTATCTCTTTATTGATATTCTCTATTCAATGAGACAGCATCATCATTTCTTACTTCCTTAAGCATGATTTCCTTTATTTTTTGGATATATTTGTGATGGTTATCTTTGTTAAGTCTTGTGTTTGGGCCCTCTGACAGTTTGTGTTATCTGCTTTTACCTCCCCTGTATGAGTCTCCCTGTCATGTTTATTTGTGTGCCTCATATTTTTTTGTTGAAAATTGGACATTTTAGATAATATACTATAGCCACTCAGAATACTGATTTTCCCTGAAGCCCCTGTGTCTGAAGATTGTTGTTCTTTGTTGTTTATCTGTTTAGTAATTTGGCTGGTCCATTTGAGTGAAGTCTACTTTTCCTGCAATGTAAAGGCACTGATGTTGCTCCTTGGAAAGCACAGCCTTGAGCATGTGCATAGTCACCATGGGATGACAGTGGTTTTAGCAGGGTTCTCTTTCACTGTTTGTTTACTTGATCTCTCTGTAAGCTGTCTATGTCTCTTGATATCTTACTCAACTGTTAGATTCTACTAATTGCCTGTTGGTTGCTCTGTTGTTTGTGATAGTGCCCTGGTGCATAAATTGCTCCACGGTCTCAGTCAATCAAGTTCAAGCCCCTTTGCAAGGATAGTTTTTGAGCTAGCTTTGAGATTTTGCTTTTGTTTTTGTTTTTGAGCCTCAAGAAGGCCCTTCTTAGATGTCTCTTTCCGTGGTTCTTTTTTTATAAGCTAGCTGATCCACAGTTTCACTTGTTGCTCTCATACAGCTTCCAGCCTTTTCTTCACTGCTTACCACCAGAATGTCTATTGTTTTTGAGAGCTCCCTTAGGCATGAACTTCCCCCACATTCTGTTCTAAATAAAGTCAGTTCATTTACGGAGAGCTTCAGAGTTCTCTGTTCTTAAGGCCCCCTTCCTGTCAGGCAAAAATCTCTCCCCACTGCTTATTTCTCTCTGAGCAACACCCCATCTTTATGAGCAGCATACTGGGCAGGGAAAGTAGCTTCTCTGATCTGTTTGCCTTGCCTCCCCCAGCATGAAACTTCTACCCAGTGAGTGAGCTGGGCAAAAGCAACTGGGGCCACAGTATTCTTAGCCTGCCACATCTGGGGTAGAGCTTCCACTCTATGAATAAGAGCTGTATGGAGGAAGGGAGCCCCTGACCTCAGCCACACTCATATAGAATTTAACCTATTCAACACAGAACTTGGAAAGATGTGAAATGCTGGTGGCCTGCCCCTCCTGGATAGGTACTGTAGCCCCTGACTGAGAGCTGGTGGGAGAGGAAGCGCCATGTCTTGGGCACACACACCTGCTATCATGATGAGCTGGTGGGGAGAGCAGGTTGTGGCTTAAGTTCCACAGACCCTCGCTCTTCTTACAGAGATTTAGTAGAGTTTCTTGAAAAAATGATTTGGCCGGGCGCAGTGGCTCACGCCTGTAATCCCAGCACTTTGGGAGGCCGAGGCGGGCGGATCACAAGGTCAGGAGATCGAGACCACGGTGAAACCCCATCTCTATTAAAAAATACAAAAAATTAGCCGGGCATGGTGGCGGGCGCCTGTAGTCCCAGCTACTCAGGAGGCTGAGGCAGGAGAATGGCTTGAACCCGGGAGGCGGAGCTTGCAGTGAGCCGAGATCGCGCCACTGCACTCCAGCCTGGCGACAGAGCGAGACTCCATCTCAAAAAAAACAAAAACAAACAAAAAAAATTATTTGTTAATTCATGTAATACTCTTAAGACAACATCCAGAAGTTTTAAATGGTTGAACTTTTACAACATAATTTTAATTAGCTATGGTTGTTCTGCTAGGGAACATGTCCACGGAGTGCCTCACCCCACCATTCCAGAAGTGAGTTCATCATATGTGCTTATTTAAGCATAATCATGCTTAGGGGAGAATATTCAAGAAATTGTGTACAGAAGGATGGAGGAGGAGATAAAATTACTTTCATTTAATACCAATCTGTATTGGAATATGTTTTTTCCTTTTAAAAATAATAAAATGAGCAATTTCAAAGCAGATCATAAAATATCATGCAGATTCTTCCTTGTCTGGTGAAGACTTGCTGTAGGAATCCGCAGCTATCTGGTGAGATGTCTGACTATCCTGAGCCCGCCATGCTATAAGGAAGCCCAAGCCACATGGAGAAGCCCAGCTAAGCCAAGCCATCAAGTCATCTCAGCCCACATGCCAGCCCCAGACATTTAAATCATCCCCAGCTGTTCAGCTAAGGATCAGACGTTGTGCAACAGATACGAGCTGTCCTTGCCATGTCCCAGCCAAAATCTGACCCACATAACCTGTCAGACAAAGAGAATGGTTGTTTTAGGCCCTGCAGTTTGGGGTGGTTTATTACACTGCAAAAGATAACTGGAACTGAGGGTAACATTCAGAGTGTGTTCCAGTGATAGTTCTGTTCTCAGATTTGCTTCCTTCTCTTAGACCTCCTGATCAGCAGGTGGAAATTAAAAGAGCATTGTGAGATGCTGGAGAGATCCAGAACCACTTGCCATCAACGCTGGGGAATCCTAGCCAGTGAGCTCGCAGGAGTTAGAGCAGTTTTTTCAGTTACAGCAGTTACAGCCTCTGGCCAGGCCCCTCAATTCTGTACAGATGCCAGTTCCTACAGTTGTAGATGCTAAAAAAGGAAGGGATACAATGAGGTAGGGGGCTGAAGTGTTGCATAAGGTAGAGTTTACTTGGTTGCATTCACTACAGTCCAGAGATCTGGTGCCTTCTCTTATTCAGGTAATTGAGGTCAAATTACAATAAGGAAGTTGTTTGGTGAGCAAAGAATCAAAGCAAGGGGTATTCATAAAAATGCAAATGTTTAACGGGGATTAGATTCAAATAGGCTGGCAGACCCAGCTGGACAGAGGCACAGGTGAGCAGAGCAGGAGCAGGCATCCGTGGGCTGCCCTTTCTCTTGGTCTGCTTTCTGATTGAGGATCATCTGCAGATGTGTCCATAGCTTTCCCTGGGTTCACAGGGACTTCCTATCACCGATTGTCATGTGGAATTCAGGTACAGTATTGCCAGATCCTCTGACTTTTGGAACAGAGCTAGAAATCCAGACTTTAATTTAAATATTCCTGATTTTAAAAATAATGATTCAGAATGTTTGGAAACACTATGTGGACCCAATAAAACACATTTGCAGAATGAATCCAACCTGTGAGCTGCCAGGTTGCAACCTCTGGGTGAAAAGTTGGGTCTCCTTATCGTGTGTGGGCATGGCCAGGCCTGCTCACGGATAAGCCCCCAGCAGGCATCAGAGGGAAACTCCTGGGCCCAGAGAAAGGGAGGCAGCCCAGCAATCGCTCCGCATAAACCTCAGCGCCCCTCGCGCCAGGCTTGGGGGACATGGCTCACCGAGGAGAAGCGTTGCCTTCTATGGTTGTCTCTGCTGTTTCTGGGGCTGATGTGGCTGGAAACATAAAAGGCAGTGAGCACACAGTTCAGCATTCCTCCACACTGGCAGTCGACCCACGCCGCGCGGCCTGCCAAGAGCAGGGAGCTTGGGCACGGAGCTGAGAAACTCACAGGGACAAGAGGAGCCACAGCTGCCATCCACACCCCATCTCTTTGCACTGCTGTTTCCTACTTCAATGGCAAACAACTTAAAGCAAGATTGCACCAACGAGGCCCAGTTCTTGCCCATCTGCAATCCTGGGCCAGACTTTACGGCCTGGAACAGGAACAGGCGACTTTGAATAATCCTCACTCAGCGATTTCTCTCCCACCCCAGGTTTCCCAGCGTGCACGACTGCCCCCAAGGCATCCACTCTCAGCTGAATGAGCTCCAGGCCTTGCACCCACAATGGGCCCCATCTGGACCAGCAGCTTTGGCAAAAGACCCGGCTGTATCCTTTCCCCATATAATGACCTGATGGCCACAGCTCTGAGTTTCCAGAACAGTTTAAATTATGAATGAGGAGTTCCTTTATCAGATCATGATCAGATTTTCTGGCTCTGAAAATTTCTTCAATGGCCCCAGAAGGGCAGTTCCCACAGCAGAAAAGGCAAGGTGCCTGACCCAACCTTTGTCAGTTCTGTGTCCCTGAGCTCCACGCTAACCCTCCAGGAGTCTCAGCTTTCTCATCTGTGAAAAAAAATACAGCAGAGCCTTCCCAGCCGTGTTCTGAGTGTCTTCTAAGGGTCTGGAGAACGCAGGGAGGGCTACCTTGTGTTTGCTCACCAGGTCTCTCCTTCCCGCACCTTGAAGTGTTAATTACCGTCCCAGCTGGCAACTCAATAAACCTGAGCTCCTTCCTCCTAATCCCCTGCACGGACTTTATCTCCACACAACCCCCTCCACCCCCCAACAAGGGCAGAGTTCTGTTAAGGCCCTGGGCTTGCCCTGTGGTGTCAGGGCCGTGACCACCCACCCACACGGGAGCCTGGAGCCTTCCCCCAGCGCCTGCCCTGGCGGGGCCTCCTCTGTAGGTGTGGGTAGGCCTGGGAACCCTGGCCCTGAACAGCCTCAGAGGGCTTCGGTGCTGGAGTGAGCTGGGACCATAAAACTCACAAGCTCCAAGTTCCCAGGCTCTTTGTCAGCCCACGGAGCCCTGTCACCTCACAGCTAATGCAGGCAGTGGCCAGTGATCCCCTGGGAGCAGTTTAAAAGCACAAGTCTGGTTTTTAGAAAAAGCAGCTGAGGTTTTCGTAAGCAGCTGACAGTTCCACCACAGCTTCAAGCTGTAAGCAGCAAAGTGAAACAGGGGAAGGAGCGTCCTGAGTGGCGTTCTCACAGGAGATCATGTCCACCTGGGAAGCAGGGCGAATTGGGCAATTATCCTGCTCTACCAGGAAGAGAGCCAAAACCCCCACTGCCCCACAGCCTCCCCACGCCGGAGGCCAGCCCCACTCCGGCCGCAGCCCAGGCGTGACACTGACTCCCCCACGGGCCACAGAGGCTGTGGTCTCAGGGTTTCAGACTGCATTTGCTCCTGTTCACAAAGAAAAGGATTCCAGTAACACCAGAAGTTCCCTCTCCAAAACCGGCAGACCCGGAAGCCCTATTTTGAAATGTTTCTTCACACCCAGACCTCAGCCAAAGCAGGAAAGACAGCACTCAGTGGGGAATGAAAGGCTGGCCTTGTTCTGATGGGAAAGCAGCACTGTGGCTCCCCACAATCCGAAAATGCAGTTTTGATGATTAAAGTGCACATTTCAACAGGCTTTGTGACAGACACTCCTGGCGGCAAGGCCTGGGAAAAGGAGGCTGCCAGTAAACCGGCTGCCGGCCGTGTTTTCTCTGAACTTCTGGCCCCAGTGGGAAAGGAAATTAAAACTTCATTTTTAATTTTTAGTTGTGACCCATTGTGCTGCAGGGTCACGGCCGGGGGTTTAGAAAACCCAGCCTCGAAAGGGGTCTGAAACACTGTCTTTGAGGTCAGTTCACAAGCCCAGAAGCACCCTAGGCACAGCCTGGGGGCAGAATGTTTGCATAGGACGGAGACCTCTACAGAGATCCCCTAAATATCCCCGAGGCCGGGAATTCACTTACATTTGCAATCGACCTAATGGTGCCCACAGGACTTTGTCACTTGCACCCACACCCCAACTTGTTGGAGTTCGGCTCTCAAATTCTGCCATGCTCTTTCAGTACATATTTCTTAGAGGTCAGTTGATGAAATAACATGCAGAGCAACTAGTCCTGGCAATAAATGAAAGAGGAGGAATTGGAAAAAAAACACAGCTAGGGCCCAGACGCCACCACTGCTCAGTGGAGAACCTAACTTAATGGCTACGTTAACTCCCGGTAATTTAAGACAAAGCTCTTTGGGAAAGACCAGCTAGGGTCTCTTCTCGACATCAGGGAGGGAGTCTAGAAAATACTAGTGACCACGGGAAAGCAAACAGACCCAAAATGGTCATGTTGTTCCTTCAGGGCATTATTGTGGGTTCTTTTGGAAGAGGTGAGTTAGTTCCCACCCTTGCGGAGAGGTCACACCTACACAAGTCTCGGTTCCCTGCTCCTCTCTGTGGATTGGAAAATGAGGCTTCGTGAGGCCCGCTGTCCCGTGTGGCATCATCTGTGGGTCTGAGAGCATCTGCCCCTAGGTCGGCTGTCCCACTCCCACTCAGCACAGCCGCCACGCCAGGCTGCCGGGACCGTCTGAGCTTCAGAACCCTGTTCTGGAGTGAACGGAACATACTCAACACCCTTGGAGCCAAGCAACTGAGATGCACCATTTTCAATAGACTTCAGGGCACTATCAGAAAATGCTGTCAAATGATTCTTAGTTCTGTGTAACAAATACACAGAGAGCAAACGGAAAAGGGACCAGCCAGGGGGCCCCCAGCCCAGACAGCCTCCACACCCCACCTCAGATGTACCACCTCCCACCACTGCTTTGACCCGAATGCCCCCTCACTCGGCCATTCCTTCCTCCAGCTTCTGCTAGCAAACATCCCCTAGCGGGTTGAGGGACACTCATCCTCCTCCCAGGACACTGGCTGCCAAGATCTCCCCCTGCCTGCAGGCGGGGACCTGAATTGGGAGAGGTGAGATATTAGCATCCCCTGGTCCATTTCAGGCTTCAGGAGCCCCGCCAGCCGCAGGCCAACTTTAGAAGACATTTGTGATGTGGAAACAAAGCCGAGCCCGGGCTGGTCATCCCCAACCACTGGGGCAGCTGTGCCAGCCCTGCCTGCCCCTGCCATGCCTGCCACACTCCTACCTGGCCCAGGCTGGAGAGCATCCAGGACAGATCAGAAGTCCCAAATGAGGATGAATATCTGAAAATGGGCACTGAAAGGGAGCGGAATACGTGGGCACGAAACTGCATGTAGCTGTCAGAGCATTTGGAAACAACAGCGGCCTCGAAGCTCAGTGTTACATTTTCACATTGTGATCATCAAAGGGTAAGAAACAACTGTACCAAGAAGGACGAAGAGAACCTTGGATGCCACCTGTGTCAAGCTGTCCCTGGAAAGAAGGAACAGTGAGTCCTGAGGGCACAGGCGAGCGTAAACACGGCGCACCACCGTCATCCGGAGCCCCGCGTCCCTCCCTGATGTTCCACTCTTGGAAGGGAAGCTGGCACTTGGATACAGAACAACCTGCCTTCAAATGCCAGTGGCAGGGTTTGTTTTTACGTTTACATTTTATTATTTTGTGTAGAAAATCCTGCTTTGGAACGCCTCAAAAATGAAACTGCAAGGAAAAGCCAGTGAGAGGCAGGGAGGGGTGAGAGGGACTGCGCGGCACCCGGCGCTCTGGGGAGGAAGGCCTGCCGCTCTGCTTTCTGCATTTCTTTGCTGGAATTTATTGCTTATCCAAGCACAACTGATCATTGAGTGGGCTACTCCACCAGCTCTCCAAAAACAATAATGCCACATGTCCAAAATTCCACGGCTGCAAGAACCTTGTAGCCAACAAATTATAAAGAGTCCCTCTATGGTAACCATCTCATACCAAATAAATCCTCCCGTTGTCGCAGACTGGCCATGGTTCTTTCCATTTCTTACGTGGGCTTTGAACAGACCATAAATTCATTGATGAATTAGTCAGATTTTGACCATAGTCCTTTCCACAAAGGCTAGGCTAGGTATGATGAATTTAAGCCTAGTGGCCATGCACAGGAAAAATCGTACAAATTCCCTCCTCATAAATTGAGGATGAGGCATTGTGGGGAAACGCCCAGTGAGTTCTCGCTTACATCCAGATTTACTGATCATTTATTAGCTGTTTGAACAAATGGTCCGGAAAACATCCCGCATGGGTTCTGGTCCAGTGCACCAGCAGCTAACCACGACTGTGGTCAGGTCACATCTGTCCCCTCTGATGCTCAGATGAACTGGCTCTAAAATTAGTCTAAAATAGGCTTCTGGCCCGAGACTCCATGATCTTACCTTATAATTTACAAGAGGCAGGAAAAAAAATCAGGTAATATCTTGTAAGAAATGAGCAAGAAAGACTGAAGAGGAATTGATGATGGGAATAGCAGATGGTCCTGTCTCCCCTAAGGGGAGGGAAAAGGGATCCCTCTGGATTCTGAAATCAGAGTTCATCCTTTTTGATTTCTAGAGAGATTCTGCAGCCTGAGTTTAGCACCCCAGTAGGCAAAGAGGTCTGGGCTGAGATGCACACCATTCCCCAGGCTGAAAAGAGACCACGGATGGGACCTTTCTCTACCTGGGAAGAACACACTTATCACCACATCAAAACTCTCCAAAAGCAGAGGCACATTTTTATTAGTTCACATCTGTTCCCGTGGCGGATATAGAGAAACAGTGGGAAGATGCCGGGGGAAAGCGAGGTTCCAGGAACGGTCTGGGTGTATCAGTGAACAGCAGAGTCATTACAAATACATAATGTAATGTAGTCACAAAAAGGAACTTTTTTTAAAAAGACATGATACACTGGCTGCATACAAAGAGGCAAACACTGCAGGCTGGGGTGAGAACAAGACGTTCTTTATTCTGCAGATCCCAACCTTAGTTCAGCCCCGAAAGAAGACCGCAGACAGTTTGGAGCACCCCAAGTTCAGAGGAACATTGAGACACTGGAAACCTTCCAGAAAGGAACCACAAAGCTGAGTTGCAGGCTGCGAGGGCTGAGCAGTGGAGAGAGGGTCAACAGCATTAAACACGGAGTAAGTGCTGTGGCTGTAAGTCAACCGGGGCAAGGACGACCTAAAAATAATCCCAGGGCCTCCCCGATGAAGAAGGTTTCCATTCTGCCCAGGATGGAGACCTGGGCAGCTGCAGACCACACCCAGGCTCATGGCCAAGGAGCCCACGATATATTTATAAACTTGCAGCTTCCAGGGCCCATGGTTGCTGGCTTGCCTGTGCTAGGAATAGCAAGGTCAACTGTCAGGGACATTGTCCCACAGGGGGTGACAAGCTCCAAAAGAAGCAGCCCCCAGGGACAGGGGAATGAGCCCAGGTTAGTGTCAGGTGTGTTCACCGCTCATTTCACCCCTCCTCACATCCAGCCCTTTCCCCCTCTTTCCTGTACGGCCCTTCCTCCCACTCCTCCTTGCGAGGACCTTTCTGTCACACCAGCTTCCCCAGTCCAGGAGGACAATGAGATGATGAACTGGTTTCCCTGAAGGTGCGAGTAGCTCTGAAAATTCACCTCCGAGACGGAAGCACCTGTGCAGATGGAGGCACCAGTGGACCAGGTGGCTGGGGACGGTCCCGGGCCACTGTTCTCCCCTGTGTGAGCTCCTCGCTCAGCCTGGAGCCACCGCAGCATCAGGGACAGAGACCAAGGTCTGCTCTCTGCTGGAACGAGCCGTCTATCCTCCCCTTCCCACAACCATCCCAAGCCTATCCTTCCCTGAAACACACAACCGCTTGCTCTAAATTAAAAAAAAAAAAAAAAGATGTGAGAGAGTTACCTGCTGTTTTCTAGCTTTGAAATCAATGGTCTGAGAACAAGCGGTTTTCCAGTCCACTAACAGGATTGTTACTTGGAGCAGCTTAGGGATGCGTTACTTCTGACCCAGCTGGGAAACGCTGTCATGAGTCTATTTAAAAAATAATAATAATAATACTGCATTGGCTAAAAACAACCAAGGTCCAAGTTTATATGAAGTGATAAAATCAGCACAGAGAAAACTCCATGAGCCAGCACACCTAGAGGAGAGGTGGGCACCGACATCGTGGATGACTTACCTGGGAGCCCAGCTTGCAGGGTGGCCGGGAAGCACCCCATGCTTTGCTAGTGGAACTGAGGGCCTTAAAGGGAGCTTCATGTCTGGGAAAGTCAGAACTCTGAGATCAGAATTTTCAGAACCTGTGTCTACTTTTCTGCCTTAGAAGCCTTTAGAAGCACAAGAATTCTCTCATAATTCAGGCTTGGTCAGGAGCACAGGCCCATCCCGCGGTGGTCTCCCACCATGGAAGGGCACAGGAAGGGACGTCAGCTGACCCGAGCCATGAGTGGGCTGAGGAGGGAAAGCAGTGCAGCCGGCTGCGGGGCAAGCTGGGGCATGCGAGTGTGGATTTCAGCAACACTTCCAGCTACCTCGGTTAACCCCGCATCCTCCTGCCTTCCTGCAGTCCCTTGCCCTCCTTCTTCCACCTGAGCCTTTGTCTTGCAGGCTCTGGGATGGTGGGGATCCTCTACACCAGGGTCTCCTGCTCGCCCTTATACTAAAGCAGCAGCTGGGCATTGTCAGAAAGGCTGAGGGAGGGACTCCGAGAGGCTGCAGGAGGGAGTCAGGCCTGGGGTGGGTGAGGGCTACTGTCCTATGAGACCAGGAGCGCACATGAAGGACCCTTGAGCCCAGAGAGGACGTGGACTGCCTAGAGGTACCCAGGATGCCTGGGGAGGGGAGGCTTGGAGAGCTCATGGAGTGAGTCCCAAAGACCCCAGCAGAGACAGCGGGCAGAAAGCCTCCTGGGCCGTCTCTGTGGGGCTGGTTCACCCATGCAACAGCCACAGGGCGGGGAGGGGCTGGCCACAGTGAGGGGTGCACTGACCTGAGAGCCCAATGCTGGGAGGCTGGCTCTGGGCACATCACTGTCCCCTCACGTGCTCTTCTTGTGCCGCCGTCCCAGCAGCGCCCCATCTCACCAACTCCCACCTTCATGTGTGGCCACCCACCGAGAGCCGTGCCTGAAGCCACTGTCCTTGACCACAAAGCTTTTGGCTGATGGGAAGAATAACAGCACTTGGGTCCCCACACTGGAATCGGGACCGTCCAGAGAGGGAGACCGGGCACAGGGAACGGGAGCTGGGACACACTTTAGTCAAGGTGTGCAAGGGAGGGGTCTCCACCATGTGGAGTCACTACTCGGGGAGGACGTGGGCCACCCGGAGCTCAGTGACATTCCTCCCGGGAGTGTCCATCATTGGTAATGTCCACGACAGTGTCCCTGCCTGTGACCCAATAATTTCACATCCAGGGACACACTTCATAGACACATGCACAGGCACAACAGCGTCGAACGTGAGAGCTGCACAGAGCCTGTTCACAGCGTCCCCAAACTGCAAGCAACCCAGACACTTAGCGGCTACAAATGAGTAGAAAATGAACAAAGGAGCATTATAAGCAATGAAAACAGTGAACCACAGAGATGCACACAAGGCAGGCTCCATCTCACAAGCCTGAGGTTTAGAAGAGAATCAATCCAGACCCCAAGTTGGCCAGGTGTGGCAGCTCACGCCTGTAATCCCAATACTTCGGGAGGCCTAGGCAGGTGGATCACCTGAGGTCAGGAGTTTGAGACCAATCTCCCCAACGTGGTGAAACCCCATCTCTACTAAATACAAACAAATTAGCCAGATGTGGTGCACATGTCTGTAATTTCAGCTACTTGGGAGGCTGAGGCAGGAGAATCGCTTGAATCCGGGAGGCAGAGTTTTCGTGAGCTGAGATTGCACCACTGCACTCCAGCCTGGGCAATAAGAGCAAAACTCCGTCTCAAAACAAACAAACAAACAAACAAACAAAAGACCCAGGCAATATGACGCCACTTCCAGAAAACTCTAAGACAGGCACAATAAAGACCGCTACCCTGCACAGTTTAGGGGTTACCCTTAGGCAGCAAAGCAAACATCTACAGAGAAGGGAGACAAAGATGCGATTGCGAATGGCCCACGGCAGCCGCCTTCCTGGGGTGGGACACAGTTCTAGGGGATTCGTAAGGTCCCAGTTCCCGTATCTTGGGTGGTTTCACCCAGCCGTTCGTACACAGGAAAAACATAACAAGAAATGCGTAGACCTTTAGGATGAAACTTCAGAATGCTCCTGAGGAACACAGGGTGGAGCTGTGTGGATGGAAGGACAGACCTTACTCACCTCTTGTTAGGAAGACTCAGCATTAAAGGGCATCAATGGCCAGGCGCGGTGGCTCACACCTGTAAGCCCAGCACTCTGGGAGGCCAAGTCAGGTGGATCACCTGAGATCAGGAGTTTGAGAGTAGCCTGGCCAACATGGCAAAACCCCGTCTCTACTAAAAAATACAAAATTAGCCAGGTGTAATAGGCACCTGTAATCCCCAGCTACTTGGGAGGCTGAGGCAGGAAAATCACTTGAACCCAGGAGGCAGAGGTTGCAGTGAGCCGAGATCGCAACACTGCACTCCAGCCTGGGTGACAGAGTGAGACTCCATCTCAAAAAAAAAAAAAAAAAAAAAAAAAAAAGGCATCAATTATCTCTAAGGTCACTTAAATATAAACATCATCTCCATTTTTAAAAAGAGGATTTTTCTGGAACTAGACATGTAGTTTTAAAGTTAATACAGAGAAAAAAAGGAAGGAGCAAGAAAATTCTGAAGAGAAAGAAAAATGAAGAAGGACCAGCCCTCAGAGGTATTAAAACATATTCTAAAGGTGTTAATTAAATAAGTAAAACTGAAATGCAAACCTGTGGAAAAGAAGCAGGTCAAATGAATATGTGAAACCGATATATGATCAAGACTACATCTTAGCTTGGTGGCAGTAAAGACTGACTTTTAAATAAAGCAGGCCGGTGCCATCAGGCAGCCATCTGGAAGAAAGTAAAGTGGACCCACCCTTCCTAGAACGTGCTAGAGTAACTTCAAATGTATCACAGATCTAAACATAAGAAAATGGAAGCACAGAAAGCAGCAGAAAAATTCAAGGGCAGATATCTACCTTTACAGCCCTGAAGAGGGAGATCTTTTTAACTGTAACACAAAACTTTAGTAACCATTAAAAGAAAAAATTGAGAGATATTGGCTAATCTAAACATATAAAAATCAAAAACTTCTATGTGGAAAACACCATAGATAGTATGCATGTGAGATGATATTAAGGAATTATTGTAAATTCTCTTGGATGTGATAATGGTATGATGAGTGTATAATAAAATGTCTTTATTTTTAGAAGGTACACACAGAAGTCCTTGTTGTCCAGATGCACACACACACACACATGCCCACACATGAGCACACACACGTGCGCACACACAGAGATAAGGCAGAAGTGGTACCCGATGTCAATTCAAATTGTTGAATTTAGGAGGTGGACATACAGCTGATCATTGTACTATTCTTTCCATTATTTATTTATGCATAAGAGAAAGCTGGAAAATACACCATCAACAAAGTCAAAAGACAAATGACAAACTGGGGAAAAAATGTTCGTAACTCATATTACAGACAAGGGTTAATCTTCCTAATACATAAAGAACTTCTATAAATCAGGAAGAAAAAGTCTAATAACCCAATAGAAAGGTGGACAAAGGAAGAAATAGTTCACAGGAAAAGAAATAGAATGTATGAAAAGACCTCAAAGGAAATTCTAATTCAACTACACTGAGATAACATTTATCACTTATCAGACTGGTAAAATCCAAAAATTAGTCGGCACATTAGGCTGGTAAGGCTGTGAGGAAACAAACCGTCTCCTCGTGGCTGGTAGGAGGGCAGGGAGGTAAGATGCTGATGAAGAGGGATTTTCTGTCTATCAGAACTATCCGTGCCTGGCCCCATGACCCAGCAATCTGACTTTGGAGATTTACCCTGTGGATGCTCCCACTTCCGTACTTAATGACACATGGCCAAGGCGCTCTGTTGAATCGGTGTTTGTTACGGCCAAGACTGGCAACAGCACAAGTATCCATCTACAGGGGCCGTGTTAAATCACCTGAGGCCTCTCCACCCCATAGAATACCAGGCAATTATAAAAGGGGAGGCCCTATGTACAAAGGGGAGACCAACAGGAAGCCACCTTAAGTGCCAAAAGCAAGGTTTTACTGGTCATGAAAGAATGAAAAATAAGAATTTTCAAAATTATGAATATTGTTCCACAAGGGATGCACATACTCCCACCTCCCCTCCCACAAAAGTAATCTAAGTTATGTTTGCTTAGTAGGTATATCTGGCGGTGGGATTTGGACCTGAATGGGAAAAAGGTTTCTCAATGTCTATCTTCAGATGCCTTTTTTCTATTTAAATCGTGCTCATGGTTTGCTATTCAAACAATAAAATTTGATTTAAAATAAAAACAGAGAACTGTCAGAAAAACTCAAGGCTTTCTTTTGATTTTTGAATAAAGTTTCTTAAATGCTGGTAATACTTATTTTGAAGATTATGAGTTGTCGGGTCAAAAAATCTTTATTCTCAACATGTTACATAACCTCGGTCATCTCATATTGCGCAAAATAAAGAGCCAATGTTTTACCGGGTGAGTTTAGTGCTTATGGGGAGCTCACTATACCAGTTAAGAGCATGAGAACGCTCTCTTCGGTGGCAAGGAACAGGGGCTTTCCTCTGCGTGTCCTACCAGCCCTCCCACACTGCTTTGCTTGTGGAGACACTGCCCGGCTTCCCCCGGGGGCTCCTGGAGCTCTGTCTCGGTAAGCTTATACAATCGCCTTTCCAGATAATTCATAAACAAATACGGAGGTAAGAAGATCAACAGCGCAGAGTGTTGGCTGTGGTTCAACAGAGGGGGAATAAGCACTGCTCCACTGGGTCTTGTCCAAAAAACCAACTCAAAGCACCTCTCCTCCCCTCTGAGCCACCCCAATGCCGGAAGGCCACATGTACAGACTCCATTCGTTCTAGTTCTTTTCATAAGAGAGAAGAACCGAGGTGTTTCACATGCCTGTAACATGGGCAGGAAATGCTAGGATCCACATGAAACCCACCGCCCTCCCCCAGAAGCTCCTGGCTTTAGCACGGAATACTCTGCAGAACGTAGCTGCCGTGAAGATGATGGCCCTGAACTGCCACCCTCCTCAGCGAGGTGATGGGGTAGGGACCGAGGCTCGGGCAATCCGGCCAAGTATCCCTCCACCCTCCCCACATTCTGACACCCTACTGGGGGCTTTCGTGCAATTTGGTTAAAAGAAACAGTTGGGAAGAGACTAAAACACTCACTGAAAAGCTCCTGCAGCCGGGAGGAATGTGTCTGTAGAAGGTGGTGCATTTCCTTGGCCACCGTGGGTTCCCTGGCTAGCTCGAGGAGGAAAGGTCTTTCACGGATGCAGCGGCAAAGGTAACTCTGCCAACCCGGCAGGGGCCCATGGCCACTGCTCAGTGCCCACAGAGCCATTCTCTGCATCCTCAGTCCCCACCCGGAGGACAGTTTGGGCACCAGCTCCCTGGAGGGTCCACGCAGCCTCCGAATTCCCCATGAGCACCCTGTTGTTCCAGCCATGGTGCTCCCTGGAACAAGCCAAGCCAACCTCAACATTTTATTTTCTTCTTCAATTCATCCTCTTAAATTCTTTGACCTTTTCCATTCTGTGACTTTTGGCTTTTTCTGTTTTCCTTTCGTGAAATGAAAGAACAAGGCAATAAAATATTTCAATATGGAAAATTAGTGACTTCAGTTTTTCCCAAATCAGGTAATGTTAGGGTCCAGTTATTTTTCAGAGCCCTTGTGAAGAGAGTTTCAGGTTGCAAAAAGGTCTACTAAATAAAAGAACTATTAGTTATGATTTTTGCTCTCCCAGGACCAGACGTCTGACTGACTAGAAGCCACTTCATTCATCAAGCCAGCACTTTTTCCTCCAGAAAATTGGAGATCGTAATTGCTACTGACTATAGCTATTGACAAGTGGCATCCCCTCAACTGATTATGAACGGCGTGGAGGACACGGAGGACGACACGGAGGACGACATGGAGGCGGGCTGGTGCTTACCTCCATGGTGGGGCTCTAGCCACAGTGTCTTCTTCCTTCCTCTTGTTTTCAAGGGTCACTATTTCCTACCAATATAAAAACGCAGGTCCGGGGGGTGCCCCTCTTCCCCTCTTATGTGGTAACAGGCATTGAGTGAATGTGCCCAGGACTCAGCCTTCACTGCTGTTCCCATTCAGGTTCACACTCCTGCTTTTCTTTTTTCTTTTTTTTTTAGAGACAGGGTCTTACTGTGTGGTCCAGGCTGGAGTGAAGTGGTGTGATCTCTGCTCACCGCAGCCTCCAATTCCCAGGCTCAAGCCATCCTCCCACCTCGGCCCCCCAAGTAGCTAGGACTACAGGTGTGCACCATCACACCTGGCTAAGTTTTTTTCTAATTTTTTGTAGAGACGGGTCTCCCTTTGTTGCCCAGGCTGGTCTCTAACACCTGTCCTCAAACGATCTTCTTGCCTCGGCCCTGCAAAGTGCTGGGATTGCAGGCGTGAGCCACCGCACCCAGGCCACACTCCTGCTTTTGAAACAGCAGGCAAATGAGTGCATCTGTTTGTTGCTGAGAAAGAACAGAGGGATGATCTGATGAGTCTGTCTGCTCCTCCAGCCTCCCTTCCCCACAGGACCAGGTGCGAGAGCCTGCAGTACCCCCAAGGGAAAAATGACCTCGTGGTTCAGGTTTGCATGGGCTAGACCAAGAGTGTAGGCCCTGTGTGTGTGTGCGTGTGTCCATGTGTGGTGTGTGCATCTCTGTGTGTGGTATATTGAATGTATTGGGTGTATGAGAGTGTGTGTGAGGGTGTGTTGGGTGTGTGTGCATATGGGTGTGTGGTGTGTGAGAGTATGGGTGTATGTGAGTGTGCAAGCGTGTAAGTTGTGTGCATGTGTATTGGGTGGGTGTGTGTCTGCATATGTGTGTGGGTTGGGTGTGTGTGTGTGTATTCAAGTATTGGGGTGTGTGTGTATGTGTGTGTGAGAGAGAAGATCTTTCAGGTGACTGAGCTAAGTTCTGAATTACCAGAGAACTGATGCCAACGAATTCAAATGAAGAATTTCTTTTTTCATTGATTCAAGGAAGGCTTAATAGCTCTGGCAGAAACTCTCCAGAAAAATTTACCTTTGGGCAGACATGGCCCAGCCCCAGACAAGAAAGCTTTCAGCCTCAAAGAATTTGGCAGAAAGTTACGAGCAAGTGAATAAAGAAGCTGGAAATGAGACTCCGTAGATCACTGCAGCGAACTTGTTTGCTCCTGTTAACACCAGGCAGCGCCGGCTCTAGTCTTGACTTAGGCACAATTCCCCGGGCGGCGGGACTTGGCTCACCTGGCTTGGCAGCTGCAGGATTACATCCCATGAAGGCTTTTGTGCGCTTAAGTGACCTTTATGGAAATATCATATGCTGTCGACATCACAGGAAAACCCGTAGATTTATCCTAAAGCTATCTCCGTGCAGAACCTTGCCTGCTCCGAATCAATCCCATGGTAACCCTTCCTGCGAAATACAGACCCGCATCGAAGAGTCAGTTTGTCCTGAGTTCATGGTAAGAGTTTGTAATGTTCCCGAACTTCTGCCAATCCCCAGTGTGGAAATTCACGTGAAAGTAAGGACATCTTCCAAAGAATACGTGGTCCCAAACTCTTTGTGCCTGAATTATCAAGGTAATGCGTGCTAATACCCGGACTTCCTTGATTTATCTAATGACTCAACGCCAGGCTCCACTTCAGTCACATGTGCCCTTAGTTCTCCAAATGAGCAAAATAAACAAGTCTAAAAATTAAAAGTATGAAAGTGACTGTCTATCTACTCTGTTTTGCTGAGTAGTTAATTGTTATTTCTTACTTGAGTCATCATCATCATTAATTTTTTGTGTGTATTTGTTTTTTGCAACAAGGTCTTGCTCTGTCGCCCAGGCTGCAATGTAGTGGTGCAGTCCCGGCTCACTGCGACCTCTGCCTCCCGGGTTCAAGCAATTCTCCTGCCTCAGCCTCCTGAGTAGCTGGGATTACAGGCATACACCACCACGCCTGGTTAATTTTTGTATTTTTAGTACTGACGGGGTTTCACCATGTTGGCCAGGCTGGTCTGGAACTCCTGATCTCAAGTGATCCGCCTGCCTGGGCTTCCCAAAGTGCTGGAATCATAGGCGTGAGCCACAACACCCGGCTCATCATTAATTGTTAACAAACATTTATCAAGCGTGTGTTCTGGGCCAGGTACTGAGAAGACAAAGATGAATAAGAAACAGATGTTGCCTAGCATTACAATTACAATGGGCAGTGAAGGCTATTTTCATTCGCTCCTACCACAAGGCCAACGCTGGACAAGGTGCTTTGCAATTTCATTTATTCCCCAACAATTACTGTCAATTCCACTCAAAAAAATCTTTGTACAAAACATTGCCAGCAATATGGGAGTTAGTGTTCAGAGCAAACCTGCAGCCTTCAAGCAGTGTTTGGTACAGAGTGGGTGTTTGAGAAATGTTAGCTGTCATTGTTACTGTTTACTTCTTTCAATTGGGACAGAAATTACATCTCACTGACTGTCTCCTAGTACTTAGCATGGTCCCTGGCACATAAAAGGCCTTTAACTACAATGCCATCATGTTTTTCTCATGGACAGAGATGACTGATGTGAAGTCTCAAATTGCACAAAGTAAAAGAGGAACATTGAGAATTCATGACCCTCTTGATTGATTGATTGACTCCCCTTCCAAAAGCCCATGGTAGGGCAATCTTTTGAACACACTATTATGAGCTGGTGGCTGGGCGTGTGACACTGTCCACACGAGAAATGTGAAACACACTGTTGTGAGCTGGTGGCTGGGCGTGGGACACCGTCCACACGAGAAACGTGAACAGGGAAGGAAAAGCCACAGCATTTCAACAATAGTCATCACAGGACTGGGACTGGCCGGCAGTGAACTTCTGCCAAGGCACTCCTGAAATCTTTGTATTTGGTAACTGAGGTGGAGATGATTACCAACGCACCCAGAAAAGCAAGATCAAAGGGAAGTCACTATGAGTTTCTTTCTTCTCTTGGCAACTCCAGGTCTCATTCACCTTTGCACGGCCCACACCAGACAGTGTCTGCTCCTCATCAGTGGTTAATAAATGCTTCTTACACAATCAGGTATGAGAGAGGAGCGTGTCCATTTCAGTGCCTGAAAACCAGGCAACGATCCCCTAATATCGACTCAAAGAGAAAAGAGAGGGACCATCATTTCACTTACGCAAGACAACGGGAGGGAGTCTTTAATTTTATTGTGGCCACCACCCCGCCCGCCCTCCATCCATGAGGGAAGCAACACCCGAAGCCAAACACTGGGGCAGCACCTCAGCCTCGGACACTCCCTGTGTATTCTGTGCACCATCCATCCAGTCCTTATCAGACTGTTTCCCAAAATGAGCCTGGAGAACACGAATCCAGGAGATTATTCCACGGTCAACTCTGTGAGACACATTCCATGCCCTGTGATTTCAAAAGGTACATTAGCTGCTGAAGGCTCTGAAAAGGTCTGCAGCAGGAAACGATTCAACATTGCTCATAATTCCCAAGTTTATACAATTGCATAACCCATGTTGCTGGTTCTCTATGGCACTCAGCTTAGGGAATGGTGCCCTATGGGGGCGGCTTCATAATCTAACTTAGGAAAAAGCTGATAAACCTCCCTTTTCATGAAAAATGTGAAAAGGCCACATGAAAGAGATCCTTTACATGAAGTATTTTTCCCTGATATAGCCCACAAGGGCAAAAACACCATCCCTAAATTATTCTCTCCTCCAACATGTTGAACACGCTCATATTCCTACTTCAACGATGATGAAATGCTGGTCTTTAGGACATCTCAGAACTCTATTATTGTTGACAGGTATATAAGGCTTAACACCAGGTCCTTCTGCACACCCAGAGATGCAGACAGTGTTTGGTGGGTGATTTCCTTGGTGGATGTAGAAAGACAAGCTGGAGGGACAAGCTTGAAAGACTTCAAGGGGTAAGAAAAGTAAAGAGTTATTTCCCAAGTCACATCTTCACCAACAAAGCACTGTATAAATGGAATTAATTTTGTTAATGGTTTGACATTAGATAAGACTGAAAACTCACTTCCTAGGAGTTAACCATTATCCACAATCAACAGATCTTAAAACTGCACATTGGCTGCATCAATATACGGTCAGCCCTCATGACTCACAGATTCCACATATGTAAATTCTTCTCCTAACTAAAATTTATTGTAACCCCCAAATCAACCCTGGTGCTGCTTTCCCAGTTACTCGTGGACATGTGCTGAGCGGCAAAACGTTGGAGTTTCCTGACGTGCATGATCCTGGCTGACCACGCCACGCTCCAGCTCATGTGGTAAACACGTGTCCTTTCCATAGCCGATTGACTGCCCCATTTTCACACTTGTGTTGGTGGTTTCAAGTCCAGGACGGCCCCAATCACAGTGCTGGGCTATGCAGTGTTTCTGAGCACAGAAGGCGAGAAGCCAGGTGTGTCAGTGAAACTCCATTCAGGCACAAGTGCTGGTGGCGTCACTCTGAGTTTGATGTTAATGAATCAAAAACATATATTAAATACAGTGACTTTAAATAGGAACACACATAAAACAAAGTGTAGGTCAGACATGGTGGTTCACGCTTATAATCCCAGCACTTTGGGAGGCTGAGGCAGGAGGATTGCTTGAGCCCAGGAGTTTGAGACCAGCCTGGGCAATATAGTGAACCATCATCTCTATGGAAAAAAAAAAAAATTATTAGCCAGGCATGTGGTGTGCGCCTGTCATCCCAGCTACTCAGGAGGCTGAGGTGGGAAGATCACCTGAGCTTGGGAGGCAGAGGCTGTAGTGAGCCATGACAGTGCCACTGCGCTACAATCTGGGCAACATAGCGAGCCCCTATCTCAAGAAAAAAAACAACAAAAAACTAACAAACAAAAACAAAGTGCAGTGATCCGTTGACAAAAATGTGACCAGAGGCTTGCAGGAACCCAGCCTGTACTTCTCCTAAGAGCAACGGCTCATTATGTGCTAATTCCATGTTCGTGGCGACTTTGTAGAACATAACTACCGAGATCATGAGAATTAGGTGTTGTAATCTGGATAGCAATGAAAAAAGTTTCTGTTAAGAAAATGTCTTACGGAAGTTGAACAGGATGATTTCAAGAAGGTGACAGACTACGGATGAGTCTGGGTGATGCGAGATACCAAACCTTGGGAAGAAAACAGAAGCTGTCATCCGGCTGCCAGGCATTCCTCCTCTGCCCTTTCTGATGGGGCATGCAGGTAAATGTGCTATTTGCACTCAATCTGCAGCCAGTCTGTCAACCCTGTGTGTGACACCGTCTTCTTTCTAATTCTTTCTAATTCTACCCTCAGCAGTTTTTTTTTTTTTTTCAATTCCTAATAGAAACAACCAAATGATGCCCCAGCTGCAAAACTGTATTCCCAGCAGGGCGTCTGCCATGCTAAAATGTTGTTCTTTTCTTAGCTCATTTGCAGTCAAGATCTACTACATTCGAAACATCATGACAATAAAGTACAGCTGTAATCGCAAGCAGCTTTAGAAAGGTCTGCAGACATCAGCAGACGTTTTTCACACAGCAATCTCACCCTTTTCTCTAAGGAATTTCAGAGATCATTTCTGAATGAGGCCAGGCTCACCCAACAGTGGCCGCATCACCCGCAGCCATGCCAGGCCAGGCCATGCAGCTTCCACTGACTTGAAAGAGAACTGGGCAACATGGCGGAGGCTTGGGTCCACACAGAACAGACAAAGCTCCTGGCAACATCAGTTACCACAGCTCAGCCATCCTGGAGCTCCACAAACACCAGCGTGGACCACATTCAATTCTGTATCTGGCAGACAAAAAGTTCAACATCTACAGTCCTACCTCCTTCCAGTATACTCTACCTACCCCTCTTCACACACACACACACACACACACACACACACACACACACACAGACAAAACATCCTCAGCAACAGGGATCTTGCTTAATCTTTAATAAAATGCAAGCTTCTTCCCATGCAGCCATAGAAAAGAATGAAACCAAGTCCTCTGCAGCAGCATGGGTGGAGCTGGGGGCCATTACCCTAAGTGTACTAAGAAGCAGAAAATCAGATATCACATGTTCTCACTTATGAACGGGAGCTAAACAATGGGCACACGTGGACATAAAGATGGAAATAACAGACACGGGAGACTCCAGCAGCGGGGTGGATGAGAAGAGGGTGAGGGGCAAAAATACCTATTGGGTGCAATGTTCAATATTTGGGTGTTGGATACACTGGAAGCCCAGTCCCCACTATGATGCAATAGACCCCTGTAACAAACATGCACGTGTACCCCGGAATTTAAAATAATTTTTAAATGCTTAACCCTAATATAATTGTGAGGAAATAATTTAACAAATCCAGGCGGTGGCACATTCTACAAGACAGCTGCTCTGGACTCTTCAAAAATCTCAGTAACATGAAAGACCACAAAAAAGCAGGGGCTCATTCTAATCGATTTAAACAAAACTTAAATAACATGACAACCGAAAAAATACATATGCATGCCCCTAGACTCAGCCCATGAGCAGAAGGTTGCAGCCAGGTAAGTCTGATTTTGAGGTATATTCAGTGGAAAAGACACTACAAGAAAAGCACTTTCTGATCATCCCCTGCCCCCAGGTGTGGCATGCACAGCGCATGATGTGATGATTCTGTCGCTGTAAAGGGTTACATTCACGGACTGAAGGAGCACATTTTTCCTTTGAACTAAGGAAAAATCCGTGGGCGATGTTGAAGGCTATGCGGAGTGTTTGTGAGGAGTGAGGCAATTTCCAGGGATTTTTCTTCTACAAACACACAACAGGGGTGAGAAAATCAGACACAAAGTCAGGCTTCATGAGGCTGAGGAAGACCTTTTCCTCCTGTAGCGAATTTTCTGGAAGCCCTGCTGAGGCTACTCCCACCCCATGAACGCATCCAGTGCTTCTGGGAACCTGTGCTGATCTGTCGGGTTTGTGCTTATCTCTTTGCCCGACCAAAGGGATCCCAGACCCTGCCACCTTTGTCCAGAAGAGCTGGCCTTGGAGGGACAGAGACTCCGAGCCCGCGTCCCGGGAAGAAAGTCACAGGTAGGAGCTCCGGGCCCCCTTGCCCTCCCCAGCAGCCCCACCCACTGGCAAAGGACCCGGGTCTCTTTCTCCAAGGGACAGGGGGGTTGGGACAAAGAACAGACAAGACCCTCCTGTGGGAAAGAAACACACGTGAGGTTGTTGGAGGGTTTCCTTCCTTCTGGAGTTTTAACAAAACTAGATTCTGGGATGAGGTTGTAGCACAAGAAAGTGCTCCCTGGCTTGGCTGGGTTCCTCCTGCTCTCACTGGAATCTGCGTGGTAGCTGAGGGCGCTGACGTTCCTGTGGCTTCCATGGTGAATTCAGGTGTGTGTGTGGGGGGGGTCTGTGTGCGTGTGTGTGGGTGCGTGTGTGCGCGCATGTGTCTGCACGTGTGTGTACGGGTGTGAGTGTGCATGCGTGTGTGCGTGCATGAGTGTGTGTGCATGTGTGCCTGCATGTGTGTGCGTGTGTGCACATGTGTGCACATGTCCGTGTGTGCGTCTGCATGTGTGCACACGTGTCCGTGTGTGTGCATGTGCGTGCACATGTGTGCGTGTCCATGTGCGCGTGTGTGCACGTGTGTGTGCGTGTTGTCCGTGTGTGCGTGTCCGTGTGTGTGCATGTGTGTGCTGTGTGGGTGTGTATGCACGTGTGTGTGCGTGCCTGTGTGTGCATGTCTGTGAGTGTGTGCACGTGTGTGTGTGCACGCGTATGTGCACGTGTGTGTCCGCGTGTGCACGTGTGTGTGCTGTGTGGGTGTGTGCGCGTGTGTGTGCGTGCCTGTGTGTGCACATCTGTGGGTGTGTGCGTGTGTGTGTGTGTGCATATGTGCACGTGTGTGTCCGTGTGTGTGCGTGTGTGTGCTGTGTGGGTGTGTATGCACGTGTGTGTGCATGCCTGTGTGTGCACGTCTGTGGGTGTGTGCGCGTGTGTGTGTGTGCTGTGTGGGTGTGTGTGCGCGTGTGTGTGCGTGTGTGTGCTGTGTGGGTGTGTATGCACGTGTGTGTGCATGCCTGTGTGTGCACGTCTGTGTGTGTGTGCGCGTGTGTGTGTGCATATGTGCACGTGTGTGTCCGTGTGTGTGCGTGTGTGTGCTGTGTGGGTGTGTATGCACGTGTGTGTGCATGCCTGTGTGTGCACGTCTGTGGGTGTGTGCGTGTGTGTGTGCATATGTTCACGTGTGTGTCCGTGTGTGTGCGTGTGTGTGCTGTGTGGGTGTGTGTGCGCGTGTGTGTGCGTGCATGTGTGTGATAAGCTGTTTTCATTTTACCATCCTAAAAAAAGAAAAAGACGAAGGCACAGAAAATGGCTGAGAAAGAAATTCCTGGCCAGGGCAGCCTCACCCGGTTACCGGCTTCCTCCAGCCGCTTAGCTTGCACCGGGACACTTAGTCCAGGAGACAAGTCTTTCTCGCCGGGGCTCTCCCTGCGGACAGGTCGGCCGAGTTCGTCCTAATCCTTCCCTGCGGGTTCCGAGTCTATCAAGGCGCGACCCAAATGGCGAGAAAGCCCCCGCGCTGCAGGTCTCCCCCGGAGAGCGACCGAACCCCTCTGACGGGCACACGCGCGCCAGGCGCCTTCTGGAGCCCCCATTCCAATGGCCCGGGAAACAGGCAACGTGTCAAGGGTGGGCTTCGACAGAACACCCGCCTCCCATCCGTGGCACGGAGAGAAAGCTCTGATTTCTCTTTCATTCCTAAAGGGCTAGAATTCTGTTGTCCAAAACCCGCCTCTTGGAAGCCCGTGGAAAATTTGCCTGGGGAGGAGACGAGGCTGTGAGCGCTTGTGGCACAGATTGAGCGGAGTGACCCGCAGCCGAGGGAAAACAATGAACTTTATGTTCTTCCAGAACAAATTACACACTCGCCCCAGCTCATAAAGGCTTTTTATATAACTGCAGTCAGGCAGTACCTGGGCAGGCAGCGACTGCGGGAGATCCCACATCCCCCACCACGCCCCTCCCAGCGCCCAGCGTGTCTCGGCCCTGCCCCGGGGACGCACCCTGCAGGCCCTTTTTCCCACCGGGATTCAGGCATTTCGTGATGACTTGGGCCCCTCGGGACCACGGGCAAAGGGAGGAGGGAGGCGCAGGCACCTCGCAATTGAAGTTGGTCTCTGGAAGAGCCCCCAGCCTGGCAGGACGCTGGCTGAGTCAGGTCGGTAGCCACCAGCTGCGGTGGAACAGTGTGGGCCGCAGCGCCCTCACCATAACCGATGGTGACAACTGAGGCAGGCTCAGGACTTAGAAATTAACATTCAAAATGCACAGCCTAAACACCCTGCACCAAAAGCCCAGCCGTGCTCCTCCTCCCCGTCCATGCTGAAATTTCCTTCAACCTCACCGCCCCCTGCAAGCCCTCCCTGCTCTCCAGCCGTGCGCAGGCGGGCGACAGTCTCCCCGCACCTGTGTCTTGTGTGGCAACAAAGCAGAGGAGGAAAGGGAGGGTCCAAGCTGGTCCCGGGGGTCCCAGTCAGGCAGACACAATAGCGCGCAGTCCTAGCTGCTTTACTGAGGATTCTGTGTTGAATGAACCAATGACTAAGAGAGACGAAGGTGAGCTTTCTGTAATTCCCAGGAATCGTCGGAGACAGTTACAAACATTTTGTTTTATCAGTTAATTTCAACCATCATGCCCCCTCGTGGGAACCACAGTTGAGGAATCTCCACAGGCTGTATTTTTAGGCGACACACCCACATCTAAGGCCACCAGGATGGTTGGAAAACGTCTGCCAGCAGACTGGGTATCCCTAGGGGCCCCATCAGCCCGGGGCTGCCCCTCAGGATGGCCGTGGGGCCATGCTGGCCGGGGTGCACAGGCCAGGGTGGGCGGCTGCTCCTGGGCCCCAGCAGGCGCCTGCCTTCCCCAAAGCAGGTTCCCGGCACCCCGGGTCTGCTTCCAGTTCAGAAGCGCAGCACCGCATAGGGTGAGGTGGTCATGGCCCCTTCCTCTCTCAGTGAGAATCTGGACCCTGGGAGCCACGTGCCTCACACAGACTCTCCAGCAGCTGCCTGGGCGCGGATCGCTTTGGGAAACTCAGCTCCTAGCTCCCACGCACTCTTCCCTGAAATCACTGGGCCTGAGACTGCTCCTCGGGGCTCTCCTTCCCACCTCCCTTCTCGAGTGCCAGCCTGCACCTTGCAAACCACAGGAGCTTGGCCCTCCCCTGACCGTCCTCCGCCTTCCCAACCTCTTCTCTCCCCGCCCCCACTACCCAAGTTTACCGTGGAGCACCAAAAGAACAGCTTGGTTTAGGGGGGTCTTCTTTAAGGAGGGGCAACACAGCGGTCAAAATTAATTTTGGAGATAATGTGAGCCACGCTGGCCAAGCACAGCCCTCAGCTTTGTCAGCAGAGCTGTGTGCCGCACACACATTTTCAGCTTTTCTGGGCCTCCCTTGCCTCTGGGTACATTTGGATCTGGGGCTGGAGAGAACCAAAGCACAAAGCAAGGAAAACGAAGTTCATCGAGGGTTTTTTGGCCCTCCGCAGGGGCACAGGCCCACCAAAGCACACCCCAGTTTCCCACCGTGGCATTCAGCTGCTCTCTCTCCCTCATGAGCTGCAGTCACGCTATGGACCCAGCAGTAAAGCCCATGCGGTGTATTGCCACTCCAAATCTGCTGGGAAGGTTCTTGGCTTGCAAATGCTGAGTCCTAAGGCTCAAGGACTCCGCCTGGCAAACACATCTCACCACCTTGCTGGTGTGAAACCGCCGGGGCTTTCACACCAGCCGAGGCGAGGCATCTAGTGCGCTTCTCCAGTGTTGCCACTAGATGGCAAGAGCGCTCCATCACAGTCCCTGCACACTGGGCCTTAACGCAGACTGGATTCCTGCGGGGGGCACGAAAATTATAGGGAGGGGAGGGCGCAGGGGTGGGAAATAATGTCTGTCAATACCTTCGTACGAAGTTGAGGAATAACTAAAGCCACTGGTTCCAGTCTTGAAAACCAAGGCCCATGGCAATAGGTTATCAGAACTTACCAACTTTAGAGTCACTAAAGTTGATATACAACGCCCCACTGTTAAATTGGTAAATAATCCAAACACAAAAACAAGGTCCAATTCTAGTTTATCTGGAATCATAAGAGAACACAATGCATTAAACCCATAGCAACTAAATTTGCAACAAATAAGTACAAGAGATGGAAGCTCTCTTTAATTCGTAGCCCCCAATAAAATGCCACTGATTGCATCCAGCATGTCTGAAACAGGCTAGGAAATAATGGGTTTTTAAAAGCAGTTTCTTTGCTGTAGATGCCGATGGACAAGAAAGCTCATCTTGGCTGGAGTTGAACACAGGGAACTTCTTGGTTGCTCTCAGTCTTTCCTATTGTCAGAGCCTCTCTTCTGTTTAAGACAGACATCACCTAAGATTCCAGGCTCCTCCTCCCCCTGATACAGTGTGCAGAGTGAAGTTCCAACAGTCGACTTGCCAAGAGATAAGGCTTCATGAAAATTCTCCCCCGGGAAAGCCAGAGTCATTTGCCCTGGAGGCTCACAGGGACACACACACGCACACACACACACACACACCCCCAGCCCAGAAAAACAAGAACAGCCCTCAGCCTTCCTTGCCAGCCCCCTCCCCCCAGCTCCAGTTCTGGCCCCTTCCCTGCCTCCACACCTCCCCATGACAAGCCCCAGAGATAAGATTACGCCAGGTGACAAAAGAAATCCACACTCCTGAAGCCTGTACCCCCTAACTGCCCCCCCATGCTCATGTTAATTCTCAGTGCCTTCATTCTGTGAATCAGCAAATGTTATATAAATGATTTACCATTTTAAAGGTGCGATAACATCAGGCCAGAGGAAGATAAGGGGCTCTGTGTGACACTCGAAGCCACGGTGTTAGGGGTGACTGAGGCTTTCCTTCTCTGCCTTCCCAGGGCTTTAGGCCCCTTGTTTATCTCTTCCTCTCACCAAATTACTTCGGGCCATTTACACGTCTCCTTCCCCCACCAGCTCAGCTTCCTTCTCTTCCCACGCCTTCTGTGAGGCTCTCTGCCTGTCCCACTGCTGGTCCCATGCTTATTGGTGGGGATTTCTCAGAGGCTTCTCTGGGTGCGTTCTGAGATCTCAAATGGCAAACAGTGTTTTTCCAAATTCTATTTTCCCACTGTGTAATTTAAAAACCTGCACAATCATACAAGCATCACCCCCTGACCCCAGCCATCATTTTTATTTTGCATTTTCTTCAACATTCTCCATCCAAAGGAGTCCATCTGCAGCTCACCATTCCAGGCTTTGCAAAGTCCTCATTCTTCTTTTTTTGTGTGATCCCATTCAGTTGATGTTTTTAGTAGTGAACTTCCAGTTGGCTTAAAATATTTCACTACTGAAAGCCTCACTTGTGTTTAACACCTAACTCACACTGGAGTAAACTAGTATGTTGTGTATATTAGTCATTTATGTATATTTACAAATCTAAATATCTATAGCAACATATAAAGGACGACTTTTCCTAGACTTCATAGCTCCCTTTGTTTCAAACTATGATGCAATTTTTTCTGAAGCTCATTGAGACGGTTTATACACAAACTATGATGGGTGAGGAGGCACAGGCAGGTGCTCTGAGGGGAGGCTTCCTGGGCCCTGCAGGCATCTGAGCCTCTCCCAGCCATGCTGCCCGCCTCCATCTGCAGCTTCTTTCCTGAGCAGAGTGAGACTCAAACACACAGCTCCTGGCAACACGGGGGCCCTTCAACTCCAGCGACGGAACCAGAACTTGACAGCCCTACCACACTCTCTCACTTCCGGTTTATCCTCGTGTTTTAATTTCCTGTATTTACACAGTTTTTCTCAAAGGCATTCCAAAGGTTCTCCATTGAATCATCTCATTAAAACCCCTCTTAAAAGACAGCTCAAACGTTTAAGTTATAAGAGATAGATATGATTCATTCCTTTGAGAAAAAATAAACTGAGGCACGGCTAAGCCTGTCATGCCCCGGGCCTGATTGACCGGCAGGGCCTTGCAATGCCTGGTCTAACCTATAGCTGCTGGTGAACAGGCTGTGTACCCCGGACCTCCTCAGCCTTAAATGCAGGAAGGTCAGATTTCTCAGTCAGATTTTGCTTGGAGAGCCCAACTATTTCGTTCCACTGAAATAATTGGAGAAGTTCTTTTTTCCACAGGCATCCTGCCTGCACTTCATCATGTGTATTATTTTGGATTTGCTTCAAAAAGAAAAACGGCCTTTCATGGCGTATACGGAATGTGGGCAGAAATTGGACCGGGCAGAGGTAGAGCTCCGCAGAGAGACGGAAAATATTCAGGGTGAACACCCACACTCGACACCCACGCTCCAGCGGAGAAGCGAGCCCCAGCGCTGGCCCCACACCTGAGTGCCTCCTCCGCTGGAGCTCCCGAGCCGGCCCAGTCTTCTCTGCACCCGAGGAAAGGAAGCAGCTGCCCCTAGAACGGAGGAGCTGGCTGAGAAGCTCAAATCCTGGGACCGCCCCCCACCTCTTTCCAAGTTCTGGAAGCCAGTGGGTGTGGGTTTCCCCTGCTCTCTTCACCAGAGGGGCCTTCTCTAAGCCACCTCCTCCCTCTGTCCCTTCCCCCCAGGGCCCAGTGTCTCTAATGAAGGAAACGATGACATCTAAGCAATCAGCACTGAAATTTCAGAGAGGTCCTGTATCTTTTAAAACAGAAAAGACAGAAAAAGGAGTCATCTCACCCTGCAGCCAAAAGGACTGCAATCCAGCCAGCAGACGACAAGGGATGCCCTATGCACGGCCATCCCCGGGGGATATCAGAGGCATCACCAACCAGGGGAAGGGGGCTTCCCTGCGACGTCCCTCCCTTTCACACAGTTTGCACCCTATGGTCATCAATGAGCCCTTCCAAATATAAGGGAATTTACACCATAGTCCTCCTGCTTCCTCAGAGAACGTGGTCGCTCGCAGTAAAAGGCTCATCACACTCTTTCTTCACAGTTCTGGACCTCTGATCTCTTTTCTGATGCCACCCCCATTCTGTCTTCTATCCCTGCACATCCAACTAATGTCAAACTTTAAAAATTATGCATAGTAAACGGCCAGCAATGGGGGGCACCTGGGGGAGGACGAATTGAGACCATCCAGGTACACACCAGAGTGAACTCCTCAAAATTCCAGAAACTCTTCCTAAGAGAAAAAGATTACGCATCCATCATTTTCTTCTTGCCCCAAATGTAGACACTTACAATATTTGTTTGTCTGGTGGATAAAACTGAAAGTTACACTAATATTGGAAACCTAGATCTGGGCATATCAGAGAAATTTGTTTTTAAAGGGACATTGCCAAGGACTTTGAATCCAGCACTTGACCTGTATTTCATATTACTCTGATCTAGTCAGGGATGCCTTCTGGGTTCTAAATAATTGGAAAATGTCTGGCACAGCCAGAAAATAAAGCCCAGGTCTCCTTTTATGAGATTTACAGCAGACTGTCAACACCATCTGATAAATGAATCTCCTTGAAATCGGCAGAGCTGTAGAGATATGAGCAGGAAAGCTGATGTACAAACCAGCAAGAAGAAGAAAAGAATAAGAAAAACTGATTTTACTCCGTTTAATGCCTAATCAAGGGAAATCAAGGGAATCAATGCAAAATTTGCCCAGCTAAGGAGAAAGAGAAATACGAGGTATAGTTTTCTCAAGTTTTGTTTAGAAGCAAAAGGATCCCTCCATTACACTCCAGCCAGGGCCGCAGAGTAAGACTCTCTCTATATATATATACATATATATACATATATAGATATAGATATTTGCATATATATATGGAAATATTATTGTCATGCATTAGCTCTCTCTTTTAAAACATCCAAAGACAACCTGAAATTAACAAAGCAGGAGGACCTGGGTGAGGCTGAGCCCATTCCAGAAAAAACAGTTGGCAGCAGTAAGAGTGGTGTTTACTAGAAAACTAACCTACTTCCAGCAGACAGTAGACAATGCGACTGATATTAAACAAAATGCGTGGATGTGTTTGCCTTGATGTTGGAAGGGTGGAGCTGCATCTGTTTTCCTATTATGTAAAACCCCTGCCCCACTCCTGCCCAAACATTCTCCCGGTGACACGCCTGCCCGCCTCTGGATGCGTTCCTCACTAAAACAAATACGCCTAACACATCACCTTTAATAGCAAATGCTCACAAAGGCAAACAATGAAAACTCCCAGGGTGCGTTTCTTAGGATGGCACCGGGCGCCATGCAGAATTGCCACACACAAAAGCAAAACAGTGCTACTGGCTGACTGGGCCAGGCCCCAGATGTCAGCAACTTTTAGTAACTTGCTCTTTCTCGGCAAGTAACTAATCTCCCCCGCCTGGGCAGCCCGCAGTCCTTGCCTAGGAAGTCGCCCTGTGGGTAGATGTTGTCTGTCTGAGGACAGTAATAAGTACTCAAGCAGACCATGCTTGTAAGCGCACAATCTCACGAATAAAAGGAGAGTGTCTCGTGGACGATACTGGCACCCTATAAAAGTGCAATTCAACCTTATCTAATCTGGTGCGTGTTTCATCACAGGGATATGCAATCATGGAAGTTTTGTGCTCAAGGAAGAAGGAGAGGCTCTCACACGGGCGAGGTGGCGGGGTCTGCGACCTGGCTCGGACTTTCTGCCGAGTTCTCAGTGAGGACTTGGCGGTCCTGGGGCCAGTAGGTGAGAAAATGATGGATGGGCCGGGTGGGCGACGGCAGGAACGGCCCGGAGAAGGCTTCCTCTTACCATCTGCTCAGGAAGGACGTCAGCGCCAGACTAAACACAGGCCGGCGCGGCTGCAGAGTTCGAGCTTGTGCGCCGGCGGCCGGCCTTTAAAAGCAACTTCCTGCGCACGAGGGGGAGACACCGGGAGACCAGGCGCCCCGACCCATCGGCAGGTCTTGAGGAGAAGCAGGGCCGCCCCAGACTGTCGCTGCGGCCGGCAGGGCCGGGCGCTCCCCAGGGGTCTGGGCCGCGGTGCCCCGTGCCCCACTCCGCCAGGACTGGGCTTCCCCGGCTCTTGCAGGGAAGAGGGCACAGAGAGGCCCTGGGCACCCCTGTGACGGCCCGGACCCCAGGAGAGTAGAGCCCCTGCTGCCCCGCGCACCCCTTGGTGGCCAAACACCTCCGGAGACTGAGGTCTTGGGCCTCCTCTGGCTCTGCGTCCGGGATTCTCTCTCTCCCCCAAGGTTGGTCTTTGGGTCAATCGTCCAGACCCAAGCCAAGCTTGTGTTGGGCAAGGGAGGAATTCCTGGAAAAGGAAAAAGGTCCTGCCACCCTCCGCCCTTCATTCATCTTCCCTGCCACCCACTCTCCCCTTTTCCCTGCTTCGACCCCAATCCTGACCCTCAAGGCCCACCTGGCCAAAGACAACAGCTGCATCAGTCGCTAGGCCTTGGTGTGACTGAAGGCGGAGGTGCCTGGGCATTTGCTGGGGGCAGGCCGCACAAGACTACAAGTCCTGGGTAGGAGCCCTCCTGATCTTGGGCCAGCTCTCTTCTGAGAGCCTCAGTTTCCCTCTCTATGATTCCAAGGGCTTGACTGGTGACTTCTGGACAGTCCCCCATGGTGTCCTGGAGGTGAGCTACAACCTGAAGCCCGCCTCCTGCTGCCTGTCCCTCCTCCAGCCTCCCTCCTCTGGCTGACTTCTGCCCTGGGTCCCAGAGGAAGTGTTCCTGCTTCCTCAGTGTCCTGAGGCTCCTGGCCTGCCTGCCTGCCCATCTGTCTGGAGCTGTGGGTAAGGGCGGGCCTACCATTGAGGCAGGGGCGGAAAAGAGCTTCTCTGCTTTATTTGCTGTGTTTTCTGGAGAATCTTCCTTGGGGAAACTAAATGGAGGGGAAAGCAGGAGAGAAGCCACCAGATAGCATCCAGGAGGAGAGAAAAATGCATTCACCAGCAGGTCCTTTATTCACGTATACAGAATGTCTGTGTCCAAATATATACCATTTTTCTGTGCTTGCCCTTATACCAGTTTCTCCTCATAGCACTGGTGTGAGCATCTCTAGAATAGTATAGAAGTGTGCAGATGAACCAGACCAATGCAAGTCAGTATGTGTACACATATATAATAGATTCAAGGGTTGCTGTGGGTAAGCATCCTTCCCATGATAGTATTTAGCTTCATGGATGTCTGCAAAGGGTGTTCCGTTATACACCCAGCTGCTAGAAGAAGGCCAAACACGGAGCAGGCCTCTATGTGTTTGTTGATTACATGGATTAGTAAATGTATCATCGATCTGAAATGCACATTTTTCTGTTTACATTTTAGCAACTGAAACAGAGATGACATTTACCACTGATGATATTTAATAATTTAGTTTTTCCCCTCTTAGTGGCTGATAAGCACTGTACCTTATCATAAATGGCATCTTAGATCCCGCGAGCCCACGCAGAGTGCCATCGCTAGGGCTGTGTAACCTGGGGCAAGCTCTTTCTTCTCTTTAAGCTCAGTTTCCTCATGTATACGATGTAGATCATAGTATCCATGTCAGCGTCCTTGTGAGGATTAGGTGAAAGGAGTATTTAAAGCACGCAGCAGGATGACCGCATACTAAGTGTTCAGTGCATGTTACCTGTCCTTGTAATTGTGGTTGTTAGTGTCCGTGTTTAAGATTGGAGAAACATGGAATAAATCTGCCTCTCATTAGTGTGCACACTCCGCCCCAAACCCCCTTTTTTTTGTTGGGGGGAGGTGCTGCTCCATCTAGTGAGTGGGGAGATTTTCTAATTCCCACTGGGGTCCTTGTGACCCCAAGCCAAAGCTAACCTTTAGCAAAAGTAAATTCTGCATTTCTCTGCTGCCTTCATTTATAGTCAACCCAGCTGGACTAAAAAGAACTACCAGGGCAACCGTAACTAAACACTACAGAGCAAGTGCCTCCTTTCCTCGCACACATTTATTTCTGTGGAAATTCGCCTATTTGCCATAGTTTAAGACAAACTTATTTTTTCACTTCCAAACTAAACAGCGCTAATCCGAATGCATACCTCTCTGTGTGCCAGCGTTTAGCCTGTGTCTGTGTCTGCTGCGTATGTAAATACGGACAAGCCTCTCTGCGGGCAAAGCCATAGAGATGCATGGTCCTTGTTCCCATAGGTGACTTCGGGGTGCGTAATTGCACGTGGGAGTGTGAGACCTAGTCAGCACCGCCACTCACTGGTCCTGTTCTCGAAACCGGTTCTTTGGAGGCTCAGTTTTTGGTAATTAAGACTAAGGAGTGCTTAAAAAACAGAAGTACATTTTCCTGGAAACCAGCAGTCTTTATTTGCAACTTTTATTGGCAAACCTGGCTGCCAGTAAATACATTCCTTGGCATCTCCCACAATGTAATTCACTTGATGGAGCGGCCTTGATTTTTCTGTAACGTGTACATCAATTAAAAGGGCCGCCTGGAAGGAATGCGTAGTGGTGGCTGAAAGCTCCAGTCTCAGGTCACCTCCCTCCACTCCAGGAACAAAAGCATCTGTGGTCTGTGCCTGGCAGTCTGAGATGGTCTCCCCGATGGGGCTATTCCCGCCTGGACCCTGAGGGACGAGAGTTGCAGCCTAGGAAAACCAGGTGCCAGGCCCTGCGGGGTCCTACACCGGCGGCGTGGTCTTCCCCAAGCCTCCTTCTCTAGAGACCGGGTTCCCAAGGGACGCTGTGGCGGGATGGATGGGCTGAGCCGGCCTTCGGGGCCCGGCGCGGGCAGAGGCGCCGCGGAGACTACGCCTCGGACGGCAGGGGGCGCTCGTAGCACGCGCAGTGCCCGGTGCGGGCGCCCAGGACGGCTGCCTGGCCCCGGGTTCCCCCGCGCGGGACCTGCCGGGGTCTGGTCCCCCAGCCTGAGAGCCCCCGTCTGGGTGGACCAAGGGGCCTCCGGGCGTCCACATCGTCCCTTCTTCTACCTACGCATGCGGGGAAGCGGCGGGGAGCCTGCGGAGGGCGGCCTGGGAGCGGAGACCACCGGGTCACCAGTGCACGCGTCCGGGCGCCCACCCACTCTCGAGGACCCGCAGTTCCCGGCGGCGTCGGCCCTCAGGCCCTCAGGGGAGGCCAGCGGCACCGAGCCAGGTACCGGCCTTGTCCCTGCCCTGAGAGGTGCAAACGCCGGCCCGGCCCAGGGCCCTGGGGCTGCTGCCCAAAGGTTCAGAGTGGGGGGCGGGGGGCCCGAGCGCGCCTTACCCGCAGCGGGCCCGGCGGTGCGTCCGCGTGGTGCTACGCCCCGACCCGGGTGAGGGACTTCGGAAGGAAGGTCCCAGGGCGCAGGGCTCTGCCAAGGGAGCCCTCGGAAGGAAGGCTGGCGGCAGCCCGGGCGCCTGGGTCCGCTGCGGCGCGGGGCCGGAGACCCGGGAACAGCCCGCCACCTGCAAGGTTGCAGCGCACCTCACCACGCCGGCGGCTCCGGAGCTGTCTGTGGGTCTGTCTCACGGAGCAAAGCCCTGTCTTCCGACACCCGTAGCCAAGGCGCGTCCATGCAGGCGCACACGCCTTCCGCTCCAGCCCCAGGAAGGCGCTTTCGCCCTGCAGTCCTCCGACGGCCGGCGCCCGCCGCACCCTGCGCCGCGCACCCTGGCTCTGGCAGATTCTGGGACCTGGGGACTCGCCCGCCCTGCGCGGCCCTCCCCCCCCCACTGCGCCCCACAGGAGCCCAGGTTGGGAGGCTGCGGGGCCTCTGCCTCCCGGCCGTGGAGGGCGGCGGCCGCTCTGGGTCCGCTGGGGACCTGGATGGGGAGAAACTGGAGCTCGTGCGTGCACACACGCACCATTTGTTCTTTCCGATCATCTATCCCTTTACAAATTTTATTTTTATTCCGGATTGTTAATGCGAGGTGACAGTTTGAATCTCCATTTACCTCTGCCGGAACACAGGCAGCCCTGAGTCTTTTGAAGCCGGGCACCAAAGTTAAAGATTCACTTCCCGCATTCCCTACGGCCCCTTCTTGCAGCTTAGCTCGGCTCTGAGCCCCAGAAACGCCCTTCGAGGCGGGGGCTTTTCTGCAAAGGGGCGACAGGTGGGCCATCCCGAGGCGGGAACGAGCAGGTGTTGGCTGACTTTCTCCTGGGTGAGTAAATAGGGGAACCGCCCATCTAGGGGAGTTAGGAGATGACATTAAATTATCCCGTCACACAAACTTCCCGTGGAGGTCTGCCCCTAGGAGGGCAACTATCGGATTAATCCAATCATGTAGACAGGCAATATGGATCACTTTGTCTTTAAAACAATCGAAAACCAAACGCTCTTTTCGTTTATTGTAGAAGTTATTTTTCTACTAGGGAGGGGGCTGAATTGGAGGGACTGTGCTGACTGTGCTAACAAAACCTCTACTTGAAAATCCCCTAGCTAAGGAGTATCTACCCAAGGTCGCGGCCACACAGATGTTCGGTCCCCACTCCTTCCTCCGCTGAAAAGTCGCACCGATGACAAACGTTGCCTGCCGGCCTGGTGGTTTGAAAACGAATACCGGGCATTGATACCAGGATATCCTCCCCTACCCTTGGGCTTCTGGTCTAAGCAAAGGAGGCCAAGTGGAGAACTCAGACAATTATCTAAGTAGTCTAAATAGCTCAAAGACACCCCCAAGCGGACCTTGCTCCAGTGGTCTGTGATGGCAGCCCAGTGGGCAGTTTTCTAGTGGCCTTCTGAGGTTAATTGCCTTAATCTTCCACTTTGTCTCCCTCAGCAAAGGGAAAGATGCTGAGGCAGCTGTGGACTTGCAGCCTCCCTCCTGTGTGTGCAGAGCCCCCAGGAATCACTGACCCGAGTGGAGCAGGAGAAGCGCTTTCCATCATGTTCTAAGCCTGCGTTTTCTGTTGTCCCCCAGGTCCTGGGCCAGGTGGAGCTCCCCCTGAAGCTGGTATCCTACCTGCCCTCGCCTCCCCACTCCAGCCCACAGTCCAGCTTTCAGGGCTGAACCCAGAGCCCAGAGGATGGAGAAGCCAGAAAGCGGGGAGGTAAGGGAGAGGGCGTCTAGGCACACCTCAGAGGTGACTGGGCTGTGTCAGGGACAATCCGCACTATAAGAGCCGAGCTCACACCCGGAGCTCACACCCCTACGGAGTGATTTTTCGGGACTGCCCCCATCCCGATCTCCACTCCCTCTACTTTACTTGAAAAAGAAAAAGAAAGAGAGCGCCTTCTGGCTCCTGGTGACCCGTATTTAGGACACCATCCCATCCCCCAGCACACACATTCCTACAGTGTCACCTGGTCCCCAATCCGAGCATTTCTTGGAGTGCTCGCCACATTCCCCTTCCTGGTGCTTTTCTATGGTGGGGCCAGGGGAGACTTTGTTTTGAACATCGCTGTGACGTCACTCCCCCTCCTCCGAGCTGAGCACTCCTCGGTGGGTCCTGGGAATTGTTGCCCGGCCTGCTGGGGAGGGGCGGAGTGTGGGCCGAGGGAGGGTTCCACCAAACATCCATTACCGCTGTCGCCTGCGGGGCCTTCAGGCTGCAAGTACGTGAGGTGTCAGAAAAGAAGCTGAAGGGTTCCTGTGGGGGCTCTTTTGCCAAATGAGTCAAGAGATGTGCGGAAGAGGATGATTGAAGTACCCCCTGGAGTAGCAGAAAGGGGCATCAAAAACTGTAACCTGAAAATAAAAACTTTAACCTGTTCCCCCAAAGACTTCATGTGTGCGTGTTAATGTTCAAATAACACCACTAACAACAAAAATGAAATAAGTGCTTGAAATACAATCAAGTCGCTTACTGGAGGCTTGCTTCCGAGTAAGTTTATAAAACACAAATGCAAATATCTTTTCTTGGCGAATATGCAGAGCTAAACCAGTGGAAAGTTGATCTTGATAAAACCACATCCCTCCATTTTTTTTCGCATGCCAGATACTAATTTCACAACGGCAACTTTTATACCCAAAACAGAGAGCTGAGAACACCGCTGCAGTTCGATTTGCAATTTACATAACAAGCTGTTTACACTTCACTGGGCCGATGGAGGGAGGAGGCAGGGAAGAGCAGGAGGCGACAGGCTGGTGGGGGAGGGGGCGGCGGGGCACAATTGCCTGTTGCAAAACTCGGGGCCGAAGGCGTTTCCCGCATTCGGAAAACAAAGCATCCGTAATCGCTGCGTTCATCTCCGCGCACCGCTAGCAGTGCAAAAAGCAGCTTAAAGACCGAATTCACCACTTGTTGAGGTGTTCAGGGAGACCACTTAAATCTCCTCCAGGCTGAAGCCAGAGCACTGCTTAAAGCCTCGACCAAGTGCGCTGATAAGACCTTCAGGGTGCCGGGCTGGGGGCTGAACACGAATTAAGTGTTCAAGTCGTGGGGCTTCACCACCACCCTCGCCCCTGTCTAGTGTCCTTGGCAACCAGCAAGTACTGAGCCTCCTGTTGGTGCTTCTCCAGCCCACCAGTGACTTGGCCTGCAAACCACCTGGAAAAGGAGCCTCCAGAGACCCCGGCGCACAGCAGGCCAGGAGGCAGCGGCCCCGGGATTCAGAGCAACCTCGGGGCAACCCTCCCTCCTCCAAAGGCTAATTCCAGAAGAGGCAGGTCCTCTTTTCTTCGATGTCAATGTCCATCATGAAACAGTACTTTTTAAATGTTCAGGTGACACGGAGATGCGCCTGCTACACGTCAGCATCCTTCACATGTAACAGCCGAAGCTGCAATTTGAATTTTCCTGCCAACGTGAGGAAGCCGGGATTCGAACAGGGGAGACAAAAGGGGCCCCGAACATGTCCTTGGAGTTAACAGATGGTCGGAAATCATGGGGAGCGGAGCTGTTAAATGCGTCACGCACGCTTCTTTGCAGTCTCCTGAACTCGCCACTTCCCCCAGCTTCTAGTGAACAACTTGGGATTCAGCCTCCGGGAGGGTCTCTCCTAAAGTCGCTAGAATGCAGAATCGCCGTGCCGGGGTCGCGGGGGAGGCCTGGCTCTTTCCCGGTCCTTCGTTTCTTTCCCTCGTTTCTCTTCTTCCTGTCCCATTCCAACCACCCAGCGACGGCAAATCTCAGGCCTGTGCACAAGAAGCGGGGGCCCTTCTGTGCGTATCCCCCCAGAATCCTTGAACCGCCCTCCAGGTGCGATCCTGTACGTTCTCCCAGACACACCCGTTATGTCTGCGAGCCGGCAGCCCCGCGCATGTGGAGATGGAGACTGGCCTGGGGAAGCGTTAAGCTCTTAGACATATTTATTTGTTTCTTGTCATCACACCTGCTAATGTCGCCGAGCCCGCAGCCTGACCCCTCATCTCAGCCGAAATGCGCCTGACGCAATCAGAGGGGGCGGCGGCGCGGCGAGGCGGCGGGACCCTCGCGGGAGAGCAGGGGCGCGCGGGGAAGCAGCCGTGCTCCCGCAGCCCTTGCCGCCCGCACCCTCAGGCCGCCAAGGGCCCCCCGGGGAGGGGGGAGGGAAGCAGGGCGGCCCGCAGTGGGGCAGGCTCATCCTTCGCGGGTGAACGGCCGTCGGAAACTCCCAGCAGGGCCCCGCACCCCTTGCCTTAATTTCGACTGGGGAGGGGTCATGGAGGGGGGCCAGATGGGCAACGAGTCTTCTTCCCCACCGCGAACAGGGCCTGGCTGTGACCGAGCCCTCAAAATCATGTCCTTTGTAGCCGAGTTCAGGACAGGAGAACCTCCAAGTGGAGAAAAGCCGGAGACGTCAAAGACCCGAGTGAGACTGACGTTGGAGAAGGGAGGGAAGGGGCTGCGGGAGAGGAGAGGCGGCGGGGAGGAGAGGCCGGGGAGACCCCAAGGCTGGCGTCGGCGGGGCGGGCGAAGGAATGGAGCGAGCCAGCGCGAGGCGGGGCGGAGACGCCAGGGCCATTCGGGAGCGGTGGACGGAGGTAGGGTCTGCACGGGGCCCGGGAGGACCCAGGAAGTCTGCGCGAAGAGCGGGCGTGGGTCCGCAGGGCCCGGGGTGGGAGGTCTGCCGGGCGCCGGCGGCGGGCAGGTGGACTGCGGGGGGCGAACCGACGGCGGGCCGGGCGCAGGGCCGGGGCCCGGGCCAGGGCGGCCGGCGCGCGTGTGGTCAGCCCCGCGGTCCTCCGGCCTCCGGGAGCGGGCCGGCAGGGCTCGGCCTCCGGCTCATTCAGAGGCGGTTCTCACCTCCCATTGGCTGCCGCCGCTGGCGGGGCGGGGCCCCGCTGCCCGGAAAAAAGTGTAACTGCGTAAAAAAGTCCTCGCCTGGGTGACGGATGCTCAAAAGTTCAGAAGTTTTCCCAATGCTTCCTTAAGCGGTTGGCGCGCGAGAGACCGAGAAAAGGTGACGCGGGGCCCGGGCAGGCGGCCGGCGCGCGGCCCCCCCCGCCCTGGTTATTTGGCCGCCTTCGCCGGCAGCTCGGGGCAGAGTCTCCTGGAAGGCGCAGGCAGTGTGGCGAGAAGGGCGCCTGCTTGTTCTTTCTTTTTGTCTGCTTTTCCCCGTTTGCGCCTGGAAGCTGCGCCGCGAGTTCCTGCAAGGCGGTCTGCCGCGGCCCGGCCCGGCCTTCTCCCCTCGCAGCGACCCCGCCTCGCGGCCGCGCGGGCCCCGAGGTAGCCCGAGGCGCCGGAGGAGCCAGCCCCAGCGAGCGCCGGGAGAGGCGGCAGCGCAGCCGGACGCACAGCGCAGCGGGCCGGCACCAGCTCGGCCGGGCCCGGACTCGGACTCGGCGGCCGGCGCGGCGCGGCCCGGCCCGAGCGAGGGTGGGGGGCGGCGGGCGGCGCGGGGCGGCGGCGAGCGGGGGCCATGCAGGCGCGCTACTCGGTGTCCAGCCCCAACTCCCTGGGAGTGGTGCCCTACCTCGGCGGCGAGCAGAGCTACTACCGCGCGGCGGCCGCGGCGGCCGGGGGCGGCTACACCGCCATGCCGGCCCCCATGAGCGTGTACTCGCACCCTGCGCACGCCGAGCAGTACCCGGGCGGCATGGCCCGCGCCTACGGGCCCTACACGCCGCAGCCGCAGCCCAAGGACATGGTGAAGCCGCCCTATAGCTACATCGCGCTCATCACCATGGCCATCCAGAACGCCCCGGACAAGAAGATCACCCTGAACGGCATCTACCAGTTCATCATGGACCGCTTCCCCTTCTACCGGGACAACAAGCAGGGCTGGCAGAACAGCATCCGCCACAACCTCTCGCTCAACGAGTGCTTCGTCAAGGTGCCGCGCGACGACAAGAAGCCGGGCAAGGGCAGCTACTGGACGCTGGATCCGGACTCCTACAACATGTTCGAGAACGGCAGCTTCCTGCGGCGGCGGCGGCGCTTCAAGAAGAAGGACGCGGTGAAGGACAAGGAGGAGAAGGACAGGCTGCACCTCAAGGAGCCGCCCCCGCCCGGCCGCCAGCCCCCGCCCGCGCCGCCCGAGCAGGCCGACGGCAACGCGCCCGGCCCGCAGCCGCCGCCCGTGCGCATCCAGGACATCAAGACCGAGAACGGTACGTGCCCCTCGCCGCCCCAGCCCCTGTCCCCGGCCGCCGCCCTGGGCAGCGGCAGCGCCGCCACGGTGCCCAAGATCGAGAGCCCCGACAGCAGCAGCAGCAGCCTGTCCAGCGGGAGTAGCCCCCCGGGCAGCCTGCCTTCGGCGCGGCCGCTCAGCCTGGACGGTGCGGATTCCGCGCCGCCGCCGCCCGCGCCCTCCGCGCCTCCGCCGCCGCACCATAGCCAGGGCTTCAGCGTGGACAACATCATGACGTCGCTGCGGGGGTCGCCGCAGAGCGCGGCAGCGGAGCTCGGCTCCGGCCTTCTGGCCTCGGCTGCGGCGTCCTCGCGCGCAGGGATCGCACCCCCGCTGGCGCTCGGCGCCTACTCTCCGGGTCAGAGCTCCCTCTACAGCTCCCCCTGCAGCCAGAGCTCCAGCGCGGGCAGCTCGGGCGGCGGCGGCGGCGCGGGGGGCGCGGGGGCTGCGGGCGGCGCCGGGACCTACCACTGCAACCTGCAGGCCATGAGCCTGTACGCGGCCGGCGAGCGCGGGGGCCACTTGCAGGGCGCGCCCGGGGGCGCGGGCGGCTCGGCCGTGGACGACCCCCTGCCCGACTACTCTCTGCCTCCGGTCACCAGCAGCAGCTCGTCGTCCCTGAGTCACGGCGGCGGCGGCGGCGGCGGGGGAGGCCAGGAGGCCGGCCACCACCCTGCGGCCCACCAGGGCCGCCTCACCTCGTGGTACCTGAACCAGGCAGGCGGAGACCTGGGCCACTTGGCGAGCGCGGCGGCGGCGGCGGCGGCCGCAGGCTACCCGGGCCAGCAGCAGAACTTCCACTCGGTGCGGGAGATGTTCGAGTCGCAGAGGATCGGCTTGAACAACTCTCCAGTGAACGGGAATAGTAGCTGTCAAATGGCCTTCCCTTCCAGCCAGTCTCTGTACCGCACGTCCGGAGCTTTCGTCTATGACTGTAGCAAGTTCTGACACCCTCTCAAAGCCGAACTGAATCGAACCCCAAAGCAGGAAAAGCCAAAGGAACCCATCAAGGCAAAATCGAAACTAAAAAAAAAAAATCCAATTAAAAAACAAAACAAAACAAAACCTTGAGAATATTCACCACACCAGCGAACAGAATATCCCTCCAAAAATTCAGCTCACCAGCACCAGCACGAAGAAAACTCTATTTTCTTAACAGATTAATTCAGAGCCACCTCCACTTTGCCTTATCTAAATAAACAAACCTGTAAACTGTTTTGTACAGAGACAGCAAAATCATGGTTTATTAAAGGACAGTGTTACTCCAGATAACACGTAAGTTTCTTCTCGCTTTTCAGAGACCTGCTTTCCCTTCCCCCCGTCTCCCCTCTCTTGCCTTCTTCCTTGCCTCTCACCTGTAAGATATTATTTTATCCTATGTTGAAGGGAGGGGAAAGTCCCCGTTTATGAAAGTCGCTTTCTTTTTATTCATGGACTTGTTTTAAAATGTAAATTGCAACATAGTAATTTATTTTTAATTTGTAGTTGGATGTCGTGGACCAAACGCCAGAAAGTGTTTCCAAAACCTGACGTTAAATTGCCTGAAACTTTAAATTGTGCTTTTTTTCTCATTATAAAAAGGGAAACTGTATTAATCTTATTCTATCCTCTTTTCTTTTTGTTGAACATATTCATTGTTTATTAATAAATTACCATTCAGTTTGAATGAGACCTATATGTCTGGATACTTTAATAGAGCTTTAATTATTACGAAAAAAGATTTCAGAGAGAAAACACTAGAAGTTACCTATTCTCCACCTAAATCTCTGAAAAATGGAGAAACCCTCTGACTAGTCCGTGTCAAATTTTACTGAAAGTCTTTTTGTTTAGAATTATTCTCCTGCAGCATCTTCTGCAAAATGTGCTATATAGTCAGCTTGCTTTGAGGCTAGTAAAAAGATATTTTTCTAAACAGATTGGAGTTGGCATATAAACAAATACGTTTTCTCACTAATGACAGACCAGGATTCGGAAATTTTAGGCCCATGAATCAGCCGCGGTCTTACCACGGTGATACCTGTGTGCCCAGAGATGGGACTGTGCGGCCAGATATGCACAAATATTTGGCTTGTGTATTCCATATAAAATTGCAATGCAAATTACACATCCCTGTGAGCCAGATGCTGAATAGATTTTTTCCTGTTAATTTCAGTCCTTTATAAAAGGAAACATAAACTAGTTTTTAAATGTATGTATATAATTCTCCCCCATTTACAATCCTTCATGTATTACATAGAAGGATTGCTTTTTTAAAAATATACTGCGGGTTGGAAAGGGATATTTAATCTTTGGGAAACTATTTTAGAAAATATGTTTGTAGAACAACTATTTTTGAAAAAGATTTAAAGCAATAACAAGAAGGAAGGCGAGAGGAACAGAACACTTTGGTCTAGGGTGGTTTCTTTTTAAACCAATTTTTCTTGTTAATTTACAGTTAAACCTAGGGGACAATCCGGATTGGCCCTCCCCCTTTTGTAAATAACCCAGGAAATGTAATAAATTCCTTATCTTAGGGTGATCTGCCCTGCCAATCAGACTTTGGGGAGATGGCGATTTGATTACAGGCGTGGGGGGGCTTGCAGTTTGTTTTGGAGATAATACAGTTTCCTGCTATCTGCCGCTCCTATCTAGAGGCAACACTTAAGCAGTAATTGCTGTTGCTTGTTGTCAAAATTTGATCATTGTTAAAGGATTGCTGCAAATAAATACACTTTAATTTCAGTCAAAAACTGCTCTACGTGGCCTGTGATTCGCTCGGTCCCCTCCCCCAGGGTCGTAACCTAATCGCCGGGAAGATCGCAGCGGCGCTGGCGCGGGTGTCTCTTTGGGGCAGGCCGGCTGGGGGTGGCCTCACGGCCCCGTTTCAATCTCTCTGGGCTGTCGCGGCGCTAGGTCCCGGGGCTGCCTCCCGCTTCCTCGGGTTACAGCCTCTTTCGGGGCAGGAGAAGGGGAGGGGGTGACGGCGAAGACTCCCCCGCAGTCTGCCGGAGTTTGGTGTCTTTCTCCACTTTGGGGAGCCGAGCGAGGAGCTGGGATTGGCGGACAAAGGCCCGCGGCCGGAGTGGGGTGTCGAGGCCCGGAAGGGGAGCTGCAGCAGGTGACTCCCGGCCCTGTCCCCGCGGGCGGGCGGGCGGGCCCAGCCCGAGGCCGAGCAGGTCGGCCGGAGACGGTGCGGTTCTCGACGTGTCTGGTTGGACTCTCTGGAGTAGGGCTGGCGGGTGGAGACCCGCGCGGCCCACGCTTGGCTTTCCGGCTGGGGCGTTTCTCGGAGGCCCAGTCCCTTCCGAGTCGCGCCCGCCCCGACGCCGGCCTCCTGGACGCCGCTCGCGACGGGAACGCTCTCCAGCTAATTAGCTGTAATTACCCGCGGCGGCCCGGGCCGGCTTCTGTTTGCGTTTGGAGCTCCTTCCTCTCCCCACCCCGCCCCGCTGCCTCTCCCCCCAGATCAGCCCGGGTCTCCGCGGCCTCCTCCTGAAATGAGTCGTTGGGGACAACAGATTCAAAGGAGACCCCTGTTAGTTTAGCTGGGTTCATCGGGGTGCCAGCAAGACGGCGCTGAGGGAGGGTGGCAGGCGCGGAGTGCCGGGGATGGGGACGGGGCGGGGGCGCCGAGCGGGGAGAAGCGCCCTCGGGGCTCTGGCCGCGGCGCTCGGAGGAGCCCGCCCCCCGCCCGGTCACCCCGCGTCTCTGCCGGGCGCTGCAGGGCCCCGCCGAGCTCTCATTTCCTCCTCGCTGGCCTTTGTTGTGAAGACACACGTGTGTTTAGGAGCGCAGCTGGGGTGGAAAGGTCAGAGGCACTTGATTGCTCACGGGTGACAGCTCGCCCCGCGCCGGCCCGCAGCCTCCAGGCGCGGGGTCCCGGAGCTGCGCGTTTGCAGGACCACCCCCGGCCCACCCGCCTAGGCCTGGCCGCGCCAGACCTGCCAGGGCCAGCGCTGCGGCCCCAGGCGGCCTCCCCGGCAGGGCTGCGTCCTCGTGCAGTGTGTGAGGTTTGCAGAGGCCACCAATCACTTGGCAGTGGCCGTGCGGAGAGTCGCTCGGCCTCAAGGACGCCAGAAGCCCTTGGGCGAGCGGCGGGCTCAGCGTGTTCGGAGCCCACACGTGCCTGCGACTCTCCACTCTCCTTGGGCCTCGGCTTTGCAGCCCGGAGGAGGTGGCGGTCGCAGTCAGCCCCGGCCCAGGCCCAGGTCGGCCCTGGAGAGCTCGGCGGGCTTTCCCTACCGTTCCCAGCGGCGGGAGCGAGCTGCTGGGGTGACCTGGGAGAAGGAAAGAGTCCGTTTGCTCCTGGCTGGGGGCCCTTCCGAGTCTGGCCTGCCTAGGAGTGGGCCACAAGCAGCCCCTGTCCTTCCTTGCGGGTCTCCAGTCCCAGCTGCAGGAGAGGAAGCGGGTATGGGGTGAAGCGCGGTGCTTGGGTTTCTGCGGTCGGCGAGGAGCCCCTGGCCCACAGGTCGAGAATGTTTACAGGCGTGCTCCAGGAAAGCTGCTTAGCAACTTGCTTTACCCTCGTCTATTCGAATGTTTGAAAATTAGGCATGAAACATACATGTGTCTAAGAAGGTGTTTGTGTTAAACATACATGACGTAGTCATTTCTGCACTCGTTGCCTGTGCAAGTTTAGAAGCCATGCTGAGTGGAAGGAGAGAAGTTCTGCTCATTATTCGGATTTTAAAACCACATCTATGTAACGTCTCCTATCAGTACATTACCTTTTCGATTCTCACATCCGATTTAAGAAAACCAACTCCTGCCAACCTTATTTAACGTGTAACAATTTATTCCTTAGAGGTCTGAAAGTTTGGTTTGTACTGTTTTAGGAATAAGGATAATTTTCCTGTGAAATATTCTAAGAAGAACTCCTTGATACTTTAACTAATAGCCAGTACATTTTGAAATTAGCTGTGACAGCAATCCAGATCCATGGCGGGGGATCGGCTAGTTTTTAAAATAGCCTCTGTAAAAAGCTTTAGGAGAGTAAGTATTTTGTCCTTTATGTAGAAATGGGCACATTTATTTTAATAGCAATTTATGCCATGAGTACATAAATGCCAGCATGCCACATGCCATATGCAGTCTTGCATTTGGCATGTTGCACGTGTGGGAGGAACCAGTGCTGAATTTTCCAGGGTTATGTAGTTAGCAGACCTTTTTCACCAGACGGAGTGCAAACAAGCATGCGTTTTACAATTTATTATTCCACAAAATTTGTGTCATTAAGAATCGATGCTTGCAAAGGAATAAGGCTCAATTGTACTGGTGGCCTGCAAGCTCCTGGCTGTTTCCTGCCGGGTCAGAAACAAGGGTCAGGAAACAAGAGTGCCTTATAGTCCTATTGGGCTCTCCCTAACTTTGATAGGCGAGTAAAGGACATAGGGCAAGAAGGGTCTCCGTTTTTAAGGTGGAATGTCATTAGTTTTGTTCTTAATGGTGCAAAACCCAAGAGATTTTGAACCCTCTGCAGGTTGAGGCTGCCGGGACAGATTGCCCGGGAGGGACAAGAGGTGTCCATACTTGATCAGGCCTCAGGCACCCACACCAGTGTTCTCTGAGGCTGTTAGCAGCACCCAAAGCAAGGCAAGTTGGAGTGACAGTTTACCTCTACTCCTGCCCCACCTCTAAGAGCTCTGTGAGAGGGCCTCTCGTTTGTTAGGCCCCCCCAACCCGGGGCCGTTTGCTTCAGAGCTTAGCTCAGGTCCCCTGCTCCTTGGGCCTGCCTGGTATTGCAGGGCCTTCTCCACTATAGGCATTTCACGGACAGTTCATGAAGCCATTAGCCCTTCCCACCCGTCATAAACAAATGTCGTGTTAGGGACAAGATTGATGGTGGCCAAGTCATAAAGCTGGCCAGGCGGGACAGAATATGATTGTGTGCGGGCAGCCATTCTTCAGCCAAGCAGAGAGACTGGGGTGTGGGACCAAGACACTGTGTCAGAGTCTTCCCCCCACCAATCTGAGAGGGGAGCTCAGGAGAGTTCCCGACAGGGAAGTTTAATTTATTCTGACAATGTCCACTTAGGCAGGAAGAGAAACCCACTGAGATTTGCCATGGGGTCCTAAATGCCAGCTTCAGAAAACCCACTTTCTGAAATCTCCTATTTCCATTTATAACAAAGTCAAAATGTTCCCTGCAAAGAGCTTTTATTGTTGACGATTTCCCTCCCACCTTAACCGAATGTCTTCCTTTGCAACTGGGGCTCTAGCTTCTTGTCTGGAACTTCTGTGGCCTTGATTTCCCACCCCCTTTTAACCCATCTCCCCCTTTTTGGTGGGAATCCACCATAACCATTAGGCTCTGTGCGTCTTTGTGTCTCTGTTTCTGTGTCTCTGTCACTTTTCCCCATCCTTCTCCCTTCCTGCGCCCACAGAAGGCTGTGGGGCCCCAAAGTTTCTCCCGGATGTCCCCACTCCCAGCCCAGCTCTGGGGCCTGCATGCCTACCCTCCACTGCACCATCTGGGGGATGGGCCGGATGCAGCCCTGATGCCGAGCTTGCACCCAGGCCTGGACAGACTTGTGGCCACACTGCAGCCTGACCGGCAGGTTCCAGGTCCTAGTCGGCTGGGAAAGAAACAATACTTAAGTAAATGAATTCCAGCTCCAAAACCCATTCAGGAAAATGAAAGCAGCTTCTCCACGAACCTTCTCAACGTGATTACGAGTGGAAAATTGAGCAGAATGTACCATATCCACCTTCTTGGAAACCAAAGTAGCGCGAGAGCATAAGGCTCAATTTAAGAGCTTTGTTGTGCTCCTTTCCCGTCTTACCCTGCCCCAAAGAAACCCTCTGGTTTATATTATTTTTTTAGTTGTTTACTTGATTTTTTCCCTCACTGATTTCAAATTTGCAGCATATTGAGCGTATTATGGGAGATGCAGTAGGATCTGGAATTTCCTTGCACATAGACCTGGCCCTGTCCTGGAGAAGGCTGGAGCTCACACTGGGAGACACAGCCAGAGAGAAGAGGCTGGGTCTGTGTGGTCCTTGGGGAGGGCCTGGAATTGCTCCCAGCTCAGAATCTCCCTGCCTGGGGTTGGGAGGGTGACCTGGCAAGCCTCAGTGGGGCTTCTCCCCGGCCCCTTCCTGGTCCAGAGGATGCCTCCCTTTCTCCCAAAGAGCATCTTCTTTCTCTGGGCTGTCCATGGGCCCCTCCAAGCCCACTGGTCCCCATGGGTGTCATTAGGACTTGACTCCCCACCCTCTCCTGTAGCTGCCACTGCAGGCCGCTCCTACTGAGGGGACTCAGTGGGCTGCTCCTTGACCCCCTGAGTCAACACAGCTTGGTGCTACTTGGGTGGGCATGGGAGAGCAATTTGTGAGCCCCGCAAGTGAGCATCAGAGCATCAGAGCGGGAACCAGGACCAGGCAGTGAGGCCTCTGGCCTGACCTAAGTGGTGGGACCCCAGGCAGGGCCTAGAGAGGCGGAGGAGGCTCCAGGGAGGGGCTCCAGCGGGGTGGGGATGTGGTTCCATGTACTCAAGGTTGGGAAAGGAAGGAGTTTTTTGGAGAGCTTTGAGGACGACTTAGATCCTGAGATGGGGGAGAGGGAGAGGGAGATGGAAAGAGAGGGGAGTCCCATTACCTACCCCGGGGAAAAAGCAGGAAAACCAACACATTTAGCGCCATTAACTCTTAAGGCCTCCGCATTTCCTTCAGTATAAAAGCAGGTCATCGGTCCCGGAGGCTGTGCCGGGGCTCGTTAATGGCTACAGACGTACAAACCGGACGGGGGGGCGGGGGTGGGGGAGAAGCACGTTTCAGCGGCCATTGGATTTTTAAAAATCTGTTGGTAGAGTGAAAACAAAAATTGTCCTCCAAGTTGGCAAAATCGGCGTCCCAGACGGTGCGCAGGAGGGCCCTGCGAGGCCTGTCCCCGGAGCCCCGCGCCAGTCCGGTAGGCCCGGCTCGGTCTGCAGCCGGGTGTTCACTCGTGGATCCGGCCGGCTGCAGGGTCTTTCCGCAGCCGGGGCACTCGGGACAGCAGCGGCTGCGGAGTCGGGGCCAGGGGCTTCCTTGCGATTCCAATGATTTTTATTATTATCACTCGCAAAGGACACATGCGGCCAAGGCCGGGCCTCACAGCGGCTGTGCTGGTCATCGCGTGGAGGGGTGTGCGCTAACCCAGGGGCGAGGGGGCGCGCCCGGTGTCCCAGGGAGCGCTTAGGAGGAAGACGGCCCACCGTGGTTCCCACAGTCAGGGACAGTCCGGGTGCTAGAAGTTCCCAGAGAGAACTCGAGGGGCTGATGTCCTGGTGTCTGTGGGGCTTCCTGCGCGCCCACCCCCTTCCCCCTCCCCCCTCTCAGGTTCGACGGATCCTCCCGGAGGCGCAGGACAGTGATTTATAGTAAGTGTTTGGTGACAGCGGCATAACGTGACAGTCCGCTGCAACTGCCAGCCGGCTCCCGGGCGGGCCTACCCGCGGGGCCGACCCCACAGTGGAGTCCCCGGAGCCGCCGGGTAAAGCCCCCTCCCCCGCCCCGGTGCAGCCCCGCGTTCCCCGCGCCCGGCGCTGCCGGGGAAAAGTGGCACAACAGGAAAGCCTCGCCGAAGGCCCTTCCCAGTCGGCTTCCTAGCCATAAAAAGACAGACTCCAGCCGAGGTCCTGACCCCTTCCAAATATACATTCCCTTGTCCGCAGCCCGCCACTCCCGCCCGGGCCTCGGGCTGTGCAGCTTCCTCCTAGGCCTGCCCGGGCCCATGCCTCCCCCGAAGCGGCGAGAGTCGGTGCAGCCCCAACTTCTATTGCGTGTCCCAGTTTGCCAACCAGCTTTGCTCGCGTGCCGTTGGCCCGGAGGCTGCAGCGCCAGTCCCTGCGTGCGCCGGAGCGCACTGGAGCGTTTGCGAGGCCAGGGCTGCTGACGGCGAGGGGATACTTTGATGAACACGGTGCTTCAGTCCCGCCCCAGCTCTCCACCGGAGCCGGAGGTTGGGGCGCGCTAAGCCGCGGCGCCTGGACAAGTGCGCAGGCCGGAGCCGCCCAGTCCTGCACCCAGGGGCTCGCGGCCGGCGCATGCGCACGCGCGGTGGCGGGTCTGCGGGCCCGAAGGCCCGGCCCCTCCCTCAAAACCCGAGCGGGGAAGCCCAGGGGCTGAGAGCCTCGCCCCGGGTCGCGGGAGCTGGGGGGCGGGGGACGCAGGCAAGCCAGGTCTTCCCACCTGCCGTCGGGGCTCCTCCCCGCAGCAGCAAAGGGGTCCCAGTGCCCGTGGCAGTGCACGCTCAAGCGGACACACTGGCTCCCAAATTCGGAGATCAAAGGGGCAGCCGAGAACTGGGCGTCCGCTGGGTGTGACCCCTGACCGTGGAGGAAGGGCGGGAGCCGGGAGTGGGCGGTGGGGCCTGGGGTCAGGCCGCGGTCGTCGGCTCCCAGCAGAGGCGCTCCAGCCGAGGAAGGGGGTGAGGGTGGGTGGCCTGCCCCTGCCGTAGTCATCCCTGGGACGTTGAAATGGGCTTTGCGGATAGAGCTCACTCCCAGCGCCCCACAGGAGAAGCCCGCAGCGCAGACCTGGGCCGTGCAGACCCCTGGGCGGGCTCGAGGGCCGAGGATAGCAACACGGCTCGAGGTCCAGTCGCGAGTAACAACCCCGACGGCCCCTCGAAGATGTGCTCCCGGCACCGGGGGTGTGTGGGGGGAGGCCTCCGGCCTTGGGGCCGCTCGGCACGGGGCGGGGGCGCCTCCTCCAACTCCTGGAGATCAGGCCTAGACCCCGAGTGTTCTCAGGGACACTGTGGACGGCGGGCCAGTTCCTAGCACCGTGTCGTCCCCCATTGCCGCTGCTGCTTGTTAAAAGTGTTAGCGACCCGTGATGACAATCCACAACTTCTGGAGGGTGCGGGTGGCATGTACGGACGTGAAGATCTCTTTGTAAGGCACGTCCACGCACACACAGGGACACTCATTTTGTAAAACCTAGATGGGCGTTGCCCCCACCCCCCATGCCACCCGCGTACCAATCAAAGCTGCAAGTTGTAGAAAATACCTGGATGTGTGTGGGCTGCACCTTAGAACAGAATCCACCCGGTAGGCATTCCCAAATACAAATAAAGTGCGTAGGGTGCTTTGAGATTGGGGGGGGGGGTGTTAAAAAGTTACTTGTAAACAATACATTTCAGGTTGTTTTCAAGTCAATGTTTAAAGTGTTGCCTGCTCCAAGCTCTAACAACACATTAGTGTTATAATAACACTCCTTGCATCTGCCAGGAGCCCTCCAACGGGCTGCCAGCGGTTCCACGAGGTTCGTGGTGTTGGTGTTGGTGTAGGCGAAGGCGACTAAAAGGGGCGAAAAAGAACCCAAAGCCATGCCTGTAGGGTTTGCCAGCGCCGACCCGCCCCTCGCCAGCGCCCGAGGCCAAGCGGACCCCGCCTTCCTAAGGAGCCATCTTGCGCGCTGCACCAGCGGCCCAAGCCCTTTAGCACTCCCTTAAGGTCGCGCAGCCTGCCCGGCTGAGCCTGCGCCCCTAAACAGCTGCAGAGGTGCGACAGGTTGATTATGCTGGGCCTAGCTCGCTCGTAATTCCTTAAAGACAAAGGGCAGCGGAGAGAGCCCGCGACAGGGCCTGGCCTGCGGGTCAGACGGCCGCTGCGAGGCCCGGGTTCCACGCACCTCCTGCACAAACTCGGGCAAAACTGCTTTGCCATGGTATGTGAGTGTACTGAAGGTTTAACTTTCTCAGTTTTTCCTTCAAAAAAATCAAGGTGGAAGATGTTTTATAACATTTGAAACGAATAGCCAAAATTTGGCAGAGCAGGAAACAATAAGTTCACTGAAATTTAATTGAGATTTAAGATAGAAGAAACCTTGTAATAAGAATTGTCTTGAAGGACGCCCAAATGAAATTCTCTCATAGCACAGAAATAGATAAAAAAATGTCGAAGTAAATCTATTCTCCTTTTTTCCTTTTAAACACATACACCAGGAAGCCAAATGAACTCCCGCTCCTTGCATTACTCAGGGTGCAGGAGCAGTGAGAAGGTTGCAACCAAAAATACTTTAGTTTCCTTCAAACACGGATGCTGCCATCTATTTGGAGAAGTAGAATTCAACATCATGGCTCAATTGGAGTTTTATAAACCCCTGCCTAGAATCTCTTCTAAGTGTCCAAACAAGCAACATTGAATTAAACAGGGCCACGGCAAGCCTGCGGGCCCCTGGAATGGTCTCTCCTGGGTGTGGGAATGGAGGTTCCGGTGGTCAGAGGAGAGGGGGTGCCTGCCCATCAGGGTCAAGGCTAAAGGGAACGTGACTCTGTGAGATTTGTTGGAGGATGTGTGTGACAGTGGGTCTGGGAGTTGGGTTTGCAAGTGTTTGTGAGAATGTGTGACTGTGAGATGGCATGTTTGTGGAGTGTATGTGCACTTGTGAATGGATGTGCATGGATGTTTGTGTTCGAGCCGATGTGTGACACCGTGTGAGTATGTATCTGTGTGTGTGCCCACCATCTCGCCCAGGCTCGGAGGCCCGGCCTCCCAGCAACCATGTGTTTCCAATTAGCAGCATCCCGCCTGGGAGCGCAGAGAGGCGGGTCCTGGGGCAGCTTCTGAGGAGCGGGTGGGCTAGCTCAGGCCCCCCAGTTCTGCTCCGTCGAGGGCGAGGCCACCCGGCCAGCATGCTTTCGCAGCGACTGGGCAGCCACACAAAGAGCCCTCTCTCCTGCGCCAGCCGTTGGAGACTCGGTCCTCCCCCAGATCATAAACCTGCCTGTGAAGACGTTCAGAAATAGTTTACCCGCACTCACACACACATGTGCAAAGGCTGGAATTCCATTTGCTGTAAAGTTTTATTTTATTTTGCTTGGAAGGGGAGTGAGGGGGAGAAGTGTCCTGACCTAATTTGTTCTAGGGCAAAATACTGTTAATTTCACGCAGAGGTATACACCTGTACACGAATCCCTGCTTGCTGCCTGCGGGTGTCCTGCCCTTTGTGTTAGCCTACCTGTAGCTGTACACCATACACAGCTCAGCAGCACACACCTGTGGTCTCACCCAGGCCACCTACATGATGCACTCAACAAAACCAGATCTGAGCCTTAAACCTTTTTAATATAACTTCAGACTAACGCTGATGTTCAAGTGCATAAGCACAATGTCTGGCATGTATTAGGCACTTAACATAAATGGCTGAATGAATACATTAAGCTTAGATTTAAAAAGTGACCTAGTATTAATAAGAAGAGGGTGGAAATAAGCACTGTGTGAAAGATTCTAGACCACAAGGAAAGGCACAGGCTCAGAGACCGCTAGGTAACCCGGGGGCTTTGCCATGGAATGTTCCAACAGTATTTGCTTACCTTCAAGTTTCTTCTTCTGACCCCCTCTATTTCTCAAGACTTCTTTCCAGGTGGTGCGAGCCCTTGGGTTCTAATTATAGTCAGCAGAGCCCAGCCAGGGTGTGAATTCCTCCCTTCTTCGGGAACTAGGTTTCCAGAGTGACTTGTCACCAGGAGGGGAAAGAAATGTCCCAGGCGAAGACTAAGGAGGAGGCTCCCCAGAGCACCCCCGCCCCCTTAGCCTTGCAGGAGTCCTCCCACCAAGGGCTTTTTCTCAAAACAGGGCAAGGCCTGACCACAGCGATCTCATTCAAAGGCCTGGATTGTGGGGTTTTTGTTTGGGGACCCTTATAGCCGTGCTCATAACTTGGAGAAAGCATCCACACCGACCCTGTAAATGCTAGTTCACAGAAAGACCATTTTTAATATGAAAAGAGAAAAACAATTTGAAGGCCCCACAATTTGTTGTCTAACAACATAATTTCAAGTAAAGTGAGTATGATTAAAACATCTTGATTTCACAAAGCCATTCAGAGGAGGCTTCGACAAAAGCGAAGCGGCCCAAACCCCGGAGGGTCACATCCCGGCTGCTACAAAACTCGGCGGGGCGGCCCGCTCCTGCGGCCGGGACAGCGCGGTGGCAGCAGGGGCCACAGGGACCCGCAGATTGGCACGCCCCTCCCCATCCCCACAGTGCGTCTGCACCGGCGACTCTGCGGGGATCGCAGCCGGAGGGCGGGCTGGCGGGCGGGCTCCGCGGCTGTGCTCAGGCATTGGGGTTTGTCCTCATGAGCTCCACGTCGGCGTGCACCATCTCCCTCACCAGCTCCTGCAACACAGGGTGGGCGTGAGGGAGGAGCTCCTGCCACCCTCTCCTGGTGACACCCCACCCCGGGTGTCCGCCCCAGAGAGGCCTCCGCGTCCCTCATTCCAGCTCCCCTCACTTCTCCCGCACCCCGCCCTCCGGGCTTTGGGCATCGCAGGCGCCTCAGGCGCCCAACCCTGAGAGCTGCCGCCCTGCAGCTCGGGGCCCCGCAGCGGGCGGCGTGCGCCCTAAGAGATACTCACATCGAAAGCGACCCGGGGCTTCCAGTTCAGCTTCTGTTTCGCTTTGGTGCAGTCGCCCTGCAGAAAGTCCTAGGGAAGAAGAGGGGGAGACGAAGCAGGTGTGGGTCGGGGGGCAGCAGGTCCCGAGCCCCGGGAACCCCCACCGTTCCGCTCCCTCTGAGCGCACAAGGCTCCGGGGTTCCCTGCTGTCGGTCCCTGCTGCGCGCGTTCAGTTGCGGCTCTCGGCGCCGTAAATCACTAGGTCGCGGTTAAGAAGGTGCTGTGCGGGCCCGTGAGGACGGTGACAGCGATCCATCCCCAGCTCGTCCCAGCCACCTCCACCCCTCTTCTCCCCAACGAGTCCCTTGGACTCTTAATGCTTACTTTTTATTTTTTATTTTTTTTACATTAAGTTGTCAGGGACACTACTGTGAGAACTGTTTCGAATTACTGCACTTCTCCGGCTAGGAGGGATGTGAGTAAATCACCAGGCGCCCCTCCCAGTTGCCCGTGCCCCGCGCGCTCAGCTCCCGCTGCAGGGCTGGCCGCGCCAAGCGCCCATCCTACCCACAGCCAGCAGCCCCGCGGGGAAGGGACTTGGGGTGTGGGGCGCGAGGTCCCAGGACTCGTGGACCCCTCTGTCTCGGTGGGAGCGTGCGACCCTCTTTCTAAGGCGCCATGGATGTATCTTCCTGGGCGGTGGCTTTGGGCTTTTTGTACCCACAGTAAAGTCAGTTCACATCGCCTCCCGCACACACACGCGTTCATAAAACGAAACTGGAGTTTCACGAAGCAATACTTAGCCTTAGCGTCCAGGAACTCTATAGACGGTCTATTCTATTCTACCCCTATTCTACTCGGTTTGATTCTGTTCCTAAGAAAATGCTGATCTCGACCCACTTCTCCTTCCACGATCCAGCACGGAGCTGCAGCCAGCAGCTCTGCGGGACCCCGCACTGCCCGCCAGTGTCCCCTCTGGGAGGGCGTTCCTTCTCCCGCTTTCCCCAACTGCTCCACTCGAGGAAACGAGGGCATTTCATTTCCATCTACTTAAGAGGCGTCCTTGGAAGGAAGGCTGGCGAAAACAAAACCAGTGGAGAAGAAATTAATCCTGCTCTCAGCCCCTGCTCACCAATGTCTTTGTTACAGCTCTGTGAAGACTGATTTACCTGAAGATTGAGATGAGTTCAAGATGAATTACAAAATAGGAAACAAGGAAGAAAGGAAAGGAGGAAAGGAGAAAGAGGGGAAGGAAAGGAGGGAAGAAAGAAAAAAGACTTTGAGATACATAATTGTTAGAAGTGAGATAAATATTTAGCTTTTCCATACACAGATGTACTCATCAAATAACACATAAGATGTGATTCCTCGAAATAAAACAGAATGCGAAGGCAGTACGACAATAGCTGATGTTTGTAGGAGAGAAATACTCGATCATTCTATTTCAGCTACATACAAATTAAAGAACAGCCTAAAAGGAGTTTCATCGTGTGAAAGTAACAGCAAGCTGCCACTGAAGCCTTTCCTGCTTATTTTCTTCCCTGAAACTTGGCAGGCGGGGGAATTTGTTCTAGATTCATGACGGGAAAGGTCGGGAGGGCAGGGGCGGGACTGCTTTGCCCTGGGTTTGGAGCTCACCTTCTCTGCTAAGCCTTCTAGAGTAGAGGCTGTCTGGATCCTACTGAACGCCTGCACCCGCGGGCTTGAAATAGGGCTGCAGCAGAGTACACGGCGACTCTCCCTCTCGTTCTCATCATCCATCACGACTTTTTCAAACGCTTTGCACTTCACAATACACTAAAGTACCAGTTTCCTCCCCAGAGTGTTAATAATACTAAAACAAGTTATTTCTGCTGGCCCTAAAAGTCCACATACAGATTCTTCAGGAAAAGTAGAATACAAAAATTAGTAATTAGCAATTTAACATAGCGCTACAAGGAAACAGCAATATAAGCAGAAAAACAAAGTAATTTATTTTTCTTTCCCCTCCCTAAATAAACTTGTATATATTTCTACAGGCTTCTATTTTGCTATAAGCGTCACACAAAGATACTCTTTCTTTTTCCCCAGGGGAAGCTGTGCAATGTGGAGTCATGCAGCCCATCCCTTCCCTCTCTCAATCCTATAGCAGCTAGATGGTGTGGAGAAGCATGGTTATTGTTTAATCACATCACACTGGCTGTAAATCAACCAGCACGGCATAGGATGCAATTCATGGCTGTGAACTTACAGTTAGCAAAACCCTAAAACCCGGTTTGGCTTCAAATAATCTTGGTAGGCTTGGGAAATGGAGCTTTGTATTGTAATTATGTTTCCTGTAGTTTTCTACAAGGAGCTCATAATATAAAAACAACCAGGGAACTACCATTAAGGAAAAAGAAAAATGGTTTTCAAAGGCTTAGAAACAGACATTGCTACCATACATTGTAAAAGTATTTCATTGAAACCAGAGACGAACCCAGTTAAACTTCTCAATTTAGTTTTGAGCCTAGCTCCAATACTGCAGTCTAGCTGCTTCCTTTAACCTTCTGCCAAGGCTCTGTCTCCCTGAAATTTAATTAGACCAAGAGACCTTGGGAAGAAAGAGGATGAGGTCCCCTTAGAACAAAACATCGGCTCTCCATGCCAGCTGCTCCTAGACTGACATCTGGACTGGGCAGTAAGCTTATGTTCCAATCAACTTTTAAGGAAAGATGACGAGCATCCCAGCTTGTTTTACACTTAACTGTTCCTGAAGGAATTTCTTATTTCTTCCCACTGGTGTCATTTATAGAAAAGATACAGTCAGTGGTTCATTCTGCATGGTTCTAGGCACAGGACACACCTAAAGGGTGGCACGGGGAGGGCCTGTGTGGGAGAGTGCACGTAGCTCTAGAAGGAGAGCAAGGATGTGGATTCCTTTCTTTAAATAAGGCTTCCTGTGGGCTGAGAAGAAATCAGGTGGTGGATACTGTGTTCATACAACGGGTCCGAACTGCCATGCTCAGATACAGAACTGTGAGGAGTGAGAGGGGAGTGTGGGCCCTGATACGTGTTCCTTTAATCTTTACCTCCCTCTTAAAGATTTTTGAACTTCCACAAATCTCCTCCGCTAGGGTATAATCAGCTCCTCAGGACAAGAGAGAAGAGTGAGCTTATCTGCTGTGCTCTTTTCTTCTTTTTTGACAGCTCAGTTCCTTCATTATACATGTGCTTACAGCCTTAGTATGACAAAAGCCGAATTAAAGTGATGATTTTACGTACAGCTTCCAAAAAGGACTTCGTGCACTGGGTGGTCTGGAGCTTTTCTTGAAAAAAGAGAAAATAAAGCTTTGAGAAAAATGTAAAGTATTTCTATGTGAATATGACATTTCCTGAACTCTGGCTTCTGGTGTCTTCACTGTTTTCATTGCTATTCCTTAGGTGAACTATACGGTTTCAATATGTAATTTATAATTGTCAAATTCAATTAGGTTTCACTGAGCATTTTACAGCAGCAAAACAGCAGGAGCAATGTCTGGGTCCACATGGCCCTTCAGATTTCTGACTCACGGACCGTGTGCATTCATTTGACCTTCGGGAGCTGTCCTTTAGCTGTGCCATCCACACGTACTTCTACGGAGTTGCAAACAGCAGCATGGAGGAGGGCACGTTTGGCTGCAGCCATTTTTTAGGCTTTCCTGGCTTATGCTCTTGTTAAAGTGAACTGATAAAAAGCCAGACCAAATGCTGGAAAAGTCATTAAGCCCGTTTCTGAGCCCACAGTAGTTAACGCAAAGTCCAGAAAAGGAGAGACCACAGTGTGCCATTATCTTCTACCCTAACTACAGGTCCCTTTCCTCAGATCTCTTCCATCTAGATAACAACGCAGCTTTAAAATCACACTGGTTAGTTTTCATTCCTTCCCCGGATGTTATTTTGATCATTCTTTAACACATTCATTCCCTTTGATACTCCCACCTCCATACCACTTTCTCTAAAACCACTGTGGGGAATGCTATTAAACAGATCGTATCACATAGGATGATTTTTTGAAGTTCACAGTCTCATTTCATTTTCTCCCCTTTTCACTGAGTTTGCTTTGGGAAAACTTTAATATTTAGTTCAAACTAGATGTCGGACGCTGCATTTCCTCAACAGGTCTGCTTATAAGACTTGCAAAGAACATGTTTAGGTGGAGAAATATTTTAAGAGTATGAGATCTTTTGGCAGACTATTGTTAAATTTCTAATGTACCTCTTGGAAGAAATTGACTCTTGAGTGCTATAAATAGGAGAAGATGTATGGACAGGGATGTTAATAAGGAAAGCCGAGACTGATGAAAGCCTTGGAGAAATGTCTTCAGGAATTTAAGATACAGAGCTGTGAGTGGCACTTAATATTCTTTTTCTCCCCCTTCTACTTTTCTTAGAAAAGCAAAATTGAGGAATAGCTTAGGTTCCAAGGGAATAAAAGAATGCCAATGAATTTGGTTCTTGATCCAACTTTCTGCCAGTGTAGAGTGAATAGGAAAGCTGGACTCTGCGGGTAATGTTTCTTTTTCAGAAAGACAGAGCTGCTAAACAACAACAAAAAGCCTCAGGAAAAAGCTCTCAAGCCGCACAGAGTATCCTAGTCAAGATTCCAGATAGTTGAGAATAAGACTGGGAAATAACAAAAAATGAATTCTGAAAGCTCCCCCAGAAAATCTGCAATATATGATATCTCTTCCTGGGTGTAGCTTGAAGCCTTCCAGGCTCACGAATTTATCCTTTGGTTTAACCCTTCCCAAAGAGGGAGCGAATGTCCGGGCAGTAAGAAATGCTGTGCTGTTAACAGCGGTAATGAACATTCCCCCCTGTTCCCTTACTGCTGTCTATCCACACAAACTGAAGTGGACGTCAGACCTCTCCTTTAACGACAGGGGCGATAAGAGAGGAGAAGAAAACAGCAGGCAGTCCTGTCTGCTCAGGAAGCGGACTCGGTGGGACTGTCCATCAACAGAGGCTAACGGAATGCCGGCAGAGCTCAAACAATGCTCAGGCAGCCTCAGGGAAATGGAGTCAGTCAGCACTGGCCTGCGGAGGGTGCAGGCAGTGGAGAGGAAGTGGCAGAGGGAGGAGAACAGCTCGAGCAGGCCCTGCACCATGGCCTCGTCCGTGGCCACCCTTATGGAGGCCGCTGTGTGGCAATCAGCAATGGTGTAGACTTAGAATAAAACCACCACGGGGCACTCCCACCGTCACCACTGTCACCTCTGCTGGGAGCCTCCTTAGATGACTCAGGATGTGCGGTCCAGTCCTCCTGGATGGTGCCTAATGGGCACTTTAAAATCCTCTGAGCACCCCTCTTGCTGATCCCACTTTTCTGATGGGATCGCAGTTGGTAGATTTTGTCATTTGGGATCAGCAGCTGTTAAGCACTACTAAACAAATGGAAAGAAATGCATCCATCCATATGCATGCCCCAGATACCAGCGGCAAAGTCCGGCTAGCACAGTAGAGCTTTCGTGGAAAGTAAATGAGAACACGGCCTTCATTATGTGCCTGCTTGTCAATAAAGCATGGGTGTAAAAAAAATTACAGGTGTTCACTTCACGAAAGGAGAACTTAATGGCATGTGTAGTGCAACCTATATATAAATGGATCATTTTCATTTATATTTAAAAAAATATGGTTGACATAGTTGACATAAAACAAGAACTGTAGCTAGGCAAAAAAGGGCTCTATAAGCTACACAGACAACATAATTATTTAGGAGAAATACAGGATTTAAGCAAGTTAACTTCCTTTTAAACAAAGTTTTAAAAAATATTCTGGAGAAAGACCTTTCTAGCAGACATGCTTGAGATGTGTGGAGATGAGTGCGTCAGTCCTCTTTCCTCCATGGGATGAACCGCATGTGGTCTATGCGGTTTATGCCACCCCAAAGCTTGTTCCGTTTCCCAGACCAGGTGGTTGCCCTGGCCGCGTCCCCCTGCCCATTGGCTGCCTGGCCTTTGACTGGGACAGAGGAGCACGCCCCCCACCTCCTGAGTGGGGCCCAGCCCAGGAACATGCCCGCTCTCTGCCCTGTCCAGCCCTGTGCAACTTTGAGGCCTTCCCTGTTCAGCCAGGCAGCAGTCTGAGCCAGCTGGAGAGGAAAGCACTTCTCAGAAGCTGCGCTGGGAAGCTTCTGGAGGGGCTGCCTGCTCACAGGTCGGTGTCTAACAGGTTTCTTTAAATGAAATAACCATATAAGACTTTGGGGATGTCATCTTGCATCATACATATTTACAAGGTGCTGTGTCTGTCTGTACCTGTTCTACATCTATAATTGCAATCGTGGAATTAATTTTTTGTTAGCTTTATTTCTTGATCCCGGGTGCTTACAGTAGCATCAACCTGGGGAAAGCTAGATTAATTACTGTAACTAAAGTCCTCTTAGTTCCGGTTACTTCACTGATCTCCACTCTGACTAGCTGAGATGGAGAGTGGCTGACTCACAGCTGCAATGCAGGGGCCATTTAATGAAAAGGAGATAAGATTGTTAGTGACTTCAGCATTCCAGGCTTCAAAGCCAGCACCATCTTGGTTGGAAATTACTGGTTACTGTTAATAACTGGATCTAGGGTGTAAAGATTTATCCATGCTGGAACGAGGTGGCAAAACCCTGAGGACAGGAGATAAAGCACCTTTGACTGGACCGATTAGCGACTCTTGTGACATTGCTGGCAAGTGGCACCCTGGATACAAGAGGCCGCTGCACTCTTGCCACTTAGGACTTTCTACCCTCAAAGCGCTTTATAGACATCAGCTAATTAAACCACAAAACAATCACATCCAAAATGCAACTTAGGAGATTTTGTATCTGTCGCAGGTGGCCTCTTTCCTAGAGATGAAAGTTCTGTCAAAAGCAAAGTATCTCGGAGGTAAAAGCCAAAGTAATTGTCATCTGGCTTATCTTTACCCTGCACCTTCTCATCTAGGAATGCCTACCTAGGCCACAGGGTATCCTGAGTTGCATAAGAGGAAGGTAATTTTCCTTAAGCTTGTTTCCTTCTAGTTTGTTAGGAAATCTACCCACCTCTTAGAAATGCCCCAATACCACCACCACCACTGCTTTGGACATTAGTACTACACAGTACAATATAGATGGGATTTTTTTCCTTTGTGGTTTTTCTCAATGTATACAGTATATTAAGTCCTCCAATTCAACACACCTCACTTCAATAATCCATCTCCCTCCCTCCCTCCCTCCCTCCCTTCCTTCCTCCCCTTCCTCCTTCTCCCCAATCCAAATATAAGTAACATAATAGAGTCATTCAAACAGGGTCTTTCAAACATATACCCATAGGTTCCTCCAAATATTCATTCCCTCAGCCACTTCTTAAGAAACTCAAGGCCTAGTCAAACACCTGACCACATCCAGATTCTTGCTTTCTGGCCATTCCTCTGGGGACTTTCATATTGGAGAACAGATGAAGACAATTACTATGATATTTGTTAGCAAGTTTTTGGAGAAGTATGGAGAGGAGATGAGCATGATGACGACTCTTTAGGTTTACCGTAATTCTGTTATCACCCATTTGGCCACCCATCATCACAGGAAGGCTAACGGGCTTTTGTCAGGTGTCTATACTACATGGTCACCTGGCACTTCTTCTTTATATCTTCATGAGAGGAACACAGTCCTATACTGAAATGCATCTGCAGAGGTATTTCAGCCAAGTACTTGAGAATGTCACAAAGTCATTTAGTGGTCAGGTTCTGCTGATTCCTAGTCCAGCAGTCGCAACACTCAATAGGACAAAACCCTCCATAGTATGTGTTGTAAGCAATACACTTCACACACATTAATTTGAGTGGCAAAGAGGTCTCCAAGTAATAGATGGTATCAACACACAGAAATATCAACTTAATGCTGGATGGAAACTGACACAGGAGTCCATATTGTATGATTTGCTGTATGTGAGGTCCTAGAACAGGCATCCATGGTTATAGAAACGAGACTGGAGGACGGGGGAGGAGTACTGACTGGGAAGGTTCACCAAGGAATTTTCTGGAGTGATGAAATGCTCCTTATATGAATAGGAGTGTTGGTTACATGAGTGCATGCATTTGTCAGAACTGATCAAACTGCAGTTCAACATTTGTGCATTTCACAGTATATAGATTTTATCTCAAAACAAAAATTTGATCAGGTGTGATAGCTCATGCCTGTAATCCCAGTGCTTTGAAAGGCTGGGGCAGGAGGACTGCTTGAGGCCAGAAGTTTGAGACCAGCCATGGTCTGGGCAACATGGCAAGACCCTGTCTCTACAAAATAATTTTAAAAATTAGCTGGGTGTAGTGGCACTTGCCTGTGGTTCCAGCTACTTGGGAGGCTGAGGTTGGAGGATTGCTTGAGCCAAGCCGTTTAAAGCTGCACTGAGCTATGATTGAACCACTGTGCTCTAGCCTGGGTGACAGAATGAGACCTTGCCTCTAAAAGAAAAAAAATTCTTAGACACAACCAACATGGAGACATTGCTGGAGAGACCTGGAATCATAAAGTGGCTCAACCACTTAACTCTTTCTTAATACCTCTGAGATTCAGGTTTTAAATCTGTAAAATGGGGACAGCAATGCTTGCAAAGTTGTGTGAGAATTCAAAATTGCACAGGAAAAGCAGCTAGAACTATTTCTAATTCATCCTATACAGGCTTTCTATCAAGGCTATTATTTATCACTAAAATGTAGGAAAAATGATTCTTTTAATTTCTTGTAGTAACATCATGGATGAAGATATAATATTTTTAGGTGGGCTGTTTTAGTTTTTCTTTGATACTTACATGCAATTTTACCCTGCACCCCAACCCTTCCTCCAGTTTTAGATAATCATTTTCTGAACAGCTGTAACAGAATGCAGAAGATTTTGTACTCTGCTCTCCCTCAATTTCTGCAGACATTTCACAGGCTCTTGCTTGCTTGTTGCCACATATTTACTGCTTTAGGCCTTGGGGAAGCAAACATGGACCAGAGAAGGCTGTGGCTGTCGTGAAGTCCATGTTCTAGCACAAGAGTATGCAGAGACGCGAGTTTCGGCCGATGGGAGCGTGAGGGAGCGAGTGCAGAGGGGGCTGGCTTGTTGGAGGGTGGGAGGGCACTCTACTGGCTGGGCGGGGAAGGCCTTCCTCAGAGGTGACTGGATCAGAGATCTGCACAATGTGCAGGGGCCGGTCACAGAAAGATCTGGGGTGTAAGGGTCTCTTGGGGACACTGCAGGTAAAAAGGCCTTAAGGGAACCTGGAGAGAAGGCTGCTGTGACTGGGCATGGAGAGAGGGGAGGGGAACCCATGACCACGAGGCTGGGAGGGACACAGAGGCAGGCACTGTTGGCCTCCCTGGTGGTTTCTGCCATGGAGCCCAGGCCCTTCCCAGCAAAGCCACATGGTTGCGAGGCTCTGCTGTGCAGTCACAGTGACTGTGCCTTGGAGCACCTACAGCCTGCAGGCTGTGGCTGGAGGTTGGAAAGCTGGCTTCCACTTCCTACTTCAACTTGATGGAGTTTACAAGTCTGACTTTCTGGTGCCAATTTTTGAAAGTCTGGAACTGACTATAACTGACATTAGGTGTAAGTATTTTTAAGAAGGTGCATGAGTCGTCCTTGCCCTGCATGGCCCAACTCCCTCCTCCCCTGGAAAATCTGCCACTCTTTGATGTGCTTGGGCCACCTAACCTAAAAGCACCTGGCAACTCAGGTGCAGGCCACTGCAGCAGAGAGTCAGGACTGCACCCAGCTGGCCCTGAAAGACGTGGAGACTAGGGGTCACCAGAGGCCAGAGGCAGTAACCTGGCAATGCTACTCCAGCACCTGCTAGGGTGTGCTGTGAAAGGGCTGCCCCTCTTCTGGCCAAATGATGACACACTCAGCCTCTGAGGCCGACTGAGATGCTGCTGCCCCCTTCATTTCTTCCTGCCTGCAGTGAAGCTGTGGCCCTGAGCTCTCCTTGCTGGTTAAGGGCCTTCTCCTTTCCCAGTAGCTCTCAGGAGGATGAGGCACAGCACTGGAACTTGCCTGAGTTTTGAAAACATTTTTACATTACTCTTGTGTGTATGTGTCTTTCTCTCTGTCTCTCTCTGGGTGTGTGTCTCTGTGTCCGTGTGCACTGTGTAAAAGTCCACCCATTTACAGTAAGAACCCACTCACTTTGAACTCCATCCTTTACTGGCCCAGCACATCGAATATGGAGTTTGGGCTTTGCTCGGAGCCACAGGGGGTTTTAAGTACTGGGGCATATGCTGTGATGGACGAGTTCAAAGATGCCTGCAGATGCTGCCTTGAGGGTGAGAAAGAGGGGCAAGAGCGGGGGAGAGACTAGCTAAGAGACTCCAGCCACAGATGTGGTGAGAGAAGATGGCGGCCTGGACACGAGGGGTCGGGTGGGGACATGGCGACGGAAAGGCGTGGGTGCACTTGAGATGATCTTGGAGAAAGAGCAGAAAAGGCCTCCCTGGGGTTGGAGATGGGGGTGAGGGAAAGGGGACTGACAGAGCTCCCAGGATGTTTGTCTGAATGAGAACCTTTTATTGCTTTCAAAGACATTCCATGAATCAACAATGCCAGGAAAGAAGTTCTCCTAGTGGAGTCTGCGTGTGCCTCTCACCACAGCCCTGCCAGCATTGCATGTCATCTCCTTTTTCAGGAAACCTCTCATTTCATGATGAGAGAACAGGGACTCTTCTAAAAGATTACTTCTAGAGCATCACCTGAGATCTCTCATATCATTGCATGGAGCACGCCTTCTTGTTTTGATCCTGATTTGAAGCCAAAGCCTCTCTGCTGAGAAAGTCTGCTTAGCTCTAAGAAAGGAGCTCCATTTCACAGGTCCTGGCTAGGCTCCTGTGAAAGGGAGGCTGAGGGGAAACAGCTTGTCTTCTTCTGTGACCCTGGTCTACAGGACAGGCAAGGAAAGGGTTAAGGCAAGCTGTGTCCACTGCGCAACCAACATGGCCCACTTTCATCCTCCGGCTGCAGCAGGAGGAAGTCCGAGAGGGGGCCTTTCACATGACATCATAAAAGCCTGATTTATCGCCAGCCACCAAACATCGAGAAAATCATAACATCCTTTCAGGAAAATGCAGTGGAAAATAATCAGGCTGACTTTGATGGGAGCTTTGGTGGGGACTCCAAGTGCGACACTGTGTGGTGACCCTTGGCAGGTGCTTTGTTTGCCATTAGGGCCAGCCTCACAGACAAGTCTGAGGGTCTGTGCTGTGCAAAGCCCACAGGGGAGTGTGGCCCTCAAGTCTGCAGGGCTTGTTTCATACTCTGCCAACTTGCCTAAAATGATACTTTGGTGGATGTGAAAGCACTCTGGAAAAGATAGCTCTATCCAAATGTGAGAAATTACCGATTACAGCCTGTACATAACCCACAGCCCCTCCAGGGAAGCAGGGCCGGCCTCGGCACCTCCAACACTGTGTCTGTGACTTGCTCTTCTCTGCTCTCAGCTGGGGCTATCTTTAGGATACTACTGTTTGGTTAGAGCCCTTTCCTCACAAGGCACTTTTCCTACGTTGTATTTCCAGATTAACCTGCCACTGTGGCAGCCCTCCTCGTCACAAAGAGGACTAGGAGATGACAGAAAAGAGACACTCCAAAATGTCGGCAGAAATAGAAATAAAGGGATGAGATCCGCGTGCCACAAGTAATCTCTTCCAGGAATGTCTACATCTCTTCGGTGCTTCTCTTGCTCAGTAATTTGATAAAACCACCAGCAGGAACCTCTTCTTTGATGTGCACAACATGCTCTCCAAATAAACACAGGAAAGAGGGACAAGGGTGGCCTAGAGTGTGGGATAGTTCTAGAATTCTGGCCACATCAATTCTAAAAAGCCTGTTGGTGTAGAAAGTAGGCCTATCTTTGCAAAGTAATGCCTACTCTGAAGGTCTTGGGATTCCTGAGTTTGGAGAAGACAGACATTATAAAGATTGAGCCAGGGCTGACAAAGGGCTAGCCTGAGGTTGAAGGTTGGCAAAAATCAACACCTGGATTCAGTTCAAAGTTACTTTCACCTCATTTAACTGTTACACCAGCAAGTGTGCAGCATGAAGATTACTCACAAGATGATCAAAGACTCGTGTGAGAACACAGCCACCAACACCTCTCTGGCCATCCTGAAGGTGCCTGGAAAGTCGGTGCTGATGCGGCCCCCATGGAGGAACAGGCTCCCATGGAGGGATGAGCCCCCAGGCTGGAGAGCTCAGGGCCTAGACTGACACTATGAGCCTCGGGCTGGGGGCACTGGCTGCCACCCAGGCAGCCCTTATCATGCTGCGGTTATGTCCTTGCAAGTTTGATTCTTACACACACCAGCGGGCCCCGGAAGGTCTGCCCATGCCTCACCTGCCCAAGGTTCTGTGCGGGAATGGGAATGGCATGGAAGGCAGCAGGAAGGAGAGGTGAGGCCTAGGCCTGGCCCTGCAGCACAAGCTCTGAACCTAGGCTTGCCTCACCTGCACGTGGGGGAATGCCGGGACTGGAAGAACTCTAATGGCCTCTCTCCAAGCTACTGCTTGCTATTCTGCCAAGCCTGCTGGTGCTCGCATAACACCTTGAGACTGCTTCTGTGCCTTGGGGACCCCGCACTGTGCCTCCTAGCCTAGCACCAGGCATGGCTCCATGGCAGCTGTGGCAGCAGAGCAGTAGGACTCAAGTTGTCCCAGCTGGGCTCCATCTGGCTCGTTGTCTGCACTGAGTCTGAGTCAAGCCAGGTGTCTGGGGGAGCCGGGTGACTCAGCACATTGTCAGGTGGCAAGGGGTGGTGGAGAGGCCTCCCTTGGCCCTGGTCGCCCTGCACCTCTGCCCAGTAAGGCCTTTCCAGGCATCTTTCCAGGCCCAGGAGCCCTGCAGCTGGGCATGTGCTTCCCGGTCGGCCCCGCAGACGGCACCTGTGAGAAGGCAGGTGGCCTGGAGGGTGGAGGTCTGACTTGGTTCTGGTGTGCTGAACAAGGCCCCGAGGAAACTACTGATTCAAACTCTCCCCCGTGAAAGCACGGCTGGACTTTCGGGGAGCTGTCGCCGACGGCAAGTCAGGCTCTCTGGGTGCCTATGCTATCTCGTGGCTATAAAGTGGACACTCGTGGCACCTTATTGCCCTGGGTGGAGCACGTCACTGAGGCACTTGCATAACACATCAATAATGGCACAAGGGGGAAGCAGGTTCCCCAACACAAATCAATCCAGTGGCCTGACCTGCTGCAGACTGTTGTGGGGACAGAGGCCTCTGTGCAGAAGGCTCACGAGTGGAGTTCCCTCTGCAGTGGGCCAGCGAGTCCCTGCACTTGTTGTTCAGGATGGGTTTTTCCCAGTTTAGGCAAAGGTTCTCTGAGGGCCCTTAGACCAGCAGCAACACGCCCCGGTCCTTTAGCCTTCTAACAGTCCTACGAGGCAGGCAAGGAAACGGCGGTGCTGGGAAGTAGGTAACTTGCCCTGGGCCACTCGAGGTGGATCTTGGATTCAAACCCAGTCTTCTCTGACTCCAAAGACTAGGTTACTAGCCCATTAACCTACACCACCTCCCCTGGGTGTCTTCTCTCTTTAGTTATGTGGTAACAATAAACACAAAGCCACGCGTTCACCACCACGTAGAGGCTGAGGTGTGTAAAGAAAGAATCTGCCAACAACACGGACAGAGAATATGCTTCTGAGCTCCAGAGGTCCGAGTTAGATTAGAGCAGAGACAGGAATGGAACCTGAGAGTTAGAAACAAAGGTGGGGGCATGAGCGACACCAGACAGAAACGGGCATGGGTCTGTCTCTTCATGTCAAAGTCCCACATTAAAACAGCCTGATGCAGCCCTGGGTTTAGAGCAAAACAAAAATTCCACTGTTTCTCTCCAGCTGGAGATGAAAGGTTTCACAGAGGGAACCCTGGCTGAAGAAAAAGCATCATTGATTCGGTTAATTAATGTAGCTTTCTCGAAAACACGATCAGCTCCTGGAGTGCCATCAGGATGGTCGTGATCCTGAACTTTATAAGTAGCTTAAACACGGGCCAGTGGCTCTGTACCCATGGATGGATTCTATGCCCCAGCCCCCAACCCCCGACACTATGAGGCTGTGAGACTCCCAGAAGACTTCTCAGGCAGGACTGGGCTTTGGGGGGCATTATTCAAGGAAGTATTGCTTTTGAGGATGGCAAGGAACACTCAGAGCCACCTGACATGGGGACTCTGGGGTTTGGGATACTTCCAAGGGACCTTTGCTTGGTATCTGTCCTCTTTAGAGCCCACTTTTCTACGAGAGGAACCCAACTCACAGAATTAGAAAGAACTCCCGGGGTCTATTTCATGCCACCACCATGACTACTAACAAATATTCCTTAGGGTGTGGAGAGTGAGGGGACCCTGTCAACGGGAGCTGCATGAGTAGAGTGAGTCTGGAGCTACACGAAGACTTTATCTACAACTACTTAGCTCATGAGTCTGGATAGTGAGAGTTCAGAAAGAGACGCCCTGAACTCTTCTTATTCCACCCTGGTCAACATTATTCATTCATGCAGTCAGCCCAGAAGCTCAAGGTCAGTGATGGAGACTGACACAGATGGTGATCTCCGACAGGTACCTGTGCCTAGGGTAGGCAACAAGGGCAGGCTAGCAGAGAAGGAGGTGGGTACCTGTGGACATGCGGAGACGGCCAGGCTTGAAGAGGAGCAGGAGCGGAGGAGAGAGGGCTTGGTGGCGGCCTCGACAACATGCCATGTTAAGGATGCCACTGAGACACTTGCAGAAACAGATACTGGGTGACGTGCCTAGCATTCTCCCACTGGGGGAAGTGCTAGGATTAAGCTACCTTCACAGTGGGACACAGGAGGGGCTCACAGGCCAGTGAAGTGAGGGCTCTTGGGAAATACTTCCCAGAGAAGATTTTCCCTGAGCTGGCTTGTGAGGAATGAGCAGAAGGTAGGAAGGCAAAGTGCAAGGCTAACAGTCCAGATGCAGACGGCTGTTCAAGGACCCAGTGGTGTTAGAGAACCTCCCAGGAACCGCCGCGTTTGGTACGGCTGGGGGCCAAGTGGAACTCTTTTGTTTGCTGAATGTGGACTCCCAGGTGCAAAGCAGTCATCACCAGGTGAGCATGAGCTTTGGAGTCAGATCCCAGTGAGGCTGGGCACGGTGGCTCATGCCTGTAATCCCAGCACTTGGGAGGCCAAGGCAGGTGGATCGCTTGAGCTCACAAGTTCGAGATTAGCCTGGGCAATATGGCGAAACCCCATCTCCACAAAAACTAGCTGGGTGTGGTGGTGCATGTCTTTAGTCTCAGCTACTTGGGAAGCTGAGGTAGGAGGATGGCTTGAGTCCGGGAGACGGACGTTGCAGTGAGCCAAGATCATACCACTGCACTCCAGACTGGGTGATAGAGCCAGACCTTGTCTCAAAACAAAACAAAACAGAACAAAACAAAATGAAAACACAGATCCAAGCTGAATTCCAGTTCTGCCACTTAATTCCTGGATGCCCTGAACCTCACTGGGCTTAGGTTCCACTATGTATAAGCCTGTTGAATGATATCTACCAATACTAAAGATCAGAGATAAAATCAGGCCTGATGTTGGATAAGTGCCCAACAGACAGCAGCTCCTGCCAGTGCACAGTCAGTGACGGCTCTACTGGGGCCCAGGGAATGCAGTTAGACCCTTGAAGGATGTACCAGTCCATGGCGCCAGCTCTGCAGCACTGTTGCCCAAGGCTCCCCCACATCACTCTTCAATTCTAGCAATCTGCAGCCCTCCTCATGCAGTTGTTTCCCAACAGCCTGGGATATGCTTCCTCCTCTTCATTTACTGAAACTGTGCCCATGGAGAAGCACATGGGATTTAGGGTCACAGAGACTTAGGTTGACACTAGATTCACCACTTTTGAGGTGGCTTGGTGTCCTCATCCTCACGCATGCCACCCCTGCAGGTGTGTTAAGCACCTGTCACAGGGGAAGGCCTTCCATGTATGCTGGCTCTCCTCCTGCCTCAGGTCCCTCTTTAAGTGTTGGCCACTCCCCAGCCTTGCGCCTCCCTGACCTACCCCTCTGCTGAGCGGCTCTCTGAGGCCATCCCACGCCCGTGGAACATGTGGGATGTGGCTCTGCCTTCTAGGTGCCCGTTTTGGAGACAATACATTTCTTACAAATGGCAGGGCAGGCTGCCTCACGTGTGGCTCCAGAGCATGTGGAATGTGCCCTTGCGTCCCCACAGTGCTGCCCAGGGCTGCCGACACAGCAGCCAACCAGACGCATGGGGAGCTCACTTCTACTGTGGGGGCACTGCCAGTAAACAGGCAAGCAAGGAAACAACCAGGTGGTTACCAGGCCTCTGATAAGAATAAAATTGGGTAATGGGGGGTCACGAATGCCAACAAGGCGCTCTTTAGGCAGAGTTATTATTATTATTATTATTATTTTTTTTTTTTTTTGAGACGGAGTCTCACTCTGCCGCCCAGGCTGGAGTGCAGTGGCCGGATCTCGGCTCACTGCAAGCTCCGCCTCCCGGGTTCACGCCATTCTCCGGCCTCAGCCTCCCGAGTAGCTGGGACTACAGGCGCCTGCCACCTCGCCCGGCTAGTTTTTTGTATTTCTTAGTAGAGACGGGGTTTCACCGTGTTAGCCAGGATGGTCTCGATCTCCTGACCTCGTGATCCGCCCGTCTCGGCCTCCCAAAGTGCTGGGATTACAGGCTTGAGCCACCGCGCCCGGCCCAGAGTTATGATTGACAGTGGGGGCTGCCCCAGGAAAATCTCGAGGTGGAGGGAGCAGGCTGGGCTAGGGCCCCGAAGGGCCGGCTGGTCAGACACCCTGAAGTCCAGAGTGGCCCTCTGGGGCTGGGGTCAGGGAAGCTGTTACAGGTGGCGGTGGCTCCACAGCCACGATACTTATTTCTGGCGTCCTCAGGAAAGATTCCTGTATGTATTTCTTCCTCTGGGTGCTCATCAGACCCTCTGCCTGAAGGTGGTCTTAGGAGTCCCCTTGGGGAAAGTTGGGTGGCCACCCAAATGCTGGAGATTGGATTGGACTCATTTTGGGACATCCTGACACATGCTGTCTCTGTCATTCAGGGGCTGCTGGGGCTCACTGAGGTCCTCATCCATTCCTGTGCAGCCTGGAGTTCCTGGATGTAATTCAGGGGCTAGTCTTATGTTCCTCAGGACAATCTATGTCACTGTCACCATGTTAGTGAAGATAAATGGACAGAAATATGCCCTGCCAGCTGGTGGCACTCAGAAAGTGCCATGGAGCAACACAGCCTGCGTCTCCGAATGGACAGAAGAAAACCTTTATCTTCTTCCTGTCAAAGGAGGAAATACCTTGGGGAAGGTCAGGGTGCTGTGTGCCCGGCAAGTGCCTGCCTGACCCCAGCCTGTGGCAGAACCTGAAGGGCCACTGCGATCTTTATCAGGTGACTCAGTGCTTAGCACTGGGGAAGGGCGGAGCATGGAGCAGGCACAGAAGGTGCCGTGGAGAGGCCCCGAGCAGCCCAGGCAGGAGTGCTCCATTCTGCTGCTCAGGCCATTACCTCCAGCAGTCAGGCGCGCACAGCTCATGTCTCTCAGATGATCTCTCTCTCTCTCTTCTATCCCTCTTCTCTCTCCCTTTCCTTCTGCAGGATTTAATTAATTGAAAGTCAGGTTTTTTTTTTTTTTTTTTGAGACGGAGTCTTGCTCTGTAGCCCGGGCTGGGGTGCAGTGGCCGGATCTCAGCTCACTGCAAGCTCCGCCTCCCGGGTTTAGGCCATTCTCCTGCCTCAGCCTCCGGAGTAGCTGGGACTACAGGCGCCGCCACACGCCCGGCTAGTTTTTTGTATTTTTAGTAGAGACGGGGTTTCACGGTGTTAGCCAGGATGGTCTCGATCTCCTGACCTCGTGATCCACCCGTCTCGGCCTCCCAAAGTGCTGGGATTACAGGCTTGAGCCACCGCGCCCGGCCGAAAGTCAGGTTTTTAAATACTGGTCAGCCTCCTGTTGGATATTTGCGGTCTGCCCTGGTGCTCCCCCATGCATCTCTCTGACTTACCTTCATGAAAGGTGAAACGGAAATACCCCAACAATTCAGCACACTTCTTTTTTCCCAAACAGTGGAAGCACACTAGAAAGTTCCTCAGAACCCCGAAGGGCCTCATTTCACCTGCTCCTTCAGGATGTCCCTGTCCTTTCCTACTGGCCCCGGCTCAGAAAGTTCATCCTGCCTAGCATGCTCCTTTTCATCCTGTTCTCGCTCACTGGGAACCCTGCTCTTCAGAAACTGAGGGGACAGCAGCAAGCTTCAATTACCTTGAAATCTGGGCAGTTTCCATTTATTTAATTTTTTTTTTTTTTGACGGAGTCTCACTCTATCGCCCAGGTTGGAGTGCAGTGGAGTAATCTCGGCTCACTGCAACCTCCACCTCCCAGGTTCAAGCGATTTTCCTGCCTCAGCTTCCTGAGTAGCTGGGACTACAGGCACGTGCTACCACGCCTGGCTAATTTTTTTGTGTTTTTAGTAGAGATGGGGTTTCACCATGCTGGTCAGGCTGGTCTCGAACTCCTGACCTCAAATGATCTGCCCACCTCGGCCTCCCAAAATGCTGGGATTTTAGGCATGAGTCACCACACCCGACCAGTTTCCATCTTTAAACCTACCCCAAAGGCATCAGTTCTATAACTGTTGCTCAGATTTGTCTGAACATTTTGGTTTTGTCAGGGAGAAAATAAATTTATCCTTCAAAATCTCCACCTTCCCCCTAAGGGGAAGGTCAACCTGGTCTTTGTCCCCTAGGTTGGAGAACAGGGTTCCATGGTGACCATCGTCCTGAGTCCTTACGCATAACAGACGTGGGGTAATATTTTGACTCTATAAATCCTGCCTTCATGATGGCTTCTTGTGTCTTTGTGAACAGCAGAGGTGGGCAGCTGTGCTGGTCCCATGTGGGCGACAGGCAAGCTGGGCCTGGATGGTCTGTCTCTCCAAGTCCAACAGGAAGATCAGGATGGACCTCGGATCTCTGCTCCTAAAGCTGGGCCCCTCGAAGCCCGTTACCTTTACTCCTCACGGAGTCCCCTTCCTTTCTGAGGTTTGTCCCCTATTTTAAAATAGCTGTTCACAGAGACTCTTTAGGGGCTTTAAAACAGCCCTGGCCATAGACGAGTAGTACAACCACATCATGAGGCATCTGCTGACGAAGAAGGCTTCCTGCAGAGCCAGTCCATACTTCCTTTTATTTTCTTATCCAGCTGCTTTTCTTCCCCTGAGTCTCCCCAGATAAACTGGTGATTCTCAACATATCCTGTGGAGTTTGTGAAAAGTAGAGCTTGGTGAGGTCCTCAGCCAGGTGAGATGCGCCGGAACCTCCAAGGGTGCCCTCATAGAAGGTGTCTGAGGATTGATTCACCAGACTAGACAAGCGTGGAGGGCAGGGACAGCATCTCACTCAGCTTGGTGTCCCTGGGACCCAGCCCATTTGGCAGGACACACAGGCACAGTAAGGAAATGCAATTTCCTTACACCTTCCTGAAAATGAACCCTGACTGCCCACGGTGCGGCTGAGCCCCCGAGGCTCTCTTGCTGCACCTGTGGCTCTCAAGGTTCTCATCCCTCCCTCAGCTCCCATGGCATAAATGAGGCAGAGAGCCTTCAAAAGTCCTTTTAGCAGAGTAGGATGTGGTTACCAGGGCCTTGGGTAGTTGTGGCGGTGCTGGTCAAAGGATACATACCTATAGCTAGGTGGGGACGGGGGAAGTTCAGAATAGGCAGATGCGTGGAGACGGGGTAGAGAGGTGACCACCTGGGCCAGGGTCGGGGGGACACTGGGGACTGCTAATGGTTACGGAGTTTTTGCCTCCGGTGATGAAAATGCCCTAGAGTTGATTGTGGTGATGGCTGCACACTGAGCAGACTAAAACCCATTGATCAAATACTTTAAGTGGGTGAACTGTATGATGTGTGAATTATACCTCAATAAAATTGTTTAAAAATTTTAAAAAGTTGAAAGTCTCTTCCCAGCTCCCCTCCCCTCTAAAAAAAAAGTCCTTTTAAAAACCCTGAGAGGAAACAAAGGAGACAAGCACCCTGCAGGTGGATCCTCTCTAGAGGCCAAGCCTGACCCCTCAGCTGACAAGGCTCCCAGGGTGGGCGGCCCTTACCCAGCCCCTGCTGTCCCCAGATACCTCCCCTCTGAGCCCCAGGGCCCAGCCCTGTGACCGACATTGCCCCAGGTCCTCAGCCTGCTCTTCTGGCAAGGAACCCCCAGCCTGCAGGTGGGTCGGCACAGCACCTCAGCCTCACAGCACCTCAGCCTCACAGCACCTCAGCCTCACAGCACCTCAGCCTGCAGCCACCAGTAGCCTGCAGTCACCAGTAGCCTGCAGCCACCAGTATGAGGATCCACTCTTCCTCCAGGGACCCACCCAGGAGGGCCCTCCACCACCAGGGAAGACCCCGATTCCACCTGAGGGAATGTGAGCGAGAGCAGATGGCTGCAGCTGTGACTAGGGCCTGTCAGGTGGGCTGCAGATTGCCTCCTGGAAGCCTGTGCTGGGCATCCAAACCTGCCCCCAACACGGCCAGAGCCCTCCTGCCTTCCTGCTGGCTTCTCACCTTCGCCATAAATGGGCTGCACGTGAGCCGTGGGCTGCACTCCCAACAGGTTAAACCTTTGCTGCTGCCTGCACTGTGCCCCTGCCTTTCTCACCACCTTTGCCGCTGCCTGCACCGTGCTCCTGCCTTTCTCACCACCTTGCACTTTGTCCTCCCTTCCCGTTTCCCAGCTGACATTCTCTCCACTTTGGAAGATGAAATTTGTGCTCTGAGTCAGCAAACGTTTCTCAGCATCCCCTGTCGGGAGGAGCCAGGTACCCTCCCACAGGGTGCTGCTCTAATCCCTGCTGCCCCCCAGGAAGGAGATCCCAAGGTCCCTGATTTATGGCGAAGAGGAGGGACTGTGAGGTTTTCTGGTGACCACAGAGTCGGGGTTCACGGCCACCCCCACTGCCGTTTCTTGCACCCACTGCCAGCTCTGACTGCTTCAGCCACCTCAGGGCCTGGCCAGCACCTGCATTCTGCAGATGAGGAAGCTGAGGCTTAGTGAGTAACTTGCCCAGAGTCACGAGGTTGGGAAGTGGGGTGTATCAGGATGAGATTCAAACTCTGGTCTTCTTTTTCTTTTTCTTTTTTTTTTGAGACGGAGTCTTGCTTTGTCGCCCAGCCTGGAGTGCAGTGGCGCGATCTTGGCTCACTGCAACTTCCACCTCGCGGGTTCAAGCAATTCTCTTGCCTCAGCCTCTTGAGTAGCTGGGATTACAGGCATGCACCACCATGCCCAGCTAATTTTTGTATTTTTAGTAGAGATGGGGTTTCACCATATTGGTCAGGCTGGTCTCGAACGCCTGACCTCATGATCCACCCACCTCAGCCTCCCAAAGTGCTGGGATTACAGGCGTGAGCCACTGCGCCCGGCCTACTTGATTCTTATACCCTGTCATCCAGCACACTTTCCCCCAAACTGAGTGCAAGCCCCCTTAGGCAGAGAATCTGTGGTGCCTATTTCCGGTCACCCGTGCTGTGCCTAGCGTAGCTTCCGGCACCCATCAGCACTAAAATATCCCATGGATGCTGTCTTGAGGGCAGAAAGCACTTTTCAATCACTGTGCAAATGGCGCCTTCTACCCCCAGGATGGCATGTGCACGGCATGCTCAAGTGCCCGGGGACTCTCACCCCTGTCCTGGAGGTCCGCAGCCCTCGCCTGGTGTTCCCCATGCTGTCCTTGCCTTGTCACACTTGCTTTTTTCCTCCCACTCTCCCGGTCCAAGGCTGTGCCCTTGGCTTCAGTGTCTGCTTTCTGCAGGCTCTCCCGGGGTGGGCCCCTTTCTGCACACAACTTCAACCATGGCCTCTGTGCGAGGACATCACTCTCTCTATCTTCAGCCTTTGCCTTTCTCTAGATTCCAGGGCTGCATTCTTCTTTCCAGCCTGACAGCTGCAGCCAGCGCCCATGGCCACCGCTACGTCTCCCTTCTAGAGCAAGCATCTCCTGTGAGGAGTCTCCACGTGTAACCTCGCTTCTCTCTAGCACAGTGTCCTCTTCATTCCTCTGAGGACTTTTTAACCATCTGTGGTTATTTTGTCAATCCACCCACTACCCTGTCGTCTGCCTCCCTAGAACCTCAGTGCGTCATATGGACCCCTGTCTTCAGGACCTGGCAGGCAGAGGCACTCCATCAGTATTTGTGGAATGCTTCAAGGGATGCTTAAAACTGAAGTCAGAATATCTCCCCCCAACTGAATGCACTTGTTCTTTTCCTGTTGCATTGTTGCCATTCCTCTCACTCACTCTCATCCTTGAGGCTTAAAATCTTGGTCACTTCCTTCTCTGTTTTGCCCACTTCCAGTACCTTCTGCACTCAGGCTTTCCTTGCGTATCTCCTGCACCACCGCGGTGGCCCAAGCCCTCAGTTCCCGTGTCCTTGGAGGACGACAGCATCCTCCCCCTTCACAGACCAGCCCTCCCCTGCTCTTGGGTCCGTGCTCATTCTACCCAGTGCTTTTCTGTGACAGTCCCTGAGTCAGGACCCTCCATTACTTGCCAAATAAAAGCCAAACTCTCACCCTGACTTCCAGTATCTGGCCACTGTGTTCTGAGACAGGGTCTGGCTCTGTCACCTAGGCTGGAGTGCAGTGGCACGATCATGGCTTACTGTAGCCTCCGGTCTCCCCAGCTCAATCAATCCTCCCAAGTAGCCAGGACTACAGGTGCATGCCACAGCACATGGCTAATTTTTGTTTTTGTTTTGTAGAGATGGATTTTTGCCACGTTGCCCAGGGTGGTCTCAAACTCCTGGGCTCAAGTGATCCACCCACCTTGGCCTCCCAAAGTGCTGAAATTACAGTCATGAGCCACTGTGTCCAGCCTGGTATCTTTCAATATGATGCCAACCTCCTTTTCCAGGTTTATTTCCCATTTTTTTCCAGCTATACCCTGCATTCAGGAAAAGTCAGATTAACCAGGAATCAGGCACAGGCTGAAGACTCCCCAGTTCGGCACTGAGAAAACTCCCTGAAGAGGCCTCATTGAGTGCCTGCCCGCTCCAGGTCCTGGGTGCCCCATGTGGCGGGGGGTGGGCTGGGGAGGTTAGTTCAAAAGCCAGGTCAGAGGGGTCCTATTGGGCTCACTCAGCCTCTTACAAAAAGACCACCTTGATGGCTCCTGTGGGCATGGGCGGTAGTCAGGCCTCTTGCCCCTTCCTTGCCCTGGCGAGGGAGGAGGGATGGCAGAAAGGGCTGGGCTGCTTTGCATAAAGGTGACAAGGGCTGGTCAGGGCAGCTGGGCAGGTGCAGAGGGAGAGGAACTCCATCCCTTCCCAGAGGAACCAGTGTTCTGCAAGAAACAATGACCAGGAACCTTCGAGAACAGGCCTGTCCACTATGCGGCTTTAAAGTGGTTTATTAACCAAGATATAACCCCTCTACTGAACACCTGCAATCACGGAACATCTTATTTGCTCTGGGATGTAGGAAATGGAGGATGCAGGGCATTCAGAGTTTCAGTGGCGCCAGGTAATTCTCAGAGCTACTGGGGAGACATGGGGTGTCCTGCTGGATGGGAACAGGAATTTAAGCAGCTTCTCCCACCCCCAAATCCTAAAAACAGTGTGTCCCCAGCAGGCTGAAGGGTCTGGAAGCTGATACCTGGGATACTGAAATAAGAATTAATACCTTCAGCTATACCAGAGGATGTGGTCACTCTCTCAAGGGATATATTTTGAGTACTCATTATAGTCAAATAGGTACTAGGCTCTGAACAGGGTGCTAATGAACAAGGCCAAGGGGACACAGACACATATGCCAGGAACTGCCATGTAGTGTGACAAGACACTGACTTAGTTGCTGGGCACAGTGGAAGGAAAGTAGGAAGGGGTGTGAGTCCCCACTCTTGTGTGGAACGTGGCTCTGTAGAGGAGGAGTCGCCTGGGCTGAGTCCTGGGGAATCTCGGACACATTCTCAGGCTGGAGTGGGGAAGGACAAGCCCTTCCTTCTTCCTGGAATGCCCTTCGCAGCATCTGGACCTACCAACACTGTACCCATCCCTCCAGGGCCAGCCGAATGCCACCTCCTCTCAGAGTACAATGATGCTGGCAGTCTGATCTTCCCTTGAACCACAGCTGTTCTCATCCCAGGGACCAGCTTAGTTCACACATCCCTGATGCGCGGTGTTCTGTACCTGCAAGGGCTTCCGGATGGTAAAGGAACTGGGTCTTGTTCATTAGCCACCCTGTTCAGAGCCCAGTACCTATTTGCCTATAGTGAGTATTCAAAATATATCTCTCGAGAGCGTGAGCACATCCTCGCCTAAAGCTCTTTCTCCTGATTAGATGGAACAGGCCTGGAGCTCTGTAATTTGGGCAATGGCTTATCATATGCTCTCTTCTCAGGGTCTCCTCACTATTATTCTTTAGAACTGACAATATAAGCAGTGTTGTTCTGTGTGGCAGATAGCAGTGGAAGTTACGCTGGATAAATTTCATGTTTCCAATATATCTGGACATTTCAGGTTCTACCTTGGTCCAAAGGAAACCTTTCTCTTCAGCGTCATGCTTTCTGATGTAACTGCCCACTTATTTGAAGCTGCCTATGATCTGTATTCAGTAACACAAGAGACCCTAAATACTATTTTACATCACCTCTAAGGGCAACTCCATAAAAGAGGGCTTAGTTTCACAATTAGTCTCACAGTGCTACTGCAATTTATGTGGGGAAAACTTAGAACCAGTATCAATAGCAAGGAATTATTTTGAACACGTTAAGAATATGCAATCAAATTTTCCTCTGCACACACAAAAGCATGGCTCTTGCCTCCTTAGTAAAAATGCAAAGAGATTTTGCAAAGAGAACTTTCAGATCCGTTAGTTTCGTAATAGTTTAACCATAGGTTGTCTAGTTAATGACCACTCCCAAATAATGAAACGTAACTTTTAGCAGTTTTGAATGCCATAGTTTTTTGTAAAATAGCTCCATTTTACTGGTCTAAGTTTAAAATATTACGACAATCACTGGCCTGCTGCTTCCCTGTTTGACTTCTCCGCTGGCTGTCCCAGAGATCTTGCTGATAAAAGATCTAACACATACAGTCTTCTGAGAACTCTTATTTGACTTTTTTGCTCCAAATTTCCAGATGTAATGGTTGTTAAGGCAACACTATACAGAATCAGAAAGAGAACACGAGCTTACGTTTAAGGCAATCATTCACATTTACACACATATAATTACAACTCTTATTTTTAAAAAGTGTAAATTTATAACACTGTCCTTCAAATATTATTCATACACCAGGTTTTGGGTTATGCTGCAAATCACTTGCCAATAAGTCTGGGGTTCATGGGGCAGGAATGACACATTAACCCTTTCTAGCCACTGGGGGCCTGGTTTGGAATAATATTGTGATGTGCTGTCAGGAAGAAAGCTTGGGTACTAGGAAGAAATTAGCCGATCACTCTTTTGGGGTTCTATACAGTCTTGCTGTGATTCACCTCAACCTGTGTTTCAAGTATATGTCATTAACTCTTCACGGACAGGAAAATTCAGACTCAGAGGTCAATGACTTGCCTTTAGTTCAAATTGAGGAGGTCAGAATGTCTGATAATTTCCTAACCTCTAAATTTAACTCATGATACTTATGCCAGGAACATTAAAACTGACTGTAACACTGTGCATCTAGCCTCTTTCAGGACACATTTAACAATATACTTTATTTTTTCTCATAATACGCCATGAAAGTAAGAGTCCTAGAGGAACTGAAATCTGCTATCTTTGCACCTTGTAACATGAAGGCACGTTATCCAAGGCACAGATGCACTAGATCCACATGCTCCTGCCCTAATTACTGCATCTTTACGTGCAGGCTTTTCAAAGGGTATCTTTTTCCCTTTGCTACATTCCAACTCATTCTCAAACACAAGGCCAGTGACCCCCGGTTCTTTCCAAACTGTCTCTTCTTTATTTTTAAAGAAAGCTTATTGCATCCTTCTCCAATCGACATTTTTACTGCACTTCAAAGACACCCCTTAGATATCATGCTCCTCACAGCTCTGCGGGAAAACATGTTAGGTGTCTTGTCCCTTTATGAGGGTGGCCAGTGAGTGCCTGGTTTCACAGTTTTCTAAATCCGCCTCTCAAGAGAGCCCTTGAAAGAGCAGACTGGAACTTTCCAGCAATCTCCTGACCAGTGAATGTGCACCTTGCCTTCTGAAAGTAACTTCCGAAGTGGCGGTCTTGCCGTCTGACCTTGGGCAAGCAATGACTTCCATGGCCTCAGTTTCTTCAGCTGCAAAGTGGCAATGTTGGCTGTAATCGTCTAGGTTCTCTCAGCCACGCTGAGATGGCCTCCTTTTCCTTTCCTCATCTAGCTCGTGGGGACTGGTGCCAGTACCACCAGCAACTGCATGTATTGTACAAAGAGTTTTAATTGTCAGGGCAGCTGTGAGCCCAGCGAAGACTGACAAGATCAACTCTAGCCCGTGGCTCTGACAGTTCTCTTTTCATCTAACTCATATCCAGGAAAGAAAAAAAAAAAAAAAAAAAAAAAAAGAACAACCATTAGTTACACGCTAATTTCTTCCTTTAAAGACATAAGAGGTTCCTTAGGTTCTGAGACCCCTGGTGTGTCCCGTCCGATGGTTTGGTGCGGTGGCACCTTTTTGAGAACATGTAAGAAACATTCCAGTCCGTTCAAATTCAGGCAGAATCCAAATCACTCAAAGCCTTCTCCTACCAATTCGTATTTCATTTTAATGATCAAGCACAGAGGAAAAATCCTCCTAACCCTTACTGTCTACTGATTCAACACTTTTATTTATTATTTATTTATTTATTTAGATATAGGGTCTCACTTTGTCACCCAGGCTGGAGTATAGCGGCATGATCTCAGCTCACTGCAATCTCTGCCTCCCAGGTTCAAGTGATTCTCCCACCTCAGCCTCCCGAGTAGCTGGATTACAGGTGTGCATCACCACGCCTGGCTAATTGGTTTTGTGTTTTTAGTAGAGATGGGGTTTCACCATGTTGGCCAGGCTGATCTTGAACTCCTGACCTGAAGTGATCCACTTGCCTTGGCCTCCCAAAGTGTTGGGATTACAGCTGTGAGCCACTGTGCCCAGACAATTTTCTGTTCTCATCCTCTGACTCTCAAGATTAAATGCTTGAAAGAATAAAACAGTCTTGCTAGATTGAAAAGCAAATGAGCAGATGAACAAAACAGAAACGTACTCGGCAACCCTGCCATGTCCCCTGAGGAGGCAGGGCCGGCTCTACAGTGAAGATCGGTTCTCCCGGGCCCTGCATGGGAGGAAAACTAGGCTTGTCCTCAGTGGGTGCACCTGCCCTGCTGAGCTGCTCTCTGGATGACCATGGCCCTGCTGGGCCTCAGCCCCACCAGGAGTGTGGCACTGTGCTGGATCTGGTGGGGCAGCCTGCACCCCTTCTCACTGGGTCTTCAGCTCACACCTTTCGTGCTGGTTTGGAAAACTCAATGACAAGTTCAAAGAGTCCAGCTGCTGTGAGGGAGCAGCCTGGCGGGGCTCACTAAGGCCCAGCAGGGTGTCTCACAGGAGTAGTTCTGTGCACACTGTCCTGGGACTGGCATCTCAACCTTCCTGGCAAAAAACAGAGAAGGGAGGTAGATGTTCTCCTGGAGCCTCTTTCTCAGATGCTCTGTGCATCTTCACTTCCAGGGCTGGTGTCACCAGGGTTCCGGCCATCCTATGTGCACACCCTCCTTTAACTAGAAGAACAGTTGTTGGGGGCTGCACCCAGGGCGTGGTACATACTTGGTTCATCCTGTCCAGGTCTGAAGCTAGACTTTTACCCTGGCACCCATTTCTGTCCCGGGAGAAAACAGATTCAGATGTGAGCCTGTGGCTGGCATCACACAAGTGTGACTGTTCAGTTTTTACCATCTTTGAGATGATCTCCATGCCAACTTCTTCTTCCTTAGATGGACACCATGATCCCTACGCCAGAGTTGTAAGGAAATAAATGAGATAATGTGTATGAAAAACCCCTACACCTGGCACTTGATAAACAACAATATTCATTTGTTCCTATTTAAAAGTATAGCTGCCCAAATGCCTTGTTTTTCAAGGGTGCATTCGAGAGAGACACAATGACCTTCAACATCACACCCTCAGTGGATGTCTTCTGTGCTACTGCACGTGCTGGGGAATGAAAGTTCCGTGTTTGATGTTTTCTCTGTTGGCAGCAGTGCAGAACTCAGAAATGTTAATCTGAGCTTTCTCTTGGTAGAACTGAGAGATCTAAGATCAGCAGAAAGCTTCTAAGATTATCCTTAATAGGCTGGGCGTGGTGGCTTATGTCTATAATCCCAGCACTTTGGGAGGCCAAGGCAGGTGGATCATCTGAGGTCAAGAGTTCAAGACCAGCCTAGCCAACGTGGTGAAACCCTGTCTCTACTAAAAATACAAAAATTAGCCTGGTGTGGTAGCAGGCACCTGTAATCCCAGCTACTTGGGAGGCTGAGGCAGGAGAATATCTTGAACCCAGGAGGTAGAGGTTGCAGTAAGCTGAGATCGTGCCATGGCACTCCAACCTGGGTGACAAGAGTGAAACTCTGCTTCATATATATGTATATGTATGAAGAGAGAGAGAGAGAGAGAGAGAGAGAGAGAGAGAGAGAGAGAGACCTTAATAAACTGGATTTCTTTCTGGCCAGCTCAGACACCGAGGTCTCCCTCCTGTCTGGATCTGCTGTTTGTCCTGCCTCTGCTTGTGGGATGTGTACACACTGCCACACTCATAAGTGTGCTGCTGGCCTTATTCTTGCCCTTCTGGGTCACTTGTGTCTGTGTATGTTCCCTCTTGATCCCTCAGGCTTGTCTGTATTGTATTTTGGCCTTCCAGGCCACCTGCAGTCACCCAGGTCTCCAACCCACTAGACCCTGGCCCGCGTGGCTCCTATTGTCTCCCACAGGTCCTACTGCTGGGCAGCTGTGAGGAGCACAGAGGCACGCCTCCCTCCACAGACCCCGTGGCATGTCCCCAAGGTGCCAGTGTCACTTCCCATCTACACTCTTATTTGTACAATTTGTCTTACTGTTTAAACTGGACTGTACACTGCCGTAGGAAAAAGATTAAATTATTTTTCCATGACCACATATACTTCACTTATAAGTACTTCACTTATAGTAGGCCTTCAAACGCAAGTTGCAAAAGACACCAATAAATGCAAAGACATCTTGTGTTCACGGACTGGAAGACGTACCATTGTCAGGGTGAAGATCATTACACAACGTGATCTACAGATCCAGTGCAATCCCTATCAAAACCCCAATGATGTTTCTGCAGAAATAGAAATCCATTTTGAAATTTACATGGAATCTCAAGGGACTCTGAATAGCCAAAACAATTTTGAAAACAACAACAAAAACAACAGCAAAGTTGGAGAGCTCACATTTCCTGAAAGATACAGTAATCACAACAGTGTGGTATCAGCATAAAGACAGACACAGATAACAATGATGGAACAAGAGACCCAGCAATAAACCCTTATGTACCCCAACTGATTTTCAATAAGGGTGCCAAGACCACACTACGGGGAAAGAACAGTCTCTTCCACAAATGGTACCGGAAAACTGGATATCCACATGCGAAAGAACACAGCTGGACCCTTACCTTACATCGTATATAAAAATCAACTCAAATAGATTGAAGACCCAAACATAAGACTTAAAACTATAAAACTCAGAAGAAAACAGGAGAAAAGCTTCATGACATTGGGTTTGGCAATGATTTCTTAGATATGACACCAAAGGCATGGGCAATAAGAGTAAAAACAGATAAAGTGAACTCCTACAACTTAACAACAACAACAACAACAAAATAAAGAACTCCCACAACTTAACAATAACAACAACAAAATAAAGAACAAGCACATAAGAGAGTGCTCAACATTGCTACTCATTAGGGAAATGCAAGTCAAAACCAACATGAGATACCATCTCATACCCATTAGGAGGGTTACTATCAAAAAACCCAGAAAATAATAAGTATTGGGGAATAATATATAGAAACTGGAATCCTTGTGCTCTGATGATTGGAATGTAAAATTGTGCAGTCATAACGGAAAACAAGCATGGTAGTTCCTCAAAAAATTAAATACAGAATTACCATATGATCCAGCATTTCTACTTCTGGGCTTGTGAACAGAAGAACTGAAAGCAGAGTCTCAATTAGACACTTGTACACTCATATTCATAGCAGCATTATTCAAAATAGCCAGAGTATGGAGGGAACCTAAGTGTCCGTTAACAGATTATTGAATAAACAGACTGTGGTAATATTTGCTATGGAATATTATTCCTCCTTAAGGAGGAAGATAATTCTGACACATGCTACAACATGGATAAATCATGCATCGACTATGCTAAGTGAAGTAAGCCCATTACAAAAAGACAAACACTACGGTTCCACTTACACAAAGTTCTTAGAGTTCAAATTCATAAAGATGGAAAAAATGGTGGTTGCCACAGCTTGGAATGGAGAAAATGGGGTAGAGTTTTAGTTTTAGAGGAGAAAGAGTCCTGGAGATGGGTGGTGGTGACGACTGCATGACACTGTGAATGTACTTAATGCCACTGAACTGCACACTTGAAAATGGTTAAGATGGTAAGTTTTATGTGTACTTTACCATTATTTAAAAAATATTCCACTGGGCCGGGCATGGTGGTGCATGCCTGTAACTCCAGCACTTTGGGAGGCCGAGGTGGGCAGATCACGAGGTCAAGAGATCGAGACCATCCTGGTCAACATGGTGAAATCCCGTCTCTACTAAAAATACAAAAATTAGCTGTGTGTGGTGGCACATGCCTGTAGTTCTAGCTACTCGGGAGGCTGAGGCAGGAGAATCGCTTGAACCCGGGAGGCAGAGGCTGCAGTGAGCCAAGATCGTGCCACTGCACTCAAGCCTGGGCGACAGAGCGGAAATACCATCTCAAAAACAAAAAACTAAAAACAAAAAACAACAAACAAAAAAATTCCACCGATACTTAACTTGAAAAATAAAATAAATCACTACACTGAATCACTAAAAAAGGAAAATCACTAAGAAAAGAAAAATCATTTTTCTTTTCAAAAAGGAGATTAAAAGTATCTTTTCAAAAAAGACAAAAAGTGTCACACTAAAGTTACTTCCTTGGGGGCATCTGAGCCTTGGCCTTAATTGTTGTATCATTAGCACCTGGAACAGTGCTGGTTCCATCATGGGAACTGGGTAAACGAAATTTTAAAAATAATGTGCAGGGATGAATACAGGGGTTCTGATTATTTTCTTAAATTTCTAAGGCTACTCGTTGAGCTCTTTTATATTGCACTGACATGTATATATTCTTTTCTCAATTGAAACCTTTTCCTATTTATGTAAAATATTTACTTTTTTTTTTCCCTTAAGGTTGAAAGCCTTTAACACACACACACACACATATTATATGCTCTGTCACCCAGGCTGGAGTGCAATGGCACAATCTTAGCTCATTGCAGCCTCCGCCTCCTGGGTTCAAGCCATTCTCCTGGGTCAGCCTCCTGAGTAGCTGGGATTACAGGCGTGAGCCACCACACCTGGCTAATTTTTTGTATTTTCAGTAGAGATGGGGGTTTCACCGTGTTGGCCAGGATGGTCTTGAACTCCTGACCTCGTGATCCGCCCTCCTCGGCCTCCCACAGTGCTGGGATTACAGGTGTGAGCCACTACACCTGGCTAATTTTTTGTATTTTCAGTAGAGACGGGGTTTCACCGTATTGGCCAGGATGGTCTCAAACTTCTGACCTCGTGATCTGCCCACTTCAGCCTCCCACAGTGCTGGGATTACAGGTGTGAGCCACTACACCTGGTTGTCTTTAACATATTTTTATACAAAACTGGAAACAAGAGCATAATAAGCCTGCAGATACATTCCCAGATTCAACAACTTAGGATATTTAATTTGGTCACAGTGTATATGTGTTAATGATAATGTCCTCAGAGTCAGGATCGCGTTGTTATGTCACGCACACCCCACCGCCAGGTCATACATGTGGAGGCTGAGGCATATGGAGGTGAGTGACTGGACCCAGGTGACACAGAGAGTGGGTGGTGGAGCTGATGCTGGAACCCAGGACACCTGTCTCCATGGCCCTGGCTCTAGGACATCTGCCAAATGCATTAGCCTGAATTTTATTTATACAAGTTGATCTTAACTAATAAGATTAATTTTCCAAAACTTAGCCCATTTTTTTTTCAGATAAGGCTAATGGAACTTTCTAAAACAGAAAATAAATGCCTTATGAGTGAGTGGTCTCCTGGCCATGGTGTTTGAGGTTTTGAAATGTCACTACTGTCTCCAAGAGCTCAGTTCTGTGTCTGCAGCCCTGACTTATTTGAGGCATGCACATGCACTGGGGAACCTGGGTTTGAGGCAGCAGGGCTGCACTGCTGTGCAACTCGGAAGAGAAAGTTACTACCTCCACAGGCAGTTACAATTCACATGGCTAAATTAGACCCAGATTTATCCTTATTTTTGTCAATGAGGAAGCAATTTATTCATTTTGGAAAAATGGTTTTTGCCCTTTTTTTTTCACCCTGCTCCCCAGACAGATTTGCCACCACAAATCACAAATTCAGGCTCAAAGGAGACAACATCTGTGCAGAGCTCCGTAAATGGTGAGTCAGCACACAGGGTGATGTAGGATTGATCTGATTGTTGGAAAACACAAATTCACATCTTCTGGGGCCGGGCGCAGTGGCTCCCGCCTGTAATCCCAGCACTCTGGGAGGCCGAAGTGGGCAGATCACGAGGTCAGGAGTTCGAGACCAGCCTGATCAACATGGTGAAACACTGTCTCTACTAAAAACATACAAAAATTAGCTGGGCATGGTGGTGCGTGCCTATAATCCCAGCTGCTCAGGAGGCTGAGGCAGGAGAATTGCTTGAACCTGGGAGGCGGAGGCTGCAGTGAGCTGAGATTGCACCACTGCACTCCAGCCTGGGTGACAGAGGGAGACTCTGTCTCAAAAAAAAAAAAAAAAAAGTCCATCTTCTGGATCTGCGCTATAGGCTCCTGGCTGCACGCGGTGTCCCTCTCCACCATACAGCCGAGACACTACCTGTAAAGGACCGCGCTGGAGAAGTGCTGAGTGTCCCTTCAAGCAGCCTCTCCCCAGGAGGCAATCTTTACCTGCACTAGCCACAAGGAAAGACTGAAGTCTGGCCCCCCCAGAGCACCATGCTGGAGGTCTCAGTGGCGGGGGACACATCTCACCCAAGGCCACTCTGCCCTATCCAGTTGCAGAGGGGCTCCTTGGTGTGGGGGAGAGTAGGAGGGTTTCTTTTGCACAGGGTGACCACTGGCTCCTTGGGAGCCTTGGTCCTCTTGACTGATTCATGGATGGCTGACCACGAATCCTCTTAAAGAGATCTTTGATGCCTCTAGACTCCTGACAAGCATGAAGTCCATGATGATGTGTCATGGGCCTTCTGGAATCTCTGTCTCAAGGACATTCTTCCCCAGACAGAGTGGAGAGTGAGGACCGAAGGCAGAAAGACAGCACAGGTGCACAGTGGACAGCACCCATCAACCTCTGTGCTGGAAGCGGTGCTTATGCACTTAGGCAGGTGCTGAAATGAGAGAGGCTGTACCTGAAGACAGCGGGTCAAGTCTCAGTATGACAGCAACATGGCAGATTATAAAAACCAGATGAGGCAGCAGCTAGCCGCTGTATGGTAACTCGTGCCACAATAAAAATGTCAGTTTTCTGTATTATTTTACAACATTGACTAGCTCAGGAATGCTTTCAAGCAGGACACTGATACCCTCCGTTGTTAAAGACAGACATAGGCATTTATTAACTGGTGTTCACACGGCTCTTTCACTGCCTGAGTTTGTGAGGCGAGACCAGATTTCCTGTCCTTAGTATTCCTGCGGGAGCGGCAACCATGTGGGCGCCTCAGAACGTTTCCATGAGAAATGACAGTCGGGGGCAGGTGCCCCGCACTCACCAATTTCTATCCTACTTACTTCCTCTCTCCCTGGAGAGTTGGGCAAAATTCTCTGTCGTTACTTTTATTCTTGATTCCTAAAAGATCCTTGTAACAAAGAACTCAAGCAAAAAAAAAAAAAAAAAAAATCCCATAATTAGACTAGGAGGCATCCCATCCCCCTCCCCTTTTTAAAGTGAGGTGAGCTCCGTGCGCGGCAGCACACCGGCGCCTCTGCAGGCCTGCCTTGCGTAGCGCTGGGGTCTGGAGTTTCTGGAGCATTGTCTCGGAACTGCTCAGAGGCTGGTAGTGCCAGGGGTGTGTGTTTGCACATAGATACCTGAATGATTATCTAGAAAACGTGCCTCTGAATTCCAAGTGAAAAGACAATGATTTTGAGGGTTATTTGCCTTCAATTTGGGTGGTCCATCATGAGCCACCTTTATACATGCCACAGTCCTTCCCACTGAAGGTGTACACAGCATGATCTCCTCCTGGGGACTGAGGTGAAAACACCAGTTATCACCCAGCAGATGTTGCTTCTCTACTGAGGACCCTTCAACGTGTTCACTGTTTCAAAGCTGAAGCTGCACTTTGCGAAGTCGCATCTTCCCGACGGCTTTTCCACCTGGGCCTTGCTGAGGAACCTACAGTATCATCCCGCCGCCTGCTGGCACTGGGCCCTGTGCCCACACAGCCCAGTGCTCCGCCCACCTCTCTCCAGGTGAGAGGGCATCACAGGCGTCCTCCTGGACAGGTAGGGGAAGCTCTCCATTGTTACAGAATGTTTCCTCTACTGTATGACATACTCAGTTGAATGAAGAAAAATCCATCTTTCTGAATGGGTAATTAAATTGTTTTAAAGAATACTTGCACAGAACAATAAATACGTCTAGAGTAAGGTTTTAAAAATTGACATATACATTTGGAATTATTTGTCTCAGATCACAGAACCTAGAATATTTCAGTTGCCTGAGACACTATTTAGCTCGGCTTTCAGCTCACAGCCAGGAACTGAGGCACACGCTTGGGAAGACGACATTCTGACTAAGTCACTTTGCTGGCATGGTGCTGTTGCCCCAGCCAAGCTTGCAGTTACAAACATCCGGGGAGCAATGAGAGTTTGCTTAGAGAAGACAGACGTCCTGGAATACCTGAACGGCTCTCATAAGAGTGAGGGGCTGGAACTGCTTGGGGTAGATATATGTAGAAGTCACATGAGGCAGGTTTGAGTTTAATAGAAAAAAAAACCCCAAACCACTTTCTGTTGGCCTTCTGAGAGTGGAAAGGGCAGCCGTGCGGGCCAGTGGCGAACTCCTCATTAACCATGGGCCTCTGCGGGGCATATGTGGTTCCTGCTCTGGTGGAGGGAGGCTGGGCAGGGGACACTGGATGTTGTGGGATCTTTGGTGGCAGGACCTTTTTTTTTTTTTAAACATCATTGTTACATGTTTTATGTATCATAAAATTCACTCATTTCAACTGCACAATCCAGTGGCCTTTAGTAACTTTACCAACTTGTGCAAGTTGTTCATGATACATCAGTTTTAGAACCCTTTCATCCCATTGAGGTCCTATGGGGACAGAGTTTCAACTAAAGCAGGTCTCTTGGGACTACGGCTGTCTTGGGAGGGGCCTGTCTCACATGCTTTCCAACCTAGTCCTCCCAGTTACAGCCTGGGTACCTTGCTCTGGGTGTGACAGGGTGTTGTGCCAATAAGTAATATCCATATTGTCTACCCAGATAGATTCAGGCAAGGAAGGGGCTGGATGGACAGGAAAAGGCTGGCAGGTGGGTGACAGCACCCAGTGGGCCAAGGGCAGATGCCATTGAGGGGGCAACGGGATAGGGTAGCTGCTTCTCTCACGGCCCCCCCCAACCCCTACTCACATACAGTGAATGTGTTTCAGGCAGAGGACACTTTTCACTCTGACCATGTATCATAATAAACTTCAATGATTCTTTCAGCAGTAATGAATTACTTGAAAAGGACTTTGTTATTCAGGAAACTGAGTAACTGAAACTCAGAAACTTCTAGTAAAAAGATGATCATAATTGTTACATAATATCCATTAAAAAAAACAAACCGGTAACAGCCAGTTTAAACCCAATTCATTTCCCTGACATGTTAATATATGTTAACCAGAAAAAGGGAGTCCTTTTTAAACCTGGGCTCCCTGTGGTGCACCCCAAAAGGAAGTCTCGGTGGCCTAGACTCCGACGTCCAGTCAGGGCAGCATCCCTGCTGCACACCCCGCATGTGTCACGTGGCTCCCCAGCCGTGGACCTGTTGTGTTCTTACAGCAGGTGCCTAAGTGGCTCCTTGAAGAAGAAGATGTGCTTGCTGTGTTATGTACACCCGCATCCTGCCTTGCTAAAGCATTCCTGGAAAGCCCCTGCGGACCACATCTGGGGGTAATCATCATGGGATGGGCCAGGCAAAGCCACCAAACCATGTGCCAATTACATTTCAAGCAAGCGGTCCTATTGAGACCAGCATCATTTTTTTTAAGGCAAAGTCTAGGATTTCAGTTGTAGGAATTTTAAAACATCAAGAGTTAATTTTTCACACAAATCTTGAAGAGTGGGGGCTTTTAGTGTCTTTAGATTGATAGCATCCAAAATTCAAAAGACACAAAAACAACACAACGTGCCCAGAAAACTAAGAGCACCACTTTGGCTTTCTGAAACTTTGAAAATACTGCAGACACGGGACGCATTTCTGTGGAGAGGCTGGGGAGGAAAACGGACGTAGGGGGTCACATGTAGCACATCCAGTAGGAGAAAATGAAGACACGTGTCAACAAGGAAAAGGCACAGGAATCACACTTCTGGTTCAAGTCATCAGGCAGTGTGATCAAAGCTGCGAGAAGCAGGGACGCAGATCAACTGAATAAGAGGCATATGTCAAACCAGATTTGGGAGTTGGATTCTCTCTATTCTGATTATTAGTATCTAGTACCTGAATTCAACCTACCAATTTAGTTTGTGAAGTACAGGCAATACAAGATGACAGGAGATGTTGGTGGCAAAGAATATTCCTATGCAGATCTGGAGTCTTTGAGAGCTGCCTAGAAGACAACCATATTAGTAACTCTTTCTTTCCAGCATAGTTCCACGGGTTTGTAAATAAATCAGAGCTGATCATACCAGATGGCCTCCATTTTCTCCCATCATGACCTTGAGATATGGCAGATCACAAGTCCCAGCAAGCAGTTTTCAATCAGTATCTGAGCAGCGCCACATAAAAGATGTGGCTTGGGTGACTGGTACCTTGGCATCTAAGGATCAGAGTTCCCACATGATTACACCAAACACCATTTGCAGCGAATACCATGAGGCAGTCCTCTCGGCTTCTGGAAAACTGCTGAGGAGCCCTGTAACTGGCCTCAAGTCTGGGTACAGGCCTCACTGATCTTTTTCAAATTATCCACTTGAGTTAAATCCTCATGGGTCGTGCCATAGATCCCTGAGTGGATTGCACAGCAGGTGCTATTAGATCCTAGTTGTAATCAGTGAGTGATGGTCCAGGAACCTGGGAAGGTTCTAATAACATGCAAGGACTATCATCAGAATACTTCAACACTTAAGCAGCTTTGCATCTTCAAAGCTCACTACAAACATTAATTAATTAATATGTATGACACCCCTGTGATGTCGTTAAGTATGATTACCTCCATTTGACATATAAGGAAACAGACAGGTTAAGTGGCTTGCTTGAGGCCACACAACAAGCCTGAGTGGGTCTGGGAACGTAATTTAGAAGCACCTGATCCAGCACACATGGAGGTGTGCTGGTGGCAGGTCAAGAGGCTCACCCACTCCCCAGCCCTCGCCATCTCCAGCACGCGGGACTGTGGCTGCAGATCTGCTGACAGGCTGTCAGAGGACCCTGCCCCGATCTTCCTCAACCACGTTCCAACCCAAAAGAGTTAGTAAGAGTCTGACAGAGAGCAAGTGAGCAAGAGCGAGCTCTAGCAAATCCACTGCTGGGTCCAGCTGCAGGGATGGGGAGTGCAGCCCTTGCTTCAGCATTCCCTGCTGCTGAGTGGAGCTGGCAGTGGACAGTCAGATGTCACTGTCAAGGGGCGGGCGCCCGAGGGCGGAGAAAATGGAGGAAGCATGGGTAGGAGGAGGCTATCATCTGAGGGTCATCAAAAAACCCGTGACAGACAGCTACACTGGGGAGATGGAGGAAGGACCTGAGAACTAGATGAGATACTACTGCTCCTGCACCGGGAGTCGCAAATGGCGACCTGCTCTGGCTGCAAAGCTGCTGGTGGAGGGAGAGGAACGGCGTGGCTGGAAGGCGTTGTGCAGGACTGGGAAAAGAGGGAAGGGAGCCAGCACTTCTTGGTGCCTTCTGTGTTCCAGATCTTTACAGCATTAATTTGTTGAATCCTCAGATCAGCTCCACCAGGTGAACATGACTTCATCTTATTCTTATCTGAGCACTGGGACATGGAGGTGACAATGGTGAGTTTTCAGGCAGAATTAGAATCAAGTCCATGTCTGGATGATGATGGTGACCCCACACCACCTGAGACAGGTACGGACTCTGGACGTTGGGATCAGTGACATGGCAGGAGGGCCTCTGGGAAGAGCCGGAGAAATGATAGCAGCAACCTGTGTGCGGAGGGCTCCACTTTGAATTCTGGAACCTGTGGCATGGGTGACTAGTACCTTGGCATCAAAGGATTAGAGTTCCCACACAAAGAAGCACAGTTGATCTGAGGACAGAGTCTCAGAGAGAGGGGGAGGGCCCAGAGGTAGGAGTGGGAGGTCCAGGCCTGTCTGTACCACTGGAACATCCAAGGAGAGGCAGTCGAGTGGACTGTATATATGACATCGTTGGTTTATGTCAATGTATGTATACTGTCCTGAGAGCCAAGGGAAATGCCTTACATTCTTAACAAAGTTGAGCTGAAAAAAATCATTCCAACATTTTCCCAATTATTTGGCAGAAACACAAATTTAGGGCTTACTGCTGCTTAACATTTTGTGTTCTCTCCTGCCAAGATGCTGAGGGCAGTCGGCTGGGAGGAATGCTACTTTGGGGATAAATTGAAGCTTGCTGAGTAAAGAATGAGCACAGATTCAGAAGCAAAACTTCCACAGTGTATGAATCCTCCCAACGAGACTGTCAGAATAAGGATATAGGTTTGCATTTATTTATTTTACTAAAAGCTTCCTACTTCCCTCCTTTCTGGATATGGTAAGGGGCTTGACCTTTTCGTTTCAAATATGACATTTCTTTCTCTGATCTCCTTTAGCCAGATGTCAAACCTAAAATAGAATTTGTTAGAACTTACTGCTCAAATATGACACTTAAGAACAGCCTGTAGCTTTTCTTAGTGTCTTATGGCTTTTCTAGAACATGCACTGAGAAGGAAAGGGAGAGAAATACGACTCGGGGCATCTCTGCAATCTCCGTTAGGGACGCTGGGAAGTGACGGATGCACAGAAGCACAGCGCAGTCGCTGGCTCCGAAAAGGCAGCCACTGTTTTCATTTAGGAGCCCAGTTCAGTCTGAACTGTGGGACCTCCTTCACCAAAGCACCCCCAGATTGCCTCTTGTTCTTACCGGCTTAACTGAAACGTCCCAAAGTTCGCTAGAAGAGATTTTAGCTATCATCTCTTCTAGAAGAGCAGGAAACCAAGCTCCTTTTTCCCTGCCTTTATCCTTGCCCCTAGAGAATTCTTCCGAAGGTACCAGTGGTGCTCTTGTGAATGCCAAGTACACGGCGGCTCTCCTCCTCACAGCCTGGAACCCCAACCCTACCACTGGCCTGCAGCACCTTATGTGACTGCTTGTGGCTGCCACCCTCACCACTTCTCTGTGCCAGGAATACTGGCCCCACTGCTGTTCCTTCATCTGGCAAAGCATATACCTGCCACAGGGCCTTTGCACAGGAGTCCCCTGGTGTCCGGTGAAGATCCGTGTGGCCTGCTCCCTCATTTCCTCTGCTGAAATGTCTCATTAGAGAGGCCTTCCTTGATCACCTTTTACCCTGCTTTATTTTTCTTCATAGCACAGATCTCCTCCTGACATGTTATTCACTTGTCTGTGGTCTGTGCCCTCCTCTTAGAATGGGAGCATGTAATTTATTTGTCGTAATTTGTTGGAATAAGTCACCTACTGGCTTAGCACTCTCAGGACTCAGCGCCGTGCCTGGCACATGGTAGGCACCCAGTAAGAACTTGTTGAATAAGTGCTTACATTTATTTCAACAAATAAATCACATGCATGCCCTGTTATAGTTTCTTTGCAATAATTAGGCTAAAAGTAGATTATAAAAAGAAAAAAAAGTAACCTAGTCACATTTACTACACATAAGAATGTTACCCATTCTTACTCCAAAAATCAACTCTTGGAATCTTTATCATTTCTTTGTAAGGCCGAGAATCTGCTCTTTGCTACATGAATCTTGTGTCAGCCTTCAGTCAAAACTAACGAAAGTCTGGACCAACGAGCTGGCCCCAGATTTCTGGATCATCCGAGCATCTCCTTCACTCTCTGGACCCTCTCACCTGCCCACCCCCGGAACCACACTGTCCTCTGTCACCAACAGTGAGGTGGAGGAGCATTCTTACAACTTCGTCGTTCACTCACATGGGAGACCGGGAATCTTCTCTCCAGAGGAGAGGAATTACTTCTCCTTAGAGAGGCCTGAGATGAATGAGTGTCCTGTTCTCCCTGGAGCCCCCGATCCATGGTGTCTGGCCACTCCTACGGGTCCAGCACAGACAACCACACAAGGAAGCTGAAAGCAATGTGCTTTTGAGTATATGCCATATTGGTGAGAGGTGATTTACTGTGTCTCTCTGTCATATGGACATGTTTGAGATTCAAGTAAACTATTCCCTGATCAGCCGCAGTTCTAGCCTAACAGTTAGGGAGAAATGCTAATGTCCGATAATTTAAGCATAATATTTAATTTGGAAACTACTAGTGATTATATAGCAGTAAAGAGGCTTCACATGGGGTAGGGATTTTTAAAAAATCTCATTGATACCCAAGGTATAGCGCAGTAGAAACATTTTGAAACTACAGTTAAAAGCGCCCTATCTGTGGAATGAACACTGTCACTTCGGTATTGTCCACCAGGATCACTCACACACGACACCGTGCTATGTGAATACAGATACACTTCTGCATATCCAGTGGGCTTTGCGCATCTCTACCACAGAGTACGCACATCTCCTGGACGGAGTATGACTGGTGGAAGTGCAGTTGGCAGTTTATCTTTGATCACGGTATTCTGAGGTGGCTTATGCTTTTAAGGGCACAATATATATAACCATGATTGCTTTAAAGGGATTTGTTTCAATTCCATGTTTGAGGGAGGTAATGGGCCAGCCTAAGAATCAAAAGTGATAATGAAATATGAACGTAAAAGGGGAAGGGAGACAGACCTTTGGCTTGCTAGTACAACAGAAAACTTATATGGGGTTCACTTTATACATTACTTTCTCCCGTTTTCCTCCCCATTACCCATTTGGGTAGGAACGAGATCTGACAGGGAGGTGCACGGGGCAGAAGGCTCTGCTGTTGTTTTCGATGTCTTGGTTTCCTTCTTTTACCAGGACCAGAGCAGGAGGCCTCCTTTCTGCTCTCTGGCGGCCACATACTCCACCTCCATGGGCAACAACAGGATGAAGGAGGACACGCGTGTGCCTTGCTACACATAATAACTAAACAGCCCTAAAAGAACAGGGTCTGTGTACATATCATCATGTCTTAAGGCTGCAAGGAAGCTTGCTGTGAGAAAAAGCTCTCCTGAGCTCAAATAAGAACTACTTTCTAAATGTCACCTTACTATATCTGGCAGGTTTGGATTTGGTATCCAAGTTGAGTCCTATAATACGTAGACTATTTCCTTTTGGAGACCGTATTTTTAATTTCAGTGACTTGGAGGAGTCAAACTTGACCTCTGGGCACATTAACAGAGTTCAGCCAAGTGGGTCATCAGTGGAGGAGTGACAGTGACACTTCCATTCACACAGGGCTTCTGGTCTACAGAAGGGCTTTCACATAATCGGGCTGAGTATATGGGAAGTGAATTGATTAGGCATTTGCCCCTTGTTATGGATGAAGCAGCTAAGGCCGTGAGAGTCCCTGAGGGCCAAGTAGCTCTCAGATCCCAGAGACGGCAGTCCTGCTCTGCCCAGCATCCTCTCCCCTGCACCCCAGTACCTGCGTCCCCTCCTTTTCTCTGTCGTCTTTGTTTTACAGTGTGGATCTGGTGGGCTATGGCTCCTCTCCTGTTGGTCCTGAGGATGCACAAGACCAAGAATATTTCTTCTTTATGGAGGAAACATGGTTAAGTGCCAAGTGTACGGCCCTGACCCTTCCTCTATTCTCTCAGCCTAGTTACACCAGGGAGGTAAATTCCTGCCTGTTCGCCTACCTACTTGTTTATATTAAAAGTTCTTGCAAATTTAAAAGTTATACACTCAATGATCCAAAGGTAAAGTTGAGAAGACTATAAAAGACCGTAAGCAATATGAAATTATACAGTCAGGTTTTCACATGACGGTTGTGTGATCACTAATGGAATGATTGAGTTTCCACAGAACGAAAAGGACCCTTGGGATCCCGAGCTATGGTTAAATTGCTTCCTCTCTGGAGGTGTTGTGTAGTAGGCTTCTCCTGTAACGTCTACAGCTGACTTACGACACATTTACATTTTTGATCCTGAAGGTCACAGTGTCCTTCTAAGTGGAACGATGGTGGAGACTGGGAACTAACTTCTTCACTTCCTCTCTTTGACAGCCTGAACTCAGCTTGGCACTGGCTTTCTATCCACTTTCTGTCCAGCAGCGAATGGAATCAACTCTCCCATTAATGGAGCACCCTCTGGGAGACGGGCACCGTGTTTTCTGCTGAGTGCTAGGACCTTCGCAGGCTTCAGAGAGCAACAAGTCAGAACTCAGTGAGAAGAGCAAGGCCAAAGACGAGGCCTGGTATGCAGACACACATGAGCCCAGAGCAGCTGGGCCCACCCCATGCCCCTACCATGGACCCAGTGAGGGCAGCTGTCTTTGAGAGTGGTGACGGCAGGGTTCTATGGAAGAAGCAGGTCTGTTAAGCCAACTGCGAGATGGCCGGGCTCAGACTGATCAAAGTCTACCATTTTGCCTTATCTATCTAGAACCATAACTCAAGAATGAAATTGCCCCAGCTTTTCTCCTCCCACCATTAAATTCCATTCAATCATAGTAGGCAAAATGCAGTCACGCTCAAGCAGCCAGATGTTATCATTACAGACTGCTCTTTATAAACCCATGGTGAAACCTGAGTGGTTGATGAGCCCAGCTAAGCAGTTGTACCTTTGACCCAGTTGCATTAAACCTGCCCTATCAATTTAAGCTCAGTATAAACACTATTTCCCAGAGCCCCTCGTGAAGTCAGCAGTGAGAAGAAGCTGACTAAGCCTAAACATTTTTTAACAGCAATCTTGTCTTACAACACCAAGGGGATTTGCTGGGTATCTGGGGCTTTAGAAAACCATATGAGCATGCTGAAAGAATTAAAATCCTTTAAAAATGAAAAATTGATGGTGACAGTCCTGTCTGAAGACTGGTTGGTCTAATGGCAACATGGAATGGGCACTTTCGTATTTTTTTTTTATTTTTTTGGTCTGAGACACTTTTGTATTGTTTTCTAAGTAATATATTTGTATTATTTTTCTTCTTTCTCAAATGTTTGCTTTAAGGTGGCCATTCCAACTTTTTAAAAATGAAAAAAATGTGCCCCACGTATCAGTAAATTGGACTTTTTAAGAGGACTTGGACATATTTACGGTACTGGTTAAGTTTCTTTCTAATGAAGAGTAGGACCCTCTCCGCATTCAAACATTTCAGATAATTCAGACAATGAGATCGCAGTTCTCCGCACGCCGCACGCAGCTGACGTTCCGGGATTCTGGCCGATGCACAAGTCCCAGGGTGAACAAAGGGGGCGACTGTACATGGCTACTGATTTGCTCATATTTCAATAAAACTTAGATGTTCTATAAAATGTAAGCATATATTTGTCTTTTGTAAATAAATATACCTCAGTGTAAAGGTATTTCAAAAGAGAAGGCTGATCTTAGAAGTGTTTACTTTTTTCTTTTTTTGCTTTGTATAAAAAGTTTATTCAGTTACTTTGTGACTGAGTTTCCAAATAAGTAGGAGACTGTTAGTTTCTGTTAAAATGCTAAAACAGGACACTGGGGAACAAATACATGTTTAAGATTTATAAACTCTTACAGAAATGACTTTGTAATATATCTTATCAGTAAGATAAAAAGGCCTTTGAATAATAAATTGCAAATTATAAAAATTAGGTAGAAAATGTAAATATTTTAAGAGACACTGCGGGCCGGGCACAGTGGCTCATGCCTGTAATCCCAGCACTTTGGGAGACCAAGGTGGGCAGATCACCTGAGGTCAGAAGTTTGAGAACAGCTTGGCCAACATGGTGAAACCCCGTCTCTACTAAAAATACAAAAATTAGCCAGGTGTGGTGGCGCACGCCTGTAATCCCAGCTACTTGGGAGGCTGAGGCAGGAGTATCACTTGAGCCTGGGAGTTGGAGTTTACAGTGAGCTGAGACCACACTACTGCACTCCAGACTGGGCAACAGAGTGAGACTCTGTCTAAAACAAACACACACACACACACACACACACACACACACACACACACACACACAGAGGAAATAAAAAGGAGCCGAAACATTAAAACAGAACATTCTCCAGTAAGGGGAAGAAAACAATGCTATGAATTTAGAAATAAACTTTCTTGAAATATGTGTAAAGATGTATATACAAAGCAACACATCATGTAATTCTGGCCAAATCAAACAAGTACCAAGGTATCAGCTCAGGAGAACAGAGCCAGTGAGCTGCCAAAGGGACTTTTACACTGAACTTGACAGACCCTGGAATTAGCGAAGACTCACAGACCTGAATGGAATCTATTTCTAACTTATGTCAATACTGTTTTCACTAGTGAAAAACTCTCTGCAACATTAAAATCTAATGCCACGGTCTAAGAAAATTTTGTCAAATGTCTTGCTACCCTGATTAAAAGAATTATTATAATTTTTCTCTGGAAGAAAGAGACAGAAGACATTAATTTCATACGATAATGGAAAAAAGTGCAAAGCAGGGTTGGGCAGGCTGGGATGAGGGTTGGCTATCATAATCTGGTGTGCTTTTTGGGAATTTTAGGGGCCTCTTTGGGGCTTAGCCTTCTCAGCCAAGCATGCACTTCAGAGGAGATGGCCTCTGGGATTCGTTCAGGCTCCACTATTCTGAGTCTACACTCTGGAGGCACACACACTCTCTGGGATACGCTTCACAATCAGTCATCTCTGAGGTTCTTCCCATTTCGAGGATTCAATAAATGTATGAAATGTTTGTTTAGAGGGAAAAACGCACTTTGTGGATGACACCTTCCTACGTCATGTAAACGGAGACACATATTAAAAATGGGGGTGCTGAAAACGAGATTGCCACGTGCCGCAGCACTTCACGGCAGGTCAGATGCCTCTGTGTTCAAGCAGGGGTTTGGCATCAAGAGCTGTCACCAGCTGGGTACAGTGGCTCACACCTGTAATCCCAGCACTTGGGGAGGCTGGGGCAGGCGGATCACTTGAGGTCAGGAGTTCAAGACCAGCCTGGCCAACATGGTGAAACTCCATCTCTACTAAAAATACAAAAATTAGCCAGGTGTGATGGCACATGCCTGTAATCAAAGCAACTAGGGAGGCTGAGGCAGGAGAATCACTTGAACCTGGGAGGCGGAGGTTGGAGCGAGCAGAGATGGTGCCACTGCACTCCAGCCTAGGTGAAAAAGTGAGATGAGACTCCATCTAATAAAAATAAAGCTGGCCGGGCGCGGTGGCTCACGCCTGTAATCCCAACACTCTGGGAGGCTGAGGCGGGTGGCTCATGAGGTCAGGAGATCGAGAGCATCCTGGCTAACACGGTGAAACTCCGTTTCTACCGAAAATACAAAAAATTAGCCGGGCGTGGTGGCGGGTACTTGTGGTCCCAGCTACTCGGGAGGCTGAGGCAGGAGAATGGTGTGAACCCGGGAGGTGGAGCTTGCAGTGAGCCGAGATCGCCCCACTGCACTCCAGCCTGGACAACAGAGCGAGACTCTGTCTCAAAAAATAAATAGATAAACAAAAAAATAAAAAAGCTGTCACCGCCTGTCCCATGATGGCTTCCTCGGGAAGGGAGGTGGTTGGGGGGTGCTGGGTGGGTTCCACATGAACATCCTGGTGTCACCAACGAAGGGAGATCTTGAACAATGTTTTGAAATCCATCAAGTCTCCTGGAAGCCTCAAGTAAGAGAGCTGCACGCATGCACGGCACTGCCCCAGCCCCTCAACTCCTCTCTCCATGGTGCCAGCAGCTCAGGGGCTTCTGCCCAGCAGCCTTCCGGGATAAGCGGGTGAGAGGGTGTGAAATGACTGTAATGAGGATCAGAGACAAGAAGGGATGCACTGGTTACAGGTGTTGCATACGACTTTCAGAAGTAATATTTTTCTTGCCCTGATTTGAAAGACCTACTTCAAAATCAAGTTTGTTTTTTTGTTTTGTTTTGTTTTTTCACCTGAACTGTGAGGACAGCATGCTTTAGGAAACTTTCTAGTAATTAGACAAATCTTTCCACTTAATGTAACACATGCTGGAATGTGGAATTTCGTGTTTCTGAGGAATCATGAATGGTTACTAATGCTGAGTTTTTCTTTATTAATGAGCAGCTCAGATATGTAAAAGAAATTGGCTTATCTACACTGGGATAAGAAAGAGAAGAAAACACTAACATGAAAAGCTAGAATATTTTCTAAGTGGCTCTGTAATTAAAAATAACATTTAAAATGAGGAGAAGTTAATAGACTTCCATGCTCTAAATATATTCTTCCTAAGGTAATAGTTCAGTAGTGCTAGAGAGAAAGATAACCATCTTCTTGTGCTTTTGTTTTCAGCTATACTTTCAGTTTTCATTCTGCATTCCATCGTTCCAAAAGTTGAAGTCATCTGCAGGTCAAACCATGGCCTGGGGTAAGTACCTAGTACGTTTTTAAAAAATGCACCTTCATTCTGAAAACATGAAAACTCTTGCTCTGAGGCTGGATTCAATGAACCACACCTCTTACAAGTTGTTCATAGTTCCCTGCTCGCCCGGACTTTTGCTCAGAGTTTTGCTGTCACCCCATAGCTGCAGGGCTTTTCGAAATTCTAGACAATGAAGCTCATTTCCATGTTGCTCCCCTTGCAGTGACTGTGGGGGCCTTCAGAAGGCTTGAGCCTACAGTCTCAGGCAAAGATCTGATGGCAGCTCCCCTGCAAACCACAGTAACCCCCGAAGGCCGCAGAACAATGTAACTGCTCCAAGTGTCAATCAGCGCACTGAGCTTACCTTTCTCCGCAACCTGTGACCTACAAAGATGCCAGCTCTTCAGAGTCTGGTGGCAGGCTTATCACTCTCAATTAGGAGTTTACAGACACATTCATGTTGGTGCATGTGTTCAGGAGGCTGCTTCTCACTCGGTGCCCTGTTTACAGGAAGCAGCGACTGAAGACTGCTCCCCGGCTGGGGTGCTCTCCGGGAAGCCCCACAATCATCGGGAGGTGAATGCCTTGCTTTTGGGATCAGGCCAAAACAACACCCACCCCCACGCACCCCACCACAAAAGGCTACTCTACTAAAAGGCATTATGATTTTCTGGGTTTACGGTCACAATGTATATAAATGTAAACCACCAAGTAAATATGTAGAAACACGGAATCAATGACGTCATTCCGAGAATTTGAGAGGAAAGCGCTGTGTCCATTCCTAAGTATGTATAAGATATTAAGGTTGGTGCAAAAGTAATCTCGGTGTTTGCCATACTTTTAATTACTTTTTTTGTTTTGTTTTGAGACAGAATCTCACTGTGTTGCCAGGCTGGAGTGCAGTGGTGCGATCTCGGCTCACTGCAACCTCCGCCCCCCCCAGTTCAGGTGATTCTCCTGCCTCAGTCTCCCGAGTAGCCGGGACTACAGGTGTGCACCATCACATCTGGCTAATTTTTGTATTTTTAATAGAGACAGGGTTTCACCATGTTGGCCAGGATGGCCTCAATCTCTCAACCTCGTGATCTGCCCGCCTCAGCTTCCCAAATTACTGGGATTACAGGCGTGAGCTACTGTGCCTGGACTATTTTTAATTACTTTCTGCCATTACTTTTAATGGCAAAAATTGCGATTATTTTTGCATCAACCCAATAAATTTTAAAATGGCAAAACTGCAGATCCATTTCAAAAGAGTGTTTTTTCCTGGATTAGACAATGCCCAGTAATCACCAAGACAACCACATTTGGGTCTGGCTTCAAAGATGACGACTGTGGGGTATTTGAGAAGTTCTGACAAACTTGAGGCCGTTGCTGCACCATGTTGTCCCAAATGAAAAAGGCAGCCCAAGCGCCCAAGCCATGATGCATGAATGAGAGTCAGGAGAAACATGGAGTGGAAGAGAAGGGAAGGTAATAGAGAAAATCGGGTAGCTGTGATAGAAGGCTGTCCATGAGCCACTGATTAGGGCCTCTCTCTGTATGTGCAGGCATGTGCAGAGAGGGACCAAGTGTTTTGTGCAGTTCCTGCAGGAGAGTGATGATTCTTCGAAACAAAAGTCTCTGAAATTTCCAGCTCTATGTCTAACATTCTCTGCCACTATTTATGTCTTTCAGATTAGTGTAGAAAGGGGCATTTCACAATGCCTGGTTTCCTTAATAAGCAAAATCTGATGCTGGGAGATAATTCTAAGATGGGTTAAGAGGATTCCAAGAAATGACAGACTGCAGAGGGTTCACCTGGGAGTACAGAGAGAAAACCTATTTCATCACCACCAGACTGGGTACCTTTCCCAAAAGTGAAAACCCTCCTATTCACCTAGGGCTGCCAGAGAAACTAAGCACCCCACCCGGCAACGGAGCAGCGTGACGCCAAATTCTGGGGTTAACTGTACTCTGTCTGATGCTGCATCTTCTGACGCTTTCTTAAGAAACTGCCCTGAGATGCTAGTCAGATGTTGGAGATGTCACAGGGCTGGAGGGAAGGCACTCCCTGGTGTCCTTTCTGTATGTGACAAAAGACACATCTTACTGTTGGCTGTGCACTCCCACCACTCCCGGCCGGGCATTTCAGCGGGGTTGGAAACGCTACCCAATTCCGAAGTCTATACTGTATTTTCAAACAGCATGAAACAAACATTGATCAGCCAACAGCAGCTGGCAGTGGACCAAGCAGGGCCACCAGTGGCTTGAACTTTGTTGAGAAGAGATGAGGTTTAAGATCTCAGAGAGGCCTCTCCAGTTTCAGACAATCACCAATGCCAGCTCTGTTTTCTAGTATCTCAGGCCGTCCAGCCTGCTCATCCTCAGCTGCCTGATGCCCGCACAATGCTGTGGCTGCTTAGTTCCGCAAACTGCAGGGCCAAGTGATCAGGGGACCACATCCCTTCCCCTCCATCCCACTACTTTTTTGGCATGATGAGACTCAGTTTTTTCCAACTTTGACTGTGACTTCTCCTCAGTTAGGTTACCAAAGGGCTTTTTTTTTTTTTTTTTTTTTAATAGACAGTAGTTTTAGAGCAGTTTTAGCTTTACAGAAAAACTACACAGAAAGTACAGAGAGTTCTCATGGGAGCTTTCCTCCATCCCACTCCTGCACAATTTCCCCTATTAACAATGTACCTTAGAGTGTTATATTTGTTATAACTGATGAACTGATATTGATTATTATTACCTAAAGTCCATAGATTTTACATTAGGGTTCCCTCTATGGCATGAGTCTACAGATTCTGAGAAACGTATAACGTCATGTGTCCACCATTACTATATCATATAGAGTAGTTTTGCTGCCGCAAAAGCCCCCTGTACTTTTCCTCTATCCCTCCCCCGGACCCTGAGCAAACACTGATCTTTTAACTCTCTCCATAGTTTTGCCATTCCCAGAATGTAATATAGTTGGAATTATACAGTATTCAGCTTTTTCAGATTGGCTTCTTTCATTGAGCAACATGCATTTAAGGTTCCTCCATGGCTTTTCATGGCTTGAGAGCGCCTTTCCTTTCATCACTGAGCAGCATTCCATCGTATGAATATACACAATTGATCCGCTACAAGGACGTTTTGCTTGCTTCCAGTTTAGGTTGATTATGAATGATGCTGCTAGAAACATCTATGCTCAGGTTTTTCTGAGGACATATTTTCAACTTAATTGGGTAAATACATAGCAGCAAGGTTGCTGATTGTGCAGTGAAACCGCTGGTTGTAGTGAAACCATTCTGCTTTTCGTGAAATTGCAAATATTCCTGCAAAGTGCCTGTATCTTCTGCATTCCCACTAGCAATCAATAGGAGTTCCTGTTGCTCCTCACCCTAGTCAGCATTTGGTGTTAGTATTCTAAGCTTCTGCCATTCTAATAGGTTTGTAGTGGTATCTCATGGCTGTTTTAGTTTAAATTCCCTAGTGACATATGATGCTGAGCATATTTTCATAAACTTACTTGCCATCTGTATATCTTCTTTGGTGAGGTGTCTATTAGCTCATTTTAAAATCAGGTTGTTCATTTTCTGGTGGTTGAGTTTTAAGAGTTCCTTGTATATTCTAGATAATCAGTCCTTTACCAGATATGTGTATTGCAAAGCTTCTTCTCCCAGTCTTGACTTGTCTTTTCACTGTCTTAACAGTGTCTTTCATGGAGCAGAAGTTTTTACTTTTTCTGAAGTTCCACTCATCAACTCTCTCTCTCTTTTTTTTTTTTTGAGAAAGAGTCTTGCTCTGTCGCCCAGGCTGGAGTGCAGTGATGCATTCACACAGCTCACTGTAGCCTCAACCTCCCGGGCTCAAGCTATTCTCCCACCTCAGCCTCCCATGTAGCTGGGATGCCCAGCTAATTTTTTTTTTTTTAATAGAGATGGAGTTTTACCATGTTGCCCAGGTTGGTCTTGAACTCCAGGGCTCAAGCAATCTACCTGCCTTGCCCTCTGAAAGTGCTGGAATTCCAGGTGTGAGCCAACGTGGCTGGCCCTTCATATAGATCTTATACATAATTTTTTAGACTTACAACTATTTCTTTTTTGGGGGGTGTTAATGTAAATTCCATTGTTTTAAATTTCTTTCTTTTTTTCTTTTTTGAGACACAGTTTTGCTCTTGTTGCCCAGGCTGGAGTGCAATGGCGCGATCTCGGCTCACTGCAACCTCTGCCTCCCAGGTTCAAGCGATTCTCCTGCCTCAGCCTCCCAAGTAGCTGGGATTACAGGTGCACACTACCATGCCTGGCTAATTTTGTATTTTTAGTAGAGATGGGGTTTCTCCATGTTGGTCAGGCTGATCTCGAACTCCTGACCTCAGGTGATCCACCCGCTTCAGCCTCCCAAAGTGCTAACACATTGTTTTAAATTTCAAATTGCACTTGTTCATTGTTAGAATATAGAAAACAACTATCTGTTGTATATTAAGTTTGTATCCTGCAATCTTGTTATAAATTAGTTACAGGATTTTTTTTTTTGGTTGTTTCTTCAGGATTTTCTATATAGACCAACATGTCGCTTGTGAAAGACAAAGACAGTGTTATTTCTTCCTTCCCAATCTGCATGTCTTTTATTCTTTTTCTTATATTATTGTATTAGCAAGGACTTCCAGTACAACACTGAATCTTGGTGGTGAAAGAAGGGACATCCTTGCCTTGTTCCTCATCTTGGGGGAAAGCATCTAGTTTGTCACCATCAAGTATAATGTTAGCTGGCTGGGCGTGGTGGCTCACACCTGTAATCCCAGCACTTTGGGAGGCTGAGGCGGGTGGATCACAAGGTCAGCAGATTAAGACCATCCTGGCTAACATGGTGAAACCCCGTCTCTACTACAAATACATAAAATTAGCCAGGCGTGGTGGCGGGCACCTGTAGTCCCAGCTACTCGGGAGGCTGAGGCAGGAGAATGGCATGAACCCGGGAGGCGGAGCTTGCAGTGAGCCCAGATCGCACCACTGCACTCCAGCCTGGGTGACAGAGCGAGACTCCGTCTCAAAACAAAAAAAAAAGTATAATGTTAGCTGTAGATTTTTAAATAGATGTTCTGTATCAAGTTAAGGAAGGTACCCTCTACTCCGAATTTGTTGAGAGTTGGTTTTAAATGTTTAATCATGCAGGTGTTTGATTTTGTCATTTTTTTCCTAGACCTATTGATATGCTCATCTGATTTGCCTTCTTTGCCTGTTGATGTGATGGGTATTACTTGACTGTCTAATGATGAACCAGCCCTTCATACCTGGAATAGGTCCCACTTGGTTATTGTATACAATTCCTTTTATACACAGTTAGATTTAATTTGCTAATATTCTTTTGTTTTGTTTTGTTTTTTAAGACAGGGTCTCACTCTATGACCCAGGCTGGAGTGTAGTGGGATGATATCAGCTCATTGCAACCTCTGCCTCTCTGGTTCAAGTGATTCTTGTGCCTCAGCCTCCTGAGTAGCTGGGACCACAGGTGCCTGCTACCACGCCCAGCTAGTTTTTGTATTTTTAGTAGAGATGGGGTTTCACTATCTTGGCCAGGCTGGTCTTGAACTCCTGACCTCAGGTGATATACCTACCTCGGCCTCCCAAAGTGTTGGGATTACAGGCGTTAGCCACTACAACCAGCCTGATCTAATTTGCTAATATTCTGCTGGAATTTTCTGCATCTATGTTCATAAGAGATACTAATTTTCCTTTCTTTGTCTGGTTTTGGTGTTAGGGTAATGCTGGCCTCATAGAATGAGTTAGGAAGTTTCTCCTTGCTTATATTTTCTGGAAGACATGGTAGAGAATTGGTATAATTTCTTCCTTAAATGTTTGGTAGAATTCATCATCAGTGAAACTAGCCTGTTCTTTCTGTTTTGGAAGGTTATTAATTATTGATTCAATTTCTTTAAAAGATATAGGCTTATTCAGATTATCTGTCTCTTCTTGTGTTAACTTTGATAGGTAAGTCTTTAAACGAATTGATCCATTTTACTTAAATTGTCAAATTTGTCGGTTTAGAGTTGTTCATAATATTTCTTTGTTAGTCCAAGATGACCAAACAGGAACAGCTCCAGTCTGCAGCTTCCAGCGTGAGCGATGCAAAAGACGAGTGATTTCTGCATTTCCAACTGAGGTACCGGGTTCATCTCACTGGGGCTTGCTGGACAGTGGGTGCAGCCAATGGAGCAGGGTGGGGCATCGCCTCACCCAGGAAGCGCAAGGGGTAGGGGAATTCCCTTTCCTAGCAAAGGGAAGTCGTGACAGACGGTACCTGGAAAATTGGGACATTCCTACCCTAGTGCTGCACTTTTTCAACGACCTTAGCAAATGGCACACCAGGTGATTATATCCCGCGCCTGGCTCGGAGGGTCCCATGCCCACGGAGCCTCGCTCACTGCTAGCACAGCAGTCTGAGATCAAACTGCAAGGCCACAGCGAGGCTGGGGGAGGGGTGTCCACCATTGCTGAGGCTTGAGTGGGTAAACAAAGCTGCTCCAACTGGGTGGAGCCCACCACAGCTCAAGGAGACCTGCCTGCCTCTGCAGACTCCACCTCTGGGGGCAGGGCACAGCTGAACAAAAGGCAGGAGAAACTTCTGCAGACTTAAACCTCCCTATCACAGCTTTGAAGAGAGCAGTGCTTCTCCCAGCATGGAGTCTGAGATCTGAGAACTGACAGACTGCCTCCTCAAGTGGGTCCCTGACCCCCGAGTAGCCTAACTGGGAGATACCACCCAGTAGGGGTCAACTGACACCTCATACAGCCGGGTGCCCCTCTGAGAGGAAGCTTCCAGAAGAAAGATCAGACAGCAACATTTGCCATTCTGTAATATTTGCTGTTCTGCAGCCTCCGTTGGTGACCCAGGCAACCAGGGTCTGGAGTGGACCTCCAGCAAACACCAACAGACCTGCAGCTGAGGGTCCCGACTGTTAGAAGAAAACTAACAAACAGAAAGGACACCCACACCAAAACCCCATCTGTCTGTCACCATCATCAAAGACAAAAGGTAGACAAAACCACAAAGATGGGTAGAAACCAGTGCAGAAAAGCTGAAAATTCTAAAAATCAGAGCACCTCTTCTCCTTCAAAGGAACACAGCTCCTTGCCAGCAACGGAACAAAGCTGGACAGAGAATGACTTTGACAAGTTGAGAGAAGAAGGCTTCTGACGATCGGTAATAACAAACTTCTCTGAGCTAAAGGAGGATGTTCGAACCCATTGCAAAGAAGCTAAAAACCTTGAAAAAAGGTTAGATGAATGGCTAACAAGAATAAACAGTGTAGAGGAGTCCTTAAATGACCTGATGGAGCTGAAAACCATGGCATGAGAACTTCATGATGCAAGGGCAAGCTTCAGTAGCCGATTTGATCAAGTGGAAGAAAGGGTATCAGTGACTGAAGATCAAACGAATGAAATGAAGCGAGAAGAGAAGTTTAGAGAAAAAAGAGTAAAAAGACATAAACAAAGCCTCCAAGAAATACGGGACTATGTGAAAAGACCAAATGTATGTCTGATTGGTGTACCTGAAAGTGACAGGGAGAATGGAACCAAGTTGGAAAACACTCCTCAGGATATTATTCAGGAGAACTTGCCCAACCTAGGGAGTCAGGCCAACATTCAAATTCAGGAAATACAGAGAACGCCACAAAGATACTCCTCGAGAAGAGCAACAGCAAGACACATAATTGTCACATTCACCAAAGTTGAAATGAAGGAAAAAATGTTAAGGGCAGCCAGAGAGAAAGGTCGGGTCACCCACAAAGGGAAGCCCATCAGACTAACAGCGGATCTCTCGGCAGAAACTCTCCAAGCCAGAAGAGAGTGGGGGCCAGTATTCAACATTGTTAAAGAAAAGAATTTTCAATCCAGAATTTCATATCCAGCCAAGCTAAGCTTCATAAGTGAAGAAGAAATAAAATTGTTTACAGACAAACAAATGCGGAGAAATACTTTCACCACCAGGCCTGGCTTACAAGAGCTCCTGAAGGAAGCACTAAACATGGAAAGGAACAACCAGTACCTGCCACTGCAAAAACATGTCAAATTGTAAAGACCATCAATGCTAGGAAGAAACTGCATCAACTAATGAGCAAAATAACCAGCTAACATCATAATGACAGGATCAAATTCACACATAACAATATTACCCTTAAATGTAAATGGGCTAAATGCTCCAATTAAAAGACACAGACTGGCAAATTGGATAAAGAGTCAGGACCCATCACTGTGCTGTATTCAGGAGACCCATCTCACGTGCAGAGACACACACAGGCTCAAAATAAAGGGATGGAGGAAGATCTACCAAGCAAATGGAAAACAAACAAAAAAAAAAGCAGGGGTTGCAATCCTAGTCTCTGATAAATCAGACTTTAAACCAACAAAGATCAAAAGAGACAAAGAAGGCCATTACATAATGGTAAAGGGATCAATTCAACAGGAAGAGCTAACTATCCTAAATATATATGCACCCAATAAAGGAGCACCAAGATTTATAAAGCAAGTCCTTAGAGACCTACAAAGAGACTTAGACTCCCACACAATAATAATGGGAGACTTTAACACCCCACTGTTAACATTAGACAGATCAATGAGACAGAAAGTTAACAAGGATATCCAAGAATTGAACTCAGCTTTGCACCAAGTGGACATCTACAGAACTCTCCACCCCAAATCAACAGAATATACATTCTTCTCAGCACCACATCGCACTTACTCCAAAATTGACCACATAGTTGGAAGTAAAGCACTCCTCAGCAAATGCAAAAGAACAGAAATTATAACAAACTGTCTCTCAGACCACAGTGCAATCAAACTAGAACTCAGGATTAAGAAACTCACTCAAAAACCGCTCAATACCATGGAAACTGAACAACCTGCTCCTGAATAACTACTGGGTACATAACAAAATGACGACAGAAATAAAGATGTTCTTTGACACCAATGAGAACAAAGACACAACATACCAGAATCTCTGGGACACATTTAAAGCAGTGTGTTGAGGGAAATTTATAGCACTAAATGCCCACAAGAGAAAGCAGGAAAGATCTAAAATTGATATTCTACCATCACAATTAAAAGAACTAGAGAAGCAAGAGCAAACAAATTCAAAAGCTAGCAGAAGGCAAGAAATAACTAAGAGCAGAACTGAAAGGGACAGAGACACAAAAAACCCTTCAAAAAATCAATGAATCCAGGAGCTGGTTTTTGAAAAGATCAACAAAATTGATCAACCGCTGGCAAGACTAATAAAGAAGAAAAGAGAGAAGAATCAAACAGATGCAATAAAAAGTGATAAAGGAGATATTGTCACCGATCCCCCAGAAATATAAACTACCATCAAAGAATACTATAAACACTTCTATTCAAATAAACTAGAAAATCTAGAAGAAATGGATAAATTCCTGGACATATACACCCTCCCAAGACTAAACCAGGAAGAAGTTGAATCCCTGAATAGACCAAGAACAGGTTCTGAAACTGAGGCAATAATTAATAGCCTACCAACCAAAAAAAAGTCCAGAACCAGATGGATTCACAGCTGAATTCTACCAGAGGTACAAAGAGGAGCTGGTACCAATCCTTCTGAAACTATTCCAATCAATAGAAAAAGAGGGAATCCTCCCTAACTTATTTTATGAGGCCAACATCATCCTGATACCAAAGCCTGGCAGAGATACAACAAAAAAAGAGAGTTTTAGACCAATATCCCTGATGAACATTGATGCAAAAATTCTCAACAAAATACTGGCAAACAGAATCCAGCAGCACATCAAAAAGCTCATCCACCACGATCAAGTTGGCTTCATCCTTGGTATGCAAGGCTGGTTCAACATAGGCAAATCAATAAATGTAATCCATCATATAAACAGAACCAAAGACAAAAACCACATGATTATCTCAATAGATGCAGAAAAGGCCTTTGACAAAATTCAACAGCACTTCATGCTGAAATCTCTCAATAAACTAGGTATTGATGGGACATATCTCAAAATAATAAGAGCTATTTATGACAAACCCACAGCCAATATCATTCTGAATGGGCAAAAACTGGAAGCATTCCCTTTGAAAACTGGCACAAGACAGGGATGCCCTCTCTCACCACTCCTATTCAACATAGTGTTGGAAGTTCTGGCCAGGGCAATCAGGCAAGAGAAAGAAATAAAGGGTATTCAATTAGGAAAAGAGGAAGTCAAACTGACCCTGTTTGCAGATGACATGACTGTATATTTAGAAAACCCCATCATCTCAGCCCAAAATCTCCTTAGGCTGATAAGCAACTTCAGCAAAGTCTCAGGATACAAAATCAATGTGCAAAAATCACAAGCATTCCCATACACCAAAAACAGACAAACAGAGAGCCAAATCATGAGTGAACTCCTATTCACAACTGCTACAAATATAATAAAATACCTAGGAATCCAACTTACAAGGGATGTGAAGGAACTCTTCAAGGAGAACTACAAACCACTGCTCAAGAAAATAAGAGGACACAAACAAATGGAAGAACATTTCATGCTCATAGACAGGAAGAATCAATATCGTGAAAATGGCCATACTGCCCAAGGTAATTTATAGATTCAATGCCAACCCCATCAAGCTACCAATGACTTTCTTCACAGAACTGGAACAAAAGTACTTTAAAGTTCATATGGAACCAAAAAAGAGCCCACATTGCCAAGACAATCCTAAGCCAAAAGAACAAAGCTGGAGGCATCATGCCACTTGACTTCAAACTATACTACAAGTCTACAGTAACCAAAACAGCATGGTACTGGTACCAAAACAGAGATATAGACCAATGGAACAGAATTGAGCCCCCTGAAATAATACCACACATCTACAACCATCTGATCTTTGACAAATCTGACAAAAACAGGAAATGGGGAAAGGATTCCCTATTTAATAAATGGTGCTGGGAAAACTGGCTAGCCATATATAGAAAGCTGAAACTGGATCCCTTCTTTACACCTGATACAAAAATTAATTCAAGATGGATGAAAGACTTAAATGTTAGACCTAAAACCATAGAAACTCTAGAAGAAAACCTAGGCAATACCATTCAGGACATAGGCATGGGCAAGGACTTCATGTCTAAAACACCAAAAGCAATGGCAACAAAAGCCAAAAGTGACAAATGGGATCTAATTAAACTGAAGAGCTTCTGCACAGCAAAAGAAACTACCATCAGAGTGAAAAGGCAACCTACAGAATGGGAGAAAATTTTTGCAATCTACCCATCTGACAAACGGCTAATATCCAGAATCTACAATGAACTTAAACAAATTTACAAGAAAAAATCAAACAACCCCATCAGAAAGTGGGTGAAGGATATGTACAGACACTTCTCAAAAGAAGACATTTATGCAGCCAACAGATACATGAAAAAATGCTCATCATCACTGGCCATCAGAGAAATGCAAATCAAAACCACAATGAGATACCATTTCACACCAGTTAGAATGGTGGTCATTAAAAAGTCAGGAAACAACAAGTGCTGGAGAGGATGTGGAGAAATAGGAACGCTTTTACACTGTTGGTGGGACTGTAAACTAGTTCAACCATTGTGGAAGACGGTGTGGCGATTCCTATTACTGGGCATATACCCAAAGGATTATAAATCATGCTGCTCTAAAGACACACGCACATGTATGTTTATTGCGGCACTATTCACAATAGCAAAGAGTTGGAACCAACCCAAATGTCCATCAATGATAGACTGGATTAAGAAAATGTGGCACATATACACCATGTAATACTATGCGGCCATAAAAAAGATGAGTTCATGTCCTTTGTAGGGACATGGAGGAAGCTGGAAACCATCATTCTGAGCAAACTATTGCAAGGACAGAAAACCAAACACAGCATGTTCTCACTCATAGGTGGGAACTGCAGAATGAGAACACTTGGACACAGGGCGGGGAACATCACACAACGGGGCCTGTTGTGGGGTGGGAGGAGGGGGGAGGTTTAGCATTAGGAGATATACCCAGTGTAAATGACCAGTTAATGGGTATAGCACACCAACATGGCACATGTATACATATGTAACAAACCTGCACGTTGTGCGCATGTATCCTAGAACTTATAAAGTATAGTATATCCTAGAACTTATAAAGTATAATAAAAAACATAAATAAATAAAAACATTTGAGTAAAAAACATTCCTTTGTTCGCCTTCTAATATCGATGGGATTAATAGTGATGGAACTTCTTTAATTTTCTATATTTGTAATTTCCTGTTTTCATTTCTATTAATTTCTGCTCTGGTTTTTATTAGCTTGAGAGAGAAAAAATCTCTTGGTGGCCAGCCTTGGGAGGGACCCCACAACTTGCATGAGTTTTACCTCTTAGTAGGTTCTCAAGGTGAAGATCAGGAAAAAATCCCCTGTGCTTCTGGCAGGAGGAGAAAAGTAACCATTTTGAAATATACCCAGAGGATTCTGTTCTCCTTAACAAAGGTCTTCCCTCAAGCTAATCCACACCGATTCTGCAGCAATTAGTCAATGACCCTCCCAAAGTTCCCACCCAACGCTGGCTCCAGTGGCAGTTGTTGCTCCTAGCAAGCTCTGAATTCTTTGTATTCATCGATCTTTCTGATTTTAGGGGCGGAGGTTCCCTGGTGACCTTGATTCACTAAAGGAACCAGGAAGAGCTGCTGATTTTCAGTTTGTTTGGCTTTCTTCTTGTTGTGGGGGCTGAGTGACAACTTCCTTGCTCCTTACAAGTTGGGCTGGAACCAGAAGTGAGTTCAATGGATTTTTTTTTTCTCCTCAACTAAATGCAACTCAGATCAACATGGAAAGGTAACACATAAAGCAGGGACAGTAGCAAAAACTAGACGGGATCCCAGGCAGAACATTTTAACTTAAGATTCAGTCAGTGATAAAAGATTAAAATAAATTTTGTAATTATCTTTCCACATGACACAATTATAAATTACTGTAATTTCCTATTCCAAAATATATTTACAGGCATCTCTTTTGATCATTTAATCTTATTTTTAAAAGCTTTACATATTTCCATTTACACAAGTAATGGAACACAGACCAGTCCGCTGTATTGCTAAACATTACAAGGATATTACTACTTGTTTTAAACAAGCACCTGCCATAGCACATTCTGATACCTGGAATATGATTCTGATAGCAAAGTAAACTGACTAAATGAGTCCCATTTACTGAAACAACCCTAGACAAAAACTGCTTTTCAGATTTATGCAACTCCAAACATGTGCATACATACAGAGTCCTCTCTCTCTCACACACTCACATTTATTATGAAAACAGTGGAAGACATCGCTGTGCTGGTGAATCCTGTGTGGAGAGCAGACACATGGTGGTTATCAAATACTTTGGCACTGATATACAGGAGACAGTTACATCTCAGAGGAGCAGTAACTTGTGTGAAGGCTAACGTTGGCACTGGATCCAAACCTGTGCAAATAGCCCTGTGACACCCTCTTCTTCTGAAGTATATGAATTGTTTTAGGCTACGGGGGTGGGTTGGGAAAGAGTTTTAAAATATAAATAGAGACCAGGACAATGACTATATTTATTTAGAGGTGACAACATCCTTAAATAATTTAGGTCAGCTGATGCAAGAACTGAGAAGCTGAAAGACAACTGGCACAGTGCTCTACCTTAATTACCAGGCTAGGCCAGGGGGCCCCAGCTAATGCTGCTCTGTGCTGAATTTGCTCTCTGCTCCTCACACTTGTTGGTATCGACCTTGTAAGAAGGTTCAGATCCATGAGTGGCCCATGATGACTGAACACTAAATGGATGTGGGGAGAAGCTCATCTCTCTGTGGATGCACTCCACTCAGGTAGGGCACCTCGAAGGAGAACTCTGGTTTTGCAAGTTGTTACAGTTCAGTGTATACCATATTTTGAGAATACACAGAGTGTTTTATTGCAGTCAAATAATATTTTGAGCTCTCACAACAGCAAACTTCAGGAACTTCAAAGGAATTCCAGCCCAACTGGAACCGTCATTACAAAACAAATTTTAGCTTTATTGTTAGGCAGACCACAAAGGGGGAGAGACTATGCCAAAGTAAATGCTCTTGAGATCTCTATATATTACCTTTGAACAATTAATTGGTCTCCTGGAGACGAGGGAAAAAAAAAAGGGAAAGAAAACAAAAGATCGACAATGAAATATATTGTTCTTGGATGTCATAGCCTGGATAAGTCATAGCCACATTGAACAAATACCTGCCAAATTGATCATTAATTTCAACTAGTCTATAATTTCACACATCAGGCTAAGTCTTGTACAGTGAAACTAGGTTCACTTTGTCGATTATATTTTCAGTTGGTCACAAAGAGGAAATTCTACTGCCTAAGAGAAGAGGCATCCAGATACTCAAAGACCAGGCCTCTGAGATGAACTTCACTTAGGCATTTCTCTGCACTACCATGAATTCTTGATGTGCACCCTTCATGCACCTGCTTCCTCATGGCACCTTCCAAACCATCCATACATGACTCTAAGCAGTCAGGTTAATGAACAGGACAGGCAGGGAGCTGAGCGACAGTAAATAAACAGGGGCCTGACCCCTATCAGAATTTAAATGTTTTGGGATCCTAACCCCAACTATCAGCATCTGCCAACATTGCTAGTTCTCCTCTTATACCTCTGCCTCCCAAAGTACCGCACCAATGAGGGCGCAGGCCAGGTGCGAGTTTTGATCCTGCACGGCGGCTGACTTCTCACACTGAAAGTGGCATGGGCCTTCCGGCCTGCCTCCCTTGGGTGCCCAGCCAGGACACGCAAGGTCATACTGCTAAGTCCCTTTGAGATCCTCGAGTTAAAGGCGCTTATAAAGGCAAAGTGTCATGAATGGCATACGTTCCAGGTGCACCACTTGGGCCACCAGAGCCACATAATGGTTTGGTTGTTAAGTGCCTTTGCCCAGCATGTGCACTAATTTGTCTGGAATTGGTGGGTTCTTGCTCGCACTGACTTCAAGAATAAAGCCACGGACCCTTGCGGTGTTACAGTTCTTAAAGATGGTGTGTCCGCAGGTTGTTCCTTCTGACTTTCAGATGTGTCTGGAGCTTCTTCCTTCTGGTGGGTTCCTGGTCTAAGGTACAGACTTTCTTGATGAGTGTTACAGCTCTTAAAAGCAGTGCGTCTGAAGTTGTTCGCTTTTCCCGGGGGGTTTGTGGTCTTGCTAGCTTCAGGAGTGAAGCTGCAGACCTTCGCGGTGAGTGCCACAGCTCATAAAGACAACGTGGACTCACAAAGTGAGCAAAAGCAAGATTCATTGCAAAGAACAAACCTTCCATGACCCGGAAGGAGACCCAAGCGAGTTGCCGCTGGCTGCTCCGGCAACCTGCTTTTATTCCCTTATCTGGCCCCACCCACATCCTGCTGATTGGTCCACTTTACAGAGAGCTGATTGGTCCATTTGGGCATAGTGCTGATTGGTGCGCTTACAATCCTTGAGCTAGACAGAGTCACAGAGTGCTAGTTAGCTAGATACAGAGTTAGCTAGATACAGAGTACCAGTTGGTGTATTCACAAATTCTGAGCTAGACACAGTCACAGAGTGCTAGTCCTCCAAGTCTCCACTAGGTTAGCTAGATAGAGTACTGATTGGTGTATTCACAAATTCTGAGCTAGACACAGAGTGCTGATTGGTGTATTTACAAACCCTGAGCTAGACAGAGTGCTGATTGGTGCGTTTACAATCCTTGACCTAGACACAGGGTCACAGAGTGCTAGTCCTCCAAGTCCCCACTAGGTTAGCTAGACACAGAGCACTGATTGCTGTATTTACAAACCCTGAGCTAGACAGAGTGCTGATTGGTGCACATACGATCCTCTGGCTAGATATAAAAGTTCTCCAAGTCCCCGTTTGCTTCAGGAGCCCAGCTGGCTTCACCCAGTGGATCCTGCACTGGGGCTGCAGGTGGAGCTGCCCGCCAGTCCGCAGCCTGCACTCCTCAGCCCCTGGGCTGTCGATGGGACCAGGCGCCACGGAGCAGGGGGCGGCGCCTGTTCGGGAGGCTCCGGCCACGCGGGAGCCCGCGGCAGGCGGGGAGCTCAGACGTGGCGGGCTGCAGGTCCCGAGCCCTGCCTCGCCGGGAGGCAACTAAGCCCCGGCGAGAATTTGAGTGCAGTGCCGCTGGCACTGCTGGGGGACCCGGCGCAACCTCCGCAGCTGCTGGCCAGGGTGCTAAGCCCCTCACTGCTCTGGGCCAGCAGCGCCGGCCGGCCGTTCCGTGTGCAGGGCCCACCGAGCCCGCGCCCGCGCCCGCCAGGAACTCGCACTGGCCCGCGAGTGCCGCGTGCAGCCCCGGTTCCCACCTGCGCCTCTCCCTCCACACCTCCCGGCAAGCAGAGGGAGGCGGCTCTGGCCTCAGCCAGCCCAGAGAGGGGCTTCCGCGGTGCCGTGGAGGGCTGAAGGGCTCAAGCGCCGCCAGAGTGGACGCCAAGGCCAAGGAGGCACCGAGAGCGAGGGCTGCTAGCACGTTGCTACCTCTCACTATTGAACAAATTGTAAAAAGAGGACTGCAAAGGGGTCTTCTTATAATAGGGCCTGGTGCCTGGTGGATGCCCAGAGCCCTTGCCATTTCTGAAATGGGTATAAGTGCCCTAAAAGGCAGCTTTTCATGACAGGTTACCCTGGATAATGTTTCCTAAAGTCACATCAGTGGGTGAGACAGCATGTCACAACTAGTCTGTTCTCTCTCACAGTTCACATTTACTGTTGACTCCTTGGCAAGGAGGATAAAAAGAAGTAACACATAAATATACTCTCACATACATCGTATATACATACACATGCTAACACATACACAAATGCACAACACACATCATACACATGCATACACCTACAAATACACACACTTACAAATACACACACCTATATACACACACACACCTCCCCCACCGATAGGTGATGAGCACAGGGCATGTGCCAATGCAGAAGAGGATTGTGTCTACACACCTGCCTCCTGGCAGTGTCCTGCTACCCTGCCACCAAGACACGCTGGTACTTGTTGGGCAGTGATAAAAGCTTCTGCTTGGCTGCCATGTGTGACATCTTACTGCAGATTCTGTTACATGGTTGAATATGTCACTTATTTTTCAATCTGCTGTGTCCTAGCATCTACAGTCCCAAAATGGCTCAAGAAAGTGACTCTATAGAAGTCAGAATCTGAGGTTGTAAGAAATTATGAAAGCTCTGCCATTCAGGACAAGATGGAAATTGGTGTGGCTCCAGGTGAGGAGGACCAGGCAGCAGACCCGGCGCACGGTGGGAACAGTCTATGACTGCCAGAGAAGGCCTCCGGCAGAGAGTAGCATCTGCCAACTCCCCTCCCCGACAGCCCCAGGCAAAGGGGCCATGGGATCTCACCAGCAACCCCCACCATAAAGTGCTGCAAAGTGGCTAAAGAGAATGCTGTGAATCTGATTTTCAAAACACCGCTCAGTGTGTTTGTGCAGAAACACACTAAGGCTGGAGTGCAGTGGCATGACCACAGCTCACGGCAGTTTTGACCTCCCTGCATGCTGGTGATCCTCCCACCTCAGCCTCCTGAGTAGATGGGACTGTAAGCATGCACCACGGTGTCCGGCTAATTTTTGTATTTCTTATAGAGACAAGGTCTTGCTATGTTGCCCAGGCTGATCTCAATTCCTGGGCTCAAGTGATTCATCTGCCTTGGCCTCCCAAAGTGTTGGGATTACAGGCGTGAGCCACTGTGCCTGACTTCTTTTTATTTTTTAATATGGAAAGATTATGAGATTTAGATTTAGAAGACCTGGCTCCATGGTATGGCACCTTCACTTATAAGTCTCCTGGCCTTCAGTATTGCGTATCTCTAGATTTATGAAATGCCTTTTCCTTCCAAAACTTTGATGTTTGTTAAATACCTGTTTTACCTTCCCACGTAGATGCAATTACGAGTAATTTGATGATACTCATTTATTTTATTCTATTATTTATTTTATGACAAATACAAAGAAAGGAGTAAAAGGAATCTATGTCCCAAAAGAGAGGTATACTTCATAACACCTTCAGACAGAAAGAGGCGACAGCGTCTGGGCCCAGACAAGCTCCCCTGCCAGTTCCCGCCTCCTCAGGCCTCCACCACTACCAAGCTCAGCCTCACTGCTGGCGTTTCTGGTCAGCTCACATGAAAGAGATTGAGGCTTGTGCCCTTTGGCCATGCTGGTGCCATTGCCACTGGGAGGACCAGGGACTCTGTGCCCACTGGGCTAGGCAGGCGGGCAGGCCAGTCAGTGAGGAATGTGCCCCAGTGCTGATGGTCTTTCATTTTTTTAGAAAGCGAAATCTGGATTTTTGGGTGAAATTTGCTGACCTCCCTGCATGCTGATGATTTTAATTCAGTTAAAGAAGGCACTTCTGTTGGCCTAGTTGGTCCTAGAGGCCCCCAATATAAGACCCGTGGCTGGGCCATGGAGTGGGGGTAAAACCACGCACGTGGGTGAGCATGAGAGCCTCACTATGTGGATGTTCACATCCTGTCTCTTTGGGACTGGCTCCTCCAGCACACATTTTACTTCAGGGACAGCTTTAGTTTTTTTTTTGTTTGTTTATTTGTTTGTTTTGTTTTGTTGTTTTGAGTCAGAGTCTCGCTCTGTCGCCCAAGCTGGAGTGCAGTGGCGCCATCTCGGCTCACTGCAAGCTCCTCCTCCCAGGTTCACGCCATTCTCCTGCCTCAGCCTCCTGAGTAGCTGGGACTACAGGCACCTGCCACCACACCCAGCTAGTTTTTTGTATTTTTAGTAGAGACGGGGTTTCACCATGTTAGCCAGGATGGTCTCGATCTCCTGACCTCATGATACGCCCGCCTCGGCCTCCCAAAGTGCTGGGATTACAGGCGTGAGTCACTGCGCCCAGCGTGGACGGCTCTAGTTTTAAAGGTCTTAGGATATCTGCCTCAAGCCCTATCACAACGGAAAATTTATTTTAACCCAAGAAACTGGTGGGAGGCTGGTTTGAGAGGGCCAGAAATCCTGGGTCTGATGCACCATCTTCTCCCAACTTTAGCAAATAGGATGTGGCTACTGCCCTCATGGCTTTCAAGGATGAGGATCGGTTATTACATAGAAATGACGTGATGCACTCATTTGGGGGAAAAACCTTTAGACATGAGAGGTGCTTTTGTCTCACTCGTGTTTTTCCTAAACTTGATTTTTAGTTAATTTAGAAAGTTCCCTTGGACACGTTCAACTTTTCATAATTCATGAGATGAAGTAGTAGGCTCTTGGCTTCGACATTCAAGTAATCACACCGCACCTGTCCTAATGTCCTCTAGGTTATCAACAGACATTTTTCTAACTTGAAGCGTAACACATTTTATACTGTAATAGAAAGAGGGTGGGTTTTGGCATCAGTAGGCCTGGATCTGCCCTCTATCAGCTATGTACTTTATACCAGTCACTCTTTTCAGGCTTCAGCTTCCTCCTTGGTGAAGTGGGAGTAACAGTAGTAGTGACTTCACGGTGCTGTGTGAGCATCCGCTGAAGCTGTATGTAAACACCAGGATGTGGGGCGGCTGGAACTCTCCCGTGTTGCTGGTAGGAATGCAACAGGGCAGAGCAGCTGTGGGAAACGGCCTGAGCCTGGCCACAGACATACTTCCCAGATGAACTGTGGGCTCACTCAAACGTATGTATCCAGAGCAATAAAAACATATGTCTACACAAACTGTGAATGCAAATGTTCACAGCAGCAATGTTCATATCATTGCCAAAGAAAACAACCCAAATGAGCTTCAACCCAACCGCCATGGCTATGCGGCACTGCATCCACACGAACGGAAGACTACTCAGCAATGAAAAGGAACGAACGGACACACCGGGGAACATGGTAAATCTCAATGACATTGTGCCAGGTAAAGGAAGGCAAGCACAAAAGACACACACTGAAGGATTCCATTTACACAACATTCTAAACTTAAGTGACCGGAAAAGGGGTGGTGCTGGGGGCAGGACTGCAAAGTGGGAGGAGCGAGCTTTTTGCTGGTGTTGGAGATGGTCCTGTCTTGGCTGTGGTGATGGTTACACAACTGTATATGGCCAAAACTCGTCAAGTTGTACACTCTAAGTGGGTGATTTTTAAAAAATAAATTATACCTCATTAAAGCTGGGGGTTAAACCGAGTCCAGCACCTGGCACCAAATACATATACATAGTAAATTGTTCATCCTCTTCTTGCTGTCACTTAGAATTATAAACCTGTGCCTATGTTAATGTCACCTGTCACTGAAGCCACAATGATGTCAGGCTTAAGTGTTGCTTTTCTCCTTCAAATACTTATGACACAAAACTGCTCCCTCCCCCCTTTTTTTAACTACTTACCCACCTAAAAAAAAAAAAGGTAGACTTAATTAACACCTTGTAAAGCACCTGAGACACCTGAATTAAAAAGTCATCGAGGAGGCTGGGTGTGACGGCTCATGCCTGGAATCCCAGCACTTGGGAGGCCAGTGGGCAAATCACTTGAGATCAGGAGTTCGAGATCAGCCTGGTCAACATAGTGAGACCCCCATCTCTACTAAAAACACCAAAAAAATTAGCCTGGTGTGGTGGTGGGCGCCTGTAATCCAAGCTACTTGGGAGGCTGAGGCAGGAGAATTGCTTGAACCTGGGAGGCAGAGGTTGCAGTAAGCCAAGATAGCGCCACTGCACTCCAGCCTGGGTGACAGAGCAAGACTCCACCTCAAAAACAAAAAACAGCACACAAACAAAGTAATAGAGCAGTACCTGGCATTGTTATTACTCTTCTGTTTTCAATGATGCAAATAGTATAGCTCTTTGTTTGCTAAGTGACTTTAGTAAGAAGGTTTTTCTTTTTATTAAAACTGTTTAATCTGAAAATGAAATTAAAAGGCCTGCTGACAATATATTCCTCATCTTCCTTCGTACTGACAGATGACTATGCTAGCGTTTGCAGATTTATGCCCATGGATTCCCAAATTGGGGGACAGGAAATGGGTGTCCATCCTCCTCCACCTATAGTACCAAGCTGGCTGCACAGTCCTGCACAGAACACAAGGAGGGTGGTTGCTGAGTATGTGGGCATAACATTCACCAGGAAAAATGGAGTGAAGAGGAAGGATGGGAAGGAATGGAGGGGCACAGGATGGAGATTTTCCCAATCAAGCTGGGAAAAGTATGGCTGTTTCACTCAGCATTTCTTGGCTTCACTAATTAACAATGATTTTAAGAGCTAACAACTGCAAAAATCTTCTTAAGCTTATCAGTGAATTCTTGAATATCCCCTGGTGAAGTCTTTTGGCATAGAGGGGCGTGCCCGAATCTTAATTCTCTTTCCCATCTTTCCCATTCTGAGTGATCGTACCATAAACACAGGCTGTGGAGTCATTTTCTGAGACAAGAAGTTGCTCCACATTGATCTTTCTGGCTGGTTCTTTTTGGCCATGGGTCTAGTTACAGAGGTGGCAGAAGACAAGAAATCTGTAGCCCTCATTACAGACCCTTTCCTGGCTGGGGGCATGTGGCTGTGAGAGAGGAGCAGGACTGAAGCCAGTTTCTCCTGCTCTGCACTCTGAAACCCGAGATGACATGGACTCCTTCCCGCACAACACTCTAGAGCGTTCAGTTGGTGTTATGACTTGTCTGGTTCCCACAGAGGAAGGAATCCTGCCAAATATTTGTAATCTGCACTTAAGTATGCAATCAGGGAAACCACACCCAGAAGCAAGTGCACGGCTGCATAATTAAAATGATCTTGCTGGAAGACCAGCTGGAAATGGTTGGAGGGGGTGTGGGGGGAAGCTGATGAGTGAGTGTTACTGGGATCTGACACTTCGGCCATCACTCTCTGAAAAACATTTTCTCCTTAGACTCTAGCAAGCACACATCTTTCTCTGTGTCCACTGATTAGTCCCAGTATTTGTCTCTGTGTAACCATTTAAGAAAATATTTGTATCTATTTAAAGGATCCAGATAGACCCCCCTCCCGGTTGGCTTGTATTTATGTCATAAGCCACAATGGACTGTACTTATATGCAAATGATCTTTTCCTCTGAGTAAAGCATTTTGGCATATTTTCTATGACAGCACTGAGTCAGAGTGCACCATATATTAATGCAACAGCTTCTGAAATTGAGCTGCCTGGGTGGCAGGGCTGGCAGTGCTTTATAAAAGGGTTAAAACCATTCACTCTGAAGTACTGGTAAGATAAAGGACTAAACAAATTAATGTGTTATCCTTGGAGGCAATACAATTTTTTTTTAAATGAAATTACTGAAATTAGTAAGGATTAAATTTAATTTTTATAGTCAGATAATAGCTACCAGCAGCGCCATCTGTTGAAATATTCCAAAACTTCATTTCCTCCATCCCAAATAATATTTACTTAAAGGAAGATGCAAATGTTTAGAATCACAAGTAGTACTGGAACTCCATCCTCAGTTTTAGGCAAACTATAATATTTTCCAGGAGAAGAGGTGCCACCCCATTTGTCAGGCCCCAGAGATGTCCTTACCTACATCTGTAACGAACCTTCTCACTGACAAAAAACTCCCATAACAGAAACGAAAGCTCCTGTTCAACTCCGGCAACACCCCCGAGGCTTGAACATCAGGAAGGATGTGAACAGCTGGGCGGCACCTGCTACCCAGACTCTCCCGCACTTCACGGGCTGGTTGGGTTTCAGACCTGGAAGTGGCCCAGGCCTCCATCCTTCACGGGAGGAGGATGAGGCCTATGTTCTAGGTCGAGGGCTTGCCTAAGATCAGACAGGTGGTAGGTATCAAGGTCAGGCGCTGCATTCAGGCCCCAGGTGTTCTGAATTTCAGCCCAGAATGCTTCCCATTGGATTCCAGGGCCAATACTAACTCCTCCACTCAGCAGCCGTCGGCAAGCACCTGCGTTCCAGGCACTGTCCTAGACACTAGGGAGAGAGTCGCCAGCACAATGGACAGGGCCCTGAGCCACGCAGCTTCCATTCTAATGGGAGGAGAGTACAAAGAGGCAGGTGAAGAATGTGAGAGGGGGGTTCAAAGAAGTCATGGAGGCTTCTCTGATGCAGAGACTGAAAGAGTGGGGGGAACAGCCCTGCCCTCTAACTTTCTGGGGGAGAAGCAGGTGTCAGTGCCCTGAGGTGAAGCTGAAGGGTCAGTGTGGTTGGAGAGAGAGCATGGGGGTAAGAGGGCAGGAGGGAAGCAGGGTGAGGTCGGGGCGGGGCAGGTCATGAACACTGTAATGGGAAGGACCTGGGATTCCACTGAGCTGTAAAGTCACAGAGGGGTTCTGAATGAGAGGTAATGTGGTCTCACTGATGTCAAAAGTGCCGCTGTCTTCACGATGGGCTGTAGGAGGGCAAGAACGGAGGCTGTGAGGCTGTTAAATCCATAGCAGAGAGGATGACAGCTTCGTTTAAGGGGGTCTGGGAGGCTGGTGAGACATGGCTGGATTCTGGGTTGATTTTCAAAGAAGAGTGAGTGGACAGTTTGCTGATGGATAAGTTGTGGGGTGTGAGAGAGGGAGGGGAGTCAATGTTGACTCTGATGCTTTGGGGGTTCAGCAAAAAGAACCCCAACATTTGCTGAGCACCTAAGTGTCAAGCATATTTTCTCTATCAGTCCCAGAAACTCTCAAGTGTGGGCATTTGCCCTCATTACACAGATGAACGACGGCTCGTGGAAACCCAGCAGCTTGCTATGGTCACGCAGGTGGGACATGCTGAGTGGAATACAGGCTGATCTAGCTCTTGTTCTTTCTCCTACTTGGATCTGCTTCCAGCAATCAAGCAACTCCAGTTCCCTCTACCTTCTAAAGTTTGTGTGTGTTTCTACGTTACTTCCTCTCCGTGATTCTCCTCTGAGACCTCTCCACGCTCTTCAAAGCATATATTTAGCTATTGAGCCACAAATCCACTGCAGCTCTCATGAGGCCTTGATCTTAAATACCAGCCAAAAAGAAAGAATTTGCCTGGGGACTTAATACTTCTGCGTAGAATTTAACTTATGTTAAACATGCTTCTGTAATGGTCTTCATTGGAGGCACCAAGATGGGATAAAGTAGCAATTCTATAAAGATAGCCAGCTAACACTTCTGAGGTATATGCAGATTTTTGGGGTACTGCCTTTTCCAATTTATAGCATCCATTTGAGGAATGTGAGTTCATTTTTTTTAAGTCAGCTCTCCACATATTCCTGGAAGTTTTGGAAGGGAAATAAATGATAGCACTTCAACATACTGCCATTTGCCCTAAAACTCACTTAAAATTGACATTAGAGAATGCAGATGTGGATGATCATTACTGTAAAGGTTACTTTCTTATAACATGGTCTTGTTATGAGGGTTGCATTGAAAAATGATGCTCTGAAACGATAACCTTTGGGCCATAATAAGCACCGGTAACTTTTTACATGGACAGATGCAAAGTTGTTTTTATTAAATCAAGCTGAGGTGTTGGTTGGGTCAGATACATGTTTTTAACCATGGTAGAGATGCAGGAGGAATGGCCTGTGTGGGATTCCATATTTCAAACTTGGTAAAATACAATCAGGGAAGGATTCTGCAACCACTTCTCTCTTCCTCTTCATCTGACTGCTCCACACCCAATACTGCAAACATGAGTCAAGAGAGCCCATAAAATTACCCAAGTGTAGGCCTACCTCACAATGAATACTTAAAAGCTTTCACTAGTTTTATAAAGTAACTTTTCATTCTTTGAATGGTCTGCCTCATGATTAATGTCATCTAGCAATGTAGCAAGGTAGGACACTCCCCCTGAATAACCAGCAGTGTGGAACTGAAATAGAGCTATAATATTAGACATGACACTACCTCTTTGAATCAGATACATTTGTATCTTCTGATATAAGACGATGGATATTAGGAGTAAATACGTTCCTGGCAACCCTGCCTAAGTAAACTTGAAAATTCAGGGTTGAGCCCATCCCTTACTGACACACAAATCTCATTCTTACTGCTTTTGTGTCCTGTAACTATTTATCTTCCCAGGATTTTTGTCCAACAACATTGTCTACAATTCTAATTTGAGGGTCACCTTGGCACAGGATTAATATGCTGTAATGTCTAGCAAATGAACACCTCATAAATGTCTTCTGAAAAATTGTAATAAAGACACATGATTTCCTTAGGTCAAGTGGAGCATACCTGGATTAATCATAAATGAGTATTCACACAGGCTTACAATGGCATAGAAAACAAGTTGAAATATGTATATAACATGTAAAGTATGACCACTGATTAATAAGATTGCTTTTATTAATCAAAATAAAACTGGGCACCCATCGGTAATCCCGGCTACTAGGGAGGCTGAGGCAGGAGAATCTCTTGAACCTGGGAGGCAGAGGCTGTAGTGAACTGAGATCGCATCACTGCTCTCCAGCCTGGGAGACAGAGTGAGACCTTGTCTCAAAAATAACAACAACAAACCAACCCACAAAAACTGGGCACCCATTTACATATACAAATAATTTGAGCATCATTTGTTTTAAAGAAAACATCTTTTGCTGTGCAAAAGCTCTTTAGTTTAATTAGATCTCATTTGTCAATTTTTGCTTTTGTTGCAACTGCTTTTGACGTTTTTGTCACGAAATCTTTGCCCATGCCTATGTATGGTATTGCCTAGATTTTCTTCTAGGGTTTTATAGTTCGAGATTTTACATTTAAGTCTTTATCCATCTTGAGTTAATTTCTGTGTAACGTCTAAGGAAGGGGTCCAGTTTCAGTTTTTTGCATACAGCTAGCCAGTTCTCCCAATACTTTACTAAACAGGAGATCCTTTCCCTATTGCTTGTTTTTGTCAGGTCTGTTGAAGATCAGATAGTTGTAGATGTGTGGTCTTATTCCTAAGTTCTCTATCAGAGTGAACAAACAACCTACAGAATAAGAGAAAATGTTTGCAACTTATCCATCTAACAAAGGTCTAATATCCAGAGTCTACACGGAACTTAAACACATTTACAAGAAAAAAAAACTCCATTAAAAAGTGGGCAAAGGACACAAACACACACTTCTCAAAAGAAGACATTTATGCAGCCAACAAACATAAAAAGAAGCTCAACATCACTGATCATTAGTGAAATGCAAATCAAAACCACAATGAGATACCATCTCACATCAGTCAGATGGTGATTATTAAAGTCAAGAAACAACGGATGCTGGTGAGGCTGTGGAGAGGTAGGGACGCTTTTACACTATTGGTGGGAATGTAAATTAGTTCAACCATCGTGGAAGACAGTGGGACAATTTCTCAAAGACCTAGAGGAAGAAATACCATTTGACCCAGCAATCCAATTACTGGGTATATACCCAAAGGAATAGAAACTGTTCTATTATAAAGATACATGCACAAATATGTTCACTGCAGTACTAGTCACAATAGCAAATACATGGATTCAACCCAAATGCTAATCAATGATAGACTGGAGAAAGAAAATGTGGTACATATATACCACGGAATACTATGAAAACATAAAAAGGAATGAGATGATGTCCTTTGCAGGGACATGGATGGAGCTGGAAGCCATTACTCTCAGCAAACTAATGCAGGAACAGAAAACCAAACACCACATGTTCTCACTTGTAAGTGGGAGGTGAACAATGAGAACATATGGACACAGGGAGGGGCACACACACTGGGGCCTGTTGGGGTGCGGTGTCGGGGAAGGAGAGCATCAGGAAAAATAGCTAATGCATGCTGGGCTTAATACTTAGGTGATGGGTTGACAGGTGCAGCAAACCACCATGGCATACGTTTACCTAAGTAACAAACCTGCACATCCTGCACATGTACCTCGGAATTTAAAAATAAAATAAAAATAAAAATAAAATCATCTTAGAAGTCTACTATTACCTATACCAGTCTTGGTTCAAAACACATCTTAAGTGTCCCTTTAGGAACTGCCTTAACAGTGGGTCTACAAGGCACATTAGAAAAGCAGTTTTATATGGTATAGTTACAGTATTCTAAAATTTGTTTTGCCCTAACAACTTTATTAAGGTATATAATTAACATACAATAAAGAGGTGGCATCCTATCTGTGTTCCTATGTAAACATATCATGTCCTTTTTCTCTGGCTACCTTTAACATTTTTGTTTATCACTAGTTTTGTGCTGTATGATTATGAGGGACCTCAGTGCAGTTCTTTTTCATGTTTCTTTTGTTGGGGTTTGTGATGGTTAATACTGAATGTTAGCTTGATTGGACTGAAGGATGCAAAGTATTGTTCCTGGGTGTGTCTGTGAGGGAGCTGCCAAAGGAGATCAACATTTGAGTCAGTTGCCTGGGAGAGGCAGACCCACCCTCAATCTGGGTGGTCAGCATCTAATCAGCTGCCAGTGTAAAAGCAGACACGGAAAGGGCAGATTTGCTGAGTCTTCTGGTCTCCAGCTTCCTCCTGTGCTAGATTCTTCCTACCCTGGAACATCAGATTCCAAGTTCTTCAGTTTTTGAACTCTTGGACTTATACTAGTGATTTGCCTGGGGCTCTTGGGCCTTCGGCCAGACTGAAGGCTGCACTATCGGCTTCCCTACTTTTGAGATTTTGGGACTCGGACTGGCTTCCTAGTTCCTCGGCTTGCAGATGGCCTATTGCGGGACTTCACCCTGTGATCACATGAGTCAATTCTCCTAATAAACTACCCTTCATATATTCATCTATCCTATTAGTTCTGTCCCTCCAGCGAATGCTGACTAATACAGGGTTTGTTGAGCTTCTTGGATATTTGTGTTTATAGTTTTCATGAAATTTGGAAAAAATGTTTAGCATTATTTCTTCAAATATCTTTTCTGTCCTCCCCTCTTTTTTGGGCACTCCAATTACACACATACATTAGGGCATTGGAAGTTGTCCTCCAGAACTGATTCTCTGTTCATTTTTTAAAAATCCTGTTTTTCTGTGTCATATTAGATAGTTCCTATTGCTATGTCTTCAAGTTCACTAATCTTTTCTTTTACAATGTCTAATACATCATTAATTCTGTTGATATAATTTTCATGACAGACATTATAGATTTCATCTTTAAGTTCAGTCTGAGTGTCTTCTTTTTATCTTCCTTCTACTTAACTTTCTTAACATACAAAATTAGTTTCTAAGAATTAGTTTAACATCTCTACTGCTAATTCTAACATCTGTATCAGTTCTGGGTTGATTTTGATTGGTTCTTCTTCTCTTGTTTAGGGGACATATTTTCCTGGTTCTTTGCAAGCTTGGTAATTTTTTTATTGGATGCTGTAAATTGTGAAATTTATCTTGTGGGGCAGTAGATATTTTTATATGACTGTACATACTCTTGAACTTTGTTTCTGGGACACAGTTATGTTACTTGGAGGCAGTGGTCCTTTTGGGTCTTCCTCTCGTGATTTGTTAGGTAGATGTGGAGCAGTCAGTGCCCCTTTTAGGGCTAATAAATCCCTAATACAGAGGCAAGACCCTTCTGAACACTCTAACCAATGCTCTGTGGATTTTAATCTTCTCCAGTCTGGCTGGTGGAAACAGGCAACCTTCCCAGCCCTGTGTGTTCCCTCTAATCTTTTTGGGTGGTTCTTCCGCAGCCGTAGCTTGTTTCCTCCTGTGCTGATCAGCACTCCCCTGGCTGCTCCAGGGGCGCCTCTGCAGACCTCTGGAGTTCTCTGTGCGATTCTCCCCACCTCTGCCCTGTGTTCTCTCACCAGTCCGGCTGCCCTGACCTCTGTTCTCTAAGCTTAGGGGACTTGCTGGGCTCTGCCCGATTCTTTTCCCCATGCTGCATCCTGCTCACTCTCCCAGCAGTGGGCTGGGGTAGTCGAAGGGCTCACCTCGTTTGTTTCCTGTATCTCAGAGGTTACTGTCCTCTGTTGCCTGATATCAAGTGTGTACTAAAAAACATATTTCTATATATTTTGTTGTTGTTGTTGTTGTTTTGTCTTTTGGGCAGGAGGGCAAATCTGTTCCTCCCTGTTACTCCATCTTGGCTGGAACTGGCTGTCTTAATGCTAGTGTTTAGTATCACTCAGTGTGGCCATCAACTTGGCGAGGGTTGACTTTGGATTACTTTTTCTTATTTCAGGAAAATAAAATGGCAGAGATAAAGTTCTGTTACTAGCAAGCACAGCTACTAGTTTGTTTTCTCTATTATCATTTACTGAGCACGTACTATGTACCCTCCAAGTAGGCTGTGCTTTATGTACATTTTCTTATTGTAATCTTTCTAACAAACTTATAAAATAAATACTAGGATTTTTATTTTATATAAGAGGAAACTGAAACTTAGAGAGTCAAATAACTTGCCCAAGGTTATACAACTAGCAGGTGACAGGGCTGAGTTGAAACCAAGTTTCTCCAATTCCAAAGACTGTGCTTTTATTCACTGCACTTCTGAATGCACTACAGAGAAGATCCTGGGTCCCCAAAATGTGTCTGAACAATGGTAGCATTGTTGAAATACACAATTCTCTGATGACTTGACAAAGCATAATGATGCCAATTACTCCTTTACTGATTCTCCTATGCTACGGATTGTAAGAGGTACTATTATTTTATCTGTCTGTAAGAAGGGAAAAAATCTGCCCACTAAACCATGGCATAGTGTTTTAGATGCCATTAATTTTAGAGTGGATCTCAATTTTAGGGTTGTTAAAAAGGAAACAATATGCATATTAAGATCAATAAAATGATACAGTATCATGTACTGGGTACCTATTATGTACTGTTGTTGCTTTTGATTCTTTCAACAACCCTGAAAGGCAGCCACTGTGGTGTGTATTTATGAAAGTAGAAACTGAGGCTCAGGCTCATGGGTAGGTGACACGTCTAAGGTCACACTGTGGTAAACGGCAGTGCCAGGCTTTTGCTATTTCTTATATGCTTGTAAAAAAATCAGTCCTATTAAAATCAAACATATGCTTTTAATGGCATGTCAAGCCCATGTGTGTACATACACACATCTGCACACATGTATATTCCTAGGTGCTCCCTGGGAGTTATATTTGCTTTAGTAGGATAGCAAGAGGTGGAAATAGGATAAATGAGTGTTGGCAGAATGAAATTTCTCATCTGCCCAGAATCTAGTGAATCAACAATTATGTCATGAAGGTTACATAAACTTAGAAAAAGCTTATGGTATTTACTGCAGCAATAGCCAAATTTTAAACTAGGACATACATCTGTTGAAATGAAAAGTATCTATTACTTTTATAGATTCCTATCGAGTTTGAGTGCATTAAGACCCAAAGCCAGCTCTGCTTTGGGAATGTCTTTGTCTAATGCTCTGCGAATAAGGAATGCTTCCTCACAATACTATAGAGCAGGGTGCCATTTCAAGTAGAATTTCTTTCTGTTTTCTTGTTAATTCTGTATCTCTGTAGTGTAAAAAACAGAGAACAGAGTCATACTTCTATGAGCAAACAAACAAACAAACAAAAAAAAACAAAAAAAACCCAACAACAACAAACTTCCCTGAGGATAAAAGTGTGAGGATGGTCATTTACTTGGATTGACAAATGCAGCCCATGACGGTGTCCGGGAAAGCTCATTACGTGATGTGGAGAATCCTGAAGAGTCTGGCTACTATTTAAGATCCTTATTTCTGGTATGAGTTAGAAAAAATCTCTACTGAGTGAATCTTACATTCGGAGTCTTCTGTAAAAACTGAACCAATGAATAGCATTGAAACAGTAGAATGAAATTCAACGATCTTTGAGGCCTCGCATCAGTAATACCCTCTACAAAATCATAGTTATCTTAATGCAAAGACTGCTATAATCCTGGCCTTGCAATGCACTATTTTTCATATGAAAGGCTCAACTGTGTGTCCTATTTCAGAAGAGGAAGGGGTGACAGTGACATACAGGGCACAGATTTTCTGAATGTTATATTGGTAATCATAGAGGGCTCTCTCATGCAGCAGTAGATAATGTCTAACAGGCCAGTCCTTTCTCAACATCAGCATCAGCATCAGCATCAGCATGTGGCCATGACAAATGAAGTCTGGCAGCAGCTCTTGGCAGAATCCTTCAAGTTGCAAGCAGAAGATGTGTGCTTTTCCCTGCAAGGTCCCTGTGTGCACGGACACTGCCCTTTCACTCGGAGGTTCTGGCACCGCCTCTTCAGAGTCCCACGGGTTCTTCTCCAGGCTCAGACTTAGAGCCTGGTTTCCAGTGACTCGGCCCCGAGAACGAACAGTGCTGAGATGAAGCCTGTGGCTCCATGAGCAACTGCCAGAAAGCAATCACAACCAACCTTCCTAACCCCTTCCTTCCTTCCTTCCTTCCTTCCTTCCTTCCTTCCTTCCTTCCTTCCTTCCTTCCTTCCTCCCTCCCTCCCTCCCTCCCTCCCTTCCTCCCTCCCTCCCTCCCTCCCTCCCTCCCTCCCTCTTTTTTTTAAGTTTTAGCTTTGATGACAAAAACAATGCTGAAGGGAGTGAGGGCACCAGGTGAACCCACATGGACCAGCTTTGACGATGAAGCTATAGGCAGCCAAGTCAATACACACACAGAGAAAATGGAAAAGAACAGAAAGGCAGGAGCAGAAACAAAAACATGCAGGAGGGTGATTCTGTTCCATGATCTTGGCTCAGGGCACCAGGGTTCCTAATGTTTCAGCAAAAAGAAAATCACTGTAATGAAATGTAATGAGACCCTTTGACACTGAGGAACTGACAGCTCAGGCCTGGCCTACCACACACCTATCATCTGTGACTTGCAACAGAACGTTTCCCAAAGAGCGCAGTCCTCCCTGAGCAAAATGGCTAGGGCCTGCGCTGTGATTTGCTGCTCTGGAACGGGACACACGTGTTGCTAATCCTTGTAAAACCAGCTGAAGAACCATTTTCCTCCTGAGAATTTTCTTCTGTTCACTGCTAATTTTGGCTACTTTAGTTGCTTTGTTTCTCCTCCACTTAAGTAAATATTCCTCAAGTTGATGTGCCAAACCTTTCTTTTGGAATAACAGAAGGTTTAACACATGTATGCTCACAGGGACAGCGCTTTCACAGGTTACCGACAGCTTCATAAACATCATTTCTATTTCTCCTCAACACAAGCTAAGGCAGAAGGTAAGGCAGGCATTATTATGTCCATGTCACCGATGGGGAAAGTGAGGCTCAGAGGAGTTAAAAGGTGACTTGATACAAGTCATAGAGCCCGGATCTGGAAGAAGCAGCAGCCAAGTCCAGGCGTCCCGATCCAAGCTAGGTCCACTGCCTTCCAGTCTGGAGAGGCTTCATCTCCACTAGAGGAAGAGACGTGAGCGGCTGGAAAAACCCATGGACAGAGCCTCCGGTTTAATGGTCTTCAGAGTCACATGGTAAAACAACGAGTGTTTGGCTGTGGTTCTGCCACTTTTACCATCTGTGACGCTGGGTAAACAATGGCATCTTTATGCATATGTGTGTGAAAGATGGAAATGATGATAATTAGCTGATTGGGCTGCAGTGAGAAGAAAACAGGCTGGTACCTGGATGATGCAGAGAAGTGTGTCTGTCACATTGTAGAAACCCCACAGCGCACGTGTTACTTCAGACAGTGGCAGCTGTTTGGCTGTGTGAGCCCAAATGCCACAAGTGGGCATGTTTAAGGTGGATGTGATTCCTACGTATGCCTCCTGAGGAACAATTAACATCCCTAAATATTGTTGCAGTGCTTTGATGGCAGGTGTTCCCCAAACTCTAAGTGTCCTGTGGAACCCTGGGGCAACACACTTACAGCCTTTCCAATAGGGCCTCCTCCGAGCCAGATACCAGCAATGTAGACAAAGCATTTGGGAAGCTGGATCACTAGTGTAGGTGGCCAATTCATCCCAGTTTGCCTAGGACTCTCTCAGTTTCAGCATGAATAGTCCTGTGCCCCAGGGTACACTGGGACAGCTGGTCACCCTCTCAATCATAGAATCTAGGCTGGTAACAAAATTAAAAAGCTAGAAACCTATTTATCAAAAGCTATTCCTTAATACAAAACAATGCAAAAACCTTGGAGTGCTGCAGCCTCATGTTCTGAACCAGTGGTTCTCAAAGTACGGTCCCCAAACCAGGCCAGCAGCATCCGTGTCCCATGAGAGCTTGCTAGAAAAACAAATTTTGGGCACCATGCACACCTCATAAGTCAGAAACTGTGGGGATGAGGCCTAGGAATCTGGGTTTGAACAAGCCTTCTGGGTGTTTCTGATGCTTGTGCGCCTCTGAGAACCACTGGTCCAGACCACAAGTAGAAGTCAGACTAGATGACAAGGAGAATTAAAACAATGCAAGCTCACAGAGGAAACTTTCTTCCTTTGTCGTGATCACCTCTATTTCGGATTTGCTCAAACTGAACAGGGAAAATACGATGAAAGCACTTCCTCCTCTCTCGCTCCATGGGAATCCAGTATGGCTGCAGACGATCAAGGGTAAAGGATCTCCGAAAAGCAACATACTGACAAGAAAGGCATCTTTAGGGGCAAGTCAAGCATATCATTTCATCTGTGGCCACATGTGAATGCTAGCTATGCATGTGTTCCACAAAGCAAAGAGTAGACAAAGAGGAACGCCGCCCAGCCTCCCAATACCAGAGTCTCACTTCCTCTCCTCAGCTGGCGCTCTGGGGCCGGACTCCAGTAATAACAGCCTCCTGGGGAGATTAAAGCCCTGGCAAGCACCGTTTATCCTGGTGAATGTATACTTCAGCTTTGTGTGTATCTGTACATACACATACACTGCAGTATTTATAGCTGGTATACATGTGAGGTAGCGCTGGAGACAAGGCCTGGAATGGGTGCACAACACCTATGACGTTGGAACCAAGATCTTTTAAATGCAAACTTGGTTTCCCTGAACTGTCCTCCACCCGTGTGGTCCAAACACATGCTCAGGTGTTCCAGGAAGGACACCCTCCCTCCCTACAAACAGGGTCAGCAGTCTTTCTTCTGCTTCCAGAAAGAGTCGAGTATTTTGTGGTGGCTTCTTTCATCTCTGGGGATTTCGCTTATAAGAAAAATAACACAGAATCGCCGATCTCCCGAGTAAGGAAAGGAGATGGCCGGGAGATGAGCTGAGTCAGGACCGCCGCTGTAAGTCAAGTCTACAATGTCGGTATTGAGGTGGAAAAGCAATCAGCCCAGCACGGCCCACTCTGAGAAGTCAGGCATGGGGGCTTCTGGCCCCAGCTCCCACGTGTGCACGACCCTGGACAGAGGCGGCCTCCAGCGGTGGTGCTGCTCGGTGGCACACTGGGGCCTGGTTTCCCTTTTTTTTTTTTTTTTGTGGGGGCACATATTTCCTCAGGAAGGAGCAGGTAAGTTCCTCCTTCGGCTTATGAACACTTTCTTGTCACCTGGCCAAATGAAATTCCAACAATATGAATAGGCAGTGCCACTTCACAGCAGACATTCACAACAAGCCACAGTCATGGAGTGGTCAAAACCCCCAATCTCCATTTTCATGCAAAGCTGAATGGGCAGCTCAGACCTTTAAAAATGTCATGAACACATAGGCCCTCTTAGTCTCTGTCTACTTGACAAGAGCTCTTAGTGTCCATGTGTGATTGAACAGCACATGCCCACACTGTGGAGTGAGGGGCTGCCACAGCCACACGGTGTAGCCTTCTGCCCCCCATGGAGGCCCTGGTCAGAGGAGAGACACAAGACAGAGAGGAAGACTGTACATCAGGCTGGGGAGATGAGCCTGAGGGTTTATGTTTTGAGGATGCAAAGAAAAGAAGACAACTAAGGAAGATGGGGGTAGGGAGGAACAACAAGCTGGATGAGGGGCGGAGGAGGGACGTACAGGAGACAGGGCCTGGGGCAGCCAGGAGAGGCCTAACTGTGGAGGTTGCTGAGTGGCTGGAGGGGAGAGGCTGGAGCCAGCCCAGCCTCACAAATGACCACAGGTGTGGGGGTTTAAAACATGTTGATCCTCTTACAGTTCTGGGTGTGGGCAGGGCTGCTCCCTCCAGAGGCTCCCAGAAAGAACCCGTTCCCTTGCCTTGTCCAGCTTCTAGAGGCGCCTGCACCCCTTGGCTCACAGCCCCTTTCTCGAATCACCCTTACCCCGCTTCGTCTTCACTGCTCCTTTTCTGACTCTGACCCTCCTGCCTGCATTTCTCCTATATGGACCCTGTGGTTACCATTAGGGTGCCCTGGAAAATCCAGGACCATCTCCAGACCCTTCATTCAATCCCATTTGCAAAGTCTCTGGACTATCATATAAGGTGACACAGCCACGTGTTCTAGAATTAGCATGGGGACTTCCTTGGGGGTGGGGACATTCTCCTGTGTGCCACAGAGATTAGGAGGGCAGCACGCCATCTGCTGTGGCTCCACCCTGGCACAGCTAAGGGCAACACACAGCCCCCCATGCAGAGGCAGCTGGCCTAAGCCCTGGGGCTCAGCATCTCACCCACGCTCTGCAGGCCCAGGTGAGGAGAGCAGCAGCTCACACGTGCAGAAGGTGAACATTCTGCAAAAGTGAGATATCTTTGCATTCTTTTTCTATAAAAGAACCTCCCCCCAACACCGAGGTGTATGAGCTCCCACAAAAGTTGAATCTGTCCCTGCTAACTCATTTTGTCCATCTATTCAAAGTGCAGGGAAAGGGACATTTCTTTAAGGAAAAGTCTTCATGCTTCTTCTAATTTATCTGTGTATGAGAATTTTTAAAAGTATTATTAGAAAACCTCTCACCTTTATTCTCAATTACACTGCGAAAGTTTTCATTTTTACTCTGGATTTTAAAATATGCTTGTGGGGAAGAAATCTACAATCCCTTAATTCCATTTTCATATAGTCACAAAATCATCAGAAGAAAATGGAATTTTCTGTTCAGATTAAATAGAGCTCCTCAGTACCACTGAAAGCAGGAGGGAAGGGAGAGCCCAGGGCGAGTTTCATAGACTCTAAATTACTAGCTTCTGCAAATCATTAGTTTCCTCCCTTGGGAGAAGAGAAGAGCTACAGTCTTCTGGTTCCGAGGCACTCTCAACGGGGTCAGGAGCTGCACGGCCACGTTTAAATTCTAGTGCGCAGCGAAAACAGGATGAACCGAGTCTGCCTGGCTGCTGGGACACTGATTTGAGAAGAGAGATGGCAACGCGGCACAACAGCATGATTTTGATGTCTTTTGTCTAGTGATGTCCTATGTGGTGACAAGAAAGAAGACTGCAGGTGCCAGCACACCTCGCGCTGTCCCTCCTCGAGCCCGGCACTGGGACTTGAGGCTGAGCCGTCCACCTCCACCAAGAACAGGAATGCCTGACATGACCCTCAAAGGACGTCGCAGCCCCAGTTCTGGAAATCCGAGACCCTAACTGTGCTTTAAAAGATGATTGACAAGTGGCAGGAGTCAAGGAGATGGGTCAGTCATAACTTATCCTATTCATAAATCATAACAGCGAAGTGCAAAGTCCCAGGAAGCCACCTCAGGCTGGAGATGCCACCAGGGTAACAAACCAGGGACTCTTCAAAAGTCTGGGTTCGGGAATCTTTAGGTAATTAACTGTAGAATGACTAGATACCCCCCTCCCATATTTACAGTGCATGCCTTTGCTAAACCCCTTTTTCCCTCCTTCGTTTCTTCCTGTCTCCCTGCCTCTCCCTCCCTTCCCTTAGCGTGGAGTCCATCAATCCGTCCAAAGGGATAAACTATATTTGTGTTAAGCTTTCATTTACAAATAACCAACTGACCCCAATTCTACACATAAATGGCACTTACTATTTAAAAAATACAGGCCATGTTTCTGTCATTGTTCACTGTTTCATTATGTATACACGTTTTCTTCCCACAGAGAATAAAATAATGACCAAAGTTCTGTCCTTCAACCCGATGTCTCCGCAGTGTCCTTCCACCCTCGTTAAACACGCCTGCTTACGTGTTTTCAGAACACGTGACCCGCATCTACTCTGACACTTTCTCGTTCATCAACAGAGCAACTTCATTCCTTAATTAGGGCAGTGTTTGAGCTTAAAGACAAGTCTGTACAACTGAAAGAAAAAGAAAAGAAAAGATGCATATTCAAATTTTTGAGAGAGTAAAATCATGGTCTGTGATGGCAAAACTAAAAATAATTTATTACATTTTATTTTCTAATGTTAATCCATTAAATCTAAGGTCACTGGGGCAGAGGTCTTATTTTCAAATAATATATATTTATTATAAGTAATAAATAAATTTATTTATAAATTCTTCCTTTCCATACCTCTATGAATGTGCCTATGTCTGTAAGTTTAAAGTAAGTTCCTTACAACTAATTATTTTTGTTTACTGATGACAGGTATGACAATTTTATTTGGAGGGAAACATGTTCTGATTCAAAGAGGAGTAATTCTTCCAAAGTAGCTGAAAGCTGATTCACAACACAGGAGTTTGCCTTTTACAGGCAGACATGATGTTATGAAATGTCAGATGGCCAACATTTCTGAGATGGGGGTGTGTGAGAGATTCTTCTCAAATGACGCTTGCCTCTCTTGGGTATTATCGAGCTTGAAACTGGAATGCCCCCTTTAAGACAAGGAAAATGTAGAAGACGCCACAACGCCACAGTCAGAGCTGGCGGTTTTCTCAGCAATGCCTGATGCAAGCTCGAGTTCTGATGGCAGTAGCTGGACTCTGACTCTTTGTAAAGGTGCAGCTTAACTCAGGCACTGCTAGAGCCTTGGAGAGAATTACAGACGTTTAGAGCAGCAGGAATGCCTGATATGGCTCCCTGGTTTGAGTCAGGGCAGAGATAAAGCAGCACACACTTTAGTCAGAGCATAGCCTGGCCTAAAACATGAGATGTTAAAACTTGTATTCTGCTCTCTCACCCACAGTCTTGATTAAAAATACTCTTTGCCCATTCAAGAGCTTGATGTGCAGGACCCTTTCCTGATAGCGCTGATTCTGGCTCTGTTTTATAACTTCACTGTATGTGGGAGGAGTAGTTAGGAGGGCAGAGAAAGCAGCACTAAAAAGATCCACACTTGCTACGACTGAAGCTCGTTCCACAGGGAAGATGACAGAGATGTCTTCGAGAGAAGCCACCACGCGTGTTGTCCCTCTGTGGGTCCTCCAGCTGTGGTGGCATCAATACTATTGTTGAGAAGGGCGGTGGCCACCTGTGGGGAACCCTGGGGAGGCCTTAAGAGCTTCAGCAGGAAGGTTTCAGGCTGATGCACTTAAGCCATCAGCACTCAGGGTCTTGGGGCTCCGGACTGGACAGCAGATAATGTCTGCCTCACACTAACCTCAGTCTGGGGAAATCACTTCTCTATGAAAGATACTTGGCCCTGTGACAGCTCCGCCCAACCCTCGCTAAGATGAGGGCCAATACATGGTGTTGACTTACGATTGCTGGGTTTTGTGTCCCAGATCCTAAGCCACTGAACCAGAGTCCACGGAAGCAGAGATGAGTTGAAGTGCGAAACAAAACCCATGCCCTGAGATCCAGCTGCAGTAGCACCTTTTGGGGGAAGGAAGCTGAGATCTTTCTTAAGCACAACGAGGACAGACACATGCAGTGGGTTGCTTGGTGTTGGCAACTCCTGAGTGAGACGGAGGAGCTCCTGCATGCTGGCTACGTGGGCACAGGGCATGGCAGGGAAAAGTGAGCTGGGGTAAGCGGGGTGTGCTCACTTTGTTCTCTCTCTCCCTCCTCCGTCCCTGCCTCCACCCCTCTGGCTCTTGCTCTTCCTCAGGGAGAGCAGATGTTTTAACTGATAATTTGTAAATATTCTTAAGGCAGACAGTTGCTACCTGACTTCACCTTTCTTATCTCCAGTTCCACCCGAAAGTGGTGACACAACATATCCAAACATGCCTTGTGATACCAAAGAGGAGTCTGTGCCTCAGCTAGTTAGAGACTTTCATTCAAACACATTTTTTAAGTTGCTTTTGCATACTGCTTTTTCTGTGCTGGGTGGAAGTCCATTCAAAGCTACTCTGTGTAAATGAAGAAATGCAATCCTCTTCCCTACTCCCCAGTGAAGCTGTGGGGTAGCATGCTGGCCACTGTGCCTGGACGCGTCTGCTGGCATCTGTCGATGTATCCTGCCCCACAGCCGCCAGGTGCACCGTGGGGACACCACTCACCTCCTGAGCATCACACTGGTGTGAAAGCAGCCCGGGGCTGAGCTGCACTTGAGGACCCCATGACACAGGCTTGGTCCACACTCAGCTCACCAGTGGCTGCAGTGCCAAGGCTTTTTCCATGTGTAGCCCTGTGAAGTTGTATTTTTCCCACAACTTGATTTTTAGATCTATGTTTTAGACTTAATCATATTTCTCTTTCTTTTTTTCTTTCACCTTTGGCATTAGCTTCTTGTAAAAATGGATTTAAGAACATTGTCCTTGCAAACCAGAGTATGTGTTTCTGAAAGTCCGTGCACCCTGACTTCCTAAGGCTCATTCATCACCCTATTCATCACCTATCATTTGTCTGCCACAGTGACAGGCACGAGGCAGGCACAACAGCAAGACAAGACCTGGTTCTTGACTCCAACAAGTTAACGTTTTTGCTAAGGGGACAAGATCAACACTGATGATAGCAGTCGTCAACACAAGGTTGTCTCCAGGCTGACTGGGGGATGCTGGCCGTAAATATAATAGAGCCATCAGAAGGAGACAGAGGACCGCAGGGGTGGGGGCAGCCTGAATAAAGGCACTGAGATTCAAGGCAGGGTGAGTGTGGGGGTGAAGGCTGCTCTGCCTGAAGAATCCACAGGAAATCAGGTTCTGGACACTCTGAGGCTGGCAGAGTGGTGTGGGCTCCATGGAGTGGGCAACAGAGGGCCACTGAGGGTAAGTGAGCAAGAGTGTGTCTGTGAGGAAGGAAGGTCGGTACGGGATGAGGAAGGAAGGTCGGTACAGGAGTACCATTCAGGATGGTCTGTTGGAAAAAAAGGAGGAAATCAGCAAGACCAACTAGAAAGAAACTTCAAAAAATTAAAGGAACACCCCAGAAAGGAAGAGGGCCAGGACAGGTGGCTGGAGAGCATGAAAATACTGTGTTGTGATGTCACTGAAAAGAGTAAATGAGAAAGTGCATCGGCAGTGCTGAGCACAGTGTCCCGTGTGTAATACGAACTCGGTGAGTGCTCACTCCTGAGCATAGTGTCCCGTGTGTAATACGAACTCAGTGAGTGTTCACTCCTGAGCATAGTGTCCCGTGTGTAATACGTACTCAGTGAGTGCTCAACCCTGAGCATAGTGTCCCGTGTGTAACACGTACTCAGTCAGTGTTCACTCCTGAGGACAGTGTCCCGTGTGTAACACGTACTCAGTGAGTGCTCACTCCTGAGCAGTGTCCCGTGTGTAACACGTACTCAGTCAGTGTTCACTCCTGAGCACAGTGTCCCGTGTGTAATACGTACTCAGTCAGTGCTCACTCCTGAGCAGTGTCCCGTGTGTAATACGTGCTCAGTCAGTGCTCACTCCTGAGCATAGTGTCCCGTGTGTAATACGTATTCAGTCAGTGCTCACTCCTGAGCACAGTGTCCCGTGTGTAATATGTACTCAGTCAGTGTTCACTCCTGAGCATAATGTCCCGTGTGTAACACGTACTCAGTCAGTGCTCACTCCTGAGCATAGTGTCCCGTGTGTAACACGTACTCAGTCAGTGTTCACTCCTGAGGACAGTGTCCCGTGTGTAACACGTACTCAGTCAGTGCTCACTCCTGAGCATAGTGTCCCGTGTGTAACACGTACTCAGTCAGTGTTCACTCCTGAGGACAGTGTCCCGTGTGTAACACGTACTCAGTGAGTGCTCACTCCTGAGCATAGTGTCCCGTGTGTAATATGTAATCAGTGCTCACTCCTGAGCAGTGTCCCGTGTGTAATACGTACTCAGTCAGTGTTCACTCCTGAGCATAGTGTCCCGTGTGTAATACTAACTCAGTGAGTGTTCACTCCTGAGCATAGTGTCCCGTGTGTAATACGAACTCAGTGAGTGTTCACTCCTGAGCATAGTGTCCCGTGTGTAATACGTACTCAGTGAGTGCTCAACCCTGAGCATAGTGTCCCGTGTGTAACACGTACTCAGTCAGTGTTCACTCCTGAGGACAGTGTCCCGTGTGTAACACGTACTCAGTGAGTGCTCACTCCTGAGCAGTGTCCCGTGTGTAACACGTACTCAGTCAGTGTTCACTCCTGAGCACAGTGTCCCGTGTGTAATACGTACTCAGTCAGTGCTCACTCCTGAGCAGTGTCCCGTGTGTAATACGTGCTCAGTCAGTGCTCACTCCTGAGCATAGTGTCCCGTGTGTAATACGTATTCAGTCAGTGCTCACTCCTGAGCACAGTGTCCCGTGTGTAATATGTACTCAGTCAGTGTTCACTCCTGAGCATAATGTCCCGTGTGTAACACGTACTCAGTCAGTGCTCACTCCTGAGCATAGTGTCCCGTGTGTAACACGTACTCAGTCAGTGTTCACTCCTGAGGACAGTGTCCCGTGTGTAACACGTACTCAGTCAGTGCTCACTCCTGAGCATAGTGTCCCGTGTGTAACACGTACTCAGTCAGTGTTCACTCCTGAGGACAGTGTCCCGTGTGTAACACGAACTCAGTGAGTGCTCACTCCTGAGCACAGTGTCCCGTGTGTAATATGTACTCAGTCAGTGTTCACTCCTGAGCATAATGTCCCGTGTGTAATACGTACTCAGTCAGTGCTCACTCCTGAGCATAGTGTCCCGTGTGTAATACGTACTCAGTCAGTGCTCACTCCTGAGCACAGTGTCCCGTGTGTAACACGTACTCACTAAGTGCTCACTCCTGAGCATAGTGTCCCGCGTGTAATACGTACTCAGTCAGTGCTCACTCCTGAGCACAGTGTCCCGTGTGTAATACGAACTCAGTCAGTGCTCACTCCTGAGCACAGTGTCCCGTGTGTAATACGAACTCAGTCAGTGCTGACTCCTGAGCACAGTGTCCCGTGTGTAATACGTACTCAGTCAGTGCTCACTCCTGAGCAGTGTCCCGTGTGTAATACGTACTCAGTCAGTGCTCACTCCTGAGCACAGTGTGCCGTGTGTAACACGTACTCAGTCAGTGCTCACTCCTGAGCATAGTGTCCCGTGTGTAACACGCACTCAGTCAGTGTTCACTCCTGAGGACAGTGTCCCGTGTGTAATATGTACTCAGTCAGTGTTCACTCCTGAGCATAGTGTCCCGTGTGTAATACGTACTCAGTCAGTGCTCACTCCTGAGCATAGTGTCCGTGTGTAACACGTACTCAGTGTTCACTCCTGAGGACAGTGTCCCGTGTGTAACACGTACTCAGTCAGTGTTCACTCCTGAGCACAGTGTCCCGTGTGTAATACGTACTCAGTGAGTGCTCACTCCTGAGCATAGTGTCCCGTGTGTAATATGTACTCAGTCAGTGTTCACTCCTGAGCATAATGTCCTGTGTGTAACACGTACTCAGTCAGTGCTCACTCCTGAGCACAGTGTCCCGTGTGTAATACGAACTCAGTCAGTGTTCACTCCTGAGCACAGTGTCCCGTGTGTAACACGTACTCAGTCAGTGCTCACTCCTGAGCACAGTGTCCCGTGTGTAATATGTACTCAGTCAGTGTTCACTCCTGAGCATAATGTCCCGTGTGTAACACGTACTCAGTCAGTGTTCACTCCTGAGCATAGTGTCCCGTGTGTAACACGTACTCAGTCAGTGCTCACTCCTGAGCACAGTGTCCCGTGTGTAATACGTACTCAGTCAGTGCTCACTCCTGAGCACAGTGTCCCGTGTGTAACACGTACTCAGTCAGTGCTCACTCCTGAGCACAGTGTCCCGTGTGTAATACGAACTCAGTCAGTGTTCACTCCTGAGCACAGTGTCCCGTGTGTAACACGTACTCAGTGAGTGCTCACTCCTGAACTTCCGTTGCTGTGGCTATTTTCATGTGTGAGAAGAGAAATATGTAAATTGGAAGTAACAAACACCGTCCCTGCCTGCGTGGAGCTTGCTTTGTGGATTAATATTAAGGCCACGTGGCTATAACAGCTTTTGTTCTATTGTTTTGGCGGGAAGGGGGTGGGGGCGGGGGTTCAAGTACGTATTTGTTCTTCCTCAAAAGTACCTTTGAACCTGAATCATTGAATGGTTGTGTTATTAAAGCATTTAATAGTAACAGTCATGTTTAAAATGCTGAACAAACCTAGGTGGAGTTTCCTACCTCAGTAACTTTTGATGGTGAGACACTGGTTCTATAGATAATTATTAAATACCGCTACACAACCAAGTGATGACTGCTGAGCACTTTGACCAGAGAATATCGATAGCTTACTACATGTCAGGCAAGGCACTGGGGATACAAATGGAACAAAACACTTTCCCTATACTTAAAGAGCCAGAAAGACAGTGGTAGAAATAGACACATAAATCATCGGAATACAGGTGCACAGAGCCTGTCCAAAGCCTCCGGAGAGCTTGGAGTTGCGATGTTTTGGCTTGTGGAGACACGGGGTGACGGGCGTAGCGCACACAGGTGGACATTTGCCCTGTACTGCCAGGACAGGCTGAGTTAGGCTTGTCTTGGTGCTGCCTCTGCCCCTGCCCCTTGTACTCTCAACAGACGTGGTAAGTTTGTAGTTACCCTAATCCCATCTTTCTGAGCAGCCCCAGCAACATCTGGCCAGCACACCATCATCAAACGCAAATATTCCTTCAGCAAAACGTAGAACAGTACACTACGTAATAAAAAGACAGACTAGATAATTAGTCTTGTGTCAGGTCGGGTCAGATTTTGTGCCGAATGGGTTTTACGGGAAGTTTTGATTCTCCCTGAGCTCTCTGGAGTTTGGAATCCCGGATAATGGACTGTGCGTGGTGTGGGGCCGTGAGTGTGGGTGTCCGTGGGAACAGAAGAGGCAGCGCCTAGCTCACTCCGGGGAAGTTGCAGGAGTTTCCAGAGGAAGTTCCAGTAAACCTGAGACCCGAGGGAGGAGGAGAGGCAGCTTCAGGAGAGCTTGGGAACTGGGGAGGGCGGGAATGACCATCAGGTTGCAGTCCTGGGAGGCGGCTGGGCACCCAGTGATCCAGGGCTAGACCCACACAGCAATGAGAACGGGGGGCGGCGCGGCAGGAAGGCCCTTGCAAGAACAGGTGCATCTGGGGGGCATGAAGCCCTGAAGAACACAGTCAGATGTGTGCGGTGCTCTGGCAGCATCGCAGCTGATGATTCTGAGGGGAGGTGGTGGGCAGGCGTTGAGGCAGGAATACAACAAGTAAGCCATGAAGACAGGCATTCCAGAGACAGAGGCACAGGTGTGGTGACTGATCAGAGGTGGGGGCAGCAAGGGAAACAGGGGAGTCAAGGGAAGCGTCCATGCTGTTCTGCCTACGTGTTCTAACCTGAGGCCTGTGGAAAATACTTGTCTCCTCCCTCACGCGTTTCTTTATTCTAACTGATGAGAATGAGGCTGAGGTCTGACTAACATGCTTTGCCGCTGTTTTTTGGTTGTAAAGTCACACACGTTCACTTCACTAATGAACATTTGGAAAACACCAACCAGCGGAGGAGAGCCCCTCGCAGGCCCCTCATGAAGACACCACTGCTGTTAACAGTTCTGCTGGAACGAGGCTGGGAGCACGAGGCGTCCACAGCACGTGGCTGATTCCCAGCTTTTGCTCGCCTGTGTGTAGTTTTTCTTATACGGTTGTGATCATACTGTCTGTGTACTTTTTATGCTTCTTTTTTCACCTAGCATTTTATCCCGGACACTTTCCTGAGCTACTCCATCGTCTGAATGGACACGGATTTTAATGGATTTGCTGCATGATGGCATTTGGAAGGACTGTACTCAATTATCCCCTACAGTTGGACACTATGCTGTCGAACAGATCTCTAAATCTGAAGGAAATTGCTTTAAAGGCCTACTCTCATGGCAGTATTTTCGGGAAGGCAAGGAAGCATTTGGCATCTCATACTGGTTCCTAGCTTACAGCCTTCCGAAGTCTCTTGCTGTCACTGAACTGGGCATGGAAACATGTATAACTGGTAGTTTGTGGATAACAGAGTAGTATTTTAGCATTTAAGTGAATCTCAAGTTTCAGTGCCTCTCAAATGTTGCTTACCCAAAACTTTAATATTAGTATTGGTTGTGAATAGAAGGAATTAAAATTACATCTCCATTGTGCCCACCAGAACCACGTCTCTGCTAACCATACTTTTTAATGTGACTTTAAGGAAGCAAAACCAAGTCATAAGGTTTTGAGGTCAAAATGTGAGCTGAAAATATTCTGATTTTTAAAAATATCTATCTGTTCATCCATCTACCTATGTATTGCTTAGAAATACTTCTTGGTCTCACAGAAGGGGGAGGAAAGGCTTTAGTGATAGACTGAACAGCCCCACAGTTGAGAGAAGTAATCACAGGACACTCTCAAAGGCCCTGTTCCAGAGCCCTCTCATCCACGGCGTTGTCCAGGGTGAGGAACCAGACGGAGGCGTGCTCCCCGCCTTCCTCCTCCCAGGCAGCCTGGCGCGGCCCACCACACACAGGCCTGGGAGGAGCTCTGCCAGCCCCTGGCCTTCCCCACTCACCCACTCTTCTGAAAGACACACGTGAGCAGCACCCAGGTTTGGAACTTGGAATGTGCACTTGCACTGAAAGCAATTTTATATATGGTAACTAGACGCAGTTAAATATTTTTATTAGTATTTTAGGTATGTTATGGGGAAAACAGGCTTGTGTTGGCAGGGCTGGGGCCCTCATAACATTTAAAACATGCTTTCTGGGAGAAACAGGTTTTCAAGTACCAAATCTGTTATTGCACTGAAGACTTCACAAACTAGGCTACATCCTTACTACTCACATGTATTATTAAACATTTTCTGAAGTAAGGTAATGTATAAATAAATGAAATACAAATAAAGAAACACATACAGCACTCATCCGGTTTCAATGGCATAGAAAGGAAATATCCAGAACTATCAAGTGGGAAAGGTGCTTGTCCACACCCTCCTGGGGCTCTGAGGGCCATAAAGAATGAGCCATTTGCTCACCATCCACAGAAAAGCGTGAAACAAAATGCGGCATCTGTGTATATCTCAAAGGTAGGGAAGGAAACAACTCGAAGGCTGTAACTTTTCCGACACTTGAGACGTCACTCCTTTGCAAGGCAGCATTCCCAGCAGGCAGCGAAGCGTGTTTGGAGAAGCCGGAGGGCAGGTGAGGAGTGGAGGGAAGGCGGGTAGGGGGCTTGCGTTCGAAACCACCTCTGAAGGTGTTGTCAGTACAGCAACAGCAACTAGGACAAACATGCCACACGGTGGGTCCAAGTCTGAACTGCGCAGGGACAAGTCAGTCATTGCGCCATCGAGGATGGTGTAGCTCCAAAGAATGGATCAGGGCAAGAACCCCACTACCTCAGATAACTGGTGGATTAAATGGTTTAGATCTTGGGAAAAGCAGGTTTGGGTTTTCCTCAAACCATGCCTATTATAAACTACTGGTAGAATATTCCTTGTAAATAAAAATCTCACAATCTATTCTAAGAACTCCAAGGGCACAGGAAAGAAAGGCCAGTGACTGCCGGGGGCCTTCTGGGCCTTGTTGGCATTCCTGTGAGCACTGCTACCTGAAACAGCAAAAGGCCGACTGGGGTCACGACCCTGTGTGCTGCATCTCACAGCTTTGGGTTTTAAATGTAAAACAGAAGCACCTTTACGTGGTAAGTAAGTGTGTGCCAGTCACATACTGAAAGGACAAAAAGCCATTGTCAGGCACTGTGGTGATAGGTTCAGCTGGGCCCTGACCCTTCCTACCCCCAGAAAATCCCTCAAAGCCTTCATGCCCGGTGCCTGTGTCGCTGGCTAAGAGGGTGCAGCTGTCTGATGTCCCCTGATTGCCTGAGAACCGTGTACACTGCCTCAACTCCAGAGGTAGGCATGACAGGTATGTCCCCTGAATGCACAGCAGGTCTCTGACTGCTGGTTTATAGATTCAGGCCATTAAGTCGGTGCAAATACACCCACTGCAGCCCTGAGAAAAGGCAGGAGACGTGTCCACAGAACCAGAGTGCCAGCCACGCTTGTAGTGCTGCTGCTGAGGGGCCTGGCTAGAAAGTGCTGACAGCAGCTGTCCTTGGAGGCCAAGGCGCAGAAGGGCAAAGTTTTTGGGTGATCCAGTGCACGTGATCTGGGAGGAAAGTGGGGGAGGCTTCATGGGGTAGCACGGCCTGGAAACTGGTGGTGACACTACACACAGCGTGACCTTGGGCAAGTCACTCAGCTTCCTGGTGGCCCAATTTCCTCATCTGACATGACGACAGTGAAGATCACGTTCCCTGAGCAGCTGGAGGAAGTGACAATGAGGCTCTGTGCTGGAGAAGCCACTGTGGCAAAGGCCAACATCTCAGAGGTGACGTGTTGCCCCTAGGACCAGGAGAAGCCCTCGATGCTTGGAGCTGATTGTCACAGATGGAAGGAGAAGTGGACAAGTAACGTGGATGGGCCTTGGCTCCACTGTTCCCCAAGGCATGAAACCCACTTCTCTGGCTACCCTTACGTGGCTATTTAGACTACTGCTTGCGTGAGAGTAAATGCAAAAAGAGGAATTTATTGAGAATTAATGCTGTAACTAGGATTTAGAGATGGGACTGACAGTTATGTTTCAAAACCAGAGCTTGAAGTTTGGGGAGAAAACAAATGTCTCTTCTCTCAACGAATACAGTCCTTTGGTTGGGCTAAACCTGCCTGGCTCAACTGGGGCAGGCTATCTATGGAGGAAGAGTTTTTGCCTCATGCAGCAGCTTTTGGCTTGACTGCAGAATTATTTCTGGAAATGGTCAATAAAAATTACATATGTATGTAAACCGATAACATAAAACCCCAAACCATACAAGTATACTTAATATAAATGACTTTGGATCTTTAAAAATTGTTTTTATTCTGCTGAAGTCCCTGAAGTCAAAGCCCGTGCTACAGCTGGACGCTTCCCAAGAATCACTGCTTGTCAACACTGCTCCTGCAGAGGGAGGCTGTTTACCTCCACTCTGCCTGTCAAGTTGACGTTGTCTCTAAATGCTCTGCTTTTTATTACCAGCCTCCACCAGACCGGGAAAAACATTTGTATATGTGTATATTCCCGAGAAGCTTAACCACATTCCTGCTGAGAGCACAGCAGATCTATTCATCAACGTGGTAAAGAAACCAATCACACTGATTGATCAGATGCCTAAAACAGCTGGCTCATTTTCTTTTCCAGGATTTTCTTTCCCACATGTCTGCGGCATTCATTTAGTCACTAAACCCTGAGCAGCCACCTGCTCTGTACCTGCTGTGGTATAGCCAGGTTGTGGTCAGATGTCATAGAGCTTCCGCCTACCAGAGAACTATGTAGGGGCAGTGCCCTCTGGGGCTTCACCAAAACCCACCAAAACACACGTCTGCCCTGACATGGCAGATACACTTTTGAGGGTCCCCTTGGGAATGGTCACCCTGGACCTGGAGCTCTCCGAGGATGGGGTCAGGGAAGCCGAGACTATCTAGGCATAAAAATCTTGACGTCTACATTTCTATCATCAATTTAACTTCAATGGGTAAATGATCTCATGATACTGCCAAGCTCAATGTCCAGGCCCTAAGCACACCCTGCCTTGGGGGGTGGGGGTGTGAATGGCTCTTATGTTCTCTTGGGGACGGGGCATGTGAAGCTCTTTCAAAGCACCCCTGTGAGTTTGTGGAGGGTTTAATGACAGACTTGTGAAGGGGTTGACTACACATCATCAGAAATTATACCAATGGCAGTTTTACTCACTTGAAATGAGTATTTAGAAAACATGTGCCCCTATGAAAGGATGTGCCAAGTCAAGCAAAAACTTGGGGCTGGAGAAGAAAGGAGCCGGACTTGGCAGTTCCGCTTTGTTTTCTCCGCACGGACAGCTGGACGGGCACAATTCCCTACAACTACATACATGATGTTGTATTCTGAGCATTTTCCCCCGGGGGGAATCAGCTTTTATCGAATTCTTCAAGAGATGAATGAAACCAATAAGGTTAGGGACAAGTGAACTGTGTGCATCACTCCCGGACTGCAGCCCAGGGCACAGCTGCCCCCACTTACCGAGGCTCGGCCAGCCTCAGAGCTGGCTGCCTCAGGATCCCTGCAGAGTCCTACATTTCCAGGGTCTGCTGCTCAACTGGTTTGAGGATGAACCCTGGAGGACTGTATTTTTAACAGCTTTCTGGATGAGTCTCATGTACCAGGCTTAAGTACCATGGACTAGGGGAGACACCCTTGATTAAGGATGCCTGCAACTTTGCTTAAAGTAGTAGCATTACCCAAGTGTTCTTAAAGAGGCAACCTGAGAAGAAACGGGTTGCCTCTTTAAGAACACTTGGGTAACCCACACATCCACAACAGCTCTGATGCTTACAGGCAAAATGAAACACATGGGTGGGAAATCGATGTAGAAACTCATTTTGCCACTGTCTGCACTGAATCTGTGCATTTGCGGCCTGTGGTTTTGGAGATATCCCTCTGCAATTTTTGCACACTTATGTCTAGGTACGGTTTTCCATCCACCTTGCTTACCTCCGTGCTATCAGCCTGTTCTTGCCTCTGACACCCTGGCTGCCTGCATACCCCTTCCATGCCCCTTAAGTGACTTGGGAAACTTGTGGAAAGAAATCTTTTCAGTCAGATTTTGTGCAGCGTGGATGAAAGTCTCTGTTGATTCTAAGGAATGAGCTGGGTGGAGGGACAGTGTTTCTGGCATAGTGAAGGCCCCACCCGAGCACCAGCAACCAGTGGCTGCTGAGAGCAGCACTGCATAGTCACCAGCAGAACACGCCCCGCAAGCCCCATCCAGCGCCATCCAGCCCCATCCAGCCCCTCACCTGAGCCTTCGTTAACACACGACACATTTCCTCTGTTTACCAGTTCATGACTGCAGCCTACTCTCTCACCCTCTCCAACACTTGGAAACAGACTCTAAGATCAAGAGAAAACTGCGAGATTGGAGGTTTGGGGCTTCTTGGCAGATACAGAAGATGCTGGAAAATTCAGTCAGATTAATCCAGACTCTTGGTTTGAGGGATTCTTTTCTTTGATAGTAATCACACCATTCTGCAATACTATAGTATCTTTGATCATAAGATCTCAACATGCTTCACAAACACTAATTTAACCTCCCACTACTTTTGTGAAGTTTATCATAATCATCCTTCACTTAGGAGATAGGGAAACTGAGATGATGTGTAAAGTAGAAGATGTAAATAGCTAAATGAACTTTCAAGTGCTATGTTCTTAGCTCCTAATTATTTTGACTGAAGTGTTTTTTCTTATTTCCTTCAGATAAATAAACTGATATCAATGGTTTACATACACAACAGAAACTGCAAAACACATATTCCTAACTTACTCCCTATAACTAAACCCGGGGTGCAAAATGTCACTCACATGGAGAGAAGATGCAGCAGACAAAATGACTTATCATCAACTCAGGGTTTCAAACAAATATCCCCTTTACTTTGATGTCTCTGATGCTGACTGCAAAGTATGAGGGTATCGGAAAGTTCAGAAGTTCAGATAGAAGTTCAATTGTCTGTCAAAGTTATAAAGATGGAGAAAGGGAAAAAGAAAAAGGGTTGAATTCTTTAAAAAAAATCAAGATCATGAAAAAGGCAGAAAGGAAGAGGAGAATATTTCTAGCAAGCAATAGGTTATTAAGTTTGGATTTCAATAGAGGTTGTTAGCAGAACAATGTAAACATGGCTTAGTTGGAGGGCTGAGGAGAAACTGGTATGAATCAGAAAGCCTGACAAATGTGCGTGGATGACTGGGGACACGCGGCAGACAAGGCCGTTTCTGCTGCAGAAAGCAAGAAGGCCACGCCATCGTATCTGCGTTTCTCCCAAAGCATCAAGTCCGTCAACACAAGACTGTAGAATCCAGCCACGGTGTCAGACTGACAAGTCAGAAGAAATGCGGTGGATCCATAGTGGCCACTCTCAAGGACAAGCAACTGACTCTGTTTTATGTTTTGCCAAATAAACCCACACGCCAGGGGGTGGGTGCTAGTCTTTTCATAAGTATGCTAAGTCAAACCACCATGAAAAACCATACCCTTGGCCACTGTGCTCCCTGTGGGGTGAAGTGGCCTCGCCCCCACTGGACTCCAGCGCGTGTTATCTTTTCACCTCCTTTCTGGGATGAGGTGGTGGTTGCTCAGCACCACGTGATGACGAGGCACAGGCCCTGGCTGCTCCCAGCACCCACCACCCGCCCACGCCGGGATCCAGTGCTGGCACTGTTTGCTCTGAGTCTCTGCCCCATGGCTCCCTCCCACTGCCCACCCCCGCCAGCTGAAAGAAGAGACAATGTATTGGCACTGACGGCCATCCCCATCCCACCTTTAGGAGGAGGCACTGATGCATGAAGATAATACTTCGTCTTGCTGATAGATAAACAGGCTTTTTGGATCAATGGGCTACACAACACACACACACACGCGCACACACACACACTCACACACGCACACACTCACACACACACGCACACACGCGCACACACACTCATACACACACGCACACACACACTCATACACACGCACACACACTCACACACCCACACGCACACACACACTCACACACACGCACACACTCACACGCACACACACACTCATACACACACACGCGCACACACACTCACACACACACTCACACGCACACACACACTCATACACACACACACGCGCACACACACACACACGTGTGTTTGTGCTGCATTTCACAGATGTGCCAAACTGCATGAAATTGGCTTTTCTCTCATCTCAATTTGGCAGCATGAAGCACAAACATCTCAAAGGAAAATCAGCAACTGTTTTTATCCATAGTCTCTTCTCTTTTTCTTATTCATCTGATCCATGGACCCATTTGAGTTCTTATTTTTTCACATCCTCACTGTAAGTTAGCCATTTTGGTAAGAGAGGCATACTCAATCAGGCCATTTCTCTTCATGTGGGAAACATAATATTAAAAAAAACCCAAAACAACTGTAGTTATATACTTGTTTTAGAAAACATATCCAAAGACTATTCTAGTGCATTTGCCTGAATTTTCCACCAAAATGGATGTGCAAAGAGGAAGACACTGTACACTTATTAGGAAAATCTCTACAAGCCCGACACTTTTTCAGACTTTTTTTTTTTTTTTTGGAGACAGAGTCTCGCTATGTTGCCCTGGCTGGAGCGCAGTGGCGCAATCTCGGCTCACTGCAAGCTCTGCCTCCTGGGTTCATGCCATTCTACCATCTCAGCCTCCCAAGTAGCTGGGACTACAGGCGCCCGCCACCTCGCCCGGCTAGTTTTTTTTTATTTTTAGTTGAGATGGGATTTCACCGTGTTAGCCAGGACGGTCTTAATCTCCTGACCTCGTGATCCGCTCACCTCGGCCTCCCAAAGTGCTGGGATTACAGGCATGAGCCACTGTGCCAGGCCTCACTTTTCCTGAAATTTAAAAAACATTGTTCTAAATGACTATCATCTTACACAATCATATATTTAAGTTCTTTGCGCTTACGTTAAAAAAAAAAAAAAAGAAAAACATTGAAGATTCTAAGTGAATAAAAAGAGTAATATCATGCCACCAGGTTTCTGGAAGACCTTGGTCCACAATACCAACACCAGCCACGACGGCCATTCACTGAGTGGAACTTATTTCTCACTTCGTAGTTCAGAAAGTTCTATAGTAGCAGAGAAACGTGTGTGACGGGGAAAGCCAGAGGCCTGGGTGTCTTTTATGCTAGGTGACACCTTGTTCCACAAGCATAGCCTCAGAGTGGGTAAAGGAAAGACGGTGGCTGACAGCTGGGCATTCCTTTGGAGACTCAGAGCTGGCCAAGCCTCCAGTTGGTAGGCGTACTCTCTTCAGACAGAAGCAACCAGATGCCTTTTGCATATACATTATTGTTGATGTCGTCTGCCAAGACTTCAAGATACCACGAGGATTTCACACGCTGTGCGTAATGGCTGCCGGAGGCATCATGCCCTAATGGCCACAAGGGTGGGGTCAGGCTGCAGTGGCTGTAATATGGCATCACTAGGTCTTCCTACAGAGAGGAGCCAGGGAGCACGTCTGGAGTGCTGAGCTTGTGTGAGACAGGTGGGATAGATCAATGAGAAAGGTGCAGAGGGAAGTGGAGAAACAAACAGAACCTACGAAAATAAGAGTTTCAGAACAGATGAAGAAAAAAGGGGAGAACATCAGCAAAAACACAAGGAGATAGGAAAGTGGCAGAAAATGGAAGAACTAGTGACAAAACATGTACAGAGATAAAGGAATAGAAACAAAATATGACCTCTTCAAAGGCTGGATATATAAGTGTAAGTTGTGAGTGAACTTAACACTCATCTTGCCATGGAATCTCAAATAGAAAGAAAGAGGAACATGATTATTTTTATCTTCTTTGCTATTTAGAATAGTTTAAACTATTGCTCTCCAATAGTTTAATACACTGGTTTGAATAATTTTGGTTCTATCAGACTTGGCTGTAAAGCGTAAGAATGATTCTTTGGCAATGTGCACATTCATTCATTCTTTATCCCCTGACAACGGGCCAGGTAGTCTTCAAGGCCCTCAGATGTCGTTCTTCCCCCAGGACCCAGGTGGAAATGGCCCATCACAGTGTGATGGAACGAGACGTAAGTGCTGACTCTGCCTGGGGCAACGGGCGCGGGCTGCGTCAAGGAGCTGACACTTGTGCAGGGTCTAGTAACTAATATTTCACCAGAGTTTTCAACATGCCCATTGAGATCAGTGGGAAAATATTCATTGTTACGTTGTAGCAGGAAAAACAGAAGGAAGGAGAGGTTAGGAGCTTCTAGAAGACTTCAAAAGTTTGAGAACTGGGAATAAAAGGTGTTGAGATATATACTTTTAAAACTTATAATGCAAGCCAGTAGGACATATTCAAACTACCACTATACTTTTTAAATTTCAGAATTTCAGTAAGGGACTATAGCACTTTCTAATCCTCCAAAACAAAAACTGATTCAGAAACAAATACATCTTAACTTCAACACCTTAGTAACTTGCCTTAGAAAAAATGACATATTCCCCAAAATTCAAACAGGTTTTAGATGATGATGTTAGGCACATTTTTCTCCACTGACCTCTTTTCAAAAAATAATAGAAACAGCCTGAATTTAAAATGTACAGTGTCTTTCTAATATCACTGTGAAAAACATTCACACAGAATTAATTTCATTCTCAACAAAATCCCTGTAAAATAGGGAAACATTTCATTACAAAGTCAAAGAATATGTAAAAAAGATATAAAAACATCTTTAGATTGGTTTTCCCTGAGTGACTAAAGATCCATGTTTATGCTATAAACAAATCTCTCTTATGAAAGTAAGGCCCTCCCTACTCCTGGCTCTGCTTTTTAATCACTAAAACAGCCGGGAACTGTTTAAGAATTTGTCTGAAACGCAAAACTTGTTTAACTAACTTAATGGAACAGGTGAGGAGACACTCTTCCAGAATTTGAACCCATCAGGGGTCAGATGGCAGGAATCAAAAGCCAGATTGGTGGTATCAGAATAGTGGCTACGTGGAGTTTAATGATGACGTATGACTGGTTTTAAGACTCGTGACAGTAAGAAAGAAAAAGGCAAGAAAATAGGAGGTACAAATAAAAGAGGAGGTGAGGCCGTGAAGAGGGGTGGCCTGCAGGCTACGTGAGGGAAGGCCTGGTCAGGGCAGGGTGTGGTGATATCGGCTCCACCAACCTGGCTTCTCAGGGTTCCTGGACTGGGCCACCCACCCACTCCACCTCACAGAGTCCCTGCCTATGTCTCTGTTCATGCGGCTGGTCCATCCCCACAGCACCTCCTGCCCCAACTGTGAACTCCTTCCCAGTTCCTACACCCCGTCCCTGGTTCATCCCCACAGCACCTCCTGCCCCAGTTGTGAACTCCTTCCCAGCTCCTATACCCCGTCCCTGGTCCATTCCCACAGCACCTCCTGCCCCAACTGTGAACTCCTTCCCAGTTCCTACACCCCGTCCCTGGTTCATCCCCACAGCACCTCCTGCCCCAGTTGTGAACTCCTTCCCAGCTCCTACACCCCGTCCCTGGTTCATCCCCACAGCACCTCCTGCCCCAACTGTGAACTCCTTCCCAGCTCCTACACCCCGTCCCTCAGCTCTCTCTTTTAAGCACAGATCTTTCCAAAGCCCTGCTCTCAAACTCCCCTTTATTAGGAAGCCTGTCCTTGTCCCTCTGTCTGATGTTTCCTCAGGCCCAAGCATGACCTGTCCTCATTTCCAGTTGCTCAAATGTATCAGCAGTGTTTTCTGAGTGTGTACATTATGCAATTTTAAACAGATGATGCACCAGAGTCTTCCATTTTGGTTTTGTCCTCAAAGTGATTAACAATATGCTATCCACGCCATAGAAAACACTAGCCCAGCATTGGTTCGAGTGATTAACTCAGTATTCTTACTGTCTGAGAACTCTGGAGCCTCCACAAGAAAGGTGGCTTTGCCAGCACCTTGATTTAGCTCAGTGGGACTCCATCTGGTCTTCTGACCTCCAGAACTGTAAGGCAATGGATTTGGGTAGTTTTAAGCCACTAAGTTTGTGATTATTCGTTTCATCAGCAATAGTAACCCAGCACAGATTTTAGACTATCAAAGTGACACTCAGCTGGCTCTGGGGAGCGAGTACTAAGAGGGGTTTTTGCAGACAGGTCTCTGAGGGAGAAGCGTGGGGGGTGGCTGGCAGATAAAAGCAGATGACAGCCTGGTGTATTCCTTGGGCGCTGCTCTCTAGCCTACTGGGGATACGGCAGTTCCAGGAGGAGCCGTAGAGCTTGCTGGATCTCAGCACCTGCCACACTCCCTCGAAACACACCGTTTAGGCAGAGTCAGAAGTCGATCACTCGTTCAACATGAGTTGACTGTGTACCTTCCACACAATCCTCCTTTCTACCGCTGGATCAGGAAGCACACTGATGGCAGTACTAAGGAACAAGCAACTTTTTCTGCATGAAGCTCTTCAGGTATACAACAAAATAAGTGTTTAAATAAAAAAATGTCAGGAGTTGAAGAGCCCAAAGTATCCTTTCAGAAGATGTCTTTTGACAACTAATAATTTCACAAGAGTATATGGTAAGGATAATTAATAATGACGACTAATAAAATGACAATATGTAGCACATACTTTGTGAATTCATCTTTAAGAATTCGAAAATGCTTTTCAACCTGACTTCCAGGACACAGTGATTTGAAACTGGGTCTCTGCTTGCCCCCTGAAACTCAGTTTTTCCTGGATTGAGATGAAGTAATCATCTGCCAATGTAAACTCTTTGATAGTAGCTCTTTACACATTAGTCTGGCCGTATGGCTCTCAGATAAAAGTGCTTAGTTTGTGTATTCTGTGACTTATTAACCTACTTTTTCAAAATATGTTTCTAGGACTTACCTCCTGGAATTCACATTTGCCTGGCTCTGCGACCAGCTCCCGGTGCACACTCTTCTGTTTTCCCCTAGACATGCTCCTTTAGGGAGTTTATGTATGTCAGGATTTCAGCTCTTGCACATCCAGGCCCTAGCCCCGACCTCTTTTCTCCACACTAGGCCTCCAGCTCCAACTGCTGCCCTGATTTTGCTGCACAGATATCCCCGAGGCACCGTGAGTGTGACAGAGCGCCTCAACACCTCCCCTGCAAAATAAGTCTTCTCACTGGATCTCTGATCTGGGCTTCAGCATCATCACCTCCCCACTACCCTGCACGGTTCAGCCTCTGTCCTGGGAGTCACCCTCAGCTCTGGCTTCTCTTCCACATGTCCTTAGTCCACTCTGATTCCATGGTCTCCATCTCTGCCATGTTCTGGCACCTGTCACTGTTTGTCTCGCCTGGGCTGCCCTGGTTCGGTCAGTCCCTCATTACACCCTCCGACACCCCGGGCTGTCCCAGCAGCTTCGCAGCTGCTCCCCTTTCATCTGAGAGTTTCTATTGGACAAGGACCTTATCTCATTTATCTTTAAATTTCTTGGTGTTAGACTGGGACTTACTTCCATGGTAATGGAATGTTTGATAAACATTGTTTTCAAATTGAATGTTAAGAACTCAACCATATATTTTATTTTCATATATACTGATACGTATCTGAGAAGCTGAAGGTAAATCAGAATTATATTTTAAATGTGCATGGTCAATGTACTATCTAAAATATTCCTGTAAAAATCCTAAAAACTGCAGAATCTGTTAGTACCTACACAATTACTTATTTTTTAGTTTAAGATATTCTTATACCAGGTTTTCATGGGGGCAAGGCACACCTGATTTACTCAGGAAACTAGCAAATTGATGACAGCATTACAAAATGTACAAGCTAGATTTTGCTATTAAGGACGGTTCCTATTTCTGCGTAACAGCTGAATGAAACCAGGTATTTACTGATGGGCCAAACCTGTTAAGCATTAAATGTCTAGAAGCAGATCAGAGCTACTAAGTTGGGATGGAAGCCCATCAGTGGTGGACCTATCACCTTGGCAGTTAACGACAAAAGGAGCCAGATGAGTTTTTATCTTTGCTATTAGAGTTAACAGTGGATAGAGAAGCCAGCCTGGCATGAGCACAGGTGTGGGCAGTGAGGCTGGAGAAGGCAGGCAGGGTGAGAGAAAGGTGGCACAGAGCCCACGGTAGATGGGCATGGACTACATTTCAGCCCCAGAATATTTTAGTGTCTGCAGAGCAACTGTTTTCAAGTAAAGAAGGTGCTAGGAAAACAATCAAATTTGATAAAAAATAATTAACCTTATCGAGAGCATGAGGCAGAACAGGGTGAGAGAAACCACAGGCAGTATTATCTGTGAAATCTCCATGAACACAGATTTTTGGACTGCTGTTATTTTGGAAGATAAATATGGCTTGGTAGAACAGGAAGAACATGGCTGATTTGTTTAAAGAAAAAAAAAAGAGGGATTTTTTAGATTCCAGAATATACAGCTTATTGTCTAAAGATGAAAACAAAGATGGAACACATAAGGGATGAATGGATCTCTCATACGGAATTCTGTTCTTGGGGTGATCTACATCAGAGCTACTTCAGGGAGAAGCTGAGCTCAACCACTATTGCTCCTCCTATGGAAAGTTGATGCAGATGCTAACACAAACCTTTACGATGATAAAAAGATTTTGAAACTTATTTTGTAGATGTCAATAAATCTACATTATGATTATAAATGAGGATAGCCAGTCATCACCTGGATAGCTTTATGGAAAAAAGGTACAGGTGGTGCAGGAACGCCCTACGGTCCAGGTAATGACCATATCTCCATTAGCAACACCAGAGGGTCTTAAGGATAAATCCAAAACTATTCTTAAACAAGGGAAGATACATAGCTATGTACACCCATAAGGGTTTTTGAGTCTTTGATGACATCATTTAAATCTAGATCTGATCATAAGAAAAGAAACTTCAAGGAAAAACGGAGGAAGTTGGGGGTATTATAATTAGTACGCAATTACTATTTCATTAGATATGAAACGCTCTCGAAGAGGGAGGGCAACCGAGGAAAAACGGAGGAAGCTGGGGGTATTATAATTAGTACGCAATTACTATTTCATTCGATATGAAACGCTCTCGAAGAGGGAGGGCAACCGAGGAAAAACGGAGGAAGTTGGGGGTATTATAATTAGTACGCAATTACTATTTCATTAGATATGAAATGCTCTCGAAGAGGGAGGGCAACCGAGGAAAGAACCCAGGCTTCAGGAGGAAAGCTATATGGCCCTGGGGGTTTTGTATGCGATCCTATGAAGTATGGAGAACATACAGTGGAGCATTTAAGAATCAACTGAAGAGACTGAAACTTAAAGCTCCCTTGCTTAAGTCCAAGGAAGGAAAAGGGCAGGAAAGGCCAATGTGATTAAGGAAGGATATCAAGATTAGTATGAGGAGCCTAAGAGGGAGGCTTAAAATATATAAACAGTGATTTAGAGATATAACCTATTTATAAAATACAAGCAGTAAGAAGTTCGGAGAATAATTACAAAAGAGGAAGCATTCTGATCAGCATTCCACGCTACTGTGGTCCGACATTTATGAGGGCAGAGGATGCCAGGATATTCAAATGGGAAGGGACCTTCAGAATGAGTAGTCTCACCTCTTTCTACAGGCCCAAGAGTGCGGGAAGAAAGGCACTCATCCTTAATCTGCTCTCCCCACATCCTCTGACCCAGGCTCCCACTCGTCAGAGAAGGAACAAAGAAGAGCAGGGGTGGAGGGGAGGATTAGAGCCTCAGAGGTCAGAGGGAGCAGGGCCGGGAGGGACGGACTGGCTTCTAACAGAGCTGGGACAGATGAAGGGATAGAGTCGGGGGATCTAATTTCCTGCTTTGGGAGGGGAAGTGTGAGAAGGTGGTGAGAACAGCTATGGGAGAAAAGGGGGACAGTTTCGGGACAAAAGGCCAGGCTGGTGAGTGTGTCGAGGGCTTCTCACCCCCAAATGTGGAGACAGAGCCGAGGGAAGCTCTGACTGGTATTTATATAAGTCCTCTGATGACAGATCAGGTTCCTGAGGTCTGGAAAGTGTTACATATCATTATTCTAAACAGGGCTATGAGATAGAGCAAGCAATTACAGGCCATTTAACTTAACATCACTTACAGAAAAATATTAGGAAAAGTGTGCGGGGCTGGGAGGACAACGACAAGCACACGGTAATTTGATTAGAAACAGGCCACATGTTTTTACCGGAGGAAGGTGTTGTTTTAACCAGCTTGTTGGACTTCTTTGAAGTTACTGCTTTCTTAGTTCTAGGTTTTAACCCATGATTTTTTCCTGATAGCTATAAAGATTAGGAATAAATATCAGATATCTAAGTAAATAAAACAAAAACCAATCACAACTGAGGAGATTAAAAATACAGTGGGAAGAAAAATGAGTGTTAAAGACAAACAGTGTAGCAAGGAAAAAAAGGAGTAAACATCAGCTAGTAGAGTTTAAGCCAAGATACTTTTCATGGAAAATACTTGCTTTGGGTCTGTGAATGTGTCCCTTTATCCCATTTCCTAAGATGCTCTGCAGAAAAAAAAAGGGACTTTTTGTTTGACTGAAAAAATCTCTTTGCTTTTTTTTCTTTTGTTTTGCTTTTTTAGTGGATTGACCATTTGATGTGGTTAAAAATTTGGCACATTAGGATGACTACTTCATTAATCCTTCCTTTGTGAATTTTAAGTTAAAAATTCTCAAATAAGAAGAAGACATGTTTGTGGTTATTTTATATACATTAATAGGTCAATAGTAGTTTTCTCATATTTACACAATATTTCTGTACTACAGAATAGCTCCTGAACTTTCAGAAAGAGGATCAAAAAGGGTGAAAGCCAAGAAAAAATTAGCATTTTAAAAAGTGCTTAATAATGTTTGTTAGAAGCTTCAAGTATGTTTTGCTATCTATTTTTGGCTGGTTAGTCTGAATGTTAGTCAATTCACTAATAAGGCCGTTCTACTCCAAAGATCCTGGACTCCAGGAAATACTATCATGTCTTTTTTTTTTTTTTTGAGACGGAGTCTCGCTCTGTCGCCCAAGCTGGAGTGCAGTGGCGCGATCTCGGCTCACTGCAAGCTCTACCTCCTGGGTTCCCGCCATTCTCCTGCCTCAGCCTCCCCAGTAGCTGCGACTACAGGCGCTGCCACCATGCTCGGCTAATTATTTTTTTTGTATTTTTAGTAGAGACGGGGTTTCACCATGTTAGCCAGGATGGTCTCAATCTCTTGACCTCATGATCTGCCTGCCTCAGCCTCCCAAAATGCTGGGATTACAGGCGTGAGCCACTGCGCCCGGCCAAACTGCTATCATTTCTACATTTGCAATCTTCCCAGTGGTGGGGACTGTATCTGTTTTGTTCATCATTGTACACCTAGGGCCTAGCACAGTGTCTGGTAAATATTTAGTGAATGAATGAATGGTTAAGAACAACAACAATATTGGATATTTACTCTGTGCCAGACACTGTACTAATAAGTACTTCGCATAACTGACTCTGTCAATTCTCCAATAATTTTTTGAAAGAAGTCCTATTATTAATCTCATTTTTAAAAATGAGGGAACAGAGGCACTGAGAAGTTAAGGAACTTGCCTAAGGTCACACAGCTAGTAATCAATAGGTTTCAAACTCAGGCCGTTTGGCCAACAGGCCCACATCTGAGCATAATACCACTTCCTCTTTAAGAATGAACACACAATGCAATAAATCTGTGCATCAACGCGTGCATGTATAGAAAACTATACACAAGACAGGGGTCTTAAGTGGCACAGAACTCAAGTACTAATGTTATCATCAACAAATACCAGAATTCAGGAGTGATGGAAAATTTAAAGTCTAATTTCCAGGATCAGGCTCTCTGTGGTAACAAACCTCTGTAGGCAGAGCACCAAAAAATGTTGCTCGATTGAGCTTTAATTGGATGCTGGAGTCCTTAGTCCAGAGCAAACACTTTGAAAACTTCACACTGGCACAGAGCGATATTTAAGGTTTTGAGGCACTAAATCAATGGGGAAAAAAAAAATTACCAGCACATGTGGAACTATGCCCTATATGGAATCACTGGTGGCCTCTTTCAAGCTAGTACCTGCCTTTCCTGAGCAAAGGGCCATTTTTGAGTGTTATTCAAAACACAATATAAAGCTCTATTTCCCTTTAGTCTTGCTGTAGGATATCAGTGTTCTGAGACCTGACGTGTCTTCACCACTTTGTTTTTCAAATTTTCTTTATGGCATTTTTTTCCCCCTATCATTCTGAAATGATTCTAAGAAGACGTAGTTATTGGTTGAGTGTCCCTCCGTGCAGAAGATCTCAGGGGACAGATGGCCTAAGCTGACCAGTGGAAGCACTTTTGTAGTACTAGAAGAAGAAGCAGCAGCAGCCTTTGGCATGTGCAGGATGGACTGAGACCCTGAGAAGGGAAAGATTCAGTTTAGATGTGAGAGAATCCCACATCTGCCCTAAGTTGAATGTGGACAAACCTCAGAGAAGCTTGGTGCTCTTCAGGACTCACACAAAATGGCTCTAGACCGTTGGCTGTTGGGACCTCACACCTAACTAACAGCTTATTTACAATGTAGTCTCCAGTTCTGGTTACCTTTCAACTGGAAGAATATTCTCATCCCTGAGGCAACTCAACAGGAGGCTGTCAAGTTGATCCAAGTTTTAGGAAAACTTGTTGTTCTGAGGAATGAGGTTAAAAGTTTAGTCTCACCATACAAGAAAAGCTTACCCAGTGGAATATTAAGTTGAAGCAGAGTGAATGAAATTAATGCAGCCTAGAGGCTTAGAAAGATAAAATGTAGTTCAAGATTCAAAATTGGACAGTAAAGGGAAGCTCAGGAGAGAGCCAAATCAGTGGAAAAATAAAGCAAGTATATGAAATCAGACACCACTCTTATACTGAAAGAATGCTAGTGTCAACAGAGCTGCAGAACAGGTATGATGATAGCATTTGAATGAACAAAAGAAACGGGAGGGATGCAGCGTCGGTCACAGCAGGAAAGGGGGTCGATGCAGATTCAAGAACAGTCTTGTTAGTCTGAGGGTCCTTTTCCTGCTCAGTGAATTCTTTTGTTCTGTGTCCTTATCAATCCCACACCTTGCCTAAGTAGGAATGACAGACAAGCCATTCTTAATGACTTCCTAGCTTTTGAAACTATTTTGGTGTCAGAGAGGGAAAGAGCCACATTTAAGTTGTAAAAATTGAGGATTCTGTTGGCTTAGGAAATTTCCTTCTCTGAGATGGCCGTTTTTGATTGTAGATACAGAAACGCATTTACCCAAATATGTGATCTGTGCCATGTCCCAGAAAACTGACATCTCTGTCGCACCTCCTCAGGCCAGAGAGTCAGATGGCAGCACAGCTCAGGGCTCCAGCCGCCAGTCCTGGCTGTGTCAGCACAATGTGGCTGGCATCTCCCTCCCCGAGGGCCAGCACACATCCTCTCCTGGGCACACCCACTCTCCGTTAGCACCGGGAACAATTGTTCGCTGTGTCGGAGCCCCGGCCACGCCCTTCGCCCGGACAATGCACAACTCCACAGCCCTACCTCTCCCAAGCACCGGTTACTTCCTTTCCTTTTTATTTCCTCCAGTGTGCAGAGTGCATGAAACACAGTTTTTTCCTTCTGTCTGAAACAGGACATTTTAAAGAGTGGTAAATGATGACCGATTCACTTTCAGTCTCTCCTCCACGGAGTTTTCCTAACCTCTCCAAGGTTGTACAACAGATAGGAATTTTGTTCAGAACACCGGGAAAATGGTTTCAAAAAAATTCAATTTTCACAGTTAATGTTCACTTCACTAGGTAACACATACGAACGTTTCTCTCTGGAGACGATGCTTTCTACTATCTTTAGGTATATTTTCTACGTTGAGTTTTGCTTCCATGGTGAGGATGGACCTCATTAAAGCAATAACAGCAGGCTAGGCAGCTTTATAAATTTAGGAAAGGAGGATGTTATGTTCTAACAACCATTTTTTAACACAGGAACTTCTGTATTTAGAAATTCACCCATCCATCTAGCAATCAGTCAGTATTTATTAAGTACCTACCTTGTTATAGTCTAGTCTAAGATTTTTTTTTTTTTTTTTGAGACAGAGTTTCGCTGTTGTTGCCCAGGCTGGAGTGCAATGCATGCGATCTCGGCTCACTGCGACCTCTGCCTCCCGGGTTCAAGTGATTCTCCTGCCTCAGCCTTCCGAGTAGCGGGGATTACAGGCTTGCACCACCAGGCCCGGCTAATTTTGTATTTCTAGTAGAGATGGTGTTTTACCATGTTGGTCAGGCTGGTCTTGAACTCCTGACCTCAGGTGATCTGCCTGCCTCTGCCTTCCAAAGTGCTGGGATTATAGGCGTGAGCCACCATGCCTGGCCTTAAGATATTTTTTTAAAGTCCCTATCCTCAAAGAGTTCACAATTTGGTAAAGAGAAACAGATATGTAAACAAATGATTAGATTATAGTGAGTTATAATAGGTACTATAATAGAATTAGGTATAGCATATAATGCGGATACAAAGAAAGGAGTGGGAAGGAATTTCAGCAGTACTGATGTATTGGCCAGGAAAGGCTTCATGGACAGGGTGGTACCTGACCTGAGTCTTAAAAAATGCAGGGGAAACCATTTATGGTATAGTGTGCAAGTGTGTACTTGTGTATGAGTACACAGACACAGACACTGACACAGCTGGAGAGGCAAGCAGGCCCTCCAGGCCCCAGATGTCCTGCAGGTCTGGGAGGGTGTTGCTAAGTCAGGCATCCTGTAGGCTATCAGGGACCAGCCATTAGAATAGAAGACCAACATGACGAGATCTACTTGTGATGTGAAATTCCATTTCTGAAATCAAAGATTTCTTTTGATGGGTTTAACTCTTGTTTTCCTTTATAGAGCAATGAAGTTTGTGGTGAGAATGATAATCTTAAATTGAATTCATTGTTTTCTGATTTTGGAAATGCACGCTGAAGGATGCCAGGGAGCTGAACTGACAGCTCCAAAGGCTGGCAGCAGGCATTCCATGAGTACATTTTCCCAGTCAGCCAGCCAAATGTGGCCATGCACTGGGTGGCCAGAGTCCTTACCACTTCAGTTGGCCGGTAGTACTTGAGATCCACAGTCACGTGAACTTTGCCGGTCTCTTTACATCTGCCCACTTCATTTTCATTCTTTCCTTCCCACCTGTAAAGAAGATAAACACCGAGTCAGCTCCTAATTGCTCGGGAACATTTGGCCATGCTGTAGCACCTTGGGATGCCCCAGCCCGCTCCCTGCAGGAGTGCTTAAGCTCATTAACTGCAGCGGCACAGGCTGATGCCCAACTTGATTATTAAAGCAACGGGGACTTTCAGACTGCTCTAGATCTGTTTTGAAAGGGCAGGGTTTTTTCCTCTTCTTTTTAAGAAAATCATGATGAATTCAGAAGTGAGGCTTTAGAAATGAACAGATTAGCCAGAAAATTGGGCAACTTTTGGGATTTCAAAGATTTTGTATTTTTCTAGACTATTCTTGGTCATTAATTATTATAAATAAATTAATTAAATGAATCAATTATTATAAATTAATTAAATTAAATATTGTAAATTAATTAGATTAATTATAAATTAATTAATGTCTTTTGTCCTCCCCCTTTTTTCTTTTCTTTCTTTTGTAGTTTTAGGAATATTCAATGTTAAGTTGACGCATTCCATTTGGGAATAAGTTCCATAACCTAATTAACCATTCAAAGCATCCCTGGATCAGATACAAGTTCTCCTGCTCTTCCCAGTCAATGGTGGGCCCCCTTAATAAGTCTCAGATGATTAAACCTCCAAAAAGAACACAACTAATTGTTCGTTTCCTGCTGAGAGAGGGTATATCAATATTACTTTCCTACAACCTCCTCTGACCTAGCTAGGATACTGTTTGCACACAAGTTTCCTTCCCTGAACATCCACGGTTGACAGCAGGAAGGATCCCAGGAGCGACTCCCCAAGTCCACACTATGCAGCATGAGCTCATATGCTTCGAGATTACCTTCTCGCTAAAATTCTACTTATCCATTTTATGTTCTTATTTTTATAAATCAAGCCACTCGCTTAATGGTAACCTCTGGATTTCTATAATAGTATACAATTTGGGTTATTTATTTTTACATATGAACTATTTGGCAAAGAAAGAAAAGAAATGAACAAGTATGGCATGTTTGACTTTACCGTTTATCATTAGAACCGGTTTGCATTATGAGCTGGAGATGAATCCTGTGGACACAGGACAATTCTGGGTGCTGTCTGGGTCAGTCACCATGGGGAAGACAAAATTAGTTACTTGACTATGTAAGCCACAGGCACCACTGAAAATGAACATTAAATGTTGATCCCAGTTACATTTTGGAATAGGTTGAGAATTAAAGACATGAACTGGCCTCATAAGCCTTATTTCTGATGAATCACCTGAATGTTCTGGTAGCAAAGGGGAGATATTTCACTGTTGGAGGAATAATCAGTTTGTTAGTGTGCTGAATTTACCAATGGACTCAAGGCAAATATGAAAATTGTCCTGTAGCGCAGAGAATTATATAGCACAATATGTTGAATAATATACAACTGTACAACTGGTCATTTCCCCGTGACTTTTATATTGATTATTAACACAAAAAGGGATGTTTGGTAATTTGTTTTCATTTCTTTCTTAATGTTGACTAGATCGTTTGGCAGGTCATGTAGGTCTAAGAATTTCAAAGCAAGGGGATTGGCAGGTAGTATCAGAGCGAAGTTTTTGGAAAATTCACCGGGAAACGTTAAGTGGATGTTTTGGAGCATGGAGATTCAAAGTGTTTTAAAACATAACCTAAAGGAATGATGACCCTCATACATCTCCTGTGGATAAAGACCAAATCTTAGCTGATATCCACAGGAAGGGAGGACAATTGGTTAAGTCACGATTTTTTTAAAAAATTAACTATCTAATTCTAAAGTTAATTATTTAAGTAGAACTTTTTTTTTTTTTTAAATTTTGGTTAGGCTTTCAGTAGATGAAAGTATATTTGTATTTCACAGGCATGTTTTAAATATTTTTGCTCACATTTCATACTTTGCAAAGAGAAACAAGTTCAGCAGATACTTGCATGATCGTATCTCCAACCAAGTCAAAGAGTTGTAACAGAAATACCATTTACAGTTCTGCTGATTGATTTTTCATTTGTAGCTGGGTATTTGGTCTGTGATTGGCCATGCTGACTTATGTGCACATAAATATTGCACTGTTCTTCCACTGGTAAATCTCAAATGCCACAAACATGAGGACTGGTGATTCAAATCCATTTATAATTCAATTTTTAAAAAACCACACACAAGCACACACACATCTTTAAACCAACAGAGCCTTGGTAAAGAGTTGGAGAGAGTTTTCTTGATTTGGGAGGGAGCATGTGAGTCAGGAGAGGACTGAGGCCCCGCCTGAGGGGTCTTTAGACTTCAGTGGGGTCTATAAACTGTTTCTGTGACGAGCCAGATAGTAAATACTTAAAGTTTTACAGATCACATACAGTCTCTGTTACATATTTTTCCTTTTTCCTCCTCCTTTTTTTGTTTCTTCTTCTTCCTCTTATTTTTCTTCCTCTTTACTTTCTTCTTCTTTTTTTTTTAACCACCCTTTAAAACTGTAAAACCTGTCCTTACCTCCAGGACAGTTAAAAAAAAAAAAAAAAAGGGGCCTCAGCTGGGATTTGGCCCACAGGCCACAGCTGCCCATTCCTGCTTTGGCCGATCAGGTTAATGGTATCGCCTCACCCTCAGCTGAAGGAAAGCATTTAATTCCTGTTTATAGCAGCGGCCTGCACGGCTAGACCACTTGAATTTTAGTGTCTACTACTGATTCTCTTTGATTGCTTTGCTGGTCATAGACTAACATTTGGGATTTGTAACACTAGCTGAAATGCGAAAAGGCTGAAGGAGAAACACTCCCTCTCTAAGGGGTTTATTAAATACAGCCTGAAAGTCAGACTTGGGTCTGGTGCTACTTTGGCGCTCAACAGGCACCAGCTCCCTTGCACGACTTTTTGCCATTGTCTGAACGCTGTCTGCTGAACTTTCATCTTGCAAATGCTGTCTACAGTCAAAACAGTCTCCAAGGGCATGGCATTGCCCTCTACAATTAATATAGCTACATTGAATAAGCAAATGTAATCAGGAAATGGCTCAAAGCTGAATTGAGTTGGCAAAAACCACTTTCTAATTTGCACCAGGTCTGAATGAGGGCAGTAAGCAAAAGTTTCCGCCAAGTGCCAAAAAACATTCAGTTACGACAAAACATGAAACACTTGTATTAACAAGTAAAAGGTAACAGCCAACATGTCCTAACAAGTAACGTTATGACTCAAAGCAGAGCTGCAATGTTAATGAAATGATGGTGGCTTGACAGAGAGGAGAGAATTCGGTTAATTAACAAGAATTACTACCCACTAATTTAGATCAACGGCTCACCAAGCACGGATCCTGTATAATTCAATTTTTAAAATAAATTGTTGCCTCCTAATAAGCATTAAATAGCAATAGAAAGCACTGAAGAATAACAGAATCAAGGACAATAAGGCAAGATAAAGCACTATTAAAATCCACTCAACTCGGCATTCCTTTGAAGGAACAACAAAAGCAAAGTCAGCCACATGAGTCAAGTTTGGGGCTATTAGACCTAAGTGTGTGTGTGTGTGTGTGTGTGTGTGTGCGCGCGTGTGTGTGTGCGTGCGCGTGCGTGTGCGCGCGCATTGGGGTGGGGGTGGGGGGTGGCAACACACTCCTTGTAGTGATCATGAGTCAAGTTTGGGGCTATTAGACCTAAGTGTGGGGGGGCAACACACTCCTTCTAGTGACCCAAATATCATAAAAGCGCTCAGGAATTATTCTGATTTATTTAATTAGGCTATTTAATTAGGGTATGGAAGTAGGAAGCTGCAGCAGCTAAAATTTAGTCAGTGCCATAAGGCAGGCCTGGAGGAAGCATTAGCTTCTGGATAAAGATGGTGGTTTTTCACACACTTTTGCTCCTTCCCCAGAAACCTTTCAAAAAGGAATAAACTCACATGAGCTAAGAGGGCGGGAAAGAGATGTGAGAAACCAAATTCTGGAAGCTGGAAAGCAGATGGATGAGTGTTAAAGGACTTAGCAGAAGCCCTAGAAAAGTCTCCTAAACCAACAGTGGGAGAGCTGAGAATGGCCCCAATTTACACTTGCAGAAGTCTCCAAATGCTCAGGAAGTGAGGCCTGATTGCAAGTCTCCGTAGGCAGCAGTCTGGGGCTCCATCCCCTCCCCGATTCCGCACTGCTTGGCCGCTCACTGCCTCACCCTCCCTGAGGTAAGAGGTGGCTGGACTGAAGGCTATGGGCTCAGTGAAGAGTGGGTCACCATGCTGAAGACAGAGGAAATTAGGTGACTGTATGCATGGTGAATACTGAGACCCACCACCCAGCTCTCTGTGGGCTGGCAGTCGGGCCTATTTCCTTCCAATGAGGACACTGGGGAGGCTCCTCTGGGCATCAGAGATTCTCCAACTAAAAGGCCTTATCAAGTCCTCTTATAATAAAATAGCCAACAAGCTCTCACTATGCCCTCAAAACTTACAAGTAGCTTTTTAGGCACCCGACTTTTAAAGAAGCAGAAAACCAAGTATTATGAGACAGGAAATATATAAGGAAAATCACATATATAAAAAATAGAAATCAAAACGAACAAACTGAAAAAAAGCAACTTGGAGGAAACAGAACAAGCAGGGGGAAGAGAATTAAAAACAAAATAAAACAAGAAAATCTCCACATATACCACCTTTAATATCCTCAGACAGATCAGGAAAGATATCAAACAAACAAGAACAGGATACTACATAAAAAGAAACAATTTGAAACACAGGATTTTAGAAGTTGAAAACAAAAAACAGAAATTTATAACTCAAGAGAAGATTTCGAAGATACCTGAGAGTATCTTCTGGGAGTTGAAGAAATCTCCCAGAAAGTAGAGCAAAAATATGTAGATATGAAAGACCAGAAGAAGGAAGATAAGAACATTGGAGTGCCTCAGGGCAGTCAGTATAATAGGATTTCCAGAAAGAGAGTACAGAAAAAATGGAGCAGAGCAAATAACTCTCTTAAAACAAATCAAGAATATTGATCAAAGCAGAGGCACATGCATTTCTACACCGAAAGGGTGTCCCCCAATAATGAATGGGTCTAGACCCACCTCAGATCAAGTTCCACACCACTGGGACCAAGAGAAGGTCTGAACCACTTTCCACAGGGGACAGACGGGACTGGGAGTCAGAATGGCTCTTGGTTTCCCATGGTGATACTGCAAATTAATAGGCAATGGAGTAACACCTTCAAAGTTCTGAAGAAAAATTATTCCAGTCTAGAAATATATACCAGCAACATCGTTAATTTCGAGATTGGACTAAAGATATTTTCAGGTATATTTTGTCACAAAGTATTTGTTTCCCATGCATCCTTCTCAGGAAACTAATTATGATTTTGCTTTACCAAACCAAGCAGTCTTGAGTAAGATGTCAGGAAACAGGGGCTCAGTGTAGGACAGCAGCTAAGAGAGCCCCCAGAGGAGCATGAAGGGACACAGCAGGGTTTGACCTTCGGGCCAGTCCACACGCGGTCAGGTCAGAGGCTCCAGGGCTGCCTCAGGAAGATGTGACTGACAGCCCAACCAGGGGTCTGAGAGCCTAGAGAGGTGATTGGCACAGCTGGGGCAGAGTATGGGGTAAAGTTAGTGATAAGTACATAGAAAATGAATAGAACAGAGAAAGAAGGCATCTGTTAGCTCTACGGTAAACAAATGACAATTATACATAAAAGATAAAATAGGCCGGGCGCGGTGGCTCACGCCTGTAATCCCAGCACTTTGGGAGGCCAACGCGGGCAGATCACAAGGTCTGGAGTTCAAGACCATCCTGGCCAACATGATGAAACCCTGTCTCTACTAAAAATACAAAAAATGAGCCAGATGTGGTGGCGGGCGCCTGTAGTCCCAGCTACTTGGGAGGCTGAGGCAGAAGAATCGCTTGAAGCCCGGAGGCAGAGGTTGCAGTGAGCCCAGATCGGGCCATTGCATTCCAGCCTGGTGAGAGTGAGGCTCCGTCTCAAAAAAATAAAATAAAATAAAATAAATGTGGTTTACTGGAATGAATAGCATTCATCAGTCATGGTAATGTAACAGTAAATATTGACTTGACTCCAAAATTACAATATAACAATTGAGTATTAAGAGAATGGAGGGATGGGTCAAGGGGAGAAAAAGAGAGCAGAACTCTTGTTTTGAATAAGAGGAAGCCAACAGATAAAGCCTAGAAGGGAAAAATCAGTAACGACATGATATTTGGAAACATGGAGATAAATGCCAAAGTAATTGTAACACAGGGCAATAGAATTTCCAGAAACAAATATTTATCTTTAAATAAGACAGTGTACCGCAGCAGAACAACAAACATTTCTGTATGTTGGAAAAGGCCCACAGAGCACCCCAAACAGCGGAGCACAGAACATTCCCCAGCAGATGGGCCTAGCCAGGGAAATGGGCAGGGAGGAAGCGGAGGGTAGGAGACAGCAGGGATTTGTGAGAACTCCCGTACAACGATTAGAGGACTAGGGTGCTGGGGTAACTGGGCAAAAACATCTAATAAAGAAGGGAAAAAAGAATTATAAATGTGAGCTTTGTAAGTAGCAGAGTGTGAGTGACTAACCCCCACCCCACAGGCCCCTCTAGGTTGCAGAGAAAGCGAGTCTGGAACGAAGAAGATGGGCCTCAGCACAGCCCAGCCTGAGCTCTGTAACCGGAAGGGGTATTCTGTCCCACTAGCTCCACTACAGACCCAGCACTTCCTTACAGGATTAATCTGTCACCCTGCTTCTGGATGGGAAGGGGCTGACGTCTTTGGCACCATCAACATTCCAGATCTTGCATCACCACAAAAGCCACTATCAGGGTGAGCAGGTGAAATCTGCAGAGAAGACGGAACAGGCAACCCTGGGAAGAGGCAAGCCAAGGTGAAGTATGCGACCTGAGCAGCCCAGGGAGGAGGGCGGTCAGCACTGCCAAACTGTGATGATGGGCAGATGTCAGCAGGATGCAGGGACTCGAGCAGGGCCCTGGGCACATCAGAGAAAGCTACTTGGATAGGGTGTCGGGAGCTGAGTGGATGGGGTGAGGCTGTGTGTGGAGGTGGCTCCTTGATGCCTTTTGGCAGAGCAGGGGAAGAGAGAGGCCAGGCAGTGACTAGAGGGACCCCAATTCTGAAGGGGCATCTGTAAAAGATGAGAGGGAGCCTCAAAGGAGGGCCAGAGGCCAGATGCAGTGGCTCACACCTGTAATCCCAGCACTTTGGGAAGCTGAGGCAGGCGGATCACTTGAGACCAGGAGCTTGAGACCAGCCAGGGCAACATGGTGAAACCATGTTAGGTCTCTAAATAGAAAAATTAGCTGGGCTTGGTGGTGTGCACCTGTTGTCCAACTACTTGGGAGGCAGAGGTGGGAGGATTGCTTGAACCTGGGAGGCAGAGGTTGCAGTGAGCCGAAATCGTGCTACTGCACTCCAGTCAGGGGGCCAGGGTGACAGAGTGAGACTCTGTCTAATAAAAGAAAGAGGGCTAGGGCTGAGTGCGGAGGCTGAGCGGCAGCCTGAACCTCTTGAGCAGGCAGAAGGGCTGAGGCCATAGGCCAGGAGGAGGCACCCTTCCAAGGGGCATCAGGGCGACCTGCTAGTGGGACAGGCGAAGTGAGGGCGGGTGCCATTTTTATGCTTGGGGACCACTGTTTTAATCACAGACCCACTCTAACATTTAAAATACAGCACGAGTCTAAAGGGTGGACCCTGGATCTAAGAGAACCTTAGCTGTGTATGGCCTCTTGCATTGCTACTGAAATGGAGGCCGGTTAGCCTCCATCCATGCCTAGAATTCTTCCAATTTATTTCTGATAATTATTCTAAGTAAGGGGCTTCCGGCAGTACCAAGCCCAGCTGTTACGCTGTAGTTAAGGAATAACCATCTACAACAAAAAATGTGAAATTTAAATCCATTATACAGCTGTTCATGCAGAAGGCACTTCTTAAGATTAACGCCTGCATCTATTCTGTGATTTCTCTATCATGGGGCCCTTATGAATGTTACTTGCTGAATTCATGCGCCAAGAGGCAGACGAGTAGCATCATCTGCAGTGTATAAGTGGAGGAACAGAAGTTTGCAGGGCTGAACAATTTACAGATGGCACATGGGGAAGGGCTGCTGGAGCCAAGGCTGCCAAGCCAGGCTCTTGGGCTGCCCCACCCTGGGCCCAGACAACACCCGTTTCACATGGTCTGACCCGAAAAGGTGCGGTACCCTCTCAAAAGGGCATAGCCATTTTTGTGGGGAGACCTCCTCAAACATTACTTTCAGGAAGAGTGGTCAACTGGTCAATACTTCCCTTGCTGTCTTCTTTTTAGCAGTAGGACTGAGAAATTACTTAATAGGGAGGCTCTCCTCTCAGTCTTTTCTTAAGCTTCATCCCTAGGAAGTCAGACTAGGAAGACGAACTCAACGGAAAAAGCCTTGTGAGGTGGTGCCTGCTGAGGGTAGCTCAAGAGATCAAATAATAATAATGATAATAAAAAGACAAGACCAGAGATGGCTCTCCTCGGCTGTGAAAATGACAGTGAAAGGATATTCTGATACAGAGCTAGCATTTCAATGAGCCTCAGCGTGTCCACGCTACCTTGCACAGCTCATTAAATGTGCTCTAGCTGCCTGCTTCATTTATATTTACCCAACTGGGGCATATTAGCCACCCCCAATGGATAAGGATGGAGCTTCTGCTGTATGGGGGAAAGCAAAACTGACGGAGGCCTTCCTGCAGGGCCACAGTAAGTAGGCAGTGCCCAAAGGACCAGTGCCCAAGCACCCCCAGAGTTGCAGCCACTGTTCTGGGCCATCTGCATCTGTACCTCTTTCACCTACACAACTGTGTCTATCCATCTCCCTTCCTCCCACCCCCACAAATCTTCAGCACGCACCCACTAGGTGCCAGCCAGTAAGCTAAGCCAGTTGCTAAGGACACGGGTATGTGGAAGCCAGACACGTCTCTGTGTTTAAGGAGCCTGCAGTCTATGGCCACCACAGTCTTGTGAGGGAACGATGGCAGAGAGCCAGGGTGTTGTCAGAGCCAGGATGTAGGCACCTAGCACAGACTAGGTGGAGGGAGGGTGTTGGTCAGAGGGAGGATGCCTCAGCTAAGACCTGAAGAATGAGTGGGAAGTGGCCAGGGGAAGCAGACGGACTGTAGGAGCAGGGATCTGACGAGCCCAGTGTGGCCGGGCTGGTCCACCCTCGCTCATCAGCTTGCCCAGCGCCCACACACAGTGCACTAGCTCCTGCCTCCATGCCTTTTCCCATGCCCTGCCACCCACTGGAATGTCTTCCTCCTTCCTATCATCCATATCTCCCAATGTGGACGAGGACCAGCTTACATCTAACTTTCTGAAGACGTAACTCCAATCATGATTGTGAGGCTATTACTTCAGGATTGATAGAATAAATCTGCAGAATGTCTTCATATTTGCACAGATATTTGTAAATAATGTGTTCTTATTAATTGACACCCAATTAGAGTCTGTATTTCTCCAGGGCTAGGAAATCTCTTTCAATTCTCTTTGATTAGTTTGGCATTGAGAGGAAATTAGATGAGCAAATAACACATGTGTAGAGCATCTGAGAGGTGTGAGGTGCTGGGGCAGCTGTTTACATACTCATGAAGGCAGCAGCTATTTTGAGGATCTAACAGACCCTTAGTTAAGAATAGAGCATCTAAGAGGTGTGAGGTACTGTGGCAGCTGTTTACGTACTCATGAAGGCAGCAGCTATTTTGAGGATCTAACAGACCCTTAGTTAAGAATGAAAATGGGCCCGCAACCTAGTGAATTGCATCAACTGACTATGAAATGGAATGAGGGTTGCCTCAGACCCACAGCCCAGCATGACATCAGGGCTCAAATTAGATCTTGCAGGTGCCAATAATTCAAAAGTCTCTTGCTCCAACAAAGGCACACATCACCTTATGTTGTAGTATTTTGTTTTTTAAGGGTTAAAAATCTAACCATCTTAGAAGTTCAGAACTATAAATGATAGTAGGATTCACATTTCCAGGAGGGAGGTAGAGAGACAGAGAAGAAGAAAGCAAGAGGAAAAAGTGAAGGAGACCTCATTTAAATGGTAACTTGAAGCTTATATGAAAAGTCCAACCTCTTTCTGATGACTGAATATAACGTGAATACTCTTGAAGGCCTGAGTCCCTTTAGAGTCTCTCCAGAAAGTTCTCAGGGTTCTCTAGGCACGTTTTCTCAGCATGACTGCTTTTTCCAGCTCTAATGGGGATTTTGAGTGATGATGAATGAAGATGAGTTATATTTCCATCATTCAGTGTCACAAGTTTTACTCAACCTGGTCACAGCATGGACATCAAAGGAAGCTTCGGCCAGCTGCTGAGGTGGGAGTTCAATCTATCTCAGGGATCAAAGGTGGCTGGTCTAAACACAGCACATTGAAAGGTTAGGGAAGAATACAGAGCTGCAGCGAATTTCCTTCTCCCGACTTTGCCCCTACATAGAACCCTTAGAAGTACGGCTCCTCACGTGAGAGTTCTGTTCATCACCCACAACTGACTGAGTGGAGGGATGTGCTCTCCCACAGTGAGTCTGACAGTCCCAGGCTCTGCAAATTCCCGAGGAATGCCTTACAGTAGCTACCCTGGCCGCAGGGATGCTCTATCCACCCCCCGGAACCTGCAGCCAGGCCTTTCTTCTCAGGCGCTGTCTTCAAGATCGGCCTCCAGAGGCTTCAGCTCAGGACCCAGGGTCCAGAAATCCCATCCATCAGGAAACAGTGTCAAATGAAGGGAGAAATGTGCATGAGCACAAAACAGCTTGTTACCTCTGCCAGGAGGACCTTAGAAATGGGTTTCTTTTCTGATGTGTAACAATGTTGCCCTTGTTACTTTTACTGAAAATGTAAATTCAGTACCACAGGCTACAATAACAATTTCCATGTCTGAAACATTACCCACTCCCCCACAACAGCAAGCAGCAGATGTTGGTTCTCACCTGGTTGTAGGGTACTCTTACAACTCTCTTCTCCAAATTTAACAAGATTAATGACAGGAAATTAGACAAGTATTTGCCTGTTTGGGTTATCCTACTATCATTTTAATTGTAGGAGAAAAGTGTTTCCTTTTCACACTACATACTTAGTGGTAAGTTGATGTGAAAGGAAAAACAAAACACAGCACTAAAAAGAGCCCCAACAATGCAATGTGCTCCACACACACTCGCACACACCACACACACACACACACTCTCTCACACACTCACACACACACACATACACACACTCACACACACACACACACACAGTGATGCTCTTACAAGAAAGCAGTTGTCATAAGGCTGCCTTTCTCAATACAAATGACTGCCTAAGAATTTAAAACGATACCTTAAATTTTATCAGGACTGCAAGTGGTACTGATCTGCTTCCCTGGATATCTTCTACCAACCCAAACTCAAATTAATGTGCTATTTTCTAACAAATGCAAAACAAAAATTATTCAAATTACTCAAGTGATGTCAAAGGTCAAGAAGAAATATCTGTGTCGATTCTAAATATACAGATGGCAACACGTGTCAAGCCTTTTCGGTGAACATTACAACAGATAAATTTTAAAAATGATAGCAAAAATGGGAAGAGACAGGAGATCTGAGAATAGCAAAAGTGAGAATGTTCCAGATACTGAGAGGTGTGTCTGATATGGTATAGCCTCATGTGATATGAGACAAGCACACAAAGTACAACAGGTAGAACTACGAGCAAGCAGAAAGCTTAACTAATGGCAATGCTAATGAAACTAGAGACCTTGGCTCTCCTTCACCCTCTACATCTGGCTGTTCACCAAATCCTGCCAATTCTAAGACTCAAATCAATCGCTCCTCTCCCTCTCCATGTTCTCGGCTGAATGCAGGTCCTCCTCATCCTTAGCTGGACAGCTCCAACAGGCCTCTAGGGAGGAAGCATGGTGGTTTCCCTCAAGCCGCCCCCACCATGTGAGAGGGAATAATGCTAACCATGAAATCTGCAGAAATCAGGGTGACTGCATTTCCGGGAGGACTTTCTGGATAAACTGGCTTTTGGGACGTCCACTTGTGCTTGATTACGTATTTACAGAGCACCCTCAGCTGTTGAGAGCACTGAGGATAACCTGGGAATGAGCCGATGCCCACAGGCATGAAGACCTGGGTCTGTGTTCACTGCAAATATCCTATCACAAAGTTTTTTTTGACAGCATATGAACAAGAAGGATAAAAAGTGCATATAAAGAAAAGAGGGGCGTCTTGGGTCACAAAATACTCATTTCAGACCCTGGTTCTGCTACTCCCACGCTATGTGACCTGGGGAGAGCACTGAACTGCACTGTGCCTCAGTTTCCTTCTCAGTGCAATAGTGCCCCAGCCCTGGAAATTAAAGAGAATAGGGACGCGTCTCCTGGCATGCTTCCGGGCTCGCCCTAACCACTCCTGCGTGCCGTGGTGAGCATGGGCTGTCTCTGTCTGCCTTGGACCACATCCTGCTGTTCTTCAGCAATGGCATCCGGCTGTAGGGGAAGACCCTGCTCCCGTGCATTCAAACAGTGGACTGTCAGCGGGGCCGCTCATCCCAGGATCCTCACACCCTGAAAACAGGCCAAGGCCTGGGATCCAGTCCCACACTGGCCACAGCGACAGGTCTAGGGATAACTGCAGGACCCGCACAGGGCCAGCCACGGTCCTTCCTCAGGAGTTTTTAAGGGGATTGTTCTTACAGGTTCTATTCCTCTTTGACTGTGAGAGGCTGTGAACCAGAAAGGCAGTCTAGACTGCCCTCTGCCATGGGGAGTAGCTGAGGGATGGAGGCAACATCCAGGAGCACTGGAGCCAAGGAGCAGAGGGGCCCTGAAGGAGCACCAGGTACCTAAGGCTACTCTGAGTTCAGTTTCAGTTCCTGAAAAACAAAAGAACTCTGACTGCTGGAAAAGTCCATTCACTTTTCTCCCTTTCCTAATATATTACTAAATACTTTCAGTATGCTTAAGCCTTTGTTTTATTAGAACAGATACTTCACACATTTAAAAAATAATTCATGTGTATCATCCTTTGCAACTTTTGGAGCATAACAGGACACTCCTAATAAAAAAATGTCATGTTCGATTCCTATAGAGAATACAAACAAAAGAGCACATAGTTTTTAAAGAATAAGATGTTATGCTTACATCTTATTTTTCTCATTAAACTTGTTTAAGTATAATCTGTGTTATTCATATATACAATATAAATTTGTTAAACTATATTTGAGAGTTGTTTTAAAAAAGTAATTAATGAGAGTGGCAGATACTAATTTCTGCTAAACTATACATTTTAATTAAAATTTTTGGGCTGGGTGCGCTGGCTCATGCCTGTAATCCCAACACTTTGGGAGGCCGAGGTGGATGGATCACTTGAGGTCAGGAGTTTGAGACGAGCCTGGCCAATACAGTAAAACCCCGTCTCTACTAAAAATACAAAAATTAGATGGGCGTGGTGGTGCACGCCTGTAATCCCAGCTACTTGGGAGGCCAAGGCAGCAGAATCACTGGAACCCAGGAGGCGGAGGTTGTAGTGAGCCGAGATCACGCCACTGCACTCCAGCCTGGGTGACAGAGTGAGACTCCATCTCTTAAAAAAAAAAAGGGGGAGGGTTACTTAGAAGCAACATAATAAACTGTATATTTGAAAGGCATAAAAAACCTCAGTCCCAAACATAATCAATCCAACAATGCATTTTTAAGTCCACAAAAGAATAAGGCCAATTTTTTTGGAAAAATGAGGTATCTTCTTTAAAAAATAAAATAGAAGGCCAGAAGAATAAACATGACCAAATTACACTTCAAAGATTATTTTATATCTTCTTGCTTCTTATCTTTATGCTGTTTTCCAATTCCCCATGTTATACGTAAAATTTGAAGATCTTATTTTTGCTTTCTCATTTTTAATTTTCTATAATTAATGTCACTAGTTTCCTGCACAAAGGTTTTATGCAAAACAAATTTATTTAACTTTTGGCCATGAATTGTCAATATTTTTTCATAAAATTGGAAGCATATTGAGACAAAATGTTCACAAAATAATTGTATCTCTTTTTTCTGAGTGTTCTTATTTTTGTTTTCAAAATTTTAATTGACACATTATAATTGCGCACATTTATGGGGTACATTTTGATATTCTGATACATGTATAGGTTGTATAATGATCTAGTCAGGGTAGTTAGTGTATCTATCAGCTCATGTACATGTTTCTTTCTGGTGACAACATCAAAAATTCTCTCTTCTAGCTACTTTGACATATACAATAGGTATTGTTAACCTTAGTCACCCTATTGTACAACAGAACACCAGAACTTACTTCTCCTATCTTATAGTTACTTTGTACCCATTTGCCACCCTCTCCTCAGCCTCTTTCCACCTCTCCCTTACTCAGTTTTTGGTAAGCACTGTTCTACTCTCTGTTTCTCTATCATCTTTCTTTAGATTTCACAGGAGTGATATCTAAAGTATTTGTCATTCTGTGTCTGGCTTATTTCACTTAACATGATGTCCTCTAGATTCATCCATGTTGTCACAAATGACAGGATTTTGGCTGGGCGTGGTGGCTCACGCCTGTAATCCTAGCACTTTAGGAGGCCAAGGCAGGCGGATCACCTGAGGTCAGGAGTTCAAGACTAGCCTGGTCAACGTGGTGAAACCCCATCCCTACTAAGAATACAAAACTTAGCTGGGCATAGTGGCACATTCCCGTAATCCCAGCTACTTGGGAGGCAGAGGTTGCAGTGAGCCAAGATCGTACCACTGCACTCTAGCCTGAGCAACAGAGCAAGACTCTGTCTCCAAAAAAAAAAAAAAAAAAAAAGAAGGTGCTTATATTGCGATAAATTTCAAACTTAAAAAAATAATATTTACAAATAAATGAAATTGAAAACATCTTTTTTTTTTTTTTTTTCCCCCTGAGACAGAGTCTTGCTCTGTCACCCAGGCTGGAGTGCAATGGCACAATCTCAGCTCACTGCAACCTCTGCCTCCCGGGTTCAAGCAATTCTCCTGCCTCAGCCTCCTGAGTAGCTGGAATAACAGGTGCATACGACTGGCTAATTTTTGTATTTTTAGTAGAGACAGGGTTTCACCATGTTGGTCAGGCTGGTCTTGAACTCCTGACCTCATGATCTTCCCACCTCGGCTTCCCAAAGTGCTGGGATTACAGGCATGAACCACCATGTGTGGCCAAAAACATCTTAAAAGAAAGATGAAAGAAATTTGGAAAAACTTGATTTAGATGCTGACCAACATTTGACAAATAACAGAAGTAGGGTTGGATGCAGAGCAGAGCAAAGGCCCCGCTCCACACTGAAACTTTCTGTATTGCTCTTCAGGAGACTGAAGGGGGAAGATGACAGCTAGAACCGAGGCTTCAGCAAGCTCAGGTGCATACCTGCCAGACAGCTAGAAGTAGTCATTTCTCAGGTATACTTACACAATGGTTTTTCCAATGTGCATGAATGATTTCTCGACAAATTCCCGGACACTATGGACCTCCCCAGTAGCTATGACGAAGTCCTCTGGCTCATCGTTCTGCAACATCAGCCACATAGCCTAGAGGGAAACAGAGGCAAGTTCATTCTGGAGTCACACTAAGTGGCCACACAGTTTTCCAGCGCACATAATCAGATAAGGACATGGACAGCTGGAACATGAGCATGAATTTCATACTACATTCTAACCACAACAGCAATGGCTCCCAACTTTTACTGAGCATCAGAATAATATGAGGAACATTTTGGTGTGGATGCCAGGGCTGCAGCCACAGCAGGGTGGGCTCAGAGGCCTGGAGATTGTTTCTCAGAATCTGTATCCTTAACATCACAGGTGATTCTCATGTTGCAGGTCCTCAGACCACAACGTAGAGGAATGTGATGTGAAGCAGTGTGTATAGCAAATAACCTTTTTATAGTATTATTTACAAAAAGAACAGTTCTTTGTTTTTTTTTTTTTTGAGACGGAGTCTCCCTCTGTTGTCCAACCTGGAGTGCAGTGGTGCTATCTCAGCTCACTGCAAGCTCCGCCTTCCGGGTTCACGCCATTCTCCTGCCTCAGCCTCCTGAGTAGCTGGGACTACAGGCACCCACCACCACGCCCAGGTAATTTTTTGTATTTTTAGTAAAGACAGTGTTTCACCATGTTAGCCAGGATGGTCTCGATCTCCTGACCTTGTGATCCGTCCGCCTCGGCCTCCCAAAGTGCTGGGATTACAGGCGTAAGCCACTGCGCCTGGCCAAAAAGAACAGTTCTAAAAGCACTAATTTTTCTTCATATCATAGATAGCAGGCAAGGAGAAAACCATTTAAAGACAGATGTTTGTCTTCAAAAGTAGAACCTAATTTTTGAATAATAAAGTTGAGAATGTACTAGTCACAAAACAAAATAAGTGCAAACCATTAATGGAAAAACCACCACGTAATGGAGAGTACTACTATTATAAAAAAGTTGTCTGAGAGGCAATGAAAACATTTATGCCAGAGTTAATGGGTTCATAAGGCAGCATTTCAAGGCCAGGTGATCAACTTCCACATCAAAATGGATGTCTATACAGGTACACTTTCTCAGTAGGAGTCAGGAGTCTGGTGGGTGAAAATGCCCCTGCATATCCAAGATACAGACTGGTGGCACCAGCACAGCCCCGCTCCCCTTGGTTAGCTTTTATCAACAGCAGATAGACCCGGAGTTCCTGTACCTTGCAATTACACCTTAAAGATTTTTTTTTAAACACAGATAGAAGATGCAGTTTTAAAAAAAATTAAGCGTAGCAGGAATCCAACAGGAATACGTCTCTTCAAAAAAGGTTGAAACAAAAAAGAAAAAAAAATCGTTCTCTATTTTTTCATCACTTCCACCCAATTCTCAAAATAAAACAGGTAAAAACAATAAGGACTTAATTACAACACAGCCTCCAATGATACGTGCATTGAACTCTTGTTCTAGCATTTAAACAAAACTGTTTTGGTTTGTGTCTCCCTAAGTTGTTCCTTGATAAGCTGAAAACAAGAAGTTGTTAAAATCAATGAGCCAGCCTATTTTCTCTTAGAAAAGGCCACCAAAAAAGTTTAATTTCCTTTTTATTCATTTGAATTTGTGGAAACCTTCTAAAAAATAAAATTAAAAATAATTTCTCCTTTACCTGAAGTTATTTCCTGTGTATGTTTTTGTATTTTTGGTCTATTACAAGATTGTTTTAAATCATATAGAAGATAAGATTTTGGGCTATTTTACATGCCTTGGAGATGTGGCATGCTGGTTGGTACAATGGTAATGGTTTCAAGTCAGTGATATTCTATAAAGTAACTGACAGATGAAATTATCTTGGCGAGAAGACAATTTTGTTCACATTAATGAAATACCCAATTTCATTTTGCCTTAAGAAATCATGGTTGGTGAACTTAGCCACAACACTTTTTAAATGTTACACTAACACCACCACTACTACTAATAAAGCATGAGCTTTTAAAAGGCATGAAATACAAGTTGTTCACTGTTGTGGGATAGTCCATGCAAGCAGATGGAGTCTACAATGGCTTGGTAGCTCCCTGAACGCTGTTAAACACTGGGGGCTGAGGAGAGCAATGGGGTCTGAAATGCAGCCCAGGCGCAGCACCGTCTGTCAAGGAGTTCCCCAAGGTGTCTTTTTGAAAGGGGCACCAAGGCCTGTGTGCCTGAGCAGACGCCTAGTGAGCCTGCGCCTGCAAGTGAAATTCCCGCGGCCTGGAACGCCCTGGAACGCCCTGTCTCCTCGTCTGTCTGGGAACGCCGACCCCTCTCTAGGTCCTGGACCAGGGTCCCAAGTCTGGCCATTGGCATGAATTCCAGTGCACACAGTGTGGTGGCTTCAATGGGATCGGGCCTGCCCTTTGGCCCCCTTCCCAACTGAGCTGCGCCTCCCACTTCACCCAAGTGGGCGCACGAGTGTACCCGTGGACACACACACAGGCACACGTGCACACACAACACACACAGAAACTTATTTTGACTTTTGCCAAAATACCTTCAGAATTTTTAGGAAAAATTAAATTATGCTTATGGCTAGAATTTCTATCTGAACATTCTTCTGCGGGATTAGATGTAAGGGGGTAAATACACTTAAATGTGTTTGACTCAAATTTCCATTCTAAAAATAACATTTCAAATAGGTCTTTCAGGACCACTCAGCTTATTTTATTTCTTTAGAAAGTCCGCTGTGTTAGAATGGTCTCGAAAAAGTCCTATTTTTAGTCATGTGAAAGAAGGCAAGGGCTTGCTAAAAATGTAAGGAGAAAATATGGCTGTTGGTTAACGGTGGATCACTTTAAACACCGGCCCGGGTCCCCTGGTGCTTGTTTTGTTCCCGGCAGGAATCTGGGGATCAGTCAGGGCCTCTCCTTTTACTAGAGCGAGAGCCAAGAATCTGCTCTTTTCTTCTCCATCAGACTATCTGTGGCCTTTGACCTATCAATTTCTAGGCATTTCCTCTAACGTTCATATTGTACCAGACTCCAGTCTGGGAATGAGAAGAGAAAGGATATACAACTCCAGATTTATTTGTTATTACTGAATAGTTTACTGGTTTCAACAGAGGGATAGAGCTTTGTTTAAATTTCCACTGAGCATAATTAATGGTTATTGACTGGTAAATGAAGAACAGGTGACACTCTGGATTAGAAGATAAATGATCCTGTGTTCTGGTGTGATAATGGGTTAGTAATTCACCACAAAGCCGAGGCTGAGTGCGTCCCGTTGTAATGCTAGATCATGTCCAGCAGACAAAGGCCCCTGTGTGAGAAGGACGCAGCCATCCGCCTCCTTATACAGCTGCACACGTTGATGTGCTCCATTTATTCTCTGATGGATGGCACAACTGAGGCAAAAGTTCACCCGTTCTCACCTTCCTGTTCACATGCTGGACCACATGACCCATGACATGGCCAGGCCACACTCTGTGAGCAAATCGCCACCCAGCTCTGGCTTCTGACTAGAGAAACAGCGTTGAGGTTACATGGTTTAGAGGTCAGTCTTCTCTCTCTGTCTCTCAAGGAATGAAGAAGGAAAAAGACAGTCTGCCTGCATTCCTCTGGTGTCCTTTGAGGATGTGACTGACTTGTCCACTTCCTCAAACACTTATTTACTTTCAGTCCTGACCTGATTACCAGTGCACATGAAAAAAGTCTCCTTTTTAATCCATCTCATGGAGAGGAAAGCAAATCAGTTAAGGAATGCGCCAGGGCCTCAGATTCTTTAACATAAGAATGTCCCTTAATTGCCAAAAAACAGTGCAGTTTTCAAATCCTGTCTTGCATTCAAGGGCTTTTAAGCAAATGAAGTTTAAGGGAAATCTGACTCCATACCATTGACTTTTGATGGCCAAGTCAAGACGGGTATAAATATTACTTAAATTTGGACATGTACTATTTTATAACTATATAGTCTATCTGTTCTACAAATCCAATTTGGAGAAGTCAAAATAAAACTTTAATTTTATTATTTATTTATTTATTTAGACAGAATCTCTCTCTGTCGCCCAGGCTGGAGCGCAGTGGCACAATTTCGGCTCACTGCAACCTCCGCCTCCAGGGTTCAAGCAGTTCTCCTGCCTCAGCCTCCCGAGTAGCTGGGATTACAGGTGTGCACCACCACACCTGGCTAATTTTTGTACTTTTAGTAGAGACGGGGTTTAGCCATGTTGGTCAGGCTGGTCTTGAACTCCTGATCTTGTGATCTGCCAGCCTCGGCCTCCCAAAGTGCTGGGATTACAGGCGTGAACCACCGCTCCCGGCCTATAAAACTTTAATTGTAAAATGTCAAATAAAAATACCCCCCTCTCCCAGTCTCCCATTTGGTAATTTGAGGGGTGGATGCGGAAGTGGTTTGGGAGGCTCAGGAAGGCCGCTCCTCTCGGGAAGCTGCCGGCTCCAGTGGCTGTTCAGAGCTGGGCCAATGAAGGAGAACACTCCAAGTGCATCACCACAGCCGACTGACTACACCTGATTCCATGCATGCCTTCTGTGGTGGGATGTGTGTTTGTCTTAAAAATTTGGATTCTACAATTGCTTCCACCTCGACATTAACCTCCAGTTCAGTATCCAAGACACAAACACTTATTAACTGAGCTGGCATCCATGAATAACAAGATTTGTTAATGAAGGTTATGTTTAACTATGTCTATGTGACTGCTATTTTTCACCCTGGTGCTTTTGTGCTTTACGTGCTACTGTCACAAAAATCTTAAAAACCACACACACACACACACACACACACACACACACACACAGACACACACAATTATGTATGTATACGCATTTCAGGGGAGAACATGTATGAAATAACTTTAATAAAAATCATGGAAATTTGAACAAATGGAAATTAAATTTCCAGAGAAAGGATGCCCAGTGTGAACCCATTCATATGCATTTCATCTCTAAACATTTAGTAGCTGTTTTCATGATGGCAGCCTGGTGTTTAGTTTGAGTCAGGACCTCCAGTAGTTTTGTGGTCAGTCAGGCCTTATTCTTTGTGGAATCCACATCGGTAGGTCTTAGGTCTTTGGGTTAGTTTTAATTAATAAAACTATACTAATAAAAACAAACAGTGTAAAACCAAAGTCTGGCCTTATGGCTATCTCTATGTCTATTTTCTTCCTGGGCCAAAATGCTGTGTCACATGGATTCCTTAGATTAAGGGACTTCTAGACATTTTAAAGACATGATGTTACTGAACAGAAAAAAAAAATTAATTAATAAAAGGACCAAAAATAAAAGAACACAACCCAGAAAGCCATATAGCTCTTGCTTTTTTCTTTGCTAACATATCATTCTATATTGACACCATATGTACTGAAAGAAAGAGGCAATGTCAAACTTCGTTTTGCCCTCTATCTTTTAACTCTAGCCAGGAATACACAGCTACAAACTTCATGTTGGGGTTAATGTTTCTCTTCCCCAGAAACAATATAAAATCGAACAGCTCCTAGTCTTGTGTTTATAATTCTGAATCAGTTTTCCAGGATATTATCTGTTCTTTCAATTTGCAGATTCTAGTTATATATTTATTTCTTCTATTTATCTTTGAATATATCTTATTTCTTCTATTCCATTTCTTTTTCATGCACACCAATTATGCATATGTTATATCTCTTTCGTTCTATCTTTTACATCTATCACCTCCGAGCTAATGATGTTTGGGTTTTGTTTCATATTCATTTATATGATTTCCTCCAGCCTGCTCACCTGATTGTTTTAGTAAAATTTACTTTATATTTTGTTGCTAATATGGTTTCAATTTCTGTAAGGGTTTTTTTCTCTTTCATAGTTTTCCTGTTTACTACCAGCTTGCTTTTTATCTTTCTGTGACTTTATTTAAGCTAGGAGACAGACACCTTTTTTCTTACAAAGCCAGATAGTATGTATTTTAGGTTTGTGAACCATATTGTCTCTGTTTCTCTGCTGTTGTAGCACAAAACAGCAACGGACAAAACAGCATCAAGTGGGTATGACTGTGTTCCAATAAAACAGTTACAAGGCCCATGGACTATAATTTGCCCACCTTTGCTTTCAGCAAACTTAACAAAAATATGTTGCCTGTGATTTCTTTGATTCTACAGAGAACAGTTACCCAAGCTCCAGCTGCTTATTGTTTTGAATGACACCCCTTATGATATGCACCACACATTCGTTTTGCTTATGTTCCTTTTCTTCTTCTTGCAATCCTTTCCCCACTCACACTCAAGCGTAGATTCTGGGGTAGTGCCTTTCTACTTATTATTATACTTGAATGAGGCTGGCTGTTTGCTGAAGAATCTTGGGAGGGGGAACAGGAAAGTACACGGAGGACAGCCTGCAGCTTTCATTCAGGCTTCTCTCAAAGCCCTCCCACCAACTTCATTGCATGCTTTGCCCCAGGACATGGCTGCCACAATTTCTCAAGATTTTGCTGGTTAGTGTGATTAGTGGAAAGGAGCACATGAATTGTAGGGCTTCCCTAGCGCTATCTGGCGATGTTTGCTTTCACTCTGCCTCCACCCCAGATCACAATCTGCAGTGTTCCTTGGCTAGGAGGCTAGGAGGCTATGCCATGACAATAAAATTGGCTTCTGGCTAGATGTGGTGGCTCACACCTGCCATCTTAGCACTTTGGAAGGCTGAGGCAGGCAGATATCTTGAGGTGAGGAGTTTAAGACCAGCCTGGCCAACATGGCAAAACTCCGTCTCTACTAAAAATACAAAACTTAGCTGGGCATGTTGGGGGGGGGGCACCTGTAATCCCGGCCACCTCAGAGGCTGAGGCACAACAATCACTCGAACCCCAGAGGTGGAGGTGGCAGTGAGCTGAGATCGTGCCACTGCACTCCAGCATGGGTGACAGAGATTTTATCTCAAAAAAAAAAAAAAAAATTAAACATTAAAAAAAAGAAATTGTCTTTTCCTTCAGCAACACCTTCTTGCCATTGTGTAGTGTACAAGTGGGTATCTATGAGGATATTTTCCACTTCTTTCTAATAGGTAATATTATTTTATGGGTTTTTTAGGACTGAAATTATTTTGCGCAAAATTCACAGCCTGTGTGTATAGTTCCCAACATCTGCTCTAAATTTTCTTCAAATTTCATGGTATCTCTCTCAAATACTTTTTCATTTCTTTGTAGACAGGGTCTTACCCTGTCACCCAGGCTGTAGTGCCGTGGCATGATCGTAGCTCACTGCAGCCGCGAACTCCTGGACTCAAGTGATCCTCCAGCTTCAGCCTTCCAACTAACTGGCACTACAGGCAGCACCACCACACTTGGCTGATGTTTTTTATTTTTAATATGCAAAAATAGTAAAAATGTATGTATGGGCTGCATTGCTCCTGGCCTCAAGAAATCTTCCTGCCTTGGCCTCGCACAGTGCTGGGACAAAAGGAGTGAGCCAGCAGCCTCAAATTATTAATACCTCACATTTCAAGTTGTGTCCAATTTCACTGTTATAATGAAGAAGAAGTTTTCTCTTAGCTTTATTATTTTTCTTGATTTCAGAGGGTTTCAAAAAAAGGAGTGTTGAATGAAAATGCCCTTATATTCAGCCATTTAAAAATGTCTTTCTTGAAGATGGCTGAATAGGAACAGCTCCGGTCTGGAGTTCCCAAAGGGACCAACGCAGAAAGCAGGTGATTTCCGCATCTCCAGCTGAGGCACCGGCTCATCTCATTGGTTAGACAGTGGGTGCAGCCCACGGAGGGCGAGCCGGAGCAGGGTAGGGTGTTCTCTCATCTGGGAAGCACAAGGGGTTGGGGAACTCCATCTCCTAGCCAAGGGAAGCTTTGAGGGACTGTGCCATGGTGAACAGTGGATTCTGGCCTAGATACTACGCTTTTCCCATGGTCTTTGCAACCCACAGACCAGGAGATTCCTTTGGGTGCCTACACCACCAGGGCCCTGGATTTCAAGCAAAAAACTGGGCAGACACCGAGCTAGCTGCAGGAGTTTTTTTTTTTCATGCCCTGGTGGCACCTGGAACACCAGTGAACAAGAACCGTTCACTCCCCTGGAAAGAGGGCTGAAGCCAGGGATCCAAGAGGTCTAGCTCAGCAGATCCCACCCCCACAGTGCGCAGCACGCTAAGATCCACTGGCTCGAAATTCTGGCTGCCAGCACAGCAGTATGAAGTCGACCTGGGACATCGGACCTTCGTAGGGGAAGGGGCATTGCCATTACTGAGGCTTGAGTAGGCGGTTTTCCCCTCACAGTGTAAACAAAGCCACCAGGAAGTTTGAATGGGGCGGAGCCCACCACAGCTTGGCAAAGCTGCTGTGGCCAGACTGCCTCGCTAGATTCCTCCTCTCTGGGCAGAGCATTTCTGAAAGAAAGGCAGCAATCCTAGTCAGGAGCTTATAGATAAAACTCCCATCTCCCTGGGACAGAGCACCTGGGGAAAGCGGTGACTGCGGGCGCTGTTTCAGCAGACTTAAAACGTTCCTGCCTGCCGGCTCTGAAGAGAGCAGTGGATCTCCCAGCACAGCGCTCGAGCTCTGCTAAGGGACAGACGGCCTCCTCAAGTGGGTCCCTGACCCCGTGCCTCCTGACTGGGAGACACCTCCCAGCAGGGGTGGACAGACACCTCACACAGGAGAGCTCTGGCTGGCATCTGGCTGGTGCCCCTCTGGGATGAAGCTCCTAGAGGAAGGAACAGGCAGCAATCTTTGCTGTTCTGCAGCCTCCGCTGGTGATACCAAAACAAACAGGGTCTGGAGTGGACCTCCAGCAAACTCCAGCAGACCTGCAGCAGAGGGGCCTGTTTTTTCATTTGTTTATTTATTTGAGATGGAGTCTTGCTCTGTTGCCAGGATGGAGTGCAATGGCACGATCTCAGCTCACTGCAACCTCTGCCTCCCAGGTTTAAGCGATTCTCCTGCCTCAGACTCCTGAGTAGTTGGGATTAAGGTGCACACCATCACACACAGCTAATTTTTGTATTTTTAGTAGAGATGGGGTTTCACCATATTGGCCAGGATGGTCTTGATCTCCTAACTTCGTGATCCACCTGCCTTGGCCTCCCAAAGTGTTGGGATTATAGGCGTGACCACCCGCGCCCAGTAGGGACTGACTGTTAGAAGGAAAACTAACAGAAAGGAGTAGCATCAACATCAACAAAAAGGATGTCCACACAAAAACTCCACCCAAAGGTCACCAACATCAAAGATCAAAGATAGATAACTCCATGAAGATGAAGAAAAACCAGTGCAAAAAGGCTGAAAATTCCAAAAACCAGAACGCCTCTTCTCCTCCAAAGGATCACAACTCCTCGCCAGCAAGGGAACAAACCTGGATGGAGAATGAGTTTGACAAATTGACAGAAGTAGGTTTCAGAAGGCAGGTAATAAACTCTTCCGAGCTAAAGGAGCATGCTCTAACCCAATGCAAGGAAGCTAAGAACCTTGAGAAAATGTTAGATGAACTGCTAACTGGAATAGCCAGTTTAGAGAAGAACATAAATGACCTGATGGAGCTGAAAAACACAGCACGAGAACTTTGTGAAGTATATGCAAGTATCAATAGCCGAATCAATCAAGTGGAAAAAAGGGTATAAGAGATTGAAGATCAACTTAATGAAATACAGTGTGAAGACAAGATTAGAGAAAAAGAATGAAAAGGAACGAACAAAGCCTTCAAGAAATATGGGACTATGTGAAAAGACCAAACCTACCTTTGATTGGTGTACCTGAAAGTGACAGGGAGAACGGAACCAAGTTGGAAAACACTCTTCAGGATATCATCCAGGAGAACTTCCCCAATCTAGCAAGACAGGCGAACATTCAAATTCAGGAAATAAAGAGAACACCACAAAGATTCTCCTCAAGAAGAGCAACCCCAAGACACATAATCGTCAGATTCACCAAGGTTGAAATGAAGGAAAGAATGTTAAGGGCAGCCAGAGAGAAAGATCGGGTTACCCACAAAGGGAAGTCCATCAGACTAACAGCGGATCTCTTGGCAGAAACCCTACAAGCCAGAAAAGAGTGGGGGCCAATATTCAACATTCTTAAAGAAAAGAATTTCCAACTCAGAATTCCATATCCAGCCAAACTAAGCTTCAAAAGTGAAGGAGAAATGAAATCCTTTACAGACAAACAAATGCTGAGAGATTTTGTCACCACCTGGCCTGCCTTACAAGAGCTCCTGAAGGAACACTAAATATAGAAAGGAAAAACTGGTACCATCCACTGCAAAAACATGCCAAATTGTAAACACTATCAACATTGTGAAGAAACTGCATCAACGAATGGCCAAAATAACCAGCTAGCATCATAATTACAGGATTAAATTTACACATAACAATAGTAACCTTAATTGTAAATGGGCTTAATGCCCCAATTAAAACTCACAGACTGGCAAATTGGATAAAGAGTCAGACCCATAGGTGTGCTGTATTCAGGAGACCCATTTCACGTGCAAAGACACACATGGGCTCAAAATAAAGGGATGGAGGAATATTTACGAAGCAAATGGAAAGCAAAAAAGAAAAAAAAAAGGCAGGGATTGCAACCCTAGTCTCTGATAAAACAGATTTTAAACCAACAAAGATCAAAAAAGACAAAGAAGGGCATTACATAATGGTAAAGGGATCAATGCAACAAGAAGAGCTAATTGTCCTAGATATATATGCACCCAATACAGGAGCACCCAGATTCATAAAGCAAGTTCTTAGAGACCTACAAAGAGACTTAGACTCCCACACAATAATAGTGGGAGACTTAACACCCCACTGTCAATATTAGATCATTGAGACAGAAAATTTACAAGGATATTCAGGACTTGAACTTAGCTCTGGACCAAGCAGATCTAATAGACAGCTACAGAACTCTCCACCGCAAATCAAGAGAATATAATTTATTCTCAGGACCACACTGCACTTATTCTAAAACTGACCACATAATTGGAAGTAAACACTCCTCAGCAAATGCAAAAGAACGGAAGTATAACAAACAGTCTCTCAGACCACAGTGCAATCAAATTAGAACTCAGGATTAAGGAACTCACTCAAAACCGCATAAATACATGGAAACTGAACAACCTGCTCCTGAATAAGGACTACTGGGTAAATAACAAAATTAGGGCAGAACTCAGTAAGTTATTTGAAACCAATAAGAACAAAGATACAATGTACCAGAATCTCTGGGACACACCTAAAGCAGTGTTTAGAGGACAATTTATAGCACTAAATGCCCACAGGAGAAAGCAGAAAAGATCTAAAATCAACACCCTAACATCACAATTAAAAGCACTAGAGAAGTAACAGCAAACAAATTCAAAAGCAAGGAGAAGACAAGAACTAACTAAGATTAGAGCAGAACTGAAGGAGATTAGAGACATGAAAAACCCTTCAAAAAAATCAATGAATATAGGAGCTGGTTTTTTGAAAAGATTAACAAAATAAGTAGACTGCTAGTCAGAATAATAAAGAAGGAAAGAGAGAAGAATCAAATAGACACAAAATAAAATGATAAAGGGGATATCACCACTGATCCCACAGAAATACAAACTACCATCAGAGAATACTATAAACACCTCTATGCAAATAAACTAGAAAATCTAGAAGAAATGGAAAAATTCCTGGACACATACAGCCTCCCAAGACTAAGCCAGGAAGAAGTCAAATCCCTGAACAGACCAATAACAAGTTCTGAAATTGAGGCAGTAATTAATAGCCTACCAACCGAAAAAAGCCCAGGACCAGATGGGTTCACAGCTGAATTCTACTAGAGGTACAAAGAGGAGCTGGTGCCATTCTTCTGAAACAATTTCAAGCAATAGAAAAAGAGGGAATCCTCCCTAAGTCATTTTATGAGGCCAGCATCATCCTGATACCAAAACTTGGCTGAGATACAACACGAAAAGAAAATTTTAGGCCAATGAGCAAAAGCTGGAAGCATTCCCTTTGAAAACTGGCACAAGACAAGGATGCCCTCTCTCACCACTTCTATTCAACATAGTGTTGGAAGCTCTGGCCAGGGCAATCAGGCAAGAGAAAGAAATAAAGAGTATTCGAATAGGAAGAGAGTAAGTAAAATTGTCTCTGTTTGCAGATGACATGATTGTATATTTAGAAAACCCTATCGTCTCAGCCCAAAATCTCCTTAAGCTGATAAGCAACTTCGCAAAGTCTCAGGATACAAAATCAATATGCAAAAATCACAAGCATTCCTATACACCAATAATAGACAAACAGTCAAAGCATGAGTGAACTCCCCATTCACAATTGCTACTAAGAGAATAAAATACTTAGGAATACAACTTACAAGAGATGTGAGGGACCTCTTCAAGGAGAACTACTGCTCAAGGAAATAAGAGAGGACACAAAGAAATGGAAAAACTTTCCATGATCATGGATAGGAAGAATCAGTATCGTGAAAATGGACATACTGCCCAAGGTAATCTGTAGATTCAACGCTATCCCCATCAAGCTGCCATTGACTTTCTTCATAGAATTAGAAAAAACTACTTTAAATTTCATATGGAACCAAAAAGAGCCCGTATAGCAAAGACAATCCTCAGTAAAAAGAACAGAGCTGGAGGCATCACACTACCTGACTTCAAACTATACTGCAAGACCACCGTACCCAAAACAGCATGGTACTAGTACCAAAACAAATATATAGACCAATGGAACAGAACAGAGGCCTCAGAATTAACACCACACATCTACAGCTGTCTGATCTTTGACAACCTGACAAAAACAAGCAATGGGGAAAGGGTTCCCTATTTTTAACAAATGGTGTTGAAAAACTGGCTAGCCATACGCAGAAAACTGAAACTGGACCCCTTTCTTATGCCTTATACAAAAGTTAACTCAAGACGGATTAAAGACTTAAGTGAGCCCTAAAATAATAAAAAACCTAGAAGAAAACCTAGGCAATACCATTCAGGACATAGGCATGGGCAAAGACTTCATGACTAAAACACCAAAAACAATGGAAACAAAAGCCATCATTGACAAATAGGATCTCATTAAACTAAAGAGTTTCTGCACAGCAAAAGAAACTATCATCAGAGTAAAGAGACAACCTACAGGATGGGAGAAAAATTTTGTAATCTATCCATCTGACAAAGGGCTAATATCCAGAATCTATAAGGAACTTAAACAAATGTACAAGAAAACAACAACTCCATCAAAAACTGGGTGAAGGATATGAACAGACACTTCTCAAAAGAAGGCATTTATGTGGCCAACAAACATGAAAAAAAGCTCATCATCACTGGTCTTTAGAGAAATGCAAATAAGAACCACAATGAGATACCATCTCACGCCAGTTAGAATGATGATCATTACAAAGTCAGGAAACAAAAGATGCTGGAGAGGATGTGGAGAAATAGGAATGCTTTTACACTGGTGGTGGGAGTGTACATTAGTTCAACAATTGTGGAAGACAGTGTGGCAATTCCTCAAAGATCTGGAACCAGAAATACCATTTGACCCAGCCATCCCATTACTGGGTACATACCCAAAGGATTATAAATCATTCTATTATAAAGACACATGACCATGAATGTTTATTACAGCACTATTCACAATAGCAAAGACTTGGAACCAACCCAAATGCCCATCAGTTATAGACTGCATAAAGAAAATGTGGCACATATACACCATGGAATACTACGCACCCTAAAAAAGGATGAGTTCATACTCTTTGCAGGAAAATGAATGAAGCTGGAAACTATCATTCTCAGCAAACTAACACAAGAATAGAAAACCAAACACCACATTTTCTCACTCATAAGTGGGAGCTGAACGATGAGAACACATGGACACAGGGAGGGTAACGTCACACACTGGGACCTGTCGGTGGGTGGGGGGCTAGGGGAGGGAGAGCATTAGGAGAAATACTTAATGTAGATGACGGGTTGCTGGGTGCAGCAAACCACCCTGGCACATGTATACCTATGAAACAAACCTGCACGTTCTGCACATGTATCTCAGAACTTAAAGGATAATTAAAAAAAAATTGTTTCTCCATATATCCATTTTTAAAGCATGACATCTGAAAAGATAAGCACCAAACCTGTATAACTTGCTGGATACAGTATGCAGCATAATACATTCTGAATGAGCACATAAAGAATTACCATAAACAATATATACCCCAATTATGTGACCATGTAAATAATGTATGAAAGAACCTTAATGAAAAATACACATATAAATAAAGGCTGTTTCACTGTCTGCTGATGCTTAACAAGCCATCCCAAAGCCTCATGGCTGCAGCTTTTTTTTTTTTCCCTGAGATGGAGTTTCGCTTTTGTCTCCCTGGCTGGAGTACAATGGCGCGATCTTGGCTCACTGCAACCTCCGCCTCCCGGGTTCAAGCGATTCTCCTGCCTCAGCCTCCTGAGTAGCTGGAATTACAGGCACCCACCACCACGCCCAGCTAATTTTTGAATTTTTTTTTTTTTTTTAGTGGAGAGAGGCTTTCACCATGTTGGTCAGGCTGGTCTTGAACTCCTGACCTCAGGTGATCCGCCTGCCTCGGCCTCCCAAGGTGCTGGGATTACAGGCGTGAGCCACCATGCCCGGCTGGCTGCAGCCTTTTGATTGTTTGCGATTCAGTGTGCAGGAACTCAAGAGGGTTCAGAGGACACAGTTTCTCTCTGCTCCCGGAGGTGATGGCCATGGGGGTCTGACTGGGGCAGTGGGGCCAGGATGGCCTCCCTCACAGGTCTGGTGCTGGGTGCTGGATGCACCCCAGTTCTCCTCCACGTGGGTCATTCTCCAGCTACGCGTTCTAAGATAAGCGTTCTGTCGTCGTTCATTAGTCTAGTTGATGCTTCTTTACTTGGTGGCTGCTTCCAAGGTGGCAAAACAAAAGCTGCAAAGCATCCTAAGGCCTTGGCCTGGAAGCTGTCCAGTTCACATCCTCCACATACACTGGCTACAGGATCAGCCCAAATTCACACAAAGGGGAAACAGACTCTCCCCTTACGGGAGGGGTGGTGGAGTCACACTGCAAAAGGGCATGCAGGATGGGAGGGGTTACTGTAGCCATCTCCAGAAAAAAATCTACCACAAAGGACTACCCTGTGATAACTCTAATGTCAGCTGATTGTTTCAGCACAGCAATGAAGTTATTATTCTTGTCTCTAATGTAAACACTGCTTCAGTCTGCAGTTTTTATGTCAGCTCCATCTACCTTTAACATTGTGCAGTGGTAGGTTTAAACGAGGGCAACAGTAACTCGCACCACACACACCTGGGATATGGAAGCTCACTTTCAGGTCCCCCCATCTAACGAAGGCTCGGACTGGCCCTAACACCCCTACGGTCGCAACGTATTTCCCAGAAGTGGCTGTCTCCTGCAGTGTGCCAAGCCGCCTACTTCAGCCAGGTGCTTCCAATTATCTTCTGTCACTCGGAAACCTGGGTAAGCCACTCTAGAATTAGTTCCTGGTCCAGGAGGAACAACAGAAAAGCGCTGGGCATGCAGGAGGAAGTTTCTTCACACTCATGACCACCTGATCCTCCATCTTCATGCTCTTGGCTCCTGACTGTGCTACCTCAATCTATTCCTGGGAAGCCATTATGACCTTTCTATGACCTTATTCTTCAAGCTAGTCATCCTGACCACCTGATTCTGCCTCTTGGTCCAACTCTGACTTTGGGAATTTAACCTCTGAACTGATTCTACGCCCACTAGAATACTTAGAATAGGTCCTAAGATCATCACAGGTCTCTTGGTTCAAGTGTTGACAATCACTGTTACCAGCAAATATCAACTTATGGACGTCATAGTGCGTGCATTAAGGTGGGTGTAGACAGGGCTTGAAGGATTAGCCTAAAACAGCACTGCCCAATAGAAATATAATGTGAGCCACATGTAACAATAAAATTTTCTATCAGTTGCATTGAAAAAGTAAAAAGAAAAGGTGAAGCTACTTTTGATGTTTTATTTAATGGAATATATTCAGTATGTTACCATTTCAATACAAAATATGATTGAGATATTTCACATTCCTTTTCTATGTACCAAGACTTTGAAGTCTGGCCTGTCTTTTGTCCTCACAGGGCATCTCAATTCAGAAGAGGCACAATTTGAGTGCTCAACAGACACACAGGGCTGTGGCTACCACACTGGGCTGTGTGGGGCTACAGAGCAAGCCTTATGTTCAAGAGGGAGAGTGAACCTTGCTATGTGACACCCTACCCTAATCCTGTTTGCTCATCCTGCTAAGACACTCTGCCCGGGCTTCTTGGAGAAGGCCTCCTTATTTTCTTCATAGCACAACTAGAGGAACAATGGCCCCTCCTCCCTTCTTTGTCATTCTCTCTACCTCCTGACTTCTTCAGTAGTGATTTCATCAGTGATGACAACTGGGAAAGAGTGAGTGTTTGAAAAGCAGTACAACTAGCTCCTGATGTACAGGCACTTGACATTTGCATGCCTGCCTGCCTCATCCATCCACAAATGGGCACTCACACCACACTCCCTCCCCAACTGGACTACCTGGGAGTAAACACCTGAGAAACCCTTTGGAGTCTGGTGAAATGCAGTGCTGAAGAGGGGGTAGGTGTTCTCAGACGTTAGTGTGCATTAGAGTCATCTGCTAGGCTACAAGTGTGCACTGCAATCCTCTGGAAGATTAGAACGCAGGCTGCTGGCCCCTTGAGCCCCGGGGATTCAGATTCAATAGGCCTGGGTGGAGCTGGAGAATGTGCAAGTTGAAGCAGGGGGCTGCTGATCTGGGAAGCACGCTGAGAAACTCTGTGGCTGGAGCTCAGGCTGGGAATCAGAAACCCGCATCTAAACTCCAGCCCCACTACTCTCTGGGTGACTTCTGGATTACAGGCGTGGGGGCTCACGCCTGTAATCCCAGCACTTTGGGAAGCCGAGGCAGGCGGACCACCTGAGGTCAGGAGTTAGAGACCAGTCTTTTCTCAAATAATAATAAAAAATAATAATAATGCCTACCTCAGGGGCTGTTTTATTTATTTATTATTATTTTTGACACGGAGTCTCACTGTGTTACCCAGGCTGAAGTGCGGTGGCACGATCTCAGCTCACTGCAACCTCTGCCTCCCGGGTTCAAGTGATTCTCACGCCTCAGCCTCTAGAGGAGCTGGGACTACAGGTGTGCGCCACCACGCCCAGCTAATATTTTCATCAGGATGATGACAGTGATGATTACACATCTTGAGGGAGTTACTGGTACCTGGGAGAATGTGTAGTTCATCTCCACAGTCAAACTCTTGCACCCATAAATAGCATAGGGAAGGAAGACTAATAGGGTGGAGTGAATTAAATCCTGATTATGTTAGTCAAAGCCACAGAATTTAATAGCTGGAAGGGGCCTTAGAGGTGTTCTCATTCAATTCGACAAATGTTAAAGATGAAGCAGCTGAAACTAGAGAGAGTAAATGGTTCACCTGAAGTCATACACCTGCTAAGTGTTAGAGCTGGGGCTGGAACCTCAGCTCCCTTTCCTGTATTCTTGCGACTGCATGATGCTCATGTGATTTTTCTAATGGCTGTGTCTGGAATACATTTTCTTGTTGATACTCTCTTCTACATGTCGGTTACAAATGGCTGTGTGGACTTTTGTGAACTGACCTGGGGACCTGACCAGGCAGGAAAGGAATGTTTGCAGTGTGCCTGCTAGTTGCTGGGCACTGTGCTGGAGTCTGGGGAGAGACCACGTAGGAAGAGACAAGGAAGACACTGTGCCTGGCCTACGTGCTTTCAACATTTATATAGGAAAAAGGGTTTTAAAAGCCCAAATCTGATTTAAGAAATAACTTTTGGGACAGAGGCTTCAGGTAGTTACCAGGTAACTGTCAGGTATGGCTCCTTCCTAAAACCTTCGTCCTGATCAGACCGTCCCCACACACTGCTCTTGATGAAGGGGTGAGTCAAACCAGGTGTATCCAAACCAGGTGACCTGTCCCCGTGCCTACTGCGCCCCAGCCCCCCACCCCCAATACCCTTCGGTCTCCATGGATGGAGAGCTAACATATTCTGGGCCAACGGGAGTGTCAAAGACATTTGCAGTATGAGACACAGAGGCAGAAACAGCGGGAAAGGGTTGAGCACGAAGTCGTGAGACTGTCACCAGGAGCGGAGCCAGCTGGAGCAACTGGGAGGCATGAAGGAGACCTGTGTGGGCAGCAGAGTGGGAAAGGGAGCCCATGAGGAGGGAGGGAGTGAAGGAGAGATGTGCAGACACAGAGGAAAGCAGATCCTCCTTTCCCATTCCTGTGAGGTGCCCTGAGGCTCCTTACAATCAATCCCGTTTTCCATGAATTTCTTTGAGTTGGTTTCTGCTCCTTTAGCAAACAACTTTGGATAAAGAGCAAACAGCACTTCTGGACCACGAGTATATGGGACCAGTTGTGTATCAGCTCTGTGTTCAGTGGTAAGAAGGGAGCTCCAGGGGGGATAAGTCACCACTTGCTGACCTCAGTATCCAGAGGGGAAGATGGCCTCTTGCCCAGTCAGCCACCAAAATGATGGGAGAGGAGCCAGTGTGAAAGGAGCTGTGGGAACACAGAGGAGACAACCCAGTACACCAGAGGAGGAGGAGCACTCAGGGTCCTCGTGAGGGCGTCATCAACCCACCCAGTACCCCAGAGGAGGAGGAGCACTCAGGGTCCTCGTGAGGGTGTCATCAACCCACCCAGTACCCCAGAGGAGGAGGAGCACTCAGGGTCCTCGTGAGGGCGTCATCAACCCATGGCCCCCACAGTCCCCACCACCAAGGCCTGCCCACCCCGAGTGCCTCTGAAGATGGCAGGCTAGGACATGCACCATCTTTGTAACTGGGAACCTAGCGTCCCATGCAACTTGTTGGTTAAAACTCATTTCAAACGTGTTTCCCCAGTTTCTTCATTCACAAAAATCAAGATGTCAAGTTAAAAGTCACTCTTCCACTCAGTGCTCTGAAAAATATACTGAATATAATTAGATTGAATCATTCTTCTTTTAATTTTTGTTTGCTAATCTAAGAATGTCCCACTATGAGGAGTATCTGAGTTTTGTTCTTTCGGGTGGTCAAATTGCTCTTACTAACTTGATCTCACCCGGGACTAGGATGCTCTATTGTCATAATGATTTCCCAGATGCTGACTCTGCAATGTCCTGGATCACACAGATGAAAAGGGAAGCCAGTTATATTTGAGAAAACAATGATTGTAACTGTAACATTTGAGTGTAGTGATACAGGAGGAAAGAAATTCTACTCCATACGTGCAAACAGTCACCTAGAGAAACCTCCCCTTCCACGGGAGGGCCTGTCCACACCACCAAAAAGTAAAGAAAAAAGCCCTTGTGTGCTCCAAGATTCAGAACAGAAATCAGGAGTGCGCCCTGAAGCTCAATTATTTTAAAAACACATTATAGATGATCAAGGGAGTTTTAAAAAATTAAGTCTACTTAATTCTAGATGAAATCTGGAAAAACAAGTAGAAAAAGCCTACAGTGAATTAACACTTTAAAAGTATTTAACTTATCGAGTATTTGAAAACTCTAAAATATCCAAAAAATGCTTTTAAAAATCTTTAGAGAAACTTAAATTATCAGACACTGAGAATGAACATTTATTTTTTGATGACTGAAATTCTCCAGTCTGACAAGTTATCAACGACTGCTCAAGATTGTTAACAAGAAACTCTGTCTAATACTATACAGCACCATGAGTAATGTCATTTACGCCGGTGCTAAAGGTCGAGATTGGAGGAGCAAGCTTTTCTGTTAATATAACACAACATTTTTCACATTCATTTCATGTGAATGAACAATGTCTTCATTGTTTTCCTGAAGACTAATTTAATGTTGTATTTTTTTTGCTTGTGTCAATGAGTGTCAAAATATTGTTCTTTTAATACATGAAAGTATTTGCATAGGGCTTTATTACTGATCTTCAGATGTTAGCCAGAGGCAAATAAAACAGAGGCGCTCCAGTTGGGAAATCTCGCTCACCATGAAAAGCAAGAGTCCTTAACATATTCTGCTCTCCTGCCAAGTTTTCTTCCAAGTACACAGTGATTTATTTACTCCATAATTGGTGAAATTAAAAACAACACTAGAGACTAAAAAAACTATAGGAACCCCTTTCCCTAAAAATGAAAGAGTTTGCAAGGAGGAATACAAAAACTCAAAGAGGAAGTACTAAGATGTAAGATCCTGACATGAATTAAAGGACAATCTGATAAAAACCTGATTACAGAAAAAGCCGAGAAGCACAGTATGTTTCAACAATGCAGTGAGAAACACAGAGGCAATTTTTATTAAGTTATGCCTTTCAGCATCATCTCATCATTAGATGCTCAATTGCTTCTAACCGTCTGCATTTATTAAGGAAAATAAAGCCACCACATTTTCTGCCGCACAAAGCTGAAGAGTCCGTAACCAGGTATCGGATGTGGTTTTCAATTCTGTTTTTTCTCTCTCTAACACTAATTATCTTGCCATTTGGTACTGCCAAAAAAGACAAAATGCCCTTTCAGAGAAGCATGGGCTCCTGCTGACGGGTTACTCATGACGAAACTTCAGGGGCTGTACCCAGGTTGCGGTCAGGAGTGAGCAGTCCCAGAGCTGGCTGCCAGGGCAGGCCGGTAAAGGCCACGCTCGCACAGCGAGCAACCCGACCAGCCTTTCAAGTCAAGTGTTGGCTTGTAGACATATAAGTTAATCAGCTATGAAATAACCACCACAATGTACTTATTGATCACACAGGGCTTATGATGAAACTCTTGGCCCAGGGAAGATTTGTGCTTCTTTCTTTCAGCCTCCAACCTTAAGAGAAAGAGCACTTTGAGGGTGGTGTTTATGAAAAGGCAGATGTTAACTTCATGATTTGAATCTTCCTTGGGAAGATGAGAAACACGCTGGGTCTTCAAAATAAAGCATACCAGGCCCAACACATTCACGTTCCTATTCATTTTTTATAGAACTTGATATTTTCAGTGTCTTGTGGTTATGATTTAGATAGGAGCATTTAGAAGGTTTCAAACATACATTTTAAATGTGTTCCCCTAATTTCTTTGCTTCGAGATATCAGGGAATGCTGATCATTTTGTTTATAAATCAATAATGTCAAAGAACAGCAATTGAACATTTGCTCCAAAAATCAAAACTATGTTTTACAAAGCTGGTAGTTTTAGAGTGCCAGTGTATGTACAAGCAGAATATTTAGAATACTTTTACTGCTGTTGAAAAGGAGCTGGTAAATACATGTGGTAATTATACTTTCTGCTCAATCTTCAGTTCCCATTTCTACTAAATCCTTTCTAAGATCGCAAAGGGAAAGACAAGGTGGGTGAGGCTGACTGGTGCTGCAGACACGTTCGAAGATGCTGGCAGATGCGGGCCATGGGTCACCCAGAAACACGACAAGAAACCAAAGTGTCTTTTCCCACTAGGTCAGCCGCATCGCTCTGAGCTGTCCCCTAAATGTGTATCTTCTTAACCAAAAATGAAGAAGAACAAATTCAGTTCTGACTTCAGTGAGAGGACTATGCAAATGGGCTGCAGTGACTTAGGTCTTTAAGGGAAGTATTCAGTAACTCAATTCTCCAAGGGCATGGAGATAAAACCCCAGTGTCTCCCCGAGAGTAAACCTACCGGCAAGTGGTAATTCCCGCACCTCCAGGGTGCTGCCCTTACTTTCTAGGGAGGCTGCAGATTGCAGGTGGACAGACATTAAAAACCACGGTCAGTGTGAGAATGAACATGATTGACGGTATCGCAATTACACAACTGCTCCTTCCTTTTTTTCTTTTATTTCACATAGATTGCCCTGTGTGTGACTGACTCTAGAATAAACAGATTTTTTAAAAATCAAGCATTTCTAACAGTAAAATGGACTTCAGGTTTGCCCAGGGGGACAATGGGACATCCCAGTCATCATGGTGGCATGAAATCTAGAAAGCAGAAGAACCAGTTTCTCCATGTGTACGAATCTGTCTCCCACTCAGCAGCTCAGTTGGAAACTTTGCTAGGAGCACTAGCCAAAGTAGTGAACATCTACTCCTAAGAGTGAAGAGTGCTCCCTGTCTCCACGCTGGGGCACAGGTGTAGGGCTCCCTTGGAGGGAACAGTGCCGTCTGCCGCACCTGTGATCCACGGGAGCTGAGGCACGCCCTCTTGGCAGGCACCCCTGCCAGTCTGGAGGGTGTGCGGGGGAAAGACAGCGCGGGCATTGCAGGCCTGCCTGCTCCGTGTCCAGTACGGCTCCTCACAGCGCTACTGAGGCTGGGGGTTAAGAGTGAAGGAGTGAAGAAAAAAAACGCTGTTTGTTTGAAATGATTGTGTTCCCAGCGGTAAAAACAGTGCTGGTGACTGAGAAGGCCTTTCTGTGATCACAAATGTACGTTCACACAAGATGGGAGGCAAGTATTTAAAGCTGGGAATGTGCTGTGAGGGTGAGGACAGAATCATGCACTCAAACCAAGGCCCTGTGCGGGACGCGAAAGCCGAGAGGTGCACAGAGGCGAGAGACGGAGGCTTTATGTGTTTCTTCGTCTTTCCAAATGAATCATTTTTACAGGAAAATAGGCAACAATAAAGGACAGTCTTAATATTATGTAGTGAAAAGAACTCGGACGGAAGTCCTAAAATGCTGGGCCCTGTCTGGAACAGGCTTGTCACTTTAGACAACTTACTCATTTCACCCGTGATTTTCTTACACAGGTTATAGGGTTTCAGGTATCCCATCAGATAATATGTTAAAAGCACTCTGTGATCTACAAAATGTTATTGCTATTATAAATGATAATATTATTGGAGAAAATCCCTGGGTTAATGTGTAAGAGATCATCAGTTCTCCATAACGATCGTCAAGATACGATGTGATAATTCCATGGGGCTGTTATCATACCAAACATAAAAACGCTGCATTTTTCAGAGCATGAATTCTTTTTGAAAGATGAGTTTTAGAACTGAATCTGGGGTTTCAACATTTCCATTCTAAAGAATTTCTGATTCCCTGCCCAAAATCGTTTGGTTATATTTAAGTTTTGAAAGAACATAAAAAACCTGGCAATTTACATATGTCTTCACATGTGGGTTTTTGCAATTTGAAGAAAACAAATTTGTATTATATAGGTAGATATTTCAGAGGAGCTGTCTTTTTTTCTGAATAGTTAGCTTCATTAATTATTGTTAAATAGTGTTCCTTTAATAGTGTTGCTAAACAGTAAACAGCTGTTGGCACATTTTTTTTTCCCCAGTGTGACTTCTCAATGAGGAAGAAATCTTAACTGACAGGAATGATCAGAAGATTTAAACAATTTAAATCTTTTAAAAAACAAAACTAAACCAAAAAGAAAAGAAATTTTACAACAGATCAGTTAACTGGAGATTGTGCTTTTTGGAACCGGATTCTAACTTAAGCATGATAGCAACTCTAATGCTATCTTTTATTCAACACCATTTTCCTAATTATCTTGGTCTAAATGTTTCCAAACTTTATTGTTTATTTTGGCATGAAGAGTTCCCAGGGCCACCGCCTCTCTTCCTAGAGCTGGGGATGGTGTTAACAAGAAGGTAAGATGGGAACACAACGCATTAACAGGCGTTGAGAAGGCTGTGGTCTGAAAAACCCCTCGAGCAGAGAGAAGGCGCTAGGCAAGAGTGAGCCCAGAAGACAGCCAGGCAGAGCCCCCACGAAAATATTCATTCTCATTGTTCCAGTGAAAATAATCAGAAGGATTTCCCTCAGGTTTCTTACAAATAACATTCATTTCATTGTCTAATTTTACAGATGGAGAAACTGAGACATGCTTGGAGGACTGACCTGCAACAGGGTCACGCGGCGGGTGAGCAGGAACAGAAGGCAAATTTCCTGGTCCCGGGGCCAGTTTTCCACCCAATCTACCCCGTCTAAATGAAACGGCAGAAGCTTAGTTTTGATAAGCAGTTCCATGAAAACATGTCCTGTGCCAGATTCTCTCTGGTGCCCGAGACACTCCCCGATGGACGGTTAGGGCTCGGAGCCCTTTAACTCCTTCGACACAGTGGAGAAAGGTTTAGGAAACAGCAGAACAAACGCAAAGGCCTTGAGAAGGTCCTTCCGAGACTCAGCCCAGGACTCTTCTCTCTGTCCTATCTTCAGCCCTAAAGCAAAGGGCTGAGGATGTAAGAAGGCTTTCACCTGGGTCCTTCGAAACATGCCTAGTGCCTTCATTAACTCCTCTACTTCAGATATCAACCGCAAATGTCCTCTCTCGCAGTGGGCAGACTGGCTGCACTATACGAAAACGACACATGTGAAATGGAGGGTGGGTATGTGAAGTACAGGATGATTCGTATCTTCACAAAGGGATTCTCTGCTCATCTGTTTAAATGTAATACTCTTAGTGCATCAAGATACCTGATTCCATGATTAATTTTTGTGTGCGACACAGAAGGAAGGAGAAGTTAGGTTATTGAAGCTGATGTGCACTGAGTCACAGGAAATTAGACAGGAGCAAAGATCACAGAACTTTTGAGACGGCAGGTTCATTTGGGCTTTAGGAAAAGAGTCGCGTGAGCTGTTTCAGGTGCTGGGGAAAGGCTCTGCATTAGAACCCACACCTTCCGTCTCCCAGGCCAGGTCTCTTTGGAGGCCACCGTGGACAGAGAAAAGCATCTTGAGAATCCTAATGTGAGCCACTGAAGAGATAAGTGTCGTGTTTATATATCTGCTATAACTATCTAATGAACAAAGTCGCTTATTTTGAAAAGTGATTTCTCTCTTGTGTATGGCCTGGGAAGAGAGTCTAAGGTGGGCCTCGCTACTCCAGTGCCTCCAGAGCCCAGGTAAGCTCACCGCAGGCAGCGTGCAGACGCTCTCCCCTTCTAGAAGGCCCAGCGAGCGCCCCGTTTCCCACAGACTGTTCCCACCCGGGGATGTTGAACCAGTCTCACCAGATCTGCTTACACAGAGGAGCTGCACATCGAACATGCTAAAAACTGAGTTATGTTTTCAAAAAACCCAACAAACTCTAAAATGTTAACTGTGGGCTGAAACACCGACTGGACTAAACAAAGCCTGGCAACGGGTTTGGTCAGCTAGGTCTCCCAGCTCAGCAATCTGGTCTAAAGGAGCACCTGGTAAGGGCTGTTTATTTCCTGGTGAATCTGACTTCAGTGTAAAATCGAGCAGGGAACCCCAAACCTTCTTCTCATACCACACCTGTAGGGCACACTGAACTTTATTCTGTTCAGTAGAAAATACAATGAACAAACTATAAAATGCAACTCCTTAGATTTCTTTATAATACAGATTCAATATTTAATAATACTCTTGTTTTCCTAGTTTTCTGAAATTCTTCACATAGGAAATGTAAACCACAAAGGGAATATGATTTTAAAACTGGAAACATATTTTCCAACCCCCACCCCCCAAATTTCATTAAATGCGTAAGAGAAAATATCCTTTGTAAAATACCTAATATAATTACAAAATAATTAGTCACAGAGGTCCTGTATAATAGAAACAACAACAACTCTTAAATTTCAGTCATCAAGAATCAAGGAGCTCATTATTTAGGAAATGAAAATACCAGTTCACCTTAAGTAAATTTTGGGTTAAAAGGAAAAAAAGATAGCCAAGCAAAATCAAGTTATTACTTCAATCCTATGCCCTGTCCATCTTTTCAAATGTACTTCAGATAAAAACAAGCAACAAAAGCAGAACGTGCTATTGGTGGCCCTCCCTTGAATTCTTCTCCGAGCTGCCACCACTCCCCAGTCCCCCAGACTGACCTCTGAGTCAAGCCAGATGGGACTGAGAGAGACGTTAAGCAAGTGCTGAAAAGGTGACTTGAGTCTCTGGCAGCCGAGTCTGGAGCGAGTTTCTCTGCAAATTCTCTGGGGGTTGTTGCTTTCCAATTTCTCAGGAATGTTTAATTCTCCTCATCCCTTCACTGAATCTCTCTCTGGAGAGGTCAGGGAAGCCTGTGACATCCCCGGAGGGCACTGCCTAACTAAATTAGCATGAGATAACTTTGGACTCTCTCCCAAACATGAAAATACAAGGGAGAGAATTTCATTAAAAACAGAATACTAGGTGATCCAAGTTAATCCTGGCTCTAAGCTGCTGTAGAAATGCTCAGAGTTTATATTTTGACTCTCTTCTCTGTGACAGTTCACTGACTATACTGCCAGGTATGTTATGCATACAACTTGCCCTCAGCTGACCAAACCTTAGTTTCATAATAAAGGTAAAAAGTGGGTCTGGTAGTGCTAAAATAAGTATTTAGCCTGTTTATATGTTACCATATGAAGCAGAAGATCCAGAGGTAAAAAATAAACATTTCAGTACTGAGGCCTTTAAATATCTTTAAATCAGGAAACAGGAAACCTTAACAGGTAACGTGAGTCATTAACCACATGAATGTGTGTAAACAGGGGAATATCTAATGTCACTTCAGTAAAGCATGTCATAGAGATATGCTTTCTATCTACAAATATTTGAAAGAATACATTGTAAATATTTAGAACGACAGTATAATTAATAGATATGTTCAAAAAGTGCAAGGATGATTTCATCATTTGCTTCTAAAAGTTCAATTGGAAGAACAGCTCCAAAAAAGGGATCAATATTGCCAGCTACCAACAATATATGACAGATAAGATACTGAAGAATTCAAACTTGGGTACATACCTCAGAACTCCTCTGCTTCAACTAGGAAGTGCCGTGTTTACTCATTCCTTCATGAATAAATGTTTCTCGTTCCAAAATCCGAACTTTTTGAGTGCTGACTTAACGTCCAAAGGACATGCTCATTGGAGCATTTCAGTTTTTGGATTTGGGATGTTTGACCAGTAAGAATAATGCAGATACTCTAAAACCCAAAACATTTCTGTTCCCAAGCATTTCACATGAGAAATAATCTATATATTTTGCTTTGATTTAAAAATGTTTTTGTATCCTTTGAATATTCATAATTTGTAAAAACGGGCACTTCACAACTACTATTTAACTACTGACATTTTACAGACTAAAAGAGTTACGCTTATATTTCTCATTTTTTGTGTGCTTATTCATTTTGAGTTCCTTTTAATATTCTTTGATTAGTGTAAGAGATAAAAGATACAGAATAATATGCCCAGGATAGGAAATAACAGTTTACTCTGTCTGATTATACTATATTCTACAGACAGTAAAGTACTCAGTGATAAAAAATTATTCACTAGTATATTATAATTTAAGTTACGTTATCTACTGATGTAATTTGTTCCCAGAAAAGTCCTTTATTTTGACTTGGTGATTTTGTGTAATTGACTTTCACTTAAGCTTCACAACAATAACTGACACTAATAGAATTGGGTTTATGGAGATAAAGAGGAAACGGATCCTTCTCCCACAAGCAACCAGTGTAACAGAAGGTACACAGTCTAACTTGTGAGTAAACAGAATTCTGGAATGTCCAATACTGGGGTAACAAATTCTCTCAAAGCTAGGGGAAATAAAGAGAATGACACTTTAATCTGTGTCAAGCTACTTCTCAGCTAAAATCCAAGTTATATTCACACTGAAACTATGAAAACACAAACAACCCAGGAAGCACAGGGATGAAATTGATTGGCATACTGTAATTCCCTGCCTTCCCTTTTGTTAACCCTTCATGGGCATTTTCAAGGTGACTGGCAGGACTCAGTGAAATCCTCAGCCACATAACCAGGCTATTAATTGGCCAGGAGGAAGAGTGAAGCCCAAGCTTCAACCTCAATAGTTAAAAGCTCTAACAAACCAACATCAATTAGCACAGACACAAAATTTTGATATTCTTTAGGTAACACAGAGTTTAAATCTTTCTTTCTTTCTTTCTTTCTTTTTTTTTAGACGGAGTCTTGCACTGTCACCCAGGCTGGAGTGCAGTGGCACAATCTCTGCAACCAAAAAATGAGTGATCTCTGCACACTGCAATCTCCACCTCCCAGGTTCAAGTGATTCTTGTTCCTCAGCCTCCCAAGTAACTGGGATTACGGGTGCGCACCACCAGGCCTGGCTAATTTTTGTATTTTTAGTAGAGATGGGGTTTTGCCATACTGGCCAGGCTGGTCTCAAACTCCCGACTACAAGTGACCACCCGCCTCGGCCTCCCCAAGTGCTGGGATTACAGGTGTGAGCCACCGCACCCAGCCTAAATCTAACTTTCTAATGATTTATATCTTTTGTTATGAATGTTAACTAAAATCTTAAAACATTTTGGGGCTCTCTGTTTAATATTTTAAAGCACTTATTATTAACTTTGAGTCATGGACTCCTTTGAGAATCTGATGAAAAATGAGGAGGATATCTTCTTTCCTGAGAACTGCACACACATGTGAGCTGACACGTGGACACTTTTTTACCTACGACTTGAGGAGATTCACAGACAGCTTTAGACCCTAGGTTAGGAAATTTGGATTTTCAGAGAGAAGGCCACGATTTCCAGTGATCTTTCACTCACTGATGCTTCAATTTTGCATGTGTTTACTGAAGACCATGTGTTAAGGCACTGTACTAAAAGCTGTGTGGGACACAAGGAACTATGGAATCCGGTTCTGGCAGTGGAGAACCTGACCGTGGAGCACACACAGGGTGAAGCGGCAGACACCGTCAACGCGGCTGCTCCAGAGCGCCTCCGGGATGCCCGTTTCCTCCTTGGTGATGTGGAGTCCTTGCCATGACCCCACGGTGTGGGGAGCGTGACAATGAGAGTGAACAGTACTTGCTTTGTAAGTGGTAAACCACTGTGCAAGTGTTAGCTGTTGGTTTTATGAAGTCAAACTTGCTTTCCTGTTTTGAGAGCCAACCATTGAGTAGTAAACCAAAAATTTATACCAGGAAAGTGAAAGTGAGATGGCAGAGGATTAGCCAGGGACATCCATAAGGGTCTTCTTAATGAGGATAGAAGATCACTTAATCAGGAGTCTGCATACCAAAAGCATCCAGTCAACTGTTCTGAAAAGGTATTTTAAAATGATGATCCAATAAGAAAGAAAACTGCCAAGGTAATAATTGAAGAAGCATTTGCCACTGTAGCATGGAGCTCTGCCTGTGAGTTTATGAACAGTGTTATTTTAATTTCCATTTTCAGGCAATCCCAGATATTTCTGATATATGTAAAATGATGAGCTATTCATGTTTTCATAGGATATATAAACAAACTAAATTAAATAAATTAAATAAGTGAAATGTTTATGAGGCATAGTCACTTCTTTCTTATATGCTAAAATAGCCCCTCCCTGGTGTTAAAATATCAATATTCTTTTGGAGGGAAGCCATCTAAGTCTGAAAGTGTGATTGATCTGGAGCGTGTCAGCTACCAGACAGTCAAACAAATCATATTCAGTTCCAAATGCATCCCACTGAGGATGGCTGTGCTGGGTTTCTTTGTCTTCTCTGCCTCCTAACTCTCTTCATCCTAACTTAGGATGCTGAAAGAAATGGTGAGGAAGGCCTGGGCCTCAGACACACTCTGGTGTGAATCCCAGCTCTGCTACTTAATGACTGTGATGCTGGCAAGTCACCTCTTCTGTAAAATTATGATAACAATGCCTCCTTTGCAGGCCTAAACAAAATGAACAAGAAAATGAGTGTAAAGTGCCTGGAACGGTGCCAGGCAAATAGTAGTGAGTCAATACAATGGTGGCTGCAATAGTGTGCACTGATGATGCCATTTCCTGAGTAAATTGGATGCATGTATCCTACAGTTACATAGCACTGTCTGTTTTGCAAAACACCTTCATGCAGATGTCATTTGTTCCTCATGATAAATTTCTGAGTTTTGTGCAAGTCTTATTGTAACCTGTGAGAAAACAATGAATGAGAGATGTTCACTGATTGGTCAAAGTCACACAGTGTAGAAATAAGAAGTGGTCCAATTGAAAACTGGAGTTTGACAATATCTGATACGTCTAGCCAGAAGAGTATCTTACATTATCAGCATCTATAGGTACAGTATGATGTTCAAGCTCAGCTCTATGAATACTGTAAAAATTCAAGAAACAGAAAAAGAGAAGAGCTATCTGTGAAACATGAACGTATAACTAGGAGGCAGTCAGTCTCAGGAGAAACTTTAGAGTCTAAGAAAGAAAAGGAAGAGCAGGCAAAGAGGTTTTTGTTCAATTTCCAACGGCAACAGAAAGAACAGCCCTGTGAGCGGAAACCTGTGGCGTTACCGAGGGCTGGGCTTACAGGGACTAGAAGAATGATATTTATGAAAACAGTACAATAATGTGTCGAAGTATACATGCCCTTTTGTAATCTCCAGAATCTCATGCTATTTTCAGTCACTGTTACAAGGAAAATGAAGAAGGAGACAATGAATTGAAGACCATAATCAAAACCTAATGCATGAGCTCTCTCTTTTTTAACCCCTGAGGGTAGGACAAGGAAGGAATATGCTAAAGAAAAGAAAAAATATGTTCCTTATAATTGGAAAGTGTTTGTAGTATGTGTGGAGAAATTCTGATGCACATAATTTCCTGAGTCCTTTCTTTTAACCCCCAGAGAAAAACATGGCATACCTCTTCATTTGAATCTGCACAGAAAGAGAAAAGGCAAGTTTCAAATCCAAAAGGGGCCAATAAAGGATTTCACTGGGTACCGGAACTGCATCCAACAATGGTTAGACATTTTACAAATTCTACTTATTTCTTCAATTAAAGTAAATAATGCTTGAACAGAGATGCAGAGGTCATTCACTGAAATTTGGGGTGTAACATCATCTGCCATGGTACTGGCTTATCTAGACAGAGCAGAGCATGGAGGAGTGTACGTCCGTGGGCCGTGGTACTGGCTTATCTAGACGGAGCAGAGCATGGAGGAGTGTACGTCCGTGGGCCGTGGTACTGGCTTATCTAGACGGAGCAGAGCACGGAGGAGTGTACGTCCGTGGGGACGGGCATATGGGAACTTTGAAAACCAGCTGGTGACTGCGGAGGAAGCCTGGCTGAACAGTTGGTCAGGGCTGGTGATGACACCAAAGGTGAAAAACAAAAACAAGCATGGACTCAGGGTCTCTTTGCTTCCTCTCCACTGAGCTGTAGGTGGTGGCTTGTCAGCAACAACTCGTTTCTAGAAAGAGAGTTTTATTGAAAATACTACCTCTGTGTTCCTGTTTAATATTCCTCATGCTTAAGCTGAAATGGATGTTTCAGAGCAAAATAGCAGTTAAAAAGATTACACAGGAAAACTTTTGACTGTCATTAGCTGGAACCAATATTGTAAAACCATATTCTTACTTTGTGAAGGACAGAGCCTGCTAATCCCTATTTGCAAACATTAGGCTCAAATGGCAGGGTTAAAGCAAACTGCAAGGACAGGGGAGGCTCTTGGAAGGAGGGTTTAGACTAACTCACTGGATGATGAAAAAAGGCAGCAGAAATTCAAGGGGAAAAACAGAGCATGGCCTTTGTATTTTATACGCATTCAGGGCAGCTAGAAAATGCACAGATGGTCTCTCTCTCTCTCTCTCTCTTTTTTTTTTTTTTAACTTTAGGAGAAGTCTACTATTTGAGAGAAATATCTACATTATTTGGGTTAACCAAGGTCTTTTTCAATAGTTACGATATTCCTTGAAAGTAACAGCATCTACTGAAGTAATAATTCTTTAAATACAACTCTCTTCTCTTAACAAGGTCATTAACAAAAGCTCTGACTGTTGCTTAGAATGCTTAGTGCTCAGCAATGTCAAAGTGTTAGGCATGAAATACACGTTTGTGCTAAATTGTTTCACAAAATGGCTGGGGATGCCTGGGGACTACAGTCCGCAGAGTGATGCTAATGGAGGAAGAGGGCTGCACTTGGGCAGGTGCGCACATCAGAGGGAAATCTGAGCACATGTGGTGTGACAGCTTCACAGTGGGCCAGAGAAGTGCTTCACTGGCTCTGAAACAGGCCTGTGCCGAGCGGCATCGATGGCTGTCGGATGGACTGGCCGGGTTCTCCACTGGGAGTATCTGACACAGGAATTCTAACATTTCACTCTTGACTGGATTTGCGAGGAGGAATCCACCACGGAGGTAGTTATATCTTATTCCAAGAAGGAAAGGTTAATCAAGATTTCAGTCTCCTTGGGAAGCACCTAGGAGAGTTTCACATGAAAGGGTGTAGACTTGTTTTTAAGAAATATCAAATCCATTAAGAGTTTATGAGTATCTCAGACTTCAAACATTTACTATTGGGTCAAAAGTTCAAACCACTATACACTGTACATTTTTGAAAAATAGGAACTAAACTGGATTTTGAGTAGTAGCTTCAATTTAAAGCACAGAAATGACAAACTATTTGAAGCCAACATTAGAATGACATACAAAACTTAGAGAAAATCTTGAAAGAAGAAAGTGATGGCCATTTTTGCTCCTTAAAAAATTCCCAAAGAGCACTGAATACATCAGAGGAAAGGCCTTATAAATAAATGAATCAAAACCATAAGAATTCTACTTCCCTCATCTCTTTTCTTAGCTGTAATGTTCATAGAAACATAGCTGCAGAATAAAGGACAGTATATTATCTGGTGTGGAGAGATGTACTGTCTTCGTAACTCACTTGTGTCTCATCACTCACATGTCACAGGCTAACCTCCCCCGCTGCGGGAATCACAGTATCTATCATAGGATCATTCTGCATCTGTGGAGGACACTCAGAGCAATGAGTTGATATGAGATATGGAGCATATCCCACAAGGAAGAGGGGCAGGCTCTCAGATGAATTATGAGGGTCATTCCTTCACAGCTGGAGATAGTTTTCATATTTTATAAAGTAAAACATGAGGCAATCTCTCACTGTGTTATTAAGGTGGATTAAGGCCCATCAGCATCCCCAAATGATGACTGTGTGTAAATGTGCAGACACACAGACAAACCTGTACATGAATGCACACACTTGTCCTTCTGTCTGTCTCACCAAATATCCAGGAAAGATGTTTCAGGCTACAGTCACATTGAAAACATATGCGCAGAAAGGCATGTTAACTCATGTCGGGGTGGAAACGACCTGACCCGAGCTAAAGAAGGAGTAGCTTCCAAAGTTCTCCTCTGTGGTTATAAAGAAGCAAACTTTCATCAGTCATCACTGCAGTCATCTTCACCTGCCACTGTGACTGAATCAGTGTGGCATACAATTTCAGGGATCAGAAGACCGGAGATTGGGGAAAGGGAACTGAGTTTCAGAGAGCTGAAGGTGGCTAGTGCATCAGAGGCAAGGCCAGGCTGACTAGCGAGGAATGTCTTTGGGGCCAGGCAAATGACTGCCCATTCCAGGGGGAGTTGAATGGGATGAGAAATTTCCAAGTGGAGCCTGCCCGATGGCCTCCTGTCTTTGGCTTATTCCGAAAGACAAGTCTGTTAAAGACAACAACTTAATAAAATCTGTACCACCTAATATGATTGATAGGAAAAGTAATAATAAATCAAGGACCCACAAATGAAGTTCTTCAGAAATACCAAGCCTTCTAGAGAAGAGCTGGAGAATTACGCTAGCAAGCACATGCATGGTTGAAGGTGGGGAGTTTTATGGGCAACCTTGGTAAGACCCCACTACTCATCCTCTTTAGTCATACATCTTCCTATCTATCTGCATAGTATTTGGAGATACTCGAAGAGCCAAAACTATGCAAATATTAAAAGACAAACACTGCATAACCACCACCAATTCTACAGGGTGGCTGCTGGCTCAAAGGCATCTTTGAGTGTCTTAGAGAAAGGTGCCTTTTCCTTTTACTCTGTTGAAAAACTATATTAATATGTTGATTCTTACGATAAAACACTTTACTGTCACTTGCCAGAAAATTACCACAAGTATACACACCAAGGATGTCTGTAAGAATGGCACTCACACTGGACATGATGTGCTTGAACCCACTATACTTTGAAGCTTTCTTGACCTCATGTTTAGCAGGGGTCAAAACACATTACTTTGAAGCCTGTGTATACAGAGTGATTTGCAGCTGGCCTGATGCCCTGCTCCAGGGATCCAGGGATCCAGGGATAGAAAAAAAGGCAGTGTTTTGCCAGATAGTTTCCATGTTGCTGTGAAATGTAATGAAAGTTTTTTTGTTTTTCCTCTAGAAACGTCTGTGGCTTGGAGTTCAAAACACGGTTCTTTGAAATACAGAGAAATTATCCTACATTTTTTCAAAAATATGAGTAATAGATGGCTGTCTTTACATAATAGTTATTTTTTCTTCAAGTTCTCTAAATTCTCGAAAATGAACACTTATTCTTTTCTGTCTTTATTTTGAAAAAAGAAAAGTTTATTTTTGAGAAATAAAAAAAGGGGAGATGGGAGGTATGTGGGGTTTTATGATAACATCCTACTGAGCAATACAGTGGGTGTCCTGTCCCCTCCTGTGCTGTGTGAGCAATACAGTGGGTGTCCTGTCCCCTCCTGTGCTGTGTGAGCAATACAGTGGGTGTCCTGTCCTGTCCTGTGCTGTGTCGGCACAGCCTCTGCACTGCCACCATTGTGGAATGACATGAGCAGCCAGGAGTGAGCCGGCTGGACTCGGAGACTCAGTGACTGCATCAACCTCCAACGAAAGGCATGACCGTTCAGAATCTGGAGCAGACTATACACCAGGATCAAGAACAAACAGTTTTCTTAACCATTCATGGGAGGGCAATGAATCAAGACCATTTCTCTTTCCACTGAGTTTGGAAAGTCAGAGGACAGTTGCTGCCTCTCTTTGAACAAATCATGCAAAACTACACAGAATTTTCATTTAAGATTTCGTTAAATCTAAGGCATTGCCAAAATCACAAAGACTTCTGTCCCACACAGAATTTGTGGAATATTAAATCCTTGGTTTTCAAAAAATGGTCTGTAGGGCCAGGTGTGGTGGCTCACATCTGTAATCTCAGTGCTTCAGTTGGCCGAGGCATGGAGATCACTTGAGGCCAGGAGGTTGATACCAGCCTGGGCAACATAGCAAGACTGTCTCTACAGAAAAAAAAAAAAGAAAAAAAAAATTAGCTGAGCATGGTGGCATGTACCTGTGGTTCCAGCTACTCAGGAGGGTCACTCTCAGCCCAGGAGTTGGAGGCTGCAGTGAGCTATGATTGCACCACCACACTCCAGCCTGGGCAACAGAGCAAGACCCTGTCCCTAAAAAAATTAAGAAGGTCTGTGGGCATCACTTGAGAGTGAAATATGTGGACTCTTAGGCTCTGTTTCAGATTTACACCATCGAAACCTGCATCTAAGTAAATTTTCAAAGCACTGATTTTGCTCCTTTCTATCTGGGCACTCAACTTGCCTGCCCTGAAAGACCATTAAACAGGAAATGCAAAGATATATGGGTGAAGACCGACACTCTTCTCCCCCAAGATCTGCCAAGTCCTGGCGGGATGTGGCCCAAACCTCATCAACTAAGGAAGCAACAACAAGAACATCTGTAGGTGGGGATCTGGCACTAGGCCCCAGATGACAGATGAGGTGTTAGATAATCATGAGTGTGAAAACAAATGGCTTCAGACACTAATTCTAGGCACATTTTACCCTGTAAAATTTGGCATAGTAATAATAGAGCCCCTCACTGATGAATGCCTACCGTGTGCCAGGCACCATATAGGCATGCTCCATATCCCTGATCCTCACACCAGCAGCGAAACAGGTTACATGGCTCCTGCTGGGTGGCAGAAGACGTGGAGGTGAGACGCACTGCTGCGCCGACATAGCACAGCTCCTGTGCAGCCTGGAGATCCTGTCCACTTCAAAGGTAATGTTCGTTCCACTATTCCACACTGCTTCCTTCATGTTCATGTTGCTACGGAGGATGTGTGATATTTTTTTAAATGTGGCAATTCTAGAAAGAAAACTATTCCGCTTGTATTTTTATGTTATTTCTATATTTCTTCTTGATATATTTCCAAATTTATTGCTGAAGGCTGAAGTCACTTTGTTTTGAAAAACTAAGAAAATACACACACACACCAGCTCCATCTGGAGACTCCACTTCAACAGTGTGTGTTACACCGTCACTCTGAAGAGAGATTTCCGAGACTGTAATGACATCAGTATTTCTAGGAAAAAGGAGAATGTTGAGCAAGTCTCTGCTTCTGAAATGCAGTTCTGTGCATTCGGCAGTCATGTGTAGGCAACAGAACTCGAGTTTAAATTAGATGATCTTTGGATGAGATTCACATTTGTGGAACACTTTCTTCTTCGGGGGATGGAGGGATAGCAAGAGGGTATAAAGTACCTTCTCCATTATAAAACACAAACTGTTCTCAGCAGACGGCTCACCATGAATAACGAACCAGGGAATTAAAAGCTTTAAACCTGTTAAAGAAGCAATATTAAGTTTGGTATAAATATAGCTGAAATAATCCAGACAGTTTTATGACCTTACACCCCAAATAAAGGTGAAATGCTGAATTCTTTCCCTAGAAATAGAGGTAAACACAGCTAACAGATGGAAGAGCTGAATGGAAATTTCAATAAAGAGGGCCACAAAGAAGCATTTGTAAGCTCAGGGGTGCATGCATTGAAAAAAGAAGCTGAAAAATGGAACTTTGTTTTATTTTGATAGAGTGCCAAAACAGTACTGCATTCCTTAAAGAGCTGAATAAAGGATCGAGTTAGACTGGCCTTCTCAACACCTCACGAAAAGCCCCCTTGGGTCTCATTTTGCCGGGATGACTATTTATATGACAGGTAAGGGAATAATTTTGCTGGATTCTGTTACACTAGGGCCTCTGTGACCCCTAGGTCAAAAGAGCAAATGCAAAAGTGACAATGTGGATAATTGCCTGTTTAGGATAATGGAATACTGATTGAAGTCAATTATTATAACACCTGAAAGATAAATGAGCTGATGTTAAAGGTTCAGTGGAGACCGCAGACGAGTGGAACGGCAGGCACTGCGCTGAGGAGTGGCCAAGGAACTGTGGAATTCAAGAGGAGGGGGCAGCCTTCCTGACCTGGAACTTACTCCAGCCTGGAGTGTTCCAAGATCTGAAATAGGTTAGTTTGTAAAACGTGCCGTAAAACAGAAATTTAGCCCGATGTCCCAAACTGCAGGATTAGAGTAACATTAGTTAACGTGGCCCTCCATTAATTTTCACTATAACCTCTGAAGGCCGAGACTTGCCCCAAATCCATTACTTTTGTCTGTCACTGGAGGGAACTTTCCCTTCCTGCCGGCCAGGAAAAAGCCCTGCTGACGTTTGCAGCTCAGACCTCAAAGCTCGTCGGCAGCAGCGGCCTGGCCAGTGTGGGCCGGGACTGTACCAGCTCTGCAGTCAGAACCTGGCCCCTTGCATTTTCTTGTTTTTTTTTTTTTTTTTTCTTTTTTCTCTTACAGCAGAAATATGCCTGAAAATGTTTTTCCAACCCCAACACCCCTGCCGCCCTCCTGGTTCAGGTTTCTTGTTGCTGTGCCTGGCCCTTCAAAGGCCTAGCCCATCATCTCGCGGTGCGGGCATGGCCTCCCGTGCTGTTCCCTGGACCAGTCCTGGCTGGGGTGGGAGTGAGGAGGGGGCGCTCGAGTGGGGGCCTCAAGAGAAATGAGGTGTACTCATCCGCAAATCAGACCAGACGTGATCACCACCGTCCGTGTGCCTCTGGGTACCGGGACAGCCTTCCTCCAGCAGCCCTCTCAGGGTCATGCTGGAGGACTTTCTGTCCAAGGCTCCACTTACTGGAAACTTCAGAGGAGGGTCTTTCATCCCCCGATGCTCCCCTCTGAGCCCAGGCCCAGTTCCGACCATTCTAGCCCAGTGCTGCTAACACGGCCTCCTGGCCGGGGGATGATGCTGCTTCTGGAGCTGGAAGTGCTCCTGCGGCATCCTGATGAATCTGCCAAGGCCCAAGGTCACAGATCAGGTGAATTAACAGCCTGGGACTCTACCTGGGCCCTCTGCCTCCAACTGCCACCACAGATAAAGGTAACTTTTACTATTGAGTAGAACCCTGTGTGAATTGAGAAGCTTCTAGAGACAATGACTGTGGAAGGAAAGTTTTTGAGAGTCTGCGATTTTCCAGCAGGCAACAATGCGTGTGACCCCTGCAGAGACAATCCTCATCTAATCCATGAGCATGCGTCTGTGTGAAAAGGAATGTTCTCTGATAGGAAACGACCACAAAAGCGCTCTTGTGTTTCCCACCCCCTCCCAAGAACAGCGTATAAGCAGCTGCATACGCATGGCTCAACATGGATGCGAATCTGTCCCTCTCGTTGGTAGTGGTAAAATGAAAAGAACACTGACCAAATTCAATTTCTTTTTTAACTGATTGAAGACCACAGATGTAACTGGGCTAAGTGTCTGTGTTTCGAGTGCAGAGCTGAGTGGAAGTTGGCCCTGTGACTGTCATATCAGACACATTTTAGTGAACAACAGACGCAGCCAGGCTGGTACCAAAACTGCTGAAGAGAGTCACCTTTCCCAAGTCCTGCCTCGGCTGGTTGAAGGCCACCAAAGGGACAGTGTGGTCCAATTCTGAGTTTCGTCTTCTGAGGGCATGTCCCACCCAACAGCTCTCAGGCCAGGAGCCACAGCGAGCACGCCTCACTACAAGTGGGGAATGGACGCCAAACTGAAAAGAGCGAAGTGAATCCGACACACTCCCTCTGCGCACAGCCCACCCCTGGCTTATACGTAAATACACATGCTGGCAGTTGTGTTTGGTATACATAAGTAAAAGTTTTGTTTTCTAAATAATGATTTCTAATCCTTTGGAAATGTGTGACTTCAGGCAAATCACTTCTCCAGGTCCTAGTCTCCTCATCTGTAAAATGGCGATAATACTACGTAGTGCCACAGAGACTCTTTTAGGGGTTAAATTACAGTCCCTAGGATGGTAGGAGACACACAGAACGTATTCAGTCATTGGCAACTACTACTGTTATCATGGGCTGCTCATACAGTGGCAACTGTGTCCCCACAGCTTCCTGGGAGCGCTTCCTCTGCTGGCCTCAGAGAGAGAGAGAGGCATGGCAAGGCCTCCACCTCTACACCGATCCACAGCATCAGGAGCCTTTTGGTCAGTTATAAACCCTCTCCTTCCCCTCCTGCTTCCCAGCCTCTCTTCCTGCCCGACGAGAGCGGGGCTGCTGGGTGCCAGGCCCGGGAGCTGGCTCCCGCACTGCTCTGCCCATCCTCTGCCCAGGTCCCGGTAGCATCAACATGCAACGGCTCACCGTCACCTCCCCAGGCTGCAGGGCTCATTCACGCCATCGCAGGAGTTCCAGTGCTTCGTGAGATGTCAGACTCAGAAGAACCCTGCCATCTTGTTTTGCTTTGTTATACACCAAGGTCATGGTTCCATTTAATCAGAGAGACTGAACGGTAATTGTAGCTTGTATTTACAAGCACAAAGCCCAGGGAGAAATTTAACATGGTGCAGAGGTTGCAATGCAGCGTCATGTCTCGAGACCTTTTTTTTTTCCCCCAGGTGTAAACCTAAAGCCATTATATCAAGGAACCAAACTTAAATTTTAAAAACTAGAACCAGATTTCCCTTTTACTTTTCCTTCACATCTCATTCTGAAAACAATTTGAATTTGAAGAATTGTCTGTGGGGAGTGAGTTTTTCTCTGAAACTGTTGCAGTTGGACAGAAACCGATCTGTGCTGTAAAAGCATCAAATCCACAAGCACTGTCTTAAGTGGGGAGTCACACGATTGCAAGATGAAGGAACTAGAGAAGGCACATGACAGCTTGCCGGTTAGAAAAAGCTCTTTGCTGACCAACAGTAAGAAAATGGCCTTGTGTTTCAGGGAACCAAGGCAGGCCTCATGAAAGGGTCTCGAGCTCTGCCCGGCTCCTGCCTTCGCGGGCCTTCCTCCAGGTGCCCGGCTCCTGCCTTCGCGGGCCTTCCTCCAGGTGCCCGGCTCCTGCCTTCGCGGGCCTTCCTCCAGGTGCCCGGCTCCTGCCTTCGCGGGCCTTCCTCCAGGTGCCCGGCTCCTGCCTTCGTGGGCCTTCCTCCAGGTGTCCTTGCTGCTGGTTCAGGTCCTGGGCGAAGGACAGAGTCAGAATGGGCTGTGTTTCTGCTGCTGCTAGTGGTCCTTGCCCAGTGTGCAGACCTGCCGCCAGGCTCCCAGGCTCTTGCTGCTTATTCTCGCTGCTGTGGGTTTCTGGTATTGTGCGACTCTGGGCCCCGGCCTGGGCTTCTAGCTCTCTGCTCCTCAAGCTGACTCTGCCGTGCCTTCTGCCTACTTCCTTGGGCCACTGCTCCCACTGGGCCTGATGAGCCTGAGTGCCCGCGTGTGGAGGCTGAACTCTAGGGCCTGCTCCCCTCTGCTGTCTCCTTGCCACCCTCACACCCAGATGGGGCCACCTCAAGTCAAATGTGGTGATGGCTCTTCCACGTGGCCTTGAGCCCTCTGAATTGTCAGCTGGGAGAATGACATCCCGCTGTGAATATCCTCTGAAATGAACCCTGCGGGTCACAACTTCCTTTCCTTTCAACTTAGTACTGAAAGATGAGTCACCAGATTCCAATATTCCTAATGGTCATGGGGCCTTTGTACAATTTTATAGTATTGTAGGAATAATAATTTAGAACTGGTGCAATCCTCTCAAACCACCTTTTTTTTTTTTTTTCTGGCAAAAGCTGAGTTTTAGAGAATCCCAGCTGTCCTGAAATATTGATGAGCAGGGGTAAAGTGGGCTAACTTCAAACACAAATCCCGGTCCCTACACCTCGCCGCCAAGTTCAACAGACTGCACAGCAACAGGCTGTTGTGCTTGGATCAAAAGGACCTGAGAGTCTTGAAGCAGGCTTGAAATACAACTGATTTTATTATGAGTAAAATTAATTCAATGGAATTCTATTGAAACTGCATGGGGGAAAGAGAATTTGACCCAGTTTAGTCCAGACTCACAGAATTTTGTCCAATTCTTTCATTTACTACCTTATACCAACTTAGCCCAAAAGATATTTCTAGCAAAAGACTCAGTTACATGCATTTAAAAAGCATGAAGGAAAAACAAAACACCAAACCAATAAGCGTAAACATAGGTGTACGGTAGGAGTCACTGTTTCCAGATGCCCATAACCAAACACAATCATCTGCACTTCAAGCTCTGCGAACATTCGCTTACTTATTTATCTTGAGTAAGGACAAACAGATAACATTTTTATTATCTCATCAGAGGCCACAAAAAGCTTCCGATCCTTAATCTTTTAATATCTTTTCAGTCCAAGCCTTAAGACCAACTTTGTTAGGACTAACAAAAACCTGAATTTAGAGAAAAAGGGACCATCATTAAACGCAAATTTCGTATTACCCATAGAAAGATGAATGCTCTTCATAAAGACACTTTGGATAGAAATGCCTCATGGCTAACTGGCTGATTTTTAGAGCTTACTGATTTTAACTCACTCTTGGTAAAGGCAAATATTAGGAAACTGTTAGGAAGGGGTAAGTAAGGGTGAAATGAGAACACAGATCAAAATGAAATAAAACACTTATAAAATAATTTTACTAAACGTCCACTGTGGGCCAGGCACTTCCCCGACCTGGGCGTGGACTTGTCTAATTCTCAGAATAACGCTGTAAAGGAGGCATTATTATTTCTCTGTCAAGAAAAGATCAGAGGCTGGGTGTGGTGGCTCATGCCTGTAATCCCAAAACTTTCAGAGGCTGAGGTGGGAGGACTGCTTGAGTCCAAGAGTTCGAGACCAGCCTGGGCAACGCAGTGGGGCTCCGTCTTTACAAACAACATTTTAAAATAGCTGGGCATGGTGGCATATGCACCTGTGGTCCCAGCTACTCCGGAAGCTGAGGTGGGAAGATCGCGCGAGCTTGGGAGGTTGAGGCTGTAGTGAGCAGAGACCACGCCACTGCACTCCAGCCTGGGCAACAGAGTGAGACTTTGTCGAGGAGAGGAGAGGAGAGAAGAAGGTTAAGAAACTGGTATAACGGGGGGAGTAACTGGGGAGCTGAATCCTGAACAAGTTATTTAACATCAAACCTCAAACCGGACGTAATCACTCAACTTAAAGCACTCTGATATCCCTTCCTTTAGGAGATCTTGCTCCTGAGGTTCCCTGGGGTGCAGGTGCAAGTAATGGGCTCTGATATTCTAATAAGCTATTTACGTGGGTATGTCCCACAAAATTATACATCCCTTGAGGTAAGTATGGTGCTTCGTAGACCACTGGATCCCTCATGCCTGACTCAAGTATGAGAAAAACACTGAAGTCAGGATCCGCACATCAAAAAAAAATCCAAATGGAGAAGCATGTTTCTCTTATTGTTTGGAATACAGAATCCGAATAAAATTTGTGAATCAAAATAATAAAACGCACACTGAATAAACTTAACCTTTCCCTGTTCCTTAGGAGAAACCATGATGTTTTACACAGGTAGTGATAACATCGCTGCAATAAATACTCGGCTATTTTAGGAGGTGGTATTTTTATTACTACTGAAAATACAAGGTAGAGAGAAATTTGAAAACATTAAGTAGGTATAAGCTATCTGGCAATGAAGCTTACTCATTCAAATTAATAAGCTTCACATACACATACAAAAAGGCCACGAGGCTCTTTGTACTGAGTGACAGAAATGACGTTGAGATACGAAGGTTACTTTGGGTGACTATAAAGCCCTGTCCCTTGCCCCTGGGTCTATGCAAGTCCTGGATTTTGTGATAACTCAGTAGGTTGTGACACAAGGTGAACAAGCCTAAAAACACCCCAAACCATGAACATGTCTCAACTTTAGTTAAGGCCTTAGATAAGGCCCTAACAGCAGTAAAAAAATTAGGAAATTAAATCTGTTGTAATAAAAGTAATATTTTCTATGTTATAGGTGGGCTATTTATTTTTATCCATTTAAAAAGATTTCTGAGCATAATAATATGTGACAGAGACCTGAAAAGTCAGTTTGAAAATCTTGACCAACCTGACCAACATGGTGAAACCTCGTCTCTACTAAAAATACAAAAATTGGCCTGGCGTGGTGGTGGGTGCCTGTACTCCCAGCTACTCAGGAGGCTGAGGGAGGAGAATCACTTGAACCTGGGAGGCAGAGGTGGCAGTGAGCCAAGATTGCGCCACTGCACTCCAGCCTGGGAAACAGAGCGAGACTCCGCCTCAAAAAAAAAAAAAAAAAAAAAAAAGAAAAGAAAAGAAAAGAAAATTTTCATAAAACTCCCTCTCTTTCCCCTGCCTGAGGATGTTCGGTTTGCCTGATCCCAGGACTACCCAGGGCGGGAAGGAGAGCAGAGGTGAGAGCCGTGGGGAGAGGAGACAGCAGATCTGGCTGGATGTCAGAGCCAAGTCTGGGGCTGAGAGGGATCAAATGAATCTGGAGACATTTGGGGAGATGGATGGTAGAGAAACTTTCAGACTTACTGCTCTGGGTCATGTGATTGACACCCCTATGCCACTTCTAGAGACTGCAGAAGAGAATAAAACCATTTTCCCATGCTTCACAGTGAAGTTGGCTTGTGCTTCTCTTGGATGGAACACTGGACTAAGGCTGACCACCCAGCAGCAAGCTTCCTTCCTTTGCTTACATGTAAAGTGCACTGATGTCATTCTCCAGCCTAGGACTGTTACGCCTTTGCAGGCCTTACTGAGGGAGCACTGCAGAACACCAACAATTGCACAATTAACTGAACTACTGCACAATTAATTGTGAACATTACTATTCATTCATACAATGTGAAGAAAAAGTTACTTAGAGAATTTTCAAGAATAGTTCTGATGCAAAAACAATCTGTGCTATAGCAAAGTTTTCTCAAAGGATAAAAGGTGGCTTTTTAGTTTAATAGGGCAAGGATCAACATAAAACTGCTGGATAAAGCTACAGCAATACCTTCAAGTCTAAGAAGTTGACCCATTATTTTCTAGCAGAGAGTTACATTACCCAAACAGGGTTATGTATATAATTCATGAAGCTCTTTGTCTTGCTATAGCACATCTAGGTGGTTAATAACTGAAAAACAAAATAAAAATGTGTGTTTTTTTGTGCTCTTAATAAATCTTCAGCATGGAATGTAAAAAATAAAAAAGAGCTCTAGATGGTAGGTTAAGAAAAATTCTGACAAGTAGCAAGAACAAATTGCCTTAAAACTTGGTAGCTTAAAACAACCATTTTCTATGGTCATGAATTCTTTGGGCCAGCAATTTGGACAGAGGTGTTGTCTGGGGCCTGAGCTGGGAGATTCCACAGCTGGCAGCTGTACTTGTTGGAAAGGTCATTCACTCCTATGTCCGGAGGTCAGTGCTGACCTCCAGGCCCTTCCATGCAGCCCTCTCCACGTGGGCTCCCTTGGGCACCCTCCCAGGACAATGACTAGATCCCACAAGAGCAAGTCAGGAGGAGCAGTGTTGCCTACCACGACCTGCCTCAGCACCAGTGCTGCCTTCTCTTCGTCCAGGCAGCCATGACCGTCCTGCCCAGCATCCATGGCAGGGCCCAGCATCCACGGCAGGGAAGGAGGCTCCGCCTCCTGATGGGGGCAGCAAGGCTCTGGAAGAGCATGTGGGACTGTAATGCGGTCGTATTTACAGCATAATCTGCCACGGTGGCTTGGTAGAGTTCATCTCTGAGAGCTTCAGAAGGGCTCATTTTCTGCTCACCATTCTTACTCCCAAAAAGTAAGAGGGTGAAAAATGCTCCCAGAAATAAATTCAAATGCAAGTGCTGATGGAGGAGGTGAAGGGGCTCAGCAGAGATGGTTCTTCGTCAGAAACTTGAAATAGTAAGGAGTGAGATGTTAAATATGACAGTGGTAAAGGGAAAAAAAAATTCACCTAAAACCAGTGTGCTACTATTTCAGCGTGATGTTCCAGTGCTGTCTGAGAATTTGGAGATGGTTAAGGTCTTGGAAAGTCTTTCAGTGAAGCTCAAGGTCATATAATGTATGCAGAATGATGTGATTTTAGTAACTCCATAAAAAGTTTTATCATTTACAGTTCAATTCAGTTCACCAAAATTCATTAAATTGCAGCCATCAATGAGGTTGATAACTATGGTCCAGAAAGACGGAAATGCAATGCCCCGTACAAAGCACCCAGGAGGTCTAGAGCCTTGGCTGAGGGAAGCAGCGCAGGAAGGAGGGTCAGCTATGGGCAGGTACCAGTGAGAACCAAGGCCAGCAGGCCAGGGAAAGAGTGAGACTGTAGCCTCTGGGAGCAGGACGCAAAGACTTAAGACGAGGCCCCTCGTACAGCCTGGGCAAAAACAGTAGGGGCTTCATGGTCAGGAGGAGACCTCAGCATCCCAGGCTGAGGCCACATACTGGGGCCAAATGAACTGAACTCTGGCCCTGAGTGTGTGATGGTTCAGGCACTACCTGGGGTGGCACTGGGCAGTCTCCTCCCCACAGACTAAGCATAGCAGAGGCCTGGAAAAGTCTTTGGGCTTGGAAGCTCGAAGCAATGCTGCCCACACTCCTCGGAGCCTGGTTTTGGTGGTGACAGCAGGAGCTGTGGCATCTCCTAAATGAGACCGTTGCATAGCGAAATTATTAAAATCAAGGAAATCTGTCAGTAATTTGTGGTATTTTTTTATCACTGCAATAAGTTGAAAACCATGATTACACTGGAAAAGAAAAGAACAGAAGAATGACTACCAGTTACTCAAAATGTACAACGGAAGTGAGTGAGCTGACGGCAGGACTGTGACCAGGAGCCACCTCACACATGCCTGGAGTCTCCCGCCACTCTGCCAGCGCACGGACCCACAGTCAAGGGCCCATCAGCAAGCTCAGCCCCGCGGCCACTCATGACTCTCCAGACTCATGTGTGTCAAAACAAAACTAAAGTTTCCCACTTAATAAAAGCGAAAGGCTAATAGACTTGAACATTTACTGCATGTTTTTGGGTAGGCCTTAATCTCTCCCCTGGCTAAGCTGCCATCATATAAATCAGAGCCGTGAGTTATCATTGTTCTAGTAATAATAAAAATAATAATAAAAGCACTGTGAGGTCAGAAAATGTCAAGACCAGTCAGAAAAATGAGCGAGACATAAAACAAAGTATAAAGGACCAGCTAGGTTCGGAAAAATTCAGGTACTGTACCTCCAAGTGTGCTACAGCAGGAGGGAGCTGCCACTGCTGTTTTATTTAATGAGTCTCCACATAAATTCCAGCTGCTAACCATGTGATAAGTCCATCTCAGAGCACGAGGGGCCCCGTTCACTATCGGTGTTCAGTCCTGGCTGCCATTAATGGGAATTTCACTTACAGTAAAAGGGAAAAAACAGATCTTGAAATGTTCTGTTGGATTTAAGTTGTTAGCTTTTTAGTTTTAATATTAATTGGTTTGACTCTTTTTTAAACAACAAAATTAATATGCAAAGTCTCTTCATCTAAATACAAGAAAAAGGAGGGCGAACAAGTCCTGGATACTTGAAACATTTTTAATGTGAAGAAGGTGTAAAAACATTTTCCTGGACACCAAAGACAGACAGACTGCAGAGTAGAAACAGCCTACATAAATTTCATAAACTGCCTGAAATGAGTAAATATAGAAAAAAGGGGATTTTGTTTGGAATATTTTTTGTGGGGCACACACACTTTTGTAAACTTTTTAACCCTAAGGTTTTGGTGGCAAATACATCATTTTTCAAAGAGGAGTGTGTACAGGACTGAAATGTGGACCTCTGCCTGGTGCTGGAGGCGCGGCTAGTGGGAGGTGGCATGGGAGAGTGTGGAGAAGGCAACCCGAGACAGGCAGACTGGGAGCCCAGACCTGCCACTGCCCACCATGCAGCCTTGGCAGGTTGCTCACCCTTGCTCTCAGTCGCCCAGATGTCAAATTGGAATATTAACGCACGGAGGTTAGACAGGCAATGAGGAAAGGCTTGGCAAGAAAGCTAGAAGCAGGCACAGAGAGGAAACCATGAGTCACAAGTAAGGGAGACAGAGGCAAAGACTGGGAGCCGACCAAGGCCACAGTCGGGAGGGCGATCCAGAGTTCAGACCAGGGAGGTGGAGGAACAGGCAGGCTTGAAGAACGCAGGGCAGAATTGCACAGGTAAAGGATATCTTATGTGTACTGTGTACTCCACCGGATTCTTCAATTTCTTCAAAATTTAAAAGCAATGGGACAAGAGTTAAAGGGAGGCAGTAGCACACGAATGGTCTAATTTGGGGGGCATTTTTGTTGGTCCCTAAGAGGCATGCGTCAATTCATTCACAGGCATTACTATCCTGGGGTTTCCTGGCAGAAATGTCTGGGATGATCTGCTCGGAAATAGTTACAAGCAAGAGGTAGTTTCTGATATTACACTAGCAATGGAAGGGGAACAATAAGGTCTGCAGGTGATGACTCCATCACTTCAGATAAGAGAAAAAGAGCTTCTGTCGGAATTCTCCTTTTTCACAAACCTGTAATTTAGGGCTAACCTTCAATCTAGTCATTAAGAAATATCCAAGTTTCTCAAATGCTGGAATTTGGCTCAAATGCTGTTAATGGAACTCTATATTTTAGGTCAAATAATTTTAACTCTTTCAAAAGCCACTTGTTGGATTTTAGTTACAATAAAAAAAAATTAATTAACTTAGATTTCTGGACACCCTTCATTTTCCTCTATGCGTTAGTGTAAAACTGCAAAGCAATTCTTCTGCTACCCACCTGGAGTTAGGGAGTGACTCTGCAGACTGAAGGGCACTATCCCCAACAAGACAGCCCTCGCTTCGGGCACCAGCCACAGTTTGTGGGTCCCCAGGTCACCTGCACTTACAACCGACGGGTTATACACTTGAGGGGTCTCCACCTTAAGTTTGATAATTGCGAGGATGACTCACAGAACTCAGGACACAACAGTCATGTAATGACAGTGTTATTAGAAAGGATACAACTCAGGACCAGCCAAATGAAGGGACAGCAGGGGATGGTCTGGGAGGGCCCCAAAGGCAAAGCTTCCATGTGTTCAAGATGCATCACCCCCTTATTACATCAATGTGTTCACTACCCGGAAGCTGCACTGCCCAGAGTTTTTACTGAGGTCTCATTACATAGTCATGACTGACTGAACCACTGGCCATATGCTGACCTCACTTGACTCAAGGCCCTGACTTTCTAAGCCCATGGTTGGCTTATCTAGCATGACCAGCCCCCACCCTGAAACCATACAGGGGCCCACCATGAATAACAGAGACACTCCTATTACTTAGGAAATGCCAAGGATTTAGTCTCTCTCCTAGGAATCAGGACAAAGGCCAAATTATTTATTATATAAGTTAGATAGAACTCAACAAAAAAAATATTTTTTCTTTTCTTTTTCCTTTTTTTTTTCCTGACAGGCTCTTGCTCTGTTACCCATGCTGGAGTGCAATGGTGTGATCATGGCTCCCTGCAGTCTCGACCTCCCAGGCTCAAGCAATCCTCCCACCTCAGCCTCCCTTGTAGCTGGGACTACAGGTGCAGGCCACCACACCTGGCTAATTTTTCTGTATTTTTTTGTAGAGATGGGGTCTCACTATGTTGCCCAGGCTAGTGCTGAGCTCCTGGGTTCGTGCGATCCTTCCAGCTCAGCCTCCCAGTGATGGGATTGTGGGTGTGAGGCACCACGCCCAGCCTAAAATTACTTTCTATCTTACTGCTAGTAACATAGCTAAATATTATGCCAGCATTTAAAGAAGTGGCATATAATCCCACTCCTGTTTAAATAATATCACACTTATATTTATGAGCTTCTATCGTTTGTGATCCACTTTGGTATATTCTATCATTCTTTCCCCATCTTGTATTCATAAAGATACATTTTTCTGTTCTTAAATATATGACATTGCATTTATTGCTATTAAAGTTCTTATTATTTTTGATGAAATGCTTCTCACATTGTCAGAGTCATCCTGAACACCTCACTCTTTCTGTCAACAATCTTATCAATCCTACTTACTTGGCGAGAAATCTAGAAACAAACGGTCACACTCCAGTATGACAGCTCAGAAAGAAATTTTCAGTATTTAGGGCTTATTAGACAAGCCCCTCTTCTCAGAAAGAAGACGAGCCAATAATTAGCAATAATAATAATACTAAGAGCTCGCAATTATTGAATGCCTCCAGTGTCTCCATGGGAGTCAGGCATGGTCTTACAACAGCCCAGTAGGGCAGACACGACTATTTTCTTTATTTTATAAAGAAACAAAATGAGATGTAGAGAGGCTGAGTTACTTGTTCAGATTCACACAGAAAGTGGGGAAGTTGGCTTTTAAAATTCTGCTTTGACTCTAGCACCTCAACTCTTAACTTGTTGGCTTAACTACCTGTTTTAAAGGAAACAGGTAGGGAAGAATTTCATGAGGCAAATTTTGCATGAAGTTTCCAAGTTTTCCAAAATATCAAGGTTTGCTATAGTTTTTCTATAGTAGTTAGTTATATATGGTATATATAGTTTTTCTATAGTATATGTAAGTATAGTAGTTATATATAGTTGTATGATTTGAATTTTCATTTATATCCACATGTACCAAGGACTATGTGATCTTCAGTGAATACCAATTCACTGACAACAGTCGTGATACTTAGGGATGAAGTGTAAAGAAGTTCTGCTGCCGCCTCCTTTACCTCTTGGGGCAGGCTGAGTAATGCCTCCCAAAGATGTCCATGCCCTAATTCCCAATCAGTGACTATGGTCTATGGCAAAATGGTCTTTGCAGATGTGATTAAGAATGCTGAGTTGGGGAGATGATCCCAGTCTAGGTGGACCCAATGTCATCAAAGGGCTACAAGGCAAAAAGGTCAGAAGAGAGAGAAGGCAAGTGATGATGGAAGCAAAGGAGATATGTACTTTGTAGGCACTGGAAACAGCCACAAGCCAAGAAATGCAGGTGGCCTCTAGAAACCGGAAAAGGCAAAGAAACAGATTCTCCCCTAGAGCCTCAGGAAGGGATGTAGCTTTGCCAGATACCTTGGCTGTAACACTCATTTGGACTTCTGATTCCAGAACCGTAAGATGATAATTTGTGTTTGTCTCAGTTTACTTGGGCTGCCAATACAAAATACCTTGGCCTGGGCGCTTAAACACAGAAATTTGTTTTTTCACAGTCCTGGAGACTACACTTCTGAGATGACACTACCAGCATGGTCTTTTTCTAGTGAGGACGCTCTTCCTGGCTTATAGATGGTGGCTGCATTCTCACCGTGTCCTCAATGGTGGCGGGCGGGGGAGAGCTCTGGTGTCCCTTCCTCTTCTTATAAGGATGCTAATCCCATTATGAAGCCCTGGCCTCCTGAACTCATCTAAACCTAGTGATCTCCCAAAGGCCACATCTCCAAATCCGATCACATTAGGAGTTAGGGCTTCAACATATGAATTTTGGGGAGACACAATTCAGTCCACTGTTGTTTTAAGTCACTGGTTCTGTGGTAATCAGAAAAGAAAAGAAACAAGTATGGCTTGTTCCCTTCCTCCTAAGTGGAATTAACATCTTGTTTCCTGTTCCTAGACTACAACGTGCATTTATTTTGGTGTTTTTAGTAAAGACAAAAGCTGAATATATTTTAAAACTTTACTACTGTTTATAATATACAGTCAAATTACATGGTTTAAAATGAATTTTTAATCTAATCAAAATAGCATATATAAATAATATGAAAAGTAAAATAGTGATGAGACATAATAAAAAACAGAAATCTCGTTTCTTGCTCCTCCCACATTGCCAGACTCTTCAGAGTCCCCTTTCAATACTTACAGTTTGCCAAATGATGTGTCTGTTCTGTCACCTCCTGATCAATGTATTTGAGGAATTAACTACTTACTTCTTATTACAGCACTGACTTTCAAATTCACTTCCCCTCTATAATTACTTCTCAATTCTTGGTTAAGTCTATATTCACAGTAGCAATTATTAGTTTCTATATAAATATTATTTTCTTCAGGATCAGCTAGTACAACATGATTTCATTCCTTTCTTTGAATGGGTAAAAACTGGAAGCATTCCCTTTGAATACTGGCACAAGACAGGGATGCCCTCTCTCACCACTCCTATTCAACACAGTGTTGGAAGTTCTGGCCAGGGCAATCAGGCAGGAGAAAGAAACAAAGGGTTCAGTTAGGAAAAGAAGAAGTCAAATTGTCCCTGTTTGCAGATGACATGATTGTCTATTTAGAAAACCCCATCGTCTCAGCCCAAAATCTCCTCAAGCTGATAAGCAACTTCAGCAAAGTCTCAGGATACAAAACCAATATGCAAAAATCACAGGCATTCTTATACACCACTAACAGACAGAGAGCCAAATCATGAATGAACTCCCATTCACAATAGCTTCAAAAAGAATAAAATACCTAGGAATCCAACTGTCCGGAGCTGCACGCCCCGGCCATAGCGAATAATAATTAAGGATTAAACGCCTGAGCTATATTCATTTCCACCCCACACTTTCTCCCTAGATTTACCTTCTTCCCTGTATTAATACCGCCATTAAAAGATGGCGCTCTTCCTGCTTCTTCTTCATTCCTTTTTCCCGCGCCCGCGAAAAGACTACCTGACTGCGCAGGCGCAACATGACGTCCGACCGGAGAAACCGAAGCCTATCTGGCCACGCCTTCCTCTTTTAGGTCATTTCCGCCTTAGCCCAACCCCTTCCCCTCCAAATGTATATAAGGCAGTGCATTACCGCCATTAAACGAGACTTGATCAGAGCACTGTCTTGTCTCCATTTCTCGTGTCTCTTGTTCCCCAAATTCCCACCCCCTCCTCCAGGGCCTGCTCTGACTATCCCGCGGGCCGGGATACGTGGCGCCCGAACAGGGGCCTGGAAACGAGGGACTCCGTGAGGAAGAGGACGCCAAAGGACGGTCGACCGCTAACGAAGACAAAAGGAGTCAAACTCTTCCGATCACCGCGGGAACCTGCCGCGTCAGAATCGAAGGTAAGTGACGCGTCCGAAATGGGACAAGAATTAAGCCAACATCAAATATATGTAGGACAATTAAAAGAGGCTTTAAAGATACGAGGAGTAAAGGTTAAAGGTAATGATTTGTTTAAATTTTTTGATTTTGTAAAAGACACTTGCCCTTGGTTCCCACAGGAAGGAACTATTGATATCAAGGTATGGCGTAGAGTAGGGGATTGTTTTCAGGACTATTATAATACTTTTGGGCCAGAAAAAAATCCTGTAACCGCCTTCTCTTATTGGAACCTCATTAGAGATTTAATAGATAAGAAGGAGGCCGATCCGCAAGTCATGGCTGCGGTCGCTCAGACAGAGCATATTTTAAAGGTTAGCTCCCGCTCTAACCTCACAAAGCCTCCGCAAGATACGGAGGAAGATCTCATTTCCCTCGAAAGTGATCATGAAGAAATCAAGTCTCCTTCTGTAACAGATAAAGAAATACCACACGAAAACAAACCAAAAAAATACCCAATTTTACAGATGCTTCAAAAGGAGGAGGAAATTAATAAGCCTAATCAATCGGATATAAATTGGGATGATTTAGAGGAAGAGGCGGCTAAATATCACAACCCTGATTTGCCTCCCTTTACTTCATACCCACCCCCATATAATAAGACACATAATGAGGCTTCTGCGCCCATTGTTATGGCAGCAATAGATCCCAAAGAAGAATTAAAGCAAAAAATTGCTCAACTAGAAGAGCAGATTAAACTTGAAGAGTTACATCAATCATTGATAATTAGGCTCCAAAAGCTAAAAACAGGAAATGAAAAAATACCTAACTCAGACGCTATGGAGGGTTCCTTGTGCCCACTTCCGCAGCCTGGACAACATGTTCCAAGAGGGAGGTTAGTTGCTAGCCGACATAGAGAAGACTCCTCCCCCAAAGACGTTTTTCCGGTCACGGAAACCATAGATGAACAGGGACAGGCTTGGAGGCATCATACTGGGTTTGATTTTACTATTATAAAAGAGCTAAAGACTGCTGCCTCTCAGTATGGGGCTACTGCTCCATATACTCTTGCTATAGTGGAATCTGTAGCTGAGAATTGGCTCACCCCTACAGACTGGAATACCTTAGTCAGGGCAGTTCTTTCCGGGGGAGACCACTTAATTTGGAAGTCAGAGTTCTTTGAAAATTGTAGAGATACAGCTAAAAGAAATCAACAGGCAGGAAACGGTTGGGATTTTGATATGTTAACTGGTTCAGGTAATTATGCAGACACTCAGGCCCAAATGCAATATGACCCTGGACTGTTCTCACAAATCCAGGCTGCTGCTACAAAGGCCTGGAGAAAACTTCCCGTTAAAGGAGATCCAGGGGCCTCGCTCACAGCGGTTAAACAAGGACCCGATGAGCCATTTTCAGACTTTGTGCATAGACTTATGACCACGGCAGGTAGAATCTTTGGAAATGCAGAAACGGGTGTAGATTATGTTAAACAGTTAGCTTATGAAAATGCTAACCCCGCCTGCCAAGCGGCAATCAGACCTTATCGAAAGAAAACAGATTTAACAGGATACATTCGCCTTTGTTCAGATATTGGGCCCTCATATCAACAAGGCCTAGCAATGGCCGCCGCTTTTAGCGGCCAAACAGTAAGAGATTTCCTCACTAACAAAGGTAAAGATAAAGGGGGATGTTTTAGATGCGGTAAAAGGGGACACTTTGCAAAAGATTGCTGTGAAAACCAAAATAAGAGTCCAGAAGCAAAAATCCCAGGCCTTTGCCCAAGGTGTAAAAGAGGAAGGCACTGGGCAAACGAATGTAAATCTAAAACTGACATTCAAGAAATCCTTTACCCCCCAGGCAGGGAAACGGGATGAGGGGCCAGCCTCAGGCCCTGAAACAAGCATATGGGGCAGTCAGCTTTGTTCCAGCCAGCAACAGCAATCCATTTCAAAACTTAGTAGAGCAACCCCGGGAAGCGCGGGATTGGACCTCAGTTCCACCTCCCACACAATACTAACACCTGAAATGGGACCGCAAACCTTAAATACCGGAATATATGGACCCTTACCACCTAACACTTTGGGGCTACTTTTAGGAAGAAGTAGTGTCACCATGAGAGGCTTACAAGTCCTCCCTGGAGTTATCGATAATGATTATGAAGGAGAAATTAAAATTATGGCCAGAGCTATTGATAGTATTATTACTGTCCCTCAAGGAGTTAGAATAGCTCAGTTACTCCTGCTACCTTTGGTTAAAACAGATAATAATATCCAATACTCTAATAGAAATATAAAAGGTTTCGAATCATCAGATATATATTGGGTGCAACCAATTACAAATCAAAAACCCTCTCTAACCTTATGGTTAGACGGGAAGGCATTCACTGGACTAACAGACACAGGGGCTGATGTAACTATCATTAAACAGGAAGATTGGCCCTCTCATTGGTCTACCACAGAAACTTTAACTCATTTGAGAGGAATTGGACAAAGCAGTAATCCTAAACAAAGTTCTAAATACCTAACATGGACAGATAAAGAAAACAATTCAGGCCTCATTAAGCCATTTGTCATCCCTTACCTACCTGTTAACCTTTGGGGGCGAGATCTACTCTCTCAAATGAAAATTATAATGTGTAGTCCAAATGATATAGTTACTGCACAAATGTTAACTCAAGGATACACCCCTGGTAAAGGTCTTGGAAAAGGAGAGAACGGTATCCCACAGCCTATACTAGTTTCAGGACAACTTGATAAAAAGGGGTTTGGAAATTTTTAGTTCAGGCCACTGACATACCTGCACCCCAAAGGTGCGCTGACCCCATTACTTGGAAGTCAGATGAGCCCGTTTGGGTTGATCAGTGGCCTTTACTCAATGATAAACTAAGTGCTGCCCAACAGTTAGTGCAGGAACAACTAGCAGCAGGACATATTGAGGAAAGTAATTCCCCTTGGAATACACCTATTTTTGTTATTAAAAAGAAGTCTGGTAAATGGAGACTCTTACAAGATTTAAGAGCAGTAAATATCACTATGATCCTTATGGGTGCCTTACAACCAGGATTGCCTTCACCAGTTGCGATTCCTCAAAAATATTTTAAAATCATTATTGACCTTAAAGATTGTTTTTTTTACAATTCCCCTTCACCCTGCTGACCAGAAAAGATTTGCCTTTAGCCTTCCATCTACAAATTTTAAACAACCAATGAAGCGCTATCAATGGAAAGTCTTACCTCAGGGTATGGCCAATAGTCCTACCTTGTGTCAAAAATATGTAGCTGCCGCTATAGAGCCAGTCAGAAAAACATGGGCACAAATGTATATTATACATTATATGGATGATATTTTAATAGCAGGAGAAATTGGCGAACAAGTCTTACAGTGCTTCGCCCAACTCAAACAAGAGTTAACAGCAGCCGGACTACAAATAGCCCCAGAAAAAGTACAATTACAAGATCCATACACTTATCTTGGTTTCCAGATTAATGGACCCAAAATCATTAATCAAAAGGCCGTTATACGTCGTGATCATTTAAAAACTTTAAATGATTTCCAAAAATTACTGGGAGACATAAATTGGCTTCGACCGTACTTAAAGCTCACCACAGGAGAGTTAAAACCTCTTTTCGATATATTAAAAGGAGACTCTAACCCAAAATCCCCCAGGTCCATTACTAAAGAAGCATTAATAACACTCCAACAGGTAGAACATGCCATTGCAACACAATTTGTTACCGGTATTGATTATTCTCAGCCATTAATACTCCTTATTTTTAACACAACAATAACCCCTACTGGCCTATTTTGGCAGAACAATCCCATTATGTGGATACACCTGCCCTCCTCCCCTAAAAAGGTTTTGTTGCCTTATTATGATGCCGTAGCTGATCTAATTATCTTGGGAAGAGAAAACAGTAGAAAATACTTTGGAATAGAACCCTCTACCATTATACAGCCCTACACTCAATCACGCATCCATTGGCTGTTACAAAATACGGAAGCCTGGCCAATTGCTTGCGCTTCTTATACTGGCGCGATTGACAACCATTACCCACCTAACAAACTTATTCAATTTTGTAAACTTCATGCGTTTGTATTTCCCCATATTACCAGTAAAGAACCTCTCAATGACGCATTACTAATTTTCACTGATGGATCTTCCACAGGACTTGCCGCTTACACTTACAATAATGTAGTCGTTAAATTCCAGACCACTTATACATCAGCTCAGCTAGTCGAATTGCAAGCTATAATTGCAGCACTATCAGCTTTTCCTTGTCAGCCACTTAACATTTATACAGACAGCGCCTACCTGGCTCATTCAATACCCCTCTTAGAGACCGTGTCTCAAATTAAACATATTTCAGACACAGCTAACCTATTCTTACAATGTCAACAACTTATCCAAAAAAGGACTACTCCCTTTTTTCTTGGGCATATTAGAGCACATTCAGGATTACCGGGACCTCTAACACAAGGTAACGCAACAGCTGACACGGCAACAAAAACCATAGCCACAGTCACTATAGACAATTTGCAACAAGCGCAAAAAGCACATGCCTTACATCATTTAAACGCCCAAACCTTAAGACTTATGTTTAAACTTACCAGAAAACAAGCTCGACAAATAGTTAAACAATGCGCCAACTGCATAACATATTTACCTGTTCCCCATCTAGGAGTTAACCCCCGAGGACTCATCCCCAACGAAATTTGGCAAATGGACGTTACTCACCACTTAGAATTCGGTCAAGTAAAATATATCCATGTATGCATAGACACCTATAGTGGATTCATCAGTGCAACTCTCCAAACAGGAGAGGCCACCAAACATGTCATAGCTCATTTATTACACTGCTTTTCTATTTTAGGAATACCCAAACAAATCAAAACAGATAATGGCCCCGGTTATACAGCCAAAACCTTCTTACAATTTTGTAATACCCTACAAATTAAACATACCACAGGCATTCCCTATAATCCCCAAGGACAAGGTATAGTAGAAAGAGCTCATCTGTCATTAAAAACTATTATCACAAAATTAAAAGGGGGGAGCTGGTACCCCGTGAAGGGTACCCCCAGAAACATACTCAATCATGCCCTGTTTATCCTTAATTTTTAAAATTTGGACAGTCATGGAAAATCGGCTGCTGACCGTTTCTGGCATCCCGAATCTCAAAAACAGTTTGCAATGGTAAAATGGAAAGATCCACTTGATGGTTCATGGCATGGCCCCAATCCAGTTTTAATTTGGGGAAGAGGCTCAGTATGCATCTTCTCACAAAAAAATGATGCAGCCAGATGGCTGCCTGAAAGATTGGTAAGACAAATAAATCATAACCATTGTCAGTCCAGGGAAGATAAATCTCCCTGAGAAGTTCTTTCCTTCTTGTTTTTCAGAAAATGAAGCCTAACATGAAATTCCTTTAGAGAATAATCACTCTATATAACATAGTGACAGTCTATGCAGGTTTTGGTGACCCTCGTAAGGCAAAAGAATTATTACGAAAACAATACGGCCAGCCTTGTGACTGCAGAGGGGGACAAATATCTGAACCTCCGTCAGATAGAATCACCCAGGTGACCTGCAAGGGCAAGATAGCTTACCTAATGCCAAACCAGTTATGGAAATGTAAGTCTACCCCAAGAGATACCTCACCTAGCGGGCCGCTCCTAGAATGCCCTTGTAGCTCTTTCCAATCTTCTGTACATAGTTCCTGTTATACCTCCTATCAACAATGCAAATCAGGCAATAGAACATATTATACGGCCATGTTACTAAAAACACAAACTGGAGGCATCAATGACGTACAAGTATTAGGATCCACTAATAAACTTGTACAATCTCCTTGTAACGGCCAAAAAGGAAAGCCTGTTTGTTGGAGCACTACCGCCCCCATTCACATTTCTGATGGAGGAGGCCCATTAGATATTGCAAGAATTAAAACCATCCAGAAAAAATTAGAAGAAATTCATAAAGCTTCATATCCCGAACTTCAATATCACCCTTTAGCCCTGCCTGAGCTTAGAGGTAATTTTAGGCTCGATGCCCAAACCTTTGATATCCTCAATGCTACTTACAATTTACTTCAAATGTCCAATACAAGCCTGGCCCACGATTGTTGGCTTTGTCTTAAAATGGGCCCCCCTATTCCTCTAGCCATACCTAACCTTTCATTGCCCTACGTCAATTACTCAAATGAATCCTTAGTAAATAATTCCTGTCCTATTACCCCCCCACCTTAGTTCAACCGATGACGTTTTCTAATTCCTCTTGCCTCTTTTCACCATCATATAATAACACTAAAGAAATTGATTTAGGCTATGTTGTGTTTGGCAACTGTACTTCCATAATCAATGCCACCAACCCTTTGTGTGCTATAAATGGCTCGGTTTTCGTTTGCGGAAACAACATGGCATATACGTATCTACCTACAAATTAGACAGGGCTTTGTGTTCTAGCCACTCTTCTCCCCGACATTGATATCATCCCTGGAGATGAACCTATCCCCATCCCCGCTATTAAACATTTTATTTATAGACCGAAACGAGCCATACCATTTATTCCCTTATTGGCTGGACTAGGAATCACCACTGCTTTTACTACAGGAGCCACAGGCCTAGGAGTCTCACTAACCCAATATACTAAATTATCCAATCAATTAATCTCAGATGTACAGACCTTATCCAGTACTATACAAGATTTACAAGACCAAGTAGACTCGTTAGCTGAAGTAGTTCTCCAGAATAGAAGAGGTCTAGATTTGTTAACGGCAGAACAGGGAGGGATATGTTTGGCTTTACAGGAAAAGTGCTGTTTTTACGCCAACAAATCCGGAATCGTCAGAGATAAGATAAAAACTTTGCAAGAAGAACTAGAAAAGCGCAGAAAAGGCCTGGCCGCCAACCCACTATGGACTGGACTCAATGGACTTCTCCCCTATCTCCTGCCATTTCTTGGTCCTTTATTCACTCTTCTACTCTTCCTCACTCTCGGGCCTATAATCCTTAATAAGCTTATGGCATTTGTCAGACAACAAATCGAGGCCTTCCAGGCCAAACCTATACAGGTCCATTATCATCGCCTTGAGATGACTGAAAATGGTGAGTCTTATTTACCTTAATAAGACCACCTCCCCTGTGTGCTGAACTGGACAGTCAATGACGGGTAAGAGGACACTATCTCCATTGGAGCCTAAGACAGGAGGGCCGCCCTTGCTGCTGCCTTATCCCATGACGGGCCTAGAAGGTGGGGATGAGTTGACCCAACCTAAGACAGGCGCAGTTCCCGAGGGGTTTTCTTATCATAAAAATATAAAAAGGGGGACCTGTCCGGAGCTGCACGCCCCGGCCATAGCGAATAATAATTAAGGATTAAACGCCTGAGCTATATTCATTTCCACCCCACACTTTCTCCCTAGATTTACCTTCTTCCCTGTATTAATACCGCCATTAAAAGATGGCGCTCTTCCTGCTTCTTCTTCATTCCTTTTTCCCGCGCCCGCGAAAAGACTACCTGACTGCGCAGGCGCAACATGACGTCCGACTGGAGAAACCGAAGCCTATCTGGCCACGCCTTCCTCTTTTAGGTCATTTCCGCCTTAGCCCAACCCCTTCCCCTCCAAATGTATATAAGGCATTGCATTACCGCCATTAAACGAGACTTGATCAGAGCACTGTCTTGTCTCCATTTCTCGTGTCTCTTGTTCCCCAAATTCCCACCCCCTCTTCCAGGGCCTGCTCTGACTATCCCGCGGGCCGGGATATCCAACGTACAAGGGATGTAAAGGACCTCTTCAAGCAGAACTACAAACCACTGCTCAGTGAAATAAAAGAGGACACAAACAAATGGAAGACATACCATGCTCATGGATAGGAAGAATCAATATTGTGAAAATGGCCATACTGCCCAACGTAATTTATAGATTCAATGCCATCCCCATTAAGCTACCAATGACTTTCTTCACAGAATTGGAAAAAAACTACTTTAAAGTTCATATGGAACCAAAAAAGACCCCGCATTGCCAAGACAATCCTAAGCCAAAAGAACAAAGCTGGAGGCATCACGCTACCTGACTTCAAACTATACTACAAGCCTACAGTAACCAAAACAGCATGGTACTGGTACCAAAACGGAGATATAGACCAATGGAACAGAACAGAACCCTTAGAAATAATACCACACATCTACAACCATCTGATCTTTGACAAACCTGACAAAAACAAGAAATGGGGAAAGGATTCCCCTTTAATAAATGGTGCTGGGAAAATAGGCTAGCCATAAGTAGAAAGCTGAAACTGGATCCTTTCCTTACTCCTTATACGAAAATTAATTCAAGATGGATTACAGACTTAAATGTTAGACCTAAAACCATAGAAACCCTAGAAGAAAACCTAGGTAATACCATTCAAAACATAGGCATGGGCAAGGACTTCATGTCTAAAACACCAAAAGCAACGGCAACAAAAGCCAAAATTGACAAATGGGATCTAATTAAACTAAAGAGCTTCTGCACAGCAAAAGAAACTACCATCAGAGTGAACAGGCAACCTACAGAATGGGAGAAAATTTTTGCAATCTACTCATCTGACAAAGGGCTAATATCCAGAACCTACAAAGAACTCAAACAAATTTACAAGAAAAAAATCAAACAACCCCATCAAAAAGTGGGCAAAGGATATGAACAGACACTTTTCAAACGAAGACATTCATACAGCCAACGGACACATGAAAAAATGCTCATCATCACTCACCATTAGAGAAATGCAAATCAAAACCACAATGAGATACCATCTCACACCAGGTAGAATGGCAATCATTAAAAAATCAGGAAACAACAGGTGCTGGAGAGGATGTGGAGAAATAGGAACACTTTTATACTGTTGGTGGGACTGTAAACTAGTTCAACCATTGTGGAAAACAGTGCAGCGATTCCTCAAGGATCTAGAACTAGAAATACCACTTGACCCAGCCATCCCATTACTGGGTATATACCCAAAGGATTATAAGTCATGCTGCTATAAAGACACATGCACAAGTATGTTTATTGCAGCACTATTCACAATAGCAAAGACTTGGAATCAACCCAAATGTCCATTAGTGACAGACTGGATTAAGAAAATATGGCACATAAACACCACGGAATACTATGCAGCCATAAAAAAGGATCAGTTCGTGTCCTTTGTAGGGACATGGATGAAGCTGGAAACCATCATTCTGAGCAAACTATTGCAAGGACAGAAAACCAAACACCGCATGTTCTCACTCATAGGTGGGAACTGCACAATGAGAACACTTGGACACAGGGCGGGGAACATCACACAACGGGGCCTGTTGTGATGTGGGGGGAGTGGGGAGAAATACCTAATGTAAATGATGAGTTACTGGATGCAGCACACCAACATGGCACATGTATACGTATGTAACAAACCTGTACGTTGTGCACATGTACCCTAGAACTTAAAGTATAATAATAATAAAAAAATTAAAAAACAACAAACAAAAAAAACCCATCCCCTTTCCCCACCAGGTTTAACTGTTAGTTTTTTTTTTTTTTTCTTGGATTAGTTTTCCTTATATATCACTTTCTCACACGCTTCAACTCTATATAACACATGCCAATGTAATTTTTTTTCTTTTTTTTGAGACAGAGTCTCGCTCTGTCGCCCAGGCTGGAGTGCAGTGGCTGGATCTCAGCTCACTGCAACCTCCGCCTCCCGGGTTGACGCCATTCTCCTGCCTCAGCCTCCCGAGTAGCTGGGACTACAGGCGCCGCCACCTCGCCCGGCTAGTTTTTTGTATTTTGTATTAGAGACGGGGTTTCACCGCGTTAGCCAGGATGGTCTTGATCTCCTGACCTCGTGATCCACCCGCCTCAGCCTCCCAAAGTGCTGGGATTACAGGCTTGAGCCACCACGCCTGGCGCCAATGTAATTTTTCATACCTTCAAACCTGTCAGAGAACTTACTGCTTCCTTTTTATTTTTCTCATGGTAACATCTCTTTTGAAGGGATCGGTGTTCAATACTGTTTGTTTCACCTTCAGTATTGATCGTTTCACCTAGACCTGCTACTGTTGTCTGCTTGGGACTTCCTTTGCTGTCATCCTGAGAATTCCCTTCTCTCCCTGTGTTGGATCTCCTACAACTATTCCTGAATATTACACCTTCATTTTTCTTGATTTAGTCCCTTGTTTTGGTAGAGTGTATCTACCAATAGCTTTCTCAGAAAAGTACATGGAGGATAATTACATTAAAAATGATACGTGTTTGAAAACGTCTGTAATATCTTGACTTGGTTTAGAATTTCAAATTAAAAGTCATTTCCAAAATTTAGAGGGTTTTGCTTTACTGGCTTCTTATTCCAATATTAACAGAATGCCATATTTACTCCTGATCATGTGTCTGAAATCTGTACTTCTGGAAGTTTTATGATCTTCTCTTTAACTCCAATGTTGAAATTTGACAACAGTATTTGGTGTGGGCCTTTGTTCATCCACTGGGCTGGACAATCACACAGCCTTTACAATCTCAAGAATTATATTCTGCTCTAGGAAATTTTCTTCACATACTCATATGATAATTTCCTTATCTTTTCCATCTCTCACTATGAAATTCTTATTAGATGTTTTCACTCATCAATATATCCTCTAATTCCCATATATCTCATTTTCATCCCTTTCTTGATGCCCTTTCCCTATCTATACTCACTCCAATAGTGATCTCTTCTAGTTTCAACAAACGCCTTCTTCAGGTTTCCTCCGGGGACACCATGGGGCAGTTTCCTGGGCCGTAAATTCCCCAATGTCCTGTGCTCTATGATAGTCTCAGAACCCACGATAAAATGACGATGCATTTGCGAGGTACTTCTCTACTTCAGGACGGCTTTAGGAGCCTATGAGGCTGTTCTAGGGATAGAGACAGAGGTTAACATGAGCTTAAGTGTTCCAGCTGACTTCAGAACAGTTTACAAGAAATTCAGATAAACTTATAAATTCCATTTCCCTTCAAAGTAGGCCTCAACCAGGGTGGGAAACTTTAAATGACCTCTTTCAAGAAGTTCAGGAAACAAAAATCTGACTTATTACCTTTAAGATGTCCATGGACTTGATGAGTCTGCTTTTATGACAGCGGACGTCATCAACTCCAGGACACCTGGATGTTTTTGAGCCACTGCAGGTGGAGACTGGAGTGCCTTGTGTACAGAGGTGATAGATATAGTTTATTGTGAAGGCAGCTAATCTTCCTACTTTAAAATGCCAAAGGAAGTCAAAAGCCACGTGGAGGATAATTACTACCCTTTCTCTTCATTCTCTGCAATTTTATGGTCACCTGGAATTCTGGGTTTCTCATTTTGCTAGTATTCCTGGAGAAACATAAATTCCCTGCCAGGGCATCTCACATCTCAATGTTTCTTCCAAACGTCTAAGACTGAAACGAACAGAAAGTTTCACCAGCTTATTGCCAAAAATGAAGAAATGTTTGTCCTCAGTTTAAAATATAATGTGCTTAGGTCTAACAGGACAAAGAGTCCCCAATAATGGTAGAAGTGGAATGATGGAAAGGGCTTTACACATTGACGTGGGAATAACTTCACTTTAAGTGGACAGGAGATGGAGACAGATACTTCTAAACAAAGACTGGGTCAGTGAATGATTATCCCAGGAGAATGAGAAAAAAGAAACAACAAAATATAATGTTGGATCTATATGAGAAGTTTATCCTAACCTTTTGAAATCAATTTACCAGCCACTTTTCCAATGCCCTATCAACACCTAGTGGGTTCTTCCTCCTTTTATGATAAATCCATGAAGATTTCCAGTTAAATAATTGCGTTCCAAATCCCATTTACTTCTGTCTACTCTACTACAAATATTTCTCTACCTAAGATATTCTCTAAAATAACTTCACTGAGGCAAAAAAAAAAAAAAAAAAAAAAAAAAAAACTTGAAAAATTGCAGCACCATATATAAACCACTGAGGTGGTACAAAACATTTAAATAAGCAAAGACACATGTATATTAGCAGAAATCACAGGGAAAGGAAACTGTGGCATTACATAGAAAGCTGGGTGTTTGGTTGGTGGTTGAAACCATGGTAGGTTCTACGTCTAGGACAGAATTTGAGGTCAAATCTGGTACCCAGAAGCTGCAGGAAATGTACCAGCCTTAGAGAATTTGGCCTCAGTTTGACTTCATACCACAGTAGGGTTAACACTATTGGGTTGATCAAAACTTCCTATCAACTCTGAATATTAATAATGATACCCAAATCATTTTATAGATTGATTGAGAGCTATATATATTTCCTGACAAGACCTTTATATGTGTACTATTCGGGAATGTCATTCTTATCCCAAATATATAAAAATCATATGGAACCTCTGAAAAGGTTAATCCATTAATCTAGAGTAATCCATTCTAGATTAAATGTATTTAAAATTTAATTTACAGGGGTGAGCCACCGCACCTGGACGATGATATCCTGAGTAATCTAAAATGAAGCTGGGGCCAGGTGTGGTGGCTCACCACTGTAATCCCAGCACTTTGGAGGCTAAGGTGGGGTGGGCGATTACTTGAGCCCAGGAGTTTGAGACCAGCCTGGGAAACATGGCGAAACCCTATCTCTACAAAACAGAAACAAAAGCAAAGAAACCCCCAAAACCACAAAAATTAGCCAGGCATGGTGGCGCACGCCTGTAGTCCTAGCTACTCTGGAGGCCGAGGTGGGAGGATCACTTGAGCTGGGGAGGAAGAGGTTACAGTTAGCTGAGATAGCACTACTGCACTCTTGCCTAGGTGACAGAGTCAGACTCTGTCTCAAAAATAATAACAATCATCACCATCATCAAAAATGAATGTATTTTCATACATAGATTTCTACATGCTACCAAAGACTCTGAGGTACAGATTTTTTGTTTAAGGAATTCCTAGTTATACCTAAAATCCACAAGGCATCAAAATTACACAAATGCATACAACGCTAGTCTAATGGCTAAAATGACTGTATGGAGTCTACTGATTTTCCTTCTGAATATTCATCCCTTTTCCCATGTAACTGTATATATACATACAGATATATATGTATATATGCATATATTTCCCTAAAATCATTTATTAGGAAGAGTATCTATGCATACCTCGTAAACTATATTTCCTTACTGGGGAAAAATTAAAAGGTGAATGAAACATTACAGATTTTAAAATGATAATCAAACAATGAGAAATGGGCAAATCAGGAGGAAATATGCTTTGAATTCAAATAAAATTTAAAGATTAGGTCAAAACAGGAAGTTCACATGAAATGCTTCAATGGTATAATAAGCTTTGCAATTTAAAGAACTTGTAAATAAATGTTCTTATTCTGAAAGCAGTTCATTCACATTAACAGTCATCCACATTTCGGTGAACTCAATTTAAACATCTCCTTAATTTTAAAATATGCAAGAAACATTTTCAACAGGACCCTAAATAAGCACTCAGATGAATGCTAATAATTTATTCGAAATATATAATCTGCATATTTACAGTGACCCAATAAACAGTGAAGCCAGAGATTGGGGGAAGGCAGGGCCTGGCCAGTTCTCTTCTCTCTACAAACTCCACCAGATTAGCAGGACGCCTATATCAGAAAAGAAAGTGGTAACCAGAAGTGTGGCTTTGGCGGAACGAGTTCCTTTCCCTATATAAGCACAGGGCTGTGTACCTTCTCTATTCGACAATCCCCACAGGACCTGGAGGGCTCTGCAGCTGTGAACTGTCGACAGGGCTCTGGGGAAGAGATCCTGGAATGCTGGCTCTGGAAGTCCACCCAGCCTCACAGTTCCTCCTTGTAGGCTTACTGAAATCAGGGATCCGTAGTCACTATATCTCAGGCAGGAAGACATGTACGAAAAAAATGTATGTAGGAAAAATGTATGAAACTTGTCATTTTTCAGTAAGATAGATCTTCAAAAAATAGGATTAAAAATGAAGCTGGTCCAGGTTATAGACTACTCTTAGTATATTTTCAAACCCTTGTGGCACATTTAAAAAACACAAATTCTCAGGCCTCATGCCTGCAGATTGCAATCAGGTACACTGGAGAGGGACCCAGGAAACTCTAATGTTATAAAGCTCCCCAAATGCTCATAATGATCAAGTCATGTTTGGGAGCTCAGATTTGATGCTGTTTTGGAAAATTTCCTTGGGATAACATGACTTCAAATCACAACCCTCAGAGTTTATTTCAATCTTCTAATATTGAACTTCTACATACACTTGCTCCGTTAGCAACAAAATAATTCACTGACTTACCTCTCATTTCAGTTAAAAATAACAATCATAAAATATTAATTTGCTGTGTTTTCCATTCAAATGCTCACTTTCGTAGCAAAAAACTTGAGGAAGCGGAGAACAAGCTTCTTCCTTCCTCGGCACTTAGGAAAGATCTAGCTCCTTCAAACTGTAGTGACGTTTGATATGCTCATCAGATGCTTTACCCATTCCCTTACAGTAAGTCAGAGAAAAGTGATCTTGATTCAGTGAGGAATGTTTATTTAAATGGCTCAACGATGTAGGAAGAATGGTGTTACTATATGTACAACAAATGATCACTAGATCATGACTGCTGCGTGCTCAAGCAGGGATCCCTAACACCCAGGCCAGGGACCCGTACCAGTATGTGGCCTGCTAGGAACTGGGCCGCACAGCAGGAGGTGAGCAGCCTGCAAGTGAGCATTACTGCCTGAGCTCTGCCTCCTGGCAGATCAGCCGAGGCATCAGAGTCTCACAGGGGTGTGAACCCTACTGTGAACTGCACGTGCGAGGGATCCAGGTTGCACACTCTTTATGAGAATCTAATGCCTGATGATCTGAGGTGGAACAGTTTCATCACGAAAGCGTCCCCACCCCCTGGTCAGTGGAAAAATTGTCATTTAAATGTTATAGCTAGCCTGTTGAAAGCACAGGTGTATCTGGTAAACTCCACGTGTTAAAAAGGTAAAAAGAACTCTCTCACTTCCTTCTCGAGCTAGGTCCTAAATATTTTAATAGACTTGTGTCCATCTACGCTGACTTTCTATGAAACTGAAAGCTCCTCTCAAGTAAGTGTTTTGCGATGTTTTGATTTGTACAATGCAAAACACAGTGGCAAGTACATGTCAGTATTGTCATCGTCATCAGAGTTACTAACATTTTAAAATATTCACAGTCCAAAGCACTTCACACACACTAATGTGTTTAATTTCCCACTGGAATCCTATGAGGTAAGTATGAATGTTATCTTCATTTTACACAGAGAGAAACTGAGGCACAAAGAACTTAATAGACTTGGCCAGCATTTCACAGCTAGGAAGTGTGGCAGAGCCAGTATCTGAACCCAGGAAGCTCAGAAATTATGTTCCAAGGGACACCATTCACATAAATACAAGGGAAGGTGTACAATTGTGGACCCCAATGGACACAGCTTGGAGTGTCCTCTATAATCACCAGATCCCATGCCTTGGCCTATACCAGGACAGGTTTGCTAACAAGTCAAGGTATCTGCACTTCGATGACAGACACTTTGTCTCTGTTTGTTTCAGTTTTGTCTCTGACTCACTTTTTGGTTCTAATGCTAGGAATGTCACATAGTTATTTCCTGGTTTTATATACTCAAAAGTACTCCTGGAAAACATCTTCCTGCAATTCTTGAACAAAGGAGTCAGAGGACACAAAGTTTTCACATTTTTCCAGTTTTGGTTTCGATCTCAGTTTGTACCAGCTTCAGAAAAGCACTCATTCCAAAGTTCTAGAAATTTCATTAACTGTGACTGCATTCTGAAGAACAACCTTGCTTAAATTTTGATTTATGAGTTTACTTCTAATTCCAGAGCGCACACACACACACCCACACCCACACTGCTGTCTTAAGAGAAAAGTTCTAAGAATTTAAAAGCTATCATTGCAAGATGCAACTCCACACTGTTATGATTTCCAAATAAGTCACTGTACTGGATAATTTTAAAAGAAACCAGATTTTTAAAGAAATATTAAGAAACTGTTTCTGTACTGAGTTCTCAGATAAGAGCAGAACCTGTAGAACCACTGAGCCTTGTGCAAACCTATTGTGTGGGTGGGTCTGGACGAGCATCCAGGCTTTCTCGTAGCTGGAATGGGAGTGAGGCCCATGTGGAGGTAAGAGCATGAGCCTCCTTTGGATCAGAAGGCTCTGTAGTTCTGCCTACAGCCAGCCACCCACGGAATCTCCAAGAGAAGGCAGAAGCCATCCTTTTTCTTGGCGTATTACTTGTTTGGGAGTCCTCCAAGCGAATGTCCCCTAAATGTCAAACAGAACCGAGCACTATAAAGTTCTGTTTTGCCAGTGCCTCCCTTGCAATCAGATCCCATTTTCTGGTTTTGGCATCGCATACTGTTGGAGAATACGAGACAGCTTTGTTGACACCTACACCGGGCGTGTGAACTGCAGGCTATGACACATTGGTGGCAACACAAACCTGCATCTTGCTTGCTTCAAAACATACTTCTTCCTTATGGGAAGTACTGGAACACAAATAACTTAGAATCCCCCCAACTTACTTCTGTCAAACATAGAGTGTTCTGGGCCCGGTCCATACTTCATGAGCCAGCAAAGAGGCATTTTGATCACTACAACTTGTTTTTAAAAAGGAACTTTCAAACCTTTACTCCTGCCGATCCCCAGGATATCGTGTAGGTCAAAGATGAGCAAGGGAAGGGACTGGAGCCAGGGATCTGGGCTGGAGGTGGATTAACAGCGGAGAACTGGCCATGACGAGGGTGGAGGGTGCGGGTGGGGAGGGGAGCCAGCTAGCCCTGCGCTTCCTGCTGGCCAAGAGTCCCCTGCCCCCTCCCTCTTTTCCCCTCAACGTTCAGATAATAAAAAACAGTCTCTTTAAAACATCCAATTTATTATGGATTTAATCCCTAACGATGAAAGTGAGTGGCCCTGATATGCTGGAGTAGATGGCATATATCTAAGAAAGCCCAAGCCTTGGCAACACGGTGCCTTTTGACTCCCAGCCACCTGCCTTTGGTCTAGTTTTCTTTTTCAAGTTGTGATACCTCTGATGGGAGTAATTTTTACATGGGAAAACTGTGATCAAGATATACTTTTAAGTCTGAAGGTCTTCATTATTATCGAAATAGGTGAAAGAAGATGAGAAAATAGCGCTGTGCTTGTTCTTCCTTACTTCTTAGTCACATTCTAGAATAACAGAAGTCAGGAAAGTCCAGGAAAAGAAGGAAGGCAAAGCAAGGAAATCAAGAGAAACTGGCTGAGGGGCTGGGGAGGGAGGGAGAATTAAAACTGGAGGGAGACTCCAGAGAAGATGACTCTTGATGTATGCATATGCTATCCATTTAATGCTATATGTTACCACTAACACACATTGTTATTTCAGGGCTACAGCCTACTAAACAAACTGCATCCTTTATTCCTAGATACACTAATTTTGGGACTCCCTCTCTGAACAGACAAGAAAACTCAACCACTACTTCAAATACCTCCTCACATATTTATATCGGTTGGAGACTTGTTTAGATTAACAAACTCTCCAAGGGTTAAGGTAGTCGGTCATTCATACCTTAATGTCTTTTTTTAAAAAAACAAAAACCCCAGCTAGCTGCAATGGTCTCAGTGATTCAGAGCTTTGCAGTAAGGAAGAGAGCAGGAGGCCAGGGGAAAAGGAGGCCAGCCTTCCCTTCCTTCCTCCCACCTTGACGAGGGCTGTTTGATGATGCCCATATGGTGGTTGGCCTCTGAAATTCTTCCTTCTCAACAAGGTCTCCTGAAATAAAATTTAGGTTTCCAAGGTGAATAAGGTCTGGTTTAAGTAACGTGATATATGGAAATAAAGAAGCTTCCGATTCTGAGAAGTCTGGTTGTGAACCCTGGCAACTCCAAACACAGGTTGTATTGATATTGGTGAGCTCCTTCAACTCTTTAAGTCTCAGTTTACGAATTTGTAAAAAGTGGATAGTAACACCAACCTTTCTCAGGAGGGTAAAAAGCCAGCAGAAAGTTCTTATGACTCCTACTAATATCCATTTCTTTTCTTTTTTATTTATTTATTTATTATTACTATACTTTAAGTTGTAGGGTACATGTGCATAACGTGCAGGTTTGTTACATATGTATACTTGTGCCATGTTGGTGTGCTGCACCCATCATTTCTTTTTTTTTTTTTTTTTTTTTGAGACGGAGTCTAGCTCTGTCACCCAGGCTGGAGCACAGTGGCATGATCTCAGCTCACTGCAACCTCTGCCTCCTGGGTTCAAGTGTTTCTCCTGTCTCAGCCTCCCGAGTAGCTGGGACTACAGGAATGAGCCACCACGCCCAGTTAATTTTTCTTTTTCTTTTTCTTTCTTAAGTAGAGATGGGGTTTCACCATGTTGGCCAGGCTCGTCTTGAACTCCTTACCTCAAGTGATCTGCCTGCCTCAGCCTCCCCACGTGCTGGGATTATACATCTATTTCTCTAGGGAACTGCACAGTCATCATCAACTGCTTAGCCCTGGGTGAAGCAGGCATAGCACAGCAAATAGCTACAAGAAGTGGATGTGATTCTGCCTCTGAAAGCGCAGAGGTGGGCCTGGGCCTCCAAGAACGGAGTCACACCAAAAGACGTCAAGGTGCTGAGTAAACTTCTGGGAAGAACTGCTGGAGGAGCGAGCTCTGGTTACTGGTGATTCTTGAAGAGTGAGTCCTGTCTCAGGGTCATGAATGTGACAGATCTCCGAAGCAGGCAGCTGCCACTTCATCCCTGCTCCTGAAAAGTGACACTCGGGGGATACAATCTGCTTCCAGGTGCTCCCTGGAGCGCGACTATGAGGACCTGTGACTAGCACAGCCTGCCCAGAGCTGTAAAATGTGCTTATTCTGCGAGACTTGCACCAAAATTACCTTTCAGGAACAGAGAAATATTCTGTGAGGAAGCTATGTAAGGTGGCCTCCTGAGGAAGGGGGCACAAGTATAAATTTCCAGTTAGTTCGTGTGAGTTTTCAAAGAAGCAAGCTATGCTCCTTATAGGAATGAGAATCTTGCCTTGTTGGAGAATAATGAGTACATAGATTTTTGTGATTGTTATTCAAGCTGCCAATCCTGGTAGCTATTCAGTAGATAAGTAATTAGTAACAGTTTTGTTGGACCATGAGTATCAGAGATTCATACCCTTTGAACAGAACCTTAATACAGCAGTAAAGGTTTATAGCTGTATAAAGCTGTCCAGCTGGAGTGGAGGCAACCCGCAACATTTTCCATGCAAAACCCACTCACATGATGCATTCCCCACCCCACCTCACTCCCGTCGGAGAGGCAGGGCAAAGGGAGCAGATGTTTGCACGGGAATTTTCCCAGGCTTAATTCAAGAAGCTGAAACAGTGAGCACACCTGAGCAAATGAGGCCTGGCTCTGGCAGGCAGAGTCCTGGGCAGAAGCCCCACATTTTTCCAAGACTATGTTTTCCACACACAGAGAGCCACAGAGGGTAGAAAAGAAAGGCATTTTCAAGCTTGAAAGTTGGAATTCTATTCACTTGCTATACTGTTTAACTTTATCAGCTTTCATGAGGGGACAATGAAGAACCATAGTAATTTTTAGCTTGTTGAATTTTGTGGTTTATTTATTTACATCTCAGAGAAAGACTTCATCTAATGCTACCCTCCCACCCCAAATAAAAATGGCACTGGACACTATAATGTTGAAATAGCCACTGACCTTAAAAGCCACTGTCTCAGGCACTGCCAGCAACAAAATTTGGACTTGGATATTTAAACAAATTGTATTTAATAAAGGCCATATTTGCCTAAATAGAAAAACTGAGATGCAGTTCTACCTAAAGTGAAAAATGTTGAAAGTTTCAGTAGATTATTCCAATGTAAAATAAAATCAGCTTCTTAAAATATTTGAACAGAAGTACAAGTCTTCATTTGAGAATTTAAATTTCACATAAATTAATACTGTCCTAATGAATGTACAACTTTGCAGACACCAGTTAGTTTGGGATCTTGTATATAGTCGCTACTCAATAAATATTACTTGACCTGAAGGACAAGACAGCAATCTGTGAGATCAAAAAATAATAATAATAAAGTTTCTACACAGCAAGCATTTTCTATAATAGGCATATCTCAAACTAATAGGCAGGAAGTATATTTAAAAAAATGTTTTTGCTTTAGGTCTAAAAGATTTTCCTTTCCAACTATAAAACAGCTGAAATCATGTATCCTCAGCCCAACATAATTTCACGCCTAATTTATGGAAATAGAATACCAAAGGCCTCTGAAAGGAGAGGGCAGGCAGGAGGGAAAGGATAGTGTGACATTAACACAGGGACCTGCTCCGCTGTTGTCTGGCAGGAGGGAGGCCCGGGCGAGTCTGCCCTACAGGGCGGCACAGTGAGATTCCAGCAGAAACATGTGTTACGCAGGGAGGGGGGGCACTCTGCTGAATGAACTTACTGTTACCTTTTTCCCCCTCGAACATAAGTCTTCTTTTTCCTGATACTGTCTGAATTTGAAACATCTAATTTAATCCATTGGAGGGCCAGTCTTCCTTTTATTTCCTGTCTGTACTGAAGCAGTCGCCTGTTTCAATTACGACTTTCTCCAGCTCCTACATTTCTTGTGCTCCAGCTGGCTCAAAGTGCACTTCCTTGGAAGGTAAAATGCACTAACTGTGCTGATCGGAGACTGATAGCTGGAGAGCCACAATATTTAATAGCTGCGCTGATAAGGAGGTTTAAAAAAATCCATTTTTGAGCCTAAACAAAAGGATATTATGTAGCTGCATGTTCAATTAAGATCTAGTTAAATTCTTTTTTCCCATTATGTGGAACCTCATGCAGGCAGCCGACATAACTCATAGTGTTATGGCAAATTTCATCGGCACTGTATGTTTGAGAAATGTCTCCCTCCTGCTTTTCAGTTAGTTACTGCTGATTTGGGACCAGCTTGGTGCAATTATTTCAAAGAACAGAAATGTGGGATTGATACGGCATTCTAGCAAAACCTTGGCTGGCTAAAAATAAGACTATTTTGTAGTCGAGAAGGCAAAAAACGTCTCTGGGCTGTAAACACCAGTCAATGTATTTCTTTTCTGCTTTATGAAAACCACAATTTTTTTTTTCTTTTTTCCGTCTCTCCTTACTCATAGTGTAGTTTAATTACAGTTTAATCTCTTTCAGCGAGCAGCCCTTGAGACCTTATTGTTCAACCACAGTATTATCAAGGCTACAGCTACAATTTATGGCAAAAGGTAGAGGCTCCCTTTAGAAAAACCAAAATGCTCCCTCCCCGCCCCCAAATAAATAAATAAATAAATATAATAGTTACTTTATTACAAACTCACATTACAAATTTTTATTAGGCTCTAGAGATGCCAGGCCAATAATTAAAGAAATACCTGAGAGGTGTTGATCAACACTCACCCTGTTTAACTCTGCTGGGTCAATAAATCTGCAGGAAAACTTTTAAGTTAACAAGATTGTTTGGGCCTCTAGTTGCTGAAAGTATTTGGTTACACTGAGGGGAAATGAGGTGGGAGAGAGTGGAGGAGAGGTTCAGAAGTAAAAAACGGACTCTCTACTTGCTTGAGGTACAGGAAATATACAGTAAAGAGTTTGCTGCAATTGAAGGGGTGAATAAGGTCAGTAAATTATTTTTGCTGCTTTAAGCTCACAGGTATAATTTAGTGTCTCTGAGTTTTAATATATATTTTGAAAGAAGTGCCAAAATCCTAGGGGTTTCAATGAAAGAGAAGGTAAAACTTGGCTGTTCACCACAAGAAAAGAGATTTAAGCATAAGGTGACTACTCAAATTCGAGATGAAACTTTAACCATTCCTTTGTTTTTGTTTTTAATAAGATGCGCTGTCTCCTTTTTGTCTTCATTCTTTAAATGCTTTATGGTCAATTTGATTGGCAAATTCATTTGCTCTAAAGAAGTAGAACAATAAAAGCTCTCAGTGCAGTTTGCCAGTGCTCTCTGCTACGTGGCGGGTTCCCCTTGTGCACACTAGCTTGGCTCTCAAGAGACCGTGGAAGCCATGCATTGCCCGTCAGTCTGAACTCACAGCTGGCCGGCGGGCGGGCGCCCATGTGGCCCACCCAGGCCCACCCTAGCCATCCCTGAGGCTCATCTCCACCACTGGTAACTGTGGCGTCTGCCACCTCCACTTCTCCTCTCTGCTTTTTCCTTCATCACTGCTGGGATTTTAGGTAAAACTGTTGGCTTTATTGCTATTTTGCCAGTGAATCAGAACTGCAGTGCATGCTGGGCCTCTCAGCGGATTACACTACCACAGAACACTCAGATCTCTTATGTGTCATGAATTGTATATGCTTTCATTTAAAACTATAGAACTTCATTATATATGAACTTTATGGAAAGAAAGAAGCCAGCAAACAGAAAATTCTGAAAATTTATTAAAAACTCACTTTGAATCCCTATCAATAGTTTTTTTTTTTTTAAACATGGCAGAAATGTGTTTATTCTACTTTGTGATTTTCTAAAATTCTTTAACATCATATGCTCATTTTCAATGGCAGCTGAACCATATTACCCTTAATATTTTTTAGGCTAACGTCATCTCTGCCAAACTTTAAGGCGTAGAACACTAGGCTCTCAATGGAATGTATTTCCAAGTGCTTCAAAAGAATTAATGCCTTCGTTCGAGGAAAAACCTTGGTCTCTAAGTATCCTGTAGCCAACCTTCTAAAGAAGTTGAGTGTCTATTTCAAAAAGAAATTAAGACAGGCATCTTACCATCTACAACAGTGTGAACTTTCCTACCTGCTTTATTTCATTTCTGGAGCTGATGGATCTCTCTTTATCTCTATAAAGACAGAGATATGATACAGAACTCATATCTCTGTCTTTATATTGTTAGATTTCCATAAAGTAAATTGTTAGTTTAGTTCTTTGAGATGATTCAATGCTAAGTTGTAGGATTTTATTAAATATTAATATAAGAAGGGGTTTGACATTTATGCTTTGTTTTTCCTGGTAGTTACATATGCACTAAAGTATTACCAGATTTACTGCTGCTTTTCTGACGGGGAGGAACATATCTTACTAAAACTGTATTTCGATGTATTGACAGTCCCCCACACACATGCCACTGTACAGAGTTACGTGGTATTCTCCTGTACTGCTCTAACATGTTTACCATAAGCATTCCAAGAGCACAGGGCAGAAGTTCTCAAAGTATGGTCCAGGCGCCTCTGGAGGTCTCTAAGACCCTTTCGTTTGGTCTTCAAGGACAAAACCATTTTTATGATAATACTAGAACCATATTTCTTTGGCATCCACATTCTTTCACCAGTATACAGGAGACACTGAAGCAGTTAAGAGAACCCAACTGTCTTCTGTTAATGCAGACATTAATGAAATTTTTTAAAATTGTGAAACAATGCCACTTTATTAATATTTTTGTCTGGGAAAATACAGTTATTTTTCATAAAAATATTTATCACGAAAATAAATTAATAAATATCCTTTAAATATTGCAGTTTTATCTGCTACTATGGTTGATAGATATAACCCACATAAGCAAAAGTGCTTTTGGACCCTCGGTATTTTTAAGACTGTCAAGAGGAGTTCTGAGACAAAAACAGTTTGAGAAACTCTGGTATAAGGTATTTAGGTTGTTTCCAATTTTGTGCTACTTCATTGTGAAACTTCAATTTATATGAAAATGTAGATACATGTAATTGTGGTAGGTATATAAAAATACATGTGGGTTCTGGGCTTGATGGTATGAGACAGTAGTCCTAGCTACTCAGGAGGCCGAGGCAGGAAGATCTTGTGAGCCAAGGAGTTTGAGTCCAGCCTGGGCAATATAGTGAGACCCTGTCTCTAAAAAAGGAAACAGAGGAAAGAAAAAAAGCTTTAAAAAGGTGTCCAGGTAATCAACTTTTCTCTCCAAGTCCAATTTAGTCCTTCATACACTGGAGGAAGGAGTTAGTCATTCAAAAATTAAGTTTAGGGGCTTGAAAGAGAGTTATTCTCACTTAAAAAATAGGCATTAGTATTTGCTTATCATAGGCTACTAAAAGTACTGAATACTACTAAAGGTTCTTATAAATTGAAAACTCAGTTTTGGATTAGAGAGGCAGATTCCTTTAGATTAGGGTTTATGCTGTCAATGTAATTCAAATCAAAGAAAGACTGAATTTTGGGATGGGTTCTCTATCAACTGTCAAAAGAGACCTTGAGCACATGGGAAGACACACACACGCACATGCACACACACAAATCCTTAATGAAACCCCAGTCTGTAGGCTCTTCTGTAACTGCACAAGTCGGGGCTTAAACATTGTTTCCACCCTGTCCATTTTATTATTTGACACCAAAACCTTCTGTTACTACAGCTATTAACAGTTGGCAGTCACATATAATGGATCTGAATTTGTCTAGGTTAGAATTTAGGATTCTTACATATCAAAACGAGAAAGAGGCTCTGTTGATATTTTCACATATTGATACCTATCCTTGAATCGCAGGGTTTTATTTAAGCAATGGTTATCTTTCAAAAATAGAACCATAAATATCTCTCAACTTCAGGAACCAGTTAAGGTTCTTCCTTCAAGTTGACCGCCAGTGCTGAGTCTGTATACGCATGTCATCAGATTTAGCACAAAGAAATCTCATCATTCAACCACTGTAGCCTCGTGAATTACTGATATATTCTGTCTTCATGCTATAAATATAATATGCATATTTGTCTTAATTTAGACCAGAAAAATCTCAATATGGGGAGAGGAGTGGAAGCAGTTTTTATGCTTTGAAAAAGCATTTTCAGAATTATAATTTTTTTTTGAGACAGGGTCTTGCTCTGTTGCCCAGGCTGGAGTGCAGTGTGGCAATCAGGGCTCACCGCAGCCTGAACTTCCTGAACTCAAGTGATCCTCCTGTCTTAGCCCCCTGAGAAGCAGGACTACAAGTGTGTACCACCATGCCTGGCAAATTTTTAAATTTTTTGTAAAGATGAGGTCTTGCTATGTGGTCTAGGCTGGTCTTGAACTTCTGCACTCAAGCGATTCTCCCGCCTTGGCCTCCTAAAGTGTTGGGATTACACTGCACTCAGCCTAATTGTTTTGTTTTTGTCACAATATTTAGTTTAAAAATTCAAAGAACATATTAGAGGCAGTGAGATTTACCGATAGGGACCATGCTTAAGTTGACAGATTTTTACTGTCATACAATCCTGTCCCTGCTTCAGTCTTAATCAAGGGGAGACCCATGGACTGTGAACCCCATGAGGGCAGAAACTGTGTCTATTTTTCACCCTTATTTCGACAATACCTATACCATAAACTCATTATAATTCATTAGGACAGTTTTTATAAATGTATCTATTATTCTAATTTTTAACTGAATGACACCACCAAAGCAATTCAATGGGGCAAAAGGAGGTTTTTCAGTAAGATTCTAGAGCAACTGGATGTCCATGTGGAAAGTAATGAATCTCCATCCGTACCTCCATCATACACAAAATTAGTTAGAGGTGGATCATAGAGGTAAATGTGAAAGCCACAACTATGGAGCTTCTCAAAGAAACACAGAATATCTTCATAACCATAAGGATTAAGGCAAATATTTCTTAAAGGCACAAAAATCACTAAACACGAAAAAAATTATAAACTGGACTTGATGACAGATAAAAACTGCTCATCAAAAGAGACCATTAAGGAAGTGAAAAGGAAAGTCACAGATTTGGAGAAAATACAATGAACATAATTAGCAGAGGACTTCATTTCTAGACTATATAAAGAACTAGAAATTCATAAGGAAAAGCCATTTCCCACTGTATTATATAATCTGCAGTGTACTTTTCTGCCTCCCTGATTAAACTGATAACTTCTTGTCATGTATTTGATCAACTGTATGTTCACAGTTCCTAACATGAGTCAAGTACCAGGAACAAGGAACATACTTGAATGAATCAACAAGTTGCTGCCCTGCTAGTTGGTTTGATTCTATTTCTCAGGGCAAATGGCGATCGTTAGTTGGAAAATTGGGGGCTCTTAGCTTTTCCTTATGATGAGGCTTGGCTAAGTTACAGGGCAGTCCTGAAGGTCACATAACTAGTTTCATCTCCTTCCCATCTTATTTTTATTATTGCCACTTCTACCACACATACTGAAGTCTTACTTGCCCACCTCTTGCTAAACAGAGACACGAGGCAATGGCTATGGTGAGGTTAAATGAATGACTTATAGAACGGATAGCTAGGTCAACATCCAGAACTTACTTTCAAAAGAAATGGAATTTTCTTATTGATCAGTATTTAGAGCTTGAATTTAGATCCAGTTTCTTGACAGTGTTTCATACAGTTTAGTACAGAACTGAATGGCTCTAATCCTAGGTGCCAGGTACATACATACAACAGTTACATCAAAGGAGATAAATTTCTAGCTTTAAAATATTAAAAAAATTAATATTGCCTCATGTTGCCATTTAGAAAAAGATCACCTTATCTTGAGAATTTCAAGATTTTCCTTTCCTCCAAATATATTAAAAGATAATAGCTAGAATTCCATTAATTACTAAACTGAAGCCAACATTACAAAATACTACTGATATAAACGAGTAATTAAAAAAAATTCCTAAGCTTGCTCACTCAGACTTCTTTGCATGAGTGCACGCTCTCTCTCTCTCTCTGTGTGTGTGTGTGTGTGTGTGTATCTATACACATCCATTATTTACCTACCTCTGTGTCTATATTTAATGGAATTTAACAAAATTAGTATTTAAGGAAATTTTAGGTCCTTGTCTTTTTCTTTCTCAAAGATGATTTTATATCAATACTTTCCATGAACACATCTGGTGTTTCTTTATAGCCTGGATTTACTAAATGTCATATCTAATGAAACAGGGATTTATGTTTTTTCAACATAAATTCATTTTATTTTATCCAGGCTCCTCCCTCACTACTCAAAGTTGATGACTTCTTAAACCAAAATGGTTGGTCAGAATCCAATCAAGAATATAAAGGCAACTGAATAAATAAAACCATGAAGTAAGTGTAAAATACTAGTGTCCAGACATCTGAGATGTATGTGGCTACTATGAAACTTCCACAGCTGTACCGGCCTGAAGCTCACATGGTTCCCCAGGTTTAACAGAACCCATTACCAGTAAGAGTTTTATTTGCTTAATAAATTACATTCTAAAGCACAATAGCCTAGGCTCACAGCTGTAAAATTGCCAAATATTGTCAATGACCACTCTCTGGTCATAAATAACAAAATAATCTGTGACTCATTGGATTTTTGATTCCCAAGGCAATTCTTTCTTGCCATTACTCAAAAATGTGAAAAAGTGCCTCTACGTGGCATTTTATGGAGGATATAAATTACTCAAAGGAGATGACATAGGACAGATTTGTAGGCCGAGTAACAGGAACCAGCCAACCAACTGTGTAAATTAAAGAACTAGTGACAAAGAAGAGGGCTAGTGAAAGAATTCTGAAATCCTAAGAACAGATCAGGATTAAGATCCTGAAAAGAGAATCTTGGTATAAAAGAAAAGAGAATCTTCTCTCTTTTCAGGAGAATGGAAGGAGAGTGATGCAACAACCACTCATGGAATATTTATGTTAACTGGAGGGCAATGCATTACAATAACTGAACTATCACCTGGTGATAGTTCAAAACTCAGGTTCACTTTGCAATATATTTTATATTTATAGTCTTATTTGCGTATCACAAAGGGTAGACACTGGTATCAGGTGTCACAGAGCTAAACCTTGGAGGGTGATTTTTAATAACCAATATTAATTCTTAAATGTGGTTAACAGTTCCTTCGGTTACGCAGCTCAACTACACTGAGCAGTTGCTATGTGCTAGCCCCTGGGCTGGGGTGGGGCATTGAAATGAATAAGGCACAGCCCTGCCCTCCCCTGGAGGAGCTCACATTCCAGAGGAGAGGGAGCTGGCTGCATCTGCCACTGTGTGCTATCACAGAGCAGCCCCAGGTGTGGGACGGTGCACACCAGAGGAGTGGAACTCAGCTGGAGAGGTGGGCAGGACAAGTGGGAGGAATAGGCAGGGGGCGGAGGAGAAGTTTATTTTTATTTTTAGTTATTTATTTTTTGAGATGGAGCCTTACTCTGTCACCCAGGCTGGAGTGCACTAACTCACTGCAACCTCCGTCTCCTGGGTTCAAATGATTCTCCTGCCTCGGCCTCCTGAGTAGATGGGACTACAGGCTGTGCCACCACGCCTGGCTAATTTTTGTATTTTTAGCAGAGACAGGGTTTCACGGTGTTGGCCAGGATGGTCTTGAACTCTTGACCTCCAGTGATCCACCTGCCTCGGCCTCCCAGAGTGCTAGGGTTACAGGTGTGCGCCACCACACCCGGCTGAAAGGAGCAGTTTTAGGGCAGGTGGAACAGGGTATGTGAAAGAGGCATGAAGAGCCTGATCTGCCAGGGAACAGACAGGCAGGAGGGGAGGAGGGAAGGTTGGCAGGGGTCAAAATCACCAAGGGTTTTCTGAGCCAAAGGGGATGAGTGGACGTAACCTGGCAGACAAGCAGGCCAATGGTGAGATCAGATTGGCATTTAGAAAGATTATTCCTTCATCACGGTAGCTAATTTCATTAGAACACCATTTAATGATCAAAGTTAGGCATTTTTGGCTTTTAAATAGAACAATAACGGAAACTAAAAACATACCTTTGTGGCATTTTCTGTGGAAACAGAAGGTATCTCACAATGACACTTAGGCATGAGCCTGTCTTTTCTCCTGGGTGTTTTTTTTTTTTTTTTCCCCCTCTCCCAGTATTGCTGTAAAATGATTTGTAAGTGTTTTAGGAAGATTCTGACAACATGAAACAGAATCTTGACGATAGCTGGTCCTGTGTTGAGAGGATAGACTTTCAAAGTCTTCTTTTGGTTTCCTGATTACTTAATTGACCGCCAAGACAGCGCTGTGCTAAGTAAACTCTCATATCTTTCTGAAGTTGAAATAAAATAGTTATTTAAGATCTTTTACCTTTGTCAAAAAGAAATATGTCTTTTTCCATAAAAGTCATCCAAGAACATACCCTTGCGATCTTTTCTGATATTCAGGACGATGCCACGAAGTTTGAACTGCCACAAACAGACATTCGGACAAACAAGTCATGGAAGCATTATCAGCTGAGTTTTATTCATGTCTAGTTATAATTCTCTGGCATTTTGCACAGAGTAGGTGATTAAAAACACCCTCAATAAATGAAATAAATGAGTACTGCTTTTAACTGGAGTAGATGATATCATTTTAATGTATCTTTAATACACAAAATTTTATTTGTACAATAACTAAAATATTTAGACTATTCAAACTGTTTTTTTTTTTCAACCGAAGCCTTTCACAATGCTTTCTGGAGACTTCCGGGAAAGACGTGTCTTGCTTCCTGTTACAACAAGCATTTGAAACATCTACAGGCACAACCTTTGTACCTCACTGAAAGATGCAAATACTGCTAATCCTCTACTGTCGCTGCACGCAGTAGGCACTCCACGTTTAACGACAGTGACACACTGGTTTTCTATTCCTATTTTACTATCTGCAATTCTTTGAGTAACTTTGATGGTCCATTACAGTACAGACTATGCCCACAGAATTCTCTTTGGCTATCTAACACAAATCCACTGGAAGTTAAGTGCCTAATTTTAAAAAGCTCTGTTTTCATATTAGAATCAAAAGTTCTGATATTCATTTAACCAATGTTCATTGTACACCTACTATGTTCCAGGTACACTGCTGGAAATATAAAAATGATATCTTTCTACTGTCCGAGGAATCATAGTCAAGCAGGGGAAGAGATTTACAATTAAGATCTAATAAATGCTAAAATGCAGATCTGCACATAATGCTATAGAAGTACCGCAGAGAGAGGAATTAGTTTTGAATGGTATAAAAGCTAGGGTGGTGCAAAACTCACAGAGGCAAAGTTTTAGTGGAGGACCTTGTAGAATGAGGAAGAGCTCACAAGCCAGAGAGAGGCTGTGTAGTCCGGGCAGAGTAAACAGGACAGCAAAGTACACTGGACTCAGAGCACAGAGCAAGTTAAAGAAATGCCCAGGACTCTGGTAACTGATGTGAAGAGAGCATGAGAAGGGGGATTTCAGTCCATAAACTAGGACCAGAGGATTACCTACTGGGGCCTCCAGAGTTTCGCTAACAGTAAATTTAGAAAAGTAGAACAAACCAGAGGTTCCCAGTGTTGGCAGCTGTAGAATCTTCTAGGAAATTCAGGAGGAGGATCTGAGGGGAAGAAAAGAAGAAAGGGCAGAGGAAAGAAAGGGAAAGGGGAGAGGGAGAGGAGGAAGTGGAAGAGAAGGGGGAGCAAAGGGGGACAGAGAAGAGAACTCACAAAAGGGAGACAGCAGGTCAGAGGCACCAGAACAGGAGGACAACCAGATTCCAGTTCCCAAACCCCCCACCGACTGAATTAGGATCTGCAAACCAGGGGCTGAGGAAGCTGCAGTTATTACACAACCAGGTTTGAGATCTGTTAGTGTCATTTCTCAGTCTCATTGAAGGGGAGGTAGATGGTTTTTTTCATTTGTTTTTGAAAAGAAAACAAAAGACTCAGTTTGATGTAGATTTCTTAGACTTCAGTAAAAAAGAATGTATACTGGGAACAGAAATTTATTTTTGTTAGTGTTTTATTACTTTATCTTTTTGATTATTCTGTAGGTGCTTCTAAAATAAGTTATTAAGCCAAGCGTGTGGCTCATGCCTGTAATCCCAGAACTTCGGGAGACCAAGGCAGGAGGACTGCTTGAGGCGGTCGAGACCAGCTGGACTAACACAGCAAAATCCTATCTCTACCAAAAAAAATTTTTTTTAATTAGCGGGGTCCGGTGGTATATGAGCATAGTCCCAGCTACTCAGGAGGTTGAGGTGGGAAGATGACTTGAACCTAGGAGTTCAAGGTTATAGTAAACTGTGAATGTGCCACTGCACTCAAGCCTGTATGACAGAGCAATACTCTTTCTCTAAAACAAAACAAAACAAAACAAAACAAAACAAAAAAACCCTTAATTTAAAAAATCGAAATAAAATTAGATATTAAGAATCAATATGTTTTCAAGAATCTTGGGAAAGAATAAGAATTATTTTTTTTCTAAGCTAATCACTTTAAAGGGTTCGTTAGATGAAGGTTCAGAAGAGAAACCCAGAGCTCAATGCCTAAGAAAGGTTATTTTAGAAACTGCTACTCCTGAGTCATTCCTATCTTCATCTGACTTGAGAAAAAGAAATAACTTTTTGGGGCTTCTTTTATCATTTGAAAACTTTACATGAGTCCCAGGAGACAGAAAGAATCATAAAATCCCTGAAGTGGTGCCTTGAGAATAATTAGTTCTAGATAGCGAATAATGGATGGCTGAGAAAACAGAGAGAGCTCCAGAGGTTTAAATAAGAGCATCTTTGCAAAGATTACAGCATCCCCATGCGACACTTACGGTCTTCAAGTAAGAGAGTAGCAGTGATTCACTGGCTTTTCCTCTAGTAATAAAGCCCTTACTGATCTGTGCTCGTGTATGATTTTTTAAAAAAAATTCCTTTTAGATTTTTCTTAGTATGGGTCAGCTAAATACAGAATTATCCAACTTATTGTCTTATAACTGGAAACTGAAATATTGGGAGGAAAATTAGAGAATAGATTCCATGCATTGCTTAACACACACAGTAATATTCAGGCTCATATAAAGACACAGAGAGCCTGAATTGTAAAATCTAATTGCTTCATGTGAGTAAATTTTGAAAACTGACATTATGAGAGCTGTGCTGTACTTTCAAAACGAAGTTCAGTGTTCTAAGGCAACCTGGAGCCTGTTTGTGATTTGTGTTTCCACTTTCATTTCGGCAGATTCTGACATGTTGATAAGAAAAACTAAGACTGACCACATAATTTTAAACCAAATCAGAATGTCGGTTCTAGCATTAGAGTCTGATCAAATGCGATGTGGCTACAAGAAGGTTTCGAGCTAGCAAAACTGGGAAGCTTTCATTCTCCTTAGTTGTCGGAGCCTGTACCAGAGACAGGCACTTTCTCCACTGGAGGAAGAAGCATCCCACACTCAGAGGACCACGGCTAGAACAGCTTTCTGTTTTCTTTCTTTTCTAAAAGAGGTGTGCATTTTGGGACTATAAAGACTATTGAAACATTCTGATAAGTCTTACAATGTTTTCAACACTATAACCCAAGATAAGGGCACCCAGAAAAGAAAAATGCAGCTGCCTTTGGAACCCTCAGGACCACCCACGCTGTATGTTCTAAGTTTGGGGCTGTGCCACATGAGGCGAGAGAGCACGTTAAGCACGTGTGGGATATTATGAAAACCTGAGCAACTTCATGTCCATAGTTTTAAGGAACTCTGAAGTAAAAGATAAACATATTTAATCTGAAGGTATTTTATGTTTTTATGAAGAAATAGCGCATGGATGTAATATATATATTTGACTGATAACTTAAAAATTATATTCATATTTAATTATACTAAATTTTTAGATGCCATGTGTATGTAAATACATATATTCAAAATTCACTTACATGAAGCAATCCTGTCTTATAATTCAGTCTCTAAACCTCTTTATATAAAATCAATTAAACAACTGGCATTTATTTCATGATTCTGTAACATTTCCTGACATTTCAGTTTCCAGTTAAAAACGATAGTAGGAACAGTTCTGTATTTAATTGACTTGTACTAAGGAAAGAAAGGTGTCTATTTCAAATCAAATGTGGAAAACAAAATAGGTCACATTTGTCACATTGTGGACAACAGGCATGCAATAAAATATCATAAATTCTAAGACAAAACACATAATCATGTTATAAAACACCCCTCTTTAAGATGAAATAAAATCTGCTGTGGGTTAATCTCCCACGTACATAGTACATCTTTTTCACATAGAAAGCTGGGGCTTCTCTCTGTGCTTAGATACTTCAGATCATTTAAGATTTTTTCACCCAATGCATGTATTATCTGCAATAAAAAAGTAATTCATCTACTGAAAAAAAATTCAGCAATTCACCTTAGGTTTGAGGCAGGCTTAGAGTCTCAATTAGCCATATAAGTAAAAATTTTACCCCAAGTTATTATATACAAATGTATATAAAAAGTGATATTTTCACAAAGTATTATACAACTTCTTTACTTCCGGAGGAAAAAAGTTACAGCAGAAAATTTCAGTGCCTTCAGTTTTACTGTTAAGTTCTAAATGAAGGCTACTTGTGGTCCCAACCTTATTGATCCACTGAATAGATCCCTAGACCTGGGCAACAGCCTTATATGGAATTAAAAGGGGGGCTTCCACTTGGTGAATAAGGCCATGGAATAATCCATTTATTTGAAAACCAAATGAAAAACAGTCTAAATTTTTGTTTTTCTCCTTTGTAATGTGCCACATGCTTTTTTCAAACATCTTTTATTAAAAATCATCTATAAGGTTGTTCAAGTGAGATTTTAAACATCAACCCACTCCCATTCACAAGGCAAAAGATGAGACTTCCCATTCTTTTCTTTCTTTTTGCTTCTGTTAATGAAAAGGAACACAAGAAGAAGGCCAAGACACATTCTACAGATAGCTTGCTGTCACTAGTTCAGCTGTTTTTGATGACCCTCTGCCTGTTTTACACCTTATCCTGATGTCAATTCTTGTTTTCACTCTTCCAGATTTCTTTCACAAGAAAACAGCTGACAGAATGTTGCAAAATAAAGAGGAAAAGGAAGAACTTCAGCTGGGAATAGAAAGTTTTCATCCATGACACTGAATACATTTCCCGCCTCTGACACACTATGGTTGCTAACAATCCTGGCTGTCTGCAAGGGGAAGTAAGTGAGCAAGCAGGCTCACTGCCCCGCAGGTTCACTGCCCCGCCAGTGCGGGTACTGAGCCAAGGTGGGGCCTTGCCCTCCTGCCTCGATCTGACCCTGAAGGTGGTGGGATGGGGTACGGGGTGGAGGGTGGGAAGAGAAGTGACCATTCATTCACCTGTCTATTCACTCGGTATTTATGAGAGCCTACGATGTGCTTGGCAACATCCCAGGTGGTATTTATGGAAGATCTGCTATGTGCTAGCAGCTTTATTTATCTCCATTCATCTTGGTACCACCTTAGAGAAATAATATTTTTATGACTGATAGGTAAGGAAATGGGTTCAGAGAGCTTATTTAGGCATCTTACATCACATCAAATAAGGACTGACTTATGGCTGGATCCCAATTTTGTCTCATTCCAAAGCTCAGGTGTTCACTGATGACTATATCATGGGGACCCAACAGAATACCACCATGAATTAGGCTTGTTCATACACAGTAGCAGCACTCTTCTAAAATACGGGTATTACCAAAAGACACAGAAGATGGAAGACTGTACTGACAATTCTCAGTATACCGTCATCGATTTTGCTGTATTTGTTTTCATAACTAATATAAAAGTAATATGTTCTCATTGTCATCAATGGAAGAACAGAGCGCACAGAATTAACAGTTCCTCCACGTTTTCAACCAGTTAACGAACATCTAACGTTTAGCGTATTTCTTTTCACACGTATCTCTGCTCACAAACTGCAGCAAATACGTACGTATTTGATTTTCTCCTCCTCCTTCTTTTTTAAAGTGGTGGAGGTCTTTCTTTCAGTCTGCTGACCACAAGGCACGGGCGGGGATCGGAGTTTCAATGGAAGGGGGTGATAGAGTTTGGAAGACGAGGAAAACTGTCAGAGGAAAGCAGGTCTGGGTGGGGTTGTCACAGAGTTTAACATTTCATCCAGAAAATATATTTTTCCTTAATTCTAAAGCAGTATCTAAAAAAATTTGTCATTAGTAAATTAGCAGTGGTCATACCTAAGAAAAGCAGCATGTCTAGATAGAAGCTGGTATTTACACATATCTATTTAATACATTGCTCCCTCACACACACACACACACACACACACACACACACACACACACACACACACAAGATGCTACTGACAGACTGCAATCTAGAACATGCCTTCCTGTTCTAATACAAATGGGTCTGCATTTTCTTTTAACTTGGCAAGGTTGAAAAACAGACTCGTCATAAGTGTGTAATGTCTTGAACCAAAATAGACTTCCTTAATGATTTGTTTTCTCCAATTTCACCACAAAATGTAATGCAGCCAACAAAAGAACTATTCTTCCCCCACGTATAATAACATGTTATTCAACAATCATGTAAGAAAGCCTATACATAAGACTGCCAAGGTTCTGAAATTGAGTTTCTAACTGAAATGTTTGGAAAGAAATCTTTTCTTTTTTAAGTTTTACTCCGAGGGTTTGAGTGAAGTGATATAAATATCTGGAATATACAGTTTTGCTTTACTGCTATAACATGCTTCCAGAAGTAGTTATGGTTTACTTTATAACATGGGTCACTGAAAACATTAACCATAAAAACATATAAAAGTACAAACAAGTTCTCAGTAGACCATTTACTCTGTAGCAGAACAAACAATTTAATTGCTTCTGTCCTTGTGAGGGCAAATAGCTCCTGATGAAGCTGGGTCAGGAGTACCCCTTGGTTTGTGGGGAGTCTACAACCTGCATGCTATTCATGTGACCCGACTCTCTCGATACTTCAAGGGTCCGCGCCCCAGGACGGAGGTAAAAGCCTGGTTAACAGCAGAAAAAGCAACCCATTCCCAGCACAGTAAGAAAGATGATAACAGAATGATGAACTATTTTTCTTTTTCTTTCTTTTTTTAATGGAGAACTGTAAAGGAAAGAAAAATTGTAATGGTGTAAAAAGCTAAAAAGGTGGAAAAAGTGAATCCACTATTTACTTTTCTGAAACCAGAGTTTGCCTTAAAAGTGTGCCCCATAATCACTGGCCCACCTGAAAACCGTAGAAAGTGCCGAAGACTGAAGGATGCCGCTGCGTAATCTGAATGCACATTAATGCATGGTGCATATTTATGATATGATGACAGGTATAAATATCACCAAAAATGAATATATCTCCTGTATCTATTAAATTTCTGGGAAATAACTAGGTAAATTAAAATGTGTTAGCCAAGATAAGACATAATTAATGCATTTTAAAAAATTAGATTATCAAGAACACATTTTTCTAAAGAGTGAAAGTTTTCCTAAATAAAAGTTTTCTCCTTTGGCCGGAAGCAGTGGCTCATGCCTGTAATCCCAGCACTTTGGGAGGCTGAGGTGGGCGGATCACCTGAGGCCGGGAGTTCGATACCAGCCTGGTCAACATGGCGAAAACCCTGTCTCTATTAAAAATACAAAAATGAGCCGGGCGCGGTGGCGGCACCTGTAATCCCAGCTACTCAGGAGGCTGAGGCAGGAGAATCACTCGAACCCGGGAGACGGAGGTTACAGTGAGCCGAGATCGCGCCACTGTACTCTAGCCTGGGGGACAAGAGTGAGACTTCATCTAAAAAAAAAAAAAAGTGAGCAAATGGGAGAAGAAAGGCTAACTATCTGGTGGGAAAAACACTAGTATAGGCACATCTATACGTATGTACATATATATACATACATACATGTAATACATACACATGGACACTGGCTCATCAAAAAAGTGGTTCATTTTGTATCTATGATTTAGGTGGGGATCCCGGGTTTAAACTCCAGGTCCACTATTTATCACTTATGTGGCCTTGCTTAAGTTACTTCGCTTCTCTTTGTCTCAAACTAGAGATAATACCACTCACCTTAATTCTAAAGCAGTATCTAAAAAATCTGTCATTAGTAAATCAGCAGTGGTCATACCTAAGAAAAGCGCATGACTAGACAGAAGCTGGTATTCACACAGATATATTTAATGTATTGCTCCTTCACACACACACACACACTCACACACTCACATACAAGACACTACTGACAGACTGCAATCAAGAACATGCCTTCCTGTTCTAATACAAATGGGTTTACATTTTCTTTTAACTTGGCAAGGTTGAAAAACAGACTCGTCATAGTAAATCAGCAGTGACCACACCTAAGAAAAGTGGCATGACTACATAGAAGATGGTATTTACACATATATAGTTACATACTCAGAGAAATAAAAAGTTAATGCGGGTTACTAAGTGGTTTATTTTAATAAACTTAAAATGTTTTTATTCGATAGATTCATTATTTTCTGTGAAAAGCATTGAGTTGTACCTTGTTGTATCAGAAAAGTCACATGGAAAAGCTCTGCTCTTTGAAAGATATTTCTTTATATCCATTTAAAAATCTATCTTGGGGCTGGGTGCAGTGGCTCGTGCCTGTAATCCCAGCACTTTTGGAGGCTGAGGGGGGCGGATCACTTGAGGTCAGAAGTTTGAGACAAGCCTGGCCAACCTGGTGAAACTCTGTCTCTACTAAAAATACAAAAATTAGCTGGGCGTGGTGGCAGGCGCCTGTCATCCCAGCTATTTGAAAGGCAGAGGCAGGAGAATTGCTTGAACCCTGGAGGCAGAAGTTGCAGTGAGCCGAGATCATGCCACTGCGCTCCAGCCTAGGCAATAGAGTGAGACTCTGTCTCAAGAAAAAAAAAAAAAAACCTACCTTGGGTTATGTTTCTCACAGAAACAGAAAATGACAAGTAGACACTTTAGGGGTAATGTTTATCTCCTTGCTTCACTGTAATAATAAAATCATTACAGAAAATAAAATAGATTTTTATTTTATTGATAAAAGGATACAGATTAGGAATCCTCATGCTAAGCAGAAAGTACTACTTTAATTTTGAATGTTTATCTTGCAATCTACACAATAACTACACATATCACACAAACATTTCTGTCTGGTACTAATCTGAAAAGCTCTTTGAAAACAATTATTTTATGATATTGCACATTTTCTAGTTTTTGTTATAGTTTATAAATACATATTTTGGTCAGCATTAATGAAATGAAACCTAAAATCGTGAAAACATTTAATATAAATTATAAATAGGAGAAAAGTACTTGGGGTAGTTAGCTGCTACTCATGTGTTACTGAAAGAAGAGGCATGAATTTCATGATGAAAAAATAAAATGTGGATAAAGAATGCTTTGGTAGTAAAAACACACACACACAAAGCATTGGATTTCACAATCAAAGTCCAATGAGAATTTTCCCCCTTTGGCAGTCAAACAAAAATTCCAGGAAAATAGTTTAAATTCCCTTCACAAAGTTCAAATATAGCTATTGGTATTAACTTGCAAATATAAGAAATAACATTTCAGTCTGGGTATCTGACTAATGGTTGTTTATGGACCCTATAAAATTTAGAATAATTTTTGCATTTAATATATCTCACATGCAATTACTGTTTCAGTAGTCCAAAATCTGTTTAATGCAATTCCATACAGATGAATTATAATTCTAAATAGAATTCTCAAATTCTATTTAAGTTTTAATGTAAACAATTCACCTAAAGGGATAAGCAGCACTCATTATTTCTTTAGAGATAAGAATATTTTAGAGAGGTAACAACTCACTTTTGAACTAAGTTCACTGAAACTATAAGCACTATAGTTTACACAGTGCTTTATAACTGCAAGGCCTCCGCTTTTTAAACAATTATGCATTTCCCTAAATTCATATTTTAAAAACACGAATTATCAATTGCGATTTCTCTGCCTGTAACATAGAGGTCGCTGTTCCTGGCCACTGGGTGGTTCCGCACTCACGAGCATGGGGTTCTAGCTTAGGCCCGACTGTCACTAACTTCTCTATGGCTTCAGGGAAGTCACAGGGCCTATGTTTTCTAAACATATGTATATTTTTAAGTTATAGAACATGCTTACAAAATGCCACCTCATTGTGTTTTATATACATGGACTCTATAAATGGATGCATATACTGCAACCAATTATAGCTATCCCAGGGTGAAAGGATATTTTGAGAGAAGCAATTATTATAGCAAATGAGACAGGAAACATCCTTTTCTATTGCTCAAGAAACACAGACACTTGTTTCTTGTCTCTCGGCAAAAATGGAAAAACTCTCTCGCATTTCACAAGTGAGTGGGTCTCCTGGAGGTTCTGAGAAGGTTCTGTGCTAAATAATCCTAAACTGAGCAAACCCTCCTCAGCTCCTTTTGAGTGGAGAGGCTGAACTCAACACTGCCAGGGGAGCCACCGCTGGTGGATGGGCTTTAGGGAGCAAACTCTGCCAAGCCAAGATGGGCGAGGATGAGAGGGGAAAGACTGACAGTTCTTTGGTAATAAAAATGCAGTTTATATAAACTGTAGGAGACCTGGTGAGAAAGTAAAAGAGGTAATTGTGCACATTCCAAACATTTTAATATATAAACTGTGTAACCATCACTCATGAATAGCGCAGCTGCTAACAATTTATTTGTTTTTTTTTTTTTTTTTTTTTTCACCAAGATAAAAATCATGCTAAAGCCAAGAGATGTTTCTCTAGTGAATGACATTTTGAAACTCTGGTCAAAACATAACTGTGACATAATAAACTTTTAAAGAAGTCATGAAAGCTTGTAGTTTGAAATTTGAAAGAAGACCTAGTTTTTTCCCCAATTAGGAAGGACCACATTTCCACTTTCATGACAGTGGCGGGCTCAGTCTTGCAGCGGGGGAGGGAGGCCAATGCTGCATGCACATCTGTTTCCAGTGCGATGCTGGTATGCAAACTATTGTCTATTGGAAGTGTGTTGTGGTAACGTTTGCCAGGGTTAAAGGCTGGGTCAATTTGATCAAGACGCTAAAATTAGCTTCTGTGTGTTTTCCTGAAAAGAAAAAAAAAATACTGTAAAGCTCTTTGTTTTCCTTCAAGTACCATTCTCAGATTTCAGTTTCTGGTGTGTAAACTACCAGGAAACAGACGGCTGTGACAACTGACTTCTTGTTCGCTGAGTTCTGCATAATGAAATGGTACCACACGTCACCAAGCTGGAGAACACATGGAGAAAGCCAGCTTTCTGACCCAACTCACATTTTCCCATTAAAAAAAATTAACATTATAAAATTACTTAATGTGAATGCATTTGGAAATCCAAAACCATAGCTATATTTTAAAGTGTGTGATGGCTTGGCAAAGCCCAAACACATTTAGAAACTCATCATTCTGAGAAGTATTGGGGTAAGATTTAGGTCACATATTCCTGGTAGTATTGACAGTGCTCTGATTATTTTCACAGGAAGTGAGTTTGTTAGGATGAAAAAGAGGGAAAAAAATACATATACAAACTCCAGTAATAATCTGATGAATTCCAAGAGCAGAAAGGAATTGTGGAAACAATACATAGTCATGAGATAGTTCAAGAAAAATATTGATATTTTTCTAGATTAGCAAAATTACTTAGAAAATTACTTAACAGTTAACATTCCAATAGATGAAAAAGATGAAAAAAGGAGAAATAGAATTATCTGCTATGTTTAAGGCTTTGTGATGAATAGACAAATAAACCAAAAGTAGAAGCATGTTTGAAATTTATTTACATACTTGGAGACTTGCTTTTTCTTGTATGAGATGCTAAGTCAGGTTACAATAATATAAAAATTAAAAAGCTTCAGTGAAATGCCTCTCTCATATTTTAACTATTTCAATACTGTTAACTTTTAAAATGACCTATAATGTAAAAAGTATTTTTGGTGTACATTTTACTACAAGTATTTTCGATTAAGAGAAGTCTGAGAGAAGAAATAAACAGGTTTTCCCCAAATTACAAAATGCAATAGAAAAATCCTTCAATCTAGTTACAGCATGGTGAAAATATTACAAATTTGGGTCATTTATACCACAGGATTTCCTTCTTTGCAAACATCCTCTCAATTCCAGTGGCTTTTTGTACTTTTGTAATTTAGAGTTCATTAAAAAGATTTGGTATGGATACTAGAAGTGAGTAAAATATTTGGCAAAACTCATTTGTAAAATAAAACTTATTTATACAACATATATAAAATTACTCAATTTTTATATTTAAATGCCCTCTAGAGCCAAACACAGCATGGTAGTTACTATTAATTGCTTGATTATTTTCTTGGGTCAGAATTTAGTGAAAAAATACTATATATCGTGACACTGAATTAATAAGATTCCGCATTATCTCTAATTTCTCACAACCAGCTCTTCTTCAGTTTAAAATCTGACCTTTTCTCTCAAAGTTATTTGTAAAAATGGGAAGAATAATATTGAACTGCAATAACTCATCAAGTCTGAAGTTTTTCAGTCATGATCTTCTCAATTGTATGTTCTGAGCACAGCCTCCTGGTGGAAAGACTCTGGGTTCCCAGGACACTACAAACGGCAGGTTCCTCTTCTTCCTCCCGCATGAGTCCTGAGGATTCCTCCCCCGACACCACTGCCCACATCCCCTTTCTGGCACCTCAAATGTAGCATTTCCCGAGGTTGTGACTTTACCTCCCCCTTCTTTTCCTTTTACATACTGTTTTTTCCAGTAAATTTACCCACTAATATATATGGTTTTAAATATCTATGTTTTTAGCCTAAGGATGGTTAAGTTAGGCACAGAAGGTTTATGGAGGGAGTTAAAATATTCATTAGACTGCTGATACTATGTTAGAATGTATGCATAAACAGGTGCATATTTTGTTGTTGAGAATCCAAAATTGTCATGGAAAGCTGTCCATGACTCAAAAAGAAAAGAAAAGTCAACCCCGCCACCACTTTCCACACCAGAATGGCTCCAGTAGCCCAACTGAACACCTTCACCTGGGTATTCCCAGCATCAATAGTACTTCAGACTCAGGCTGTTCTCATGACTGGCCTCCTCCTGAGAACATTCCTTCTCCTGTGTCTTCTATGTGCTTATGATATTGCCACCCTACCATCTCTGAGACTCTCCTTTCTCCCTCATCCAGCAACTGCAATTAGCTGCAAGTCTGAGGCTTCTCATCTGTTTCCACCACCATCCCTTTAGCCCAGGACCTTGAAGTATACTATGTGGTCAGGTTGCCTTATAACTGTCTCCTCATCCAGGGTGGCCACTGTTGCACAGTTCCAGGGGCTGCAATTCATGTCACACTCTGCAAATGCAACATATCTCCATGCAACATGATGGAAGCTCCAAGGCCGTGTGCACAGCCAGTGAATTCAGGTGTGCACTTCTATCCTTTCTACAACATCATTCTCACTTTCCTCTACAGCCCATTTTAACTATACCGCCGCTCCCCTCCCCCATCCAAAATTAACTGTTCACATTCACTGAATATGCCCACACTTTTTCTGTAAGTCTTTGTGTCACAATGCATGCTGATCTGTGTTTTGGAAAATACCACCAAATCCCCACCTCCCATAATGCCTGGTGGTCTGTCTTCTGCTTGTCTCTCCCATGAAGCTTTCACTAGGGCAGAATGTAAGCATGCGGGTATCAGATTAGGATTCAACCCCAGCTCCACTAACATGAACTACTCAAGTAGTCTCCTGTAAACTAATTAAACTATCCACACCTAGGGCCTCCTTTTAAAGCGGGGACAAAATTTAACAGTTAGGATGTGAGGATTAAATGAAATATAATGCATATTAAGTACCTGGTACTTTTTAAGTGTTCAATATTTTTTAGCTGTTATTTTAACATCCTCACTCCCAGTAATGATTTCATTCTCCTATATCCTCTGCTTTGGATTCTAGTATCATACATTTGTTGTTTTGTCGCCTCCCAAATATGATTTTAGATGTCAGGGGCATGCACTATCATATTTAAATCACCTTGGGCACCTAGCACAGTGCCTTACACATAGTAGGTGCTTACTAAATACGTGGTTATTTTTCTTAAGTCATTCTTTCTTGGGCCAGAATTTACTGGAGGTCAAGGGGACAAAAGGGTGGAAGAACTACACAGACGTTAGATCCTTTACTTGCAAATAAATCTCCTTATGAAAGTCAGTCACCATTTCAGAGTTGCACATAGGATACAACACCTAGTGTATATTTACATGTAGCAAAGCAACACATTGGCTGAGAAGATCGCTGATGAAGATTAACTTGTATAGCATCCTTCAAAACATCATGACTCTTGGGAGGACATGTTCATAGGATACAGAAAACAAAAATTCCACAAAGCATATATTTTCTTACCTCTTAAAAATGGACCAAACCAAATGCATTACAAAACCTCCGGTTTGCAAAATAGCAGACAAATAAATTAAACATTGGCATAATTAAGCTATGGTGAATAAATACTGCCAGTCTAATTTGAGGAACTAGTTGGAACACAGTCATGCATCATTTAACGACAGAAAGACATTCTGAGAAATGTGTCCTTAGGTGATTTTGTTGTGCCCAAATCATACAGTGCACTGACACAAACCTAGATAGTAGAGTCTACTACATAACTAGGCTATATAGTATGCTATATGCTATATACTACAGATCTGTACACCATGTTACTAAACTAATTTAAGCAACCGTAACATGGTGATAATTATCTGTGCTTCTTTTTTTCTTTTTTTTTTTTTGAGACGGAGTGTCGCTCTGTTGCCCAGGCTGGAGTGTAGTGGCCGGATCTCAGCTCACTGCAAGTTCCGCCTTCTGGGTTTACGCCATTCTCCTGCCTCAGCTTCCCGAGTAGCTGGGATTACAGGCGCCCGCCACCAGGCCTGGCTAGTTTTTTGTATTTTTAGTAGAGACGGGGTTTCACCGTGTTAGCCAGGATGGTCTCGATCTCCTGACCTCGTGATCCGCCCGTCTCGGCAATTATCTGTGTTTCTAAACATTTCAAAACAGTTTTACTGTACAGTAAAATATAGCATAAAAGAGAGAAAATGGCTGGGTGCCATGGCTCATGTCTGTAATCCCAGCACATTGGGAGGCCAAGGCGGGCAGATCACTTGAGGCTAGCTAGGAGCTTGAGACCAGCCTGGCCAACATGGCGAAACCCCATCTCTACTAAAAATACAAAACTTAGCCGGGTGTGGTAGCACGCACATGTAATCCCAGCTACTTGGGGAGCTGAGGCACAAGGATCGCTTGCACCTAGGAGGGGGAGGTTGCAGTGAGCTGAGCTCATACCACTGTACCGCAGCCTGGGCGACAGATTTGAGGCTTTCTCTCAAAAAAATAAAAAGATAGAAAATGGTACACATGTATAGGCACTTACCATGAAGGAAGCCCGCAGGACTGGAAGTTGCTCTGGGTGAGTCAGTGAGTGAGAGGTGAGTCAATGTGAAGGTCTAGGACATTACTGCACACTGCTGTGGAATTTGTAAACACTGTATACTTAGGCTAAAGGAAATTTAAAAATAAGGTAATTGTGTTATGATGTTTGGATGGCTACCATGTCACTACACGATTAAAAAATCTTCAGGTCCATTATAATCTTATGGTATCAACATTGTGTATGTGATCTGTCGCTGACCAAAATGTCATTATGTGGTGCATGACTGTATCTTTAGTAAGAAGATCTTGGAATATCTCTAAGTAGAGAGCAGATGAGATCCTAATTTACAAAGAGACATAAAATTTATTTTAGCAAATTGTTTTCATGCAAAAGGAGGTTCTAAAATTATTTTAAGTGCTTAAAAGTTTTTTGTAGGTGTGCATTATTTGGACCTTGTTTAAACTATTAACATGCTAAACAAATCCTTTCTACAGATATTGTTGATATAAACTCCAAATTAATGAGGCAAGTTAAAATAGCCTGACTTTAATACATATAATACCTGATTAAATTTTCAATTCTGAGGTTTTATCAAGCATGTCCTGAGGCCCTCTATAAGTTTCAGATGGTTATCTGAAATCATTTCATTTTAGAAGCCTGGTAAATACAAAATGAAGTTTGTAGAGCTATTGTTTATTATAATTTAACAAATATCTGGCTGGGTGTGGTGGCTCATGACTGTAATACCAGTGTATAGGGAAGCTGAGGTGGCAGGATCACTTGAGGCCAGGAGTTTGAGAGTAGTCTGTGCAGCATAGTGACACTCTCTAAAAAAAAGGTTTCTTTAATTAGCCAGGAAAAGTGGTACGTACCTGTAGTCCTAGCTACTTGGGAGACTGAGGCAGAAAGATCACCTGAGCCTAGGAGTTCAAGGTCACAGTGAGCTATGATTGTGCCCCTCATTCCAGCCTAAGCAGAAGAGCTACCCTGTCTCTTAAAATATAGACACATACATATATATACACACATATATGTGTGTGTATATATATGCATGTGTGTGTGTATCCAGGATAAATACACACAGACACACAGACACACACTATGTGTGTGTATATATATCTATATATCTATATATATATCTATCTCTATCTATCTATCTATCTATCTATCTATCTATCTATCTATCTATCTATCTATCTCCTGGATACACACTAGCTTCAAGGGATTGAATACAATGTTTTGGAATATATATGTTTTGGAAAAGTCCTAAGGTCGATTCCTTAGCTTTAACAACCTTTTACGTATGCTTTAGTAAAAGATAAGCCTTTGACATCACTATTTCAACTTCCACTGGCTGAAGCAGCTTCCAAGGGATTCAAAAGAATGGTACATATTTTTTTGGCTGTTCAAAACAACTGCACAGACGAGGGGATTTAGGAAGCCACCATGCATACCCAGGGTGAAATGCAGACTCAGAAAAGACCTCACAAGATCTTAAGATTTCAATTCGGGATGATCCCTGGCACAGACACACCCTACAACAGTTAGAAAACCCACAGCAAATGCTAGGGAAGGGAAAGAACTGGATTTCCAGAGTTACCATATTCTAAGACTCAAATGTCCAGGTTTCAACAACAATGGAAAAATAAGACATAGAAAGGAAAAGGAAGGTATAGAGCACTCAAAGGAACAAAATAAAATGACATAAAACATACCCGAGGAAGCCTAAACTTTGGACTTACCACATTAAATAACTATCTTAAAGGTAATCAAAGATCTAGGGTAAGTCATGGACAAAGACAGGAAAAGAATGTATGAACAAAACGAGAATAACAACAGAAAGAGAAATTTTAAAAAAGAAACCAGAAGAAATTCTGGAGCTGAAAAGTACAATAAGTAAAATGGAAAATACAATAGAGGGGACTCAAAAGCAAATTTAAGCAAGCAGAAGAATCAATAAACTTGAAGATCAAATTTACTCAGTTTGAGAAACAGAAGAATGAATGAAAAAAAGTGAACAGAGCCTAAGGAACTTGAGGGACACCATCAAGCAGACCAACATAATCTGTGGGAGTCACAGAAGCAGCAGAGAGAAGGGGCCAGAAAGTGTATTTGAAGAAGTAATGACTGGTAACTTTCCAAATTTGATGAAAAACGACTCCACAAATCCAAGAAGCTCACCAAACAAGTAAGATAAACTCAAAGAGAACTATCCTGAGACGTATTCAAATTATCAAAAGCCAAAGGTAAAGACAGAATCTTAAAAGCAGCAAAACAGTAACAATTCATCACATATAAGGGAACTTCAATAAGATTATTAGTCAATTTCTCATCTGATATCTGGGAGGTAAGAAGGCCCACTGGCTGATATATTCAAAGTGCTAAAACAAAAACAATGTTAACCAAGAATTCTATATTCAGCAAAATTGTCCCAGGAAACAAGGCAGAAAATAAGACATTCCCAGATAAGCTAAGAAAGTTCATTACCACTATACCTCTCCTACAAGAAATGTCAAAGTGAGCCCTTCAGTTTGAAATTTTAAAAATGTAGTATAGTTGACCCTTAACATGGAGGGTTAGGGGTGCCAAAACACTGCACAGTAAAAAAATTACATATAGGGCCGGGCACGGTGGCTCATACAATCCCAGCACTTTGGGAGGCCAAGGCAGGCAGATCACGAGGCCAGGAGATCGAGACCATCCTGGCTAACACGGTGAAACCCCGTCTCTACTAAAAATACAAAAAATTAGCCAGGCATGGTGGGGGGCACCTGTAGTCCCAGTTACTCGGAGGCTGAGGCAGGAGAATGGCGTGAACCCAGGAGGCGGAGCTTGCAGTGAGTCCAGAGCATGCCACTGCACTCCAGCCTGGGCGACAGAGCGAGACTCTGTCTCAAAAAAAAAAAAAAAATTACATATAATATTTGACTTACCAAAAACTTAACTACTAATATCTAACTGTTGACTGCAAGCCTTGCTGATACCAAGAATTTTTGATTAACACATATTTTGTATATATGTACCATATACTGTATTCTTACAGTGAAGTAAGCTACAGGAAAAAATTTTATTAGGCAAATCATAAGAAACATATATTTGCTATTAATTAAGGGGCAGTGGATCATCACAAAGGTCTTCATCCTTGTCTTCACACTGACTAGGCTTAAGAGAACAAGAAAGAGGAGGGGTTGGTCTTGATGTCTCAGGAGTGGCAGAAGTGGAAGAAAATCCATGTATAAGTGAACCCGCACAGTTCAAATCCATGTTGTTCAAGGGTTAACTGTATATATATATATATTTCTAAATGAATACATATGGATATAGGAAGATACGTGTGTGTATATATGTATGTGAGCACGTGTGTGTGTGTATACTTTTAAATGTTTGTATAACTAAATAAAAAAATATATTATGCATAGGCATTTTCCCCTAAAAGGTTGTTTATTCGAGTTGACCCTACACCCAATTTGTTTTGTCTGTTTTGTTTTGTTTTTGAGATGTCGTCTTACTATATCATCCAGGCTGGAGTGCACTGGTGTGGATCCCAGCTCACCACAGACTTAACATTCTGGGCTCACTAAGGTGATGCTCATGCCTCAGCCTGTAAAGTAGCTGGGAATACAGGCATGCGCCACCATGGCTGGTTAATTTTTAAAATGTTTTGTAGAGATGGGGTTTTGCCATGTTGGCCGGGCTGGTCTTGAACCCCTGGGCTCAAGCGATCCACCCACCTCGGCCTCCCAAAGTGCAGGGATTACAGGCGTAGCCACCACATCTGGCTTCCTTCCCCTAATATTTTAGTGAATCTTCGTATTAGGTGGACAGGGGGAATCATCTTACATCATCAAACATTCTAAGTCACTTTATATGTAGGCATGTATGGTACGTTTTAGTTCTTCAACACTCAGCTCAAGAATCACCCTCTGTGTGCTATGTTCTGGGAAAGCTGCCTCTTGCCTCAGCCTAATTCAGAATCCTTTTGTGTGTGTGTGTATTCTCATAACTCCTGTCACAAGCCTTCACGTTGAGTTATCTTACATATAGAGCTGTAATCACTGGTTAACTTACTAGTCTCTTCTTCTAGACTGCCACTGTCCAATATGGTAGACACTAGCGGCTTTTTAATTTAAATTAATCAAAATTAAATTAAATAATTCAGTTCCTCAGTTATACTAGACAAATTTCAAGTACTCAAAATCTACATGTGGCCACTGGCTATCATGTGGGACATTGCAGATATAGAACATTCCCATAAGCAGATAAAATTCTATTCAACAGAGCTGCTCCAGATCAGGATTTCCCAACCTAAGCACGACTGACACTCTGTGTCAAATGATTCTTTGTTGTGGAGTCTGTCTCATGCATTTTAGGATGCTTAGCAACTTCTACCCACTAGGTATCAAGACCATTCCCCCAGCAGTGACAACCAAAATGTCTCCACACATTGCCCTGGATTGAGAACCATTGTTCTAGACTCTAAACATCTTAAGAAGAGGGACTATGTGTATTCAGCTTTGTACTGCATATAACCAATCACATGTATGTTAAGAAGTAAAGATAAGAAGATGAGACAGAAGCAAAGCGCCTAAGCAGTGAGTGATTTTCCACTCTAACAAAGGTACAACCCTTCTCCAGATTTTTAAGCCAACAAAGACTACAACAATCAATGATGTTGCTTTTGCCCAGAATGTAAGCAAATGATAAGCTGCATCTGGCACCTGTTCAGAAATCTATGAGATAGTTATCACAACAAGATATTAAATTATCTGTTCAGAAATCTATGAGATAGTTATCACAACAAGATATTAAATTATCTGTTCAGAAATCTATGTGATAGTTATTACAAGATATTAAATTGTCTGTTCAGAAATCTATGTGATAGTTATCACAACAAGATATTAAATTGTTCAGAAATCTATGTGATAGTTATCACAACAAGATATTAAATTGTCTGTTCAGAAATCTATGTGATAGTTATCACAACAAGATATTAAATTGTCTGTTCAGAAATCTATGTGATAGTTATCACAACAAGATACTAAATTGTCTGTTCAGAAATCTATGTGATAGTTATCACAACAAGATATTAAATTGTCTGTTCAGAAATCTATGTGATAGTTATTACAACAAGATATTAAATTGTCTGAAATTTATATAAAATTGAATCCTCTGCACTACACCAAGGCATTTCAGGGATAAGAAATAGATACAACTCTTAGAACCTCTTTGAGAATATGCCTATTTTGTAGACTGATATGTGAAAACGCACCCAAACACTCCAGAAAATGTAGTCCATATCTAGAACTATTTGCCCAAAGCATTATAATTTTAAGTGGTTCTTCAAAAGTAATCCACATAAACATGATTATCTTGTCGGCTATATTTGGCCAATGCAGATACAGTTCAATATTTCCAAATCAGAATGATCCAGCAGAGTCACTCTGCTAAGGTCATTCGTAAATTGTTTCCTGATTGGCTACAAAGACATTACTGCCATTATAGGATTAAAGTAAGTCGATGGCCTTCTTTCCTCTAAATCATTCCACTGGTTACACTAGCCTCCTAGACACTAGGTCAAAGCCCTCTCATACTGAAACTAAAGGAGAATTCAGTGGCTGTGTCCCGTCTGCCATGTGTGACAGGTGATATAAGCAAGAATGTCTGTACTCTGGATCTGCCACTTACCAATGTGCCATTTGTCAGTTTCTTTAGTAAAATGAGGAGTCCAGATAATCATTCCTTTAGGGAAGCTTGAAGGGAAAATCTCTATGAACTGCAAAACACTAAACAGATGCCGATTTTAAGTATTTTAGGTTATAAAGTTTCTAGCAAAGGGACTAAAGAAGAGCACTCATCAACGAGAATTACAATCCCAGAGGCAGTTACGGAAACATGATTGAGTAAAATAAAAATAAACACTGTAGGATGCCTTGTCACTCAGGCAATAGAAGAAAGTTTTTTATTCCAGCTTTCTGAGGATTCATCTGAACAAACATACTCCTAATCTTTTTTGGTTTTTTATAAAATCTTAAAAGTTCTTTAAGCACCCGTAGGGATTACTTATCTGAAGGCGCTGAAGCCTGCTTCTAGAGGTATTTGCCAGAGCAAGCTGGCACATTGAAAAATCAGATGTTCAATCCCTGGTAGCCTAGTTCCAGCCCACAGTCTCCATCTTTTACCAGGTCTCTACACAGCCAATGCACAAAGGCCAAAGGGTAGTTTCAGCCACTTTTACCCTCCCTATAAAAATTTTTGTAAATACGTAATTCCAAAGAAATTTCTTTCTAGTCACAGTTGGTTTGTTCTAGAACAAAAAACCATGAGGTGGTTGAAAATGTCTTCAGAAATTTAATAAATATGTAAAAACTACCATCTTACACGGTTTGATTAGAACTAAGTGAAGGTAGGGTACAGAATATAAAATCTCTTTAGAGCAGTGGCTCATGTCTATAATCCCAGCACTTTGGGAGGCCGAGGTGGGAGGATCACTTGAGCAACTTGCTATATTGCCCAGGCTGTTCTCAAAATTGTCCAGGAGTTTGAGACCAGCCTGGGCAATATAATAAGACCCCGTCTCTACAAAAAATAAGAAAATTAGCGAGGTGTGGTGCCATGTGCCTGTAGTCCCAGCTACTAGGGAGGCTGAGTCTGGAAGCTCCTTGAACCCACCAGGAGTTTGAGGTTGCAGTGAGTTATGATTGAGCCACTGCACTCCAGCCTGGCGGACAGAGTGAGACTCTGCATATCCCCACCAAAAAACAACCAAAAACTCCTTAGAGGTTAATTTTTATTTGTAGCGTTTGACTCAATGACTGGAGTGATGACTTATTTTTTGTGTGTGTGTTGAGCATGTAAATGCACTGACAGCCAGTCACAACATGACCATCTACTTTTGTGCCCTTTCCACAAGCAGTAACTTGGCTGTTTCGGACTCACTGGATGTTCAGGATGAAAAAGTGGAGAAGTGGAAAAGGACAGGTAAAGGTAAGACAGAGACAAAGACTCTTTGGTCTTAAAAATGGTCCACCACATGAATTGTTAGCTTGACTGCAAAGTTCTTTACAGTAAGAAAAGAATTAACAAAGTGAGGCTGACACATTTCAGAAAGCACATTTGCAAACTGCCTATAAGGCAAAAGTGAGCTTCTCATTTTCTCTCTTTTAAGTTGGGCTTGCCTGCCACAGACCTGATGAGCTTCAGCGGAAAAGTCAGCATGGACACGTAACGCACACAATGAACTTTATCAGGCTGCGTCTCTGTGGCCACTTTCCAGATCACATATTTACCCAGTAAAAACATTCAGGCCACATGAGGAAGGAAGTCTTCGGCTACTGAAGATCATTAGGAGCACTGAGTGCAACCACTGTCAGTTTTGTGGGGTTGGCCTCTGATCACTCACACAAAGGACGGAAAATTGCTGGCGCCGCTGGACCTGTGCCCAGCTCACCCGGCAGTGGAGCGTATGAAAGCCTCCCTTTTTTTTTAATTTTTTTTTTTTTTTATATAACTAATGCACTGGAAGGGGGCAAAGGGTGGCATGGACCCTCAGGCACGTTAATCAGCAGGGGAATTGGCCAAATGTCACCTCCCGCTGGGCTTCAATGGCAAAACTACACGTGTCAGTGACTTCCAGAAAAGGGGAGGCCCCAGAACAACACTGGACGCATCGAATGTCCTCCCTTCCTTCATATGGAAAGCTCATCTCGGAGGTGTCAGGATAAAACATGAGAACAGCATCTGTCCTCAGAGACCAAGCAGAGTGATTCACTATTTCATGGCACAATGAGGGGAGGAGGACACTGTAATAAAAACTTTATAAGGTGAAATCTAAATCCTGAATGCAGCACACACTTTTAAAAACTTTTTTTTTTTTTTTTGCCTTTTCTTCCTTTCCCTTCTCCTCCCCTTCCTGAGGGAATATAACACAAGGTAATTAAATGGTAAATTACTTGAGAGAGAAATGTTTAGACTCATGACAAGTCTTTGTGCAGAAAACAAAACTTCACACTCCACACATATTTTAGATGATCTAATTCTTCCAGCGAAGTTTAAAACTATAACCAAGGTTGTTTTAAAAAACCATTTTCACATGGAAGGGCAGTGGGTTGAAAGATCCTCATTATTCAAGAGAAGGGAAATTTATGAAGGCAGAAATTAATATCAAACCCAAACTGCTCATTAAACAAACAAAGTAAATTAAGAAGCCGTTGATTAGGTTTTCTCTATTTCTAGTCAATATCTAAATGAGAAATATGCTCTCCTTAAAATCACAATGCATATATCCCATCAAATCCACAGAACAATTCCAATATTCTTACTCACTCAAAAATGAAGACATAGGTATACAAACATAACTGAATCACAAAGTCAAAGCTTAGGTTCTGGTTAAAATTTGCAAAAAAATTAAATAGAAATTATTAAGAATTAGCATCTTAAAACCTAGTAGTTAGAGTTCAATCCGGGTAGGTTACAGATTTGCAGGTTAAAATGCTTGGCATGCTTTGAAATTAAAACAGATGATATTAATTTCACCAATTATCAAGAAAATAAAAGCTATTCTATAAGGATTCATTAAATGTCCATTGAAGATTTAAAAATATTTAAATCTAAAAAAGATTCCACTTAAAATGTTCTCACTGGTGGGGGAAAAAACGCTGGGCTATTTTAAGGCACTAATTTCCATCTGGTAGAACAGACCTACAATGTTGCATTTCCCTGAGCAATTGCTCTGAGGGCCTGGAGGTTACGGAATGTCAGAGGCACCATGATACATCATTTGTCTGTTGGCTCCAGTTGGGATCCATCTTTTCTTAGTGCTTGACATCTATGGGGAGAGTCGGCAACTCCCTTTCATTAAATAAAAAAACACAACAAAATCCTTTATTTACAGTGCTTTTGTAAGATTTGGTTTAGGCATTAGAAGTGTGTTAAGCTTTTAACACACTTCTAATTTAAATACAAGATTACTCAGTTCTTAAAGAGAATTGAAGGGCAATTTCTTACTAAACAATTTCCTATTAAACTTATTAAACTTATATAAACTATAACTTATTAAACTACATTATACAATAATTCCAGAATAACTCATTTTTAAAGATCAGATATTGCACTCATATGGCTAAAATCTCAAAAATTAATGAGGCATTACTCAATTGTCTCCATCCAGGTCCTGGGAACCCTGTTTGTTCAGCCCCCTTCCTGCACCCAGGCAACCATAGTAACAGTCTTATTCCCCCATCCACCTTTTTAATACTACTTTATACACACGATTTTTGTTTTTTCAACTTAATGTCTCTGAGGGCATTTCAGTTTCATGGAGAATGTTCTTGTACTTTCCTACAGATGCAAGCAAATCATATGATAGATTTACCACAGTTTAATTTTTTTTTTTTTAGACATTAATTAGTTCTTTACTGATAGAGAGGGAGAGGGAAGGAGGGAGGGAATATAAAGTGAGTGCTAACTGCTAACATGGGACAAATGACATGGACAGGAGGGGCACAGAGCCTGTGTTGTGTGAGGAGAGTCTGTCAGGGAAGTTTTCCTTGAGGACATGACATTGAAACTGGCTGAAGAATACTGTAAGTCAGCCAGGAGAAGAGCACACAGGGACAGATCACTGGGACAGGGTGGAGGTGGCTGATGCTACTGGCAGATGGGAACTCAGGGCAGCATTCTACCTCCCCTGTCTCTGGAACAGTGGAAGGAGGAGGCTTTGCTCTCCTTTCCCAGCTCAGCTCCTACAACATCTCACATGCTGGGAGGACAGCAGCATTCTTTGTAGGGAGTTGTTATATCAAATTTGGTGAATTCTTAATCTGCTTTTACAGAAAACAATGTGAAACAAAGGTTAAGTAGAAGGAGATATGTCACTATAAAATAATCGTTAAAAAAACCTAGTAATTTTCACATTTAAATTACTAAATTAGATTGATGTCTTTTTAGGCTTGATAAACCCAACTATTTTATAAGTTCTTAGATCTTTTTTGTATTTCTAATTCAAACAATAAGTGCAGGCAGATGGGCATAAATATCATTTAAATTGTTGATTGTGAGGGACCATGAGTAAAACTGCACATAAGTGCATTTTGATCAAAACAATTCTTTAAGATACCAATCTGTTAACAGGGCAAACAATAACTATTATATCAAGGAAAGAAGAGGCTATCAATGTAATGTCTATGGGAGCCATTAGAGTTTTTTTTCGTTTGCTTTATTTTTTAAGTATGTTTTTGGATTCACCAGTATCTTGTCATGCATGACAGTCTCTTTTAAAGTCTCTTTCCTGGTGGTTTTGCCGTGTAAATGAAAGACAAATTCCGAGACCTGAACTCAAAATTTGAGGTATGAAAGCTAGCAGAGGCGAAATTAAATGCTCACAGATTGGCATATGTATGTTACCAGGTCTCCATCAACTAAGCAACTGCTATACTATCTCACTAAACTGAAAAAGGCATTTGCGTTGCCTGTTCTAATTTGTTTATGGTTGGATGTCTATCACAGTATTTTCTATTATGTTGCTAGTAAAGACATTTTTGGAGTTTCACTGAATCTGCAAAGTGCTGGTGCATTTTTTATGATAAAATAGCTAATGTCCTTTCATTAGTATAATGAAATCTACTAACTATATTAGTTTGCAGAAAAATATTCTTACAAAAATAGTCCATAAAAGAGAGATTGGGTAGAAGCGGCTGATGAACTGGTTACATTAACTTGTGTTTCTTCACTGAATTTTGTACAGTTCCCCTTTTTCTTCTTATAAAACTCTATGGACTCTGGCAAACCCTTCATTCTTTTGCAGCCAAGCTCTCATTCAGGATAGAGGACACCTGAATTACATAAATCTCTATCACAAAGTTACATTTTCTGTGCAGAGCAAGAGCTGTCAGGAAAAAGGTAATGAAGAAGAATAGCTTAGACGGAGGGATTTAATGATATCCAGCTGCTATTCTTTGGTACTTGCTGATAAGACTTTGTTTTAAGTTTACAATAGAGAAAGTTTGGGAAAAGGCTAAAAATTCATATACAGGAAGTGGAAGTCTTTATATTTCATTTGTTCAATTTCCGCTAACTCTTGCAATTACGTTCATACAAAGTTTAATTTTCAGAATGTTCAAATGTGTCACTGTAAGTCTTTAAAAATAAAATGTAAATTGCATTAAAAAGTGTAGAAATACTGTACCTTAGGGAAAAGACAACTAATTTGGGCTCACCATATGTTCAGATGATGAGATAAACCTGGGAAAGTACAAGATTCTTAAATGTTTATTATAATTGTATGTCATCATTGTGGTGATTTTTCTGTATTTAGGCAGGGGTGGGTAAGGGAGAGTTCTTTACCAATGGAAGAGACATAGCTGGTTCTTCAAAACATATACTAAGTTAAGATAAAATTACAGAAATGTCGTCTTTGCAGGATGGGAAACCCTAAACAACTTACATTTTACTCAGGATTTAGATTCCATTACAATGTGGCCTTTTTGCTTCCTAATCTGTTATTTGCATACGTGATGCTTAATGGCATGACTCAAAGTGTTGATTAGTGTGGTGGACCCCCACACCGAATCCTGATTTTTCCACGGACAGGAACACATTATAATAAACCCTTGCCTAGTGAAGGAAGTTACTGGGAATATTCTCTGTGGGAGCCAAGCAATGAAGACTCTCTCAAGAACTTCGACATCTTATATATGAATACTGCACTCGGTGGACTGAGTGCCATAGGGGCCAAAGAGTTAAAGCGAAGGCATGATATTCTTTCAGGCTAATGAAGCCTTCCTGCTGGGAGTTCCTTCCCCAGTGAGTGGGAAAGACGCAGGATGAATGGCTGGGGCTTTGCGCACTTTCCCACAGGTCTGGACAGGATCTCCAGCTCAGCATCTACAGCTCAGGGAGGAAGGAGACCCAGGCCTCACAGGGAGCAGACAGGAGGACTAGGGGGACACTGCTCAGGCCGCCCACAGGCTCCACTGCCCACCAAGTGCTCTGAAAGGCTTGACAAAGAAAAGCATTGCTATTTTTTCAAGGGCAAAAGGTGCATGAAGGTCAGTGGTAGGTACCTGTCTGGAGGCATTTTATGCTATTGGTGCAAACCTCCCACGAGTTGAACTTAAAGGAATGTTCCATCCTTGCAGGAAGTCTCCAGATACAGGAAACGCTAATAAAAGAAAAAGGGAGGAGGCTTTGCTCTCCTTTTCCAACTCAGCTCCTACAACATCTCACATTACAAATTTGCAAACTAATTACTTAGAGCCAGACATATTAAAAAATTTCCCTTTACAACTAAGTCAATGCACAAGAGAATCAAAATAGAGCTCCTGGCTCCAGACTTAGACAGGGCTCTGAATTTAAAAGTCTAATTAAGGCAAATCATGTTTGCTATGTAGTTCTCTCAAACACTAGCATTATTGAAATTACTCCTAACAACTTAATTGATAGAACCAATACCTCAAGTAGAGATCATGCAGTAATTAGTGCAGCCGGCAGAAGTTGGAGTATCAGGGATGATGAGGCTTTTTCTATAAAGGCTTTGGCTGTTTTTTTCCAGATAAATTTACCTCTGTGAAGCTTTGGGTTAGGCAATTTTATTTTACACAGACTAGGCAATGCCAATAAAATATCAAAAATAGCTGAACTGTTAACTTAAATGGGCTGCTTTCTTGGTTAGTACTGTGATGGGTATGAAGAGCGGAGGAATTCCTCTTTTGTCTCTTTCCCTTGGAGCTCTCTATTGAAAGGAGAAAGAGGAGATGGCAGTATTTTATGAGTCATTCTTTGGAACAGCATTCCAAGTGTGATTTACTTAATATAGCCCTATAAATCACCTAATGCAGAAATAATCTCAAGATCTGCATGTAAACATAGCTATTAAAATACTACAATTACTCTGTTTGCTTAGCGCTCATAAGGTGTATCTCATCTGAAGGTAAACAGCTTTTTCCCTGAGGTGGGGCATCCAAAGTAGCGTCCAAATTACATGCCCATGTAAGGATGCTGAACTTAAGAAAAATATATCACATTACCTAAGTATAACAACAAGTGTTTGACTAGGAAAGGGACTATTATACCTTTAGCTGACATTTTCTGCCTTCAATTTGCTGTACTGGTTTGAAAATCCAATTCATCTAATTTCATAGTTGGCTACAGCACTGGTTGGTAATTATTAATCACAGAGAAAATTTTCAGCTCAGAAAAAAAAAAAAAAGTGAGCATGTCTACATTTGTTTTAGTGATTTGCTCTGCAACAGCCAGAGGGCATTTATTTTTAAACAAGAAGTGAGCCAGGGGACCCAGATCTATATGCTTGTGGTACTGCTTATTTTTGGCTCATAAGACGTAACTTTCTTTAGTGTGGTAATCTGTAACTGTAAGCAATCATCCTCCCGATTAGTACTGGGTTAAGAACTGTAAACCACCCACAATTACTAGCATGATCCCTAACCTCTGTAAGGCGGTAATCCAGTATTGGCTGTTAGCTGTCACATTTATTTCCCTTTGGTGAAATATACCCTGGATTTAATTAGCAGTCATTCTAGATACTTTATGGAGCTGAGCCCCAGCACTGTGGCTTTGACATTTAACCCCTGACCCTTAAATATTTACCAGCTTTTAAACTGGTTGTGTACAATTATCCCTTCAAGTATACATCAGATCCATCATTCGGACCACTCCAGTCAATTCCAAGTCAGACGTACTATTCCAACTGATGTTGTAATTTTCACCCTGGAAGTGGAAATAAAATCATGGGCTTTACAATGAGCGCTGTCAGGCAAAGGTGAAAGCGCTCGTTGCTGATGCTACGCCATGGAAGGGGCAGGCTGTGCTACCAGTCAGGAGTCCCAGCGACGACTGTGAGGAGCAGGCTGCCGCCGAGGGGACGTGGGCTGCTCTCTGGCTCAGGCCAGCCCACTGTGCCTTTGTGGGATGCTTTAGAACCAATTTCGTCTTCAGCTCGCAATCGTGAAAGAAATATTTTGGAAACTGTTTTCATTCATTTGAAATCAACTTTATTGAGGTATGATTTGGGACGTGTATTATTTAAATTTCCTTGAGGTTTCCTAGGCAGAAAATGCCTGGATAGAAGCAATGCGAGGCGTTTACTGCCTTTTTTCTGCTATGGTGTAAAACTCTCACAGAATGTTAACACACAAAACCAGTGATCTTCAAATGTCAGAGTTCTTGAAATGTATTTTAATTCAAAAGATGGGCTAGAAAGGGTCCTCATTAGGCAATACCCACTTTTACAAGATAAATGAATAATATTCTGTTGAGACTTGCAAGACCTCCCACCTGGAAGGGGCACCCAGGTCTCCAGTTCAGGAGTGATACACCCACCTCATGCTCTGCCTCCCCTCACCCCTTCCAGAATACACAGCCTGGCACATAGTAGGTTCTCCGAAACTTTCTGAATGGGTGTTAAATAAACCCAGCAGTCATGAAAATAGCTTACAGAGGCAATCACGCCAACCAGAAATGTCAACTAGTTTTGTGCAAGGAGAAAGAAGAATGTTACTGGAAGTGAGAGTCCAAGCCAGGAAAACAGGAGCATGTATTGCTGATATCCAACCCCCACACTATACCCCAGCAGAGAGGAAAGACGGCAAGAGATGTATTTGTTGCTAGTGGGAGCCCCTACGCTCAGTCTAAATTAGGGCCAGATGCTCTTTTCTGGCTACTCTAAGAAGCCAAAGTGTAGGTCAGCCGCACTTCCAAGTGGAACCCTGAGTGGAGACTGGGCTCTTGTGGCCAGCTAATCCAGAAGCCTGCTTTCCAAAAGGAGCCAAAACTGGCATGTGACTCTGCTGGACTTAAAAAAAGGAAAAAATTGTAGAATAGCCGTAATGTGTGGTCTTGAGGGTAATCTCAGTAAATAGTGTTGGGATTGGTTAAAATGCCTCAGTGGCAGTTTGGAACTCACCGGATCTGGCAGTCACTAATGACATTGTGAGGGCGACTGTCGTACCATGCAGCTGCACTGTATGCATAACGCAAGTTACAAACAAACAGGACAGACGGAAACTTACGAGTCAAATTTCTTTCATGTTTCTGCAAGGTGGACACACTGGATGAACAGAATTTAGGTATCAGAGACTGAGCAAATTAGACATTTTTAATACTCTGGACTTTTTAAAGCTTTGTTGACTAATGTTTTATAGTGATATAAAAAGATCCTATGTAGTAAAAGAATAAGGCTGGTAAGTCATGCACATTTATCTTCAGGGAGTGCTAAAGTGCTGGAAGTGCTAAAAATCAAATGAACTCTCTCTCCTATAATCCCCTGCTTTCAGAACATCCCAAAATCTTTCAAGGCGTTCCTTGTTTTCAGTTTGGTCTGAGTTCAGAGGTGAACTTTATGCAGGGAGGAGGTTGGCGAAGCATATTTTAGTCCTTTGTAAGAAACATGATCCTGGAAAACAGCGTTTCCTCCCAAACTCTCACTGCAAAGAGAAACTTCTGTCGAACCTCACAAACTCACAAGCTGATAACCAAATGCTAAGGTTTCTGAAATGATTGCTTCCTACTAAAGATCCATGTCACAGCTCATTAGAAATTACCAACTCATTTTTTTCCTCAAATAAGCACAATTGTTTATTTAAAATATTTCCAAAGATTAGGAAAGAGGATGCTATTAATATTAGAATGGGAAACAGAACAAATTAACAATATTTTGCATATATGTCCCTGTTTTTGCTGTAATGTCACTGCTACAGAAATTGTCTCTCTGTACAGGTACAGATGGTGCGTGTGTGTGCGTGTGTGTGTGCGTGTGTGTGTGCGTGTGCGTGCGTGTGTGTGCGCGTGTGCGTGTGTGTGCACGTGCGTGTGTGTGCGTGCGCGTGCGCGTGTGTGCGTGTGCGCGTGTGTGCGTGTGCGCGCGCGTGTGTGTGTGCACGTGTGTGTGCGTGTGTGTGTGTGCGCGCGCGTGTGTGTGCGCGTGTGTGTGCGTGTGTGTGTGTGCGTGTGTGTGTGTGTGCGTGCGTGTGTGTGTGATGTAGAGACACAGAGGGAGGGAGGAAGAACCGCGGTGTGTGTGTGTGTGTGTGTGTGTGTGTGTGTGATGTAGAGACACAGAGAGGGAGGGAGGAAGAACCACGGTGTGTGCGTGTGTGTGTGTGTGTGCGTGTGTGTGTGTGTGTGTGCGTGTGTGTGTGTGTGATGTAGAGACACAGAGAGGGAGGGAGGAAGAACCACGAGGAAGGATGCCGACACAGGTGGTTCCAGTGGTTGGAGGACATGTGACTTGTTCAGATCCACCACTTGACTCCTTTCTTCTCACTCACTCCTATCCCACTGGCCAGAACGTCCTGCAATGCCTATATCCCTAAACGCCACTTCCTCTCCATTTTTCCCACCATTGTCTTAACCAGGACCTTCCTCATGTCTGCTCTGGATGCTCTCACAATCCGGAATGGCATTCAGACTTCTACGTGACAGACACAGACTCTTTCCCAGGTTCATCCCTCGTGACTCTAACCATTCTCCATATTCACACACTCACAGCTCCCTCTAAAACGTCGTGTTCTCTCCCACTTCTGAACTTTCTGTATATGATGCTCCATCAACTTAAAATCTCCGCCTCACCTCTTCCTAACTCGACTTATTCTTCAAAACCCAGCACAAAAATCTCCTCCTCCAAAAAGTCTTCTGTAGGCATTTGCGGTAGTGGTCATTACATTCCCACCTTCTCCTTTCTGAAGGGAACCCTATTGTAGTTTGGGTGTTTGTTCTTACCCTTTTGCCTCAGGGAGGCTGCCCACAGCAGTAGCCTAAGAAAGAGCAATCCCACACCTCTGACTGGCAAACAGCCCAGGTCTGGATATATGACCCGACTCTAACCAGGGAGATGGGAGAGGAGGCCTGCTGAGGACTTCAGGGAAGGTCAGGGAAGTCACTCTGTTTCTCCAAATGGAGAAGAATGTGACTCCAACTGCTGCTGGCAGCTGACCTAAAGCCACAACAGGGACCAGCCTGCGAATGATGTCAATACTGTGGACAGCAAAGAGAAGACACAGCCTGGGTCCTAGATGACTCTGTATTAGCCAACCACAAATCCAAAACTCGGATCACAGGAGACAATACATTTTCTAAGGTTAAAGCCAATTTAATTCAAATTTTCTGTTACTTGAAGCTAAAAATATCCTATTTTGAGGCGTGGGGATAGAGGATAAACTGCCTAGTATTTCTTGCTTTCAAAGGTTGCAATGAGGTACAGAGGCTGCCACTGTATGTTTTAAGTAAGAAACTTTCAGCCAGGAGCTGTGGCTCACACCTGTAATCCCAGCACTTTGGGAGGCCAAGGCAGGCGGATTGCTTGAGCTCAGGTATTCAAGACCAGCCTGGGCAACATGGTGAAACCATGTTGCTACAAAAAATTAGTCAGCCATGCTGGTGCACCCCTGTAGTCCTGGCTACTTAGGAGGCTGAGGTGGGAGGATCAGTTGAGTCCAGGAGGTGGAGGTTGCAGTGAGTGAGCCGGAATCATGCCACTGCACTCCAGTCTGAGCAACAGAGTAAGACCCTGCATCAAATAAAATCAAATAAAATAAAAATAAAAATAAAGAGAATTTCTAGCTGGACTCTGCCTGGGTGGTACAGAACAGACAGTACAGATTATGAGGGTTATGAGCCGCTGAGCCAGCATCACTGCCCATAGCCAAGCGGATGGCCCTCAGATTGGCAGCAGGTGCTAGTCTCAAGCAGGCAGGCCCACTCATGCACAAAGCAGGCCATGGCCATGTGGATCAAAAGGAAACATTTGTCAACTTATCTGGGTCTCTGGACTCCTATGTTAGAAAATAACCTAAGTCCATGTACAGTTAAGGTGTGAGAACCACAAAATAAAAAAGACCAGAGCTCCACAGGGGCTCTCTTAAATGCAAGGTGCAGGCCAGACACGGTGGCTCACGCCTGTAATCCCAGCACTTTGGGAGGCCAAAGTAGGCAGACTGCTCGAGCTCATGAGTTTGAGACCAGCCTGGGCAACATGGGGAAAACTTATCTCTACTGAAAATACAAAAATTAGCTGGGTGTGGTGGCACGCACCTGTAGTCCCAGCTACTCGGGAGGCTGAGGCATGAGAATCACTTGAACCCATGAGGTGGAGGTTGCAGTGAGCAGAGATTGTGCCACTGCAACTCCAGCCTGGATGACAGAGTGAGACCCTGCCATAAATAAATAAATAAATAAATAAATAAATAAATAAATAAATGGAGTATGTTGGTTAAAGCCAACCTTTGCTGAGAACAGGGTAGCCTCCGACACTGCCATGCCCCATCACCAGGTCCCTCCAAAAGAAGAAAGGGGAGAACTGAGGCCATAGCATCTGCATGATCTGTTAGAAATGCAGGAGAGCTGTGGTGTCGGCTTGTCAGCAAGAGACTTCAACTCGCCCTCAGCATCTCTTCTCACCTTGTTCACAGGTTGCACTTTCAATGTGAGGATATAAATAATCACAATAGCAACAACTACTACTTACGGAATATCTATGATGTGCTGTGCACTATGTTAGGAGCTTTAGATATACTGACAGATCGAATTCTCATGATAATTCCACTCACTAGGGCTTATTATCTCCAAAGTCCACAACTGGTTAAATAGCAGAGCTGGGGTTTACATGCAAGTTTGTCTCTAAACCTTGTATTTTTCCTAGTGTGGCATATTACCTAAATAAAACGAAGTTTAAAAAAATCTAAAGTAGAATGAATTTTTCTCAAAGAAAAGACTAGGATGAAAACTTACTGACTACTGAATGGATTGTATGTACTTGAGTTGTACTTTTAATGTTGTGATTTGATCTTTAAAAATAGTTAATATTACAGCAAACCTACCTCAAACAGTTTTTACCTATGTCAGGATTAAACTTAAAATTCTTAGCATACCATACTTTTTGCATTCAGCTTGAAATTTCAAACTTAACGCTTGGCATATTTATTACAGTTAGCTTGAGTTTTCCTAAAATCAATTATAAATAGCCTTCATTATCTGAGAAAATATTTCAAAACTTTGTAACAAGAAACATAACAACCTACACCTTTTTTCCTCGATCTGAAAAAAAATCTGATTTTAGCAGTGTCTTATGTTTAAAATATTTGGGTTTGCAATTATGACAAAGAAAATGGAAGTTCAAGCTGCAACTATCTAGCAACTTTCAGTGACGTTAATAGATGAAAGTGCATCTCAAAATGACTTTTGGCCCAAAAACAAATATATACTTTTATAAACAGATTAGCTTCTTTCTCAGACCACTTCATTTAACTAGAAGAAATTAACAACAGAGAGTTATAACTGTAATCAGAAGGTAACACTTCTTTATAAGAATGGATAATAACTAAATAAGAAGCGCTTTTCAGGAAGGGAAATTTGGCCTCAGAAGAAATCCTTAGGTTTTACTGTACCAGTCAGTAAGTGTTGCTAAAGCTCAATGCATTTAAATCATGTACTCTTAATATTTTTCTCATGTTCAAACAGATTATGAAATGTGACTCTGGTTTCAGGAGGAAAGTAGAAACATCTGAAATAATGGCCAGACAAATTGTTTTCACATCACACGGCATTTTACATCTGAGATTGCGGCAATTCGTCAATGTCATCATCTGACTCTCTAATGATTTCTCTATTGTACATTGAAAGTAAAATAAGTGACTTATATAAGGTCACAGACTGAGTTAATGGCAGAAAGTGTAATGGGTTTCGTGGTCATCATTTATTATCCCATATTCAACATTGTACGTATGCTTTTAGAGGAAGAAAAGGATATCCAGATTCTCTTTGTACCATTTATCAGTGATGAACATATACAGAACATAGATTTGTAGAAAATGCACATTGAAGATTATAGTAGAACAACTGTCTGGTCCAGTTTTATTAGCCAACCACTTCACTGCTTACAAACATTCAATGAATATCTAGCATATGTTGAGACATTCTCAGGCGGCTCTCTACTACTTTAAATTCTTCACAGGGTACCCTCCCTCTGAATGCTGTAAGTCAGTGGTCCCCATCCTTTTTTTAGCACCAGGGACTGGTTTTGTGGAAGACAATTTTTCCAAGGACTGGGGGTGTAGGGGGATAGTTTTGGGATGAAATGGTTCCACCTCAGATCATCAGGCATTAGATTTTCATAAGGACCACATAACCTAGCCCTCCTGCATGCACAGTACACAGCAGGGTCTGTGCTCCTATGAGAATCTAATGCTGCCACTGATCTGACAGGAGGTGGCGCTCAGGAGGCAAGGCTTGTCCACCACTCACCTCCTGCTGTGCAGCCTGGTTCCTAACAGGCCATGGACCAGTACTGGTCGGCGGCCCAAGGGGTTGGGAACCCCTGCTGTAAGTCCTCATGGCGATCCTCAGGCACGAGGACATAGTGGAGTAGTGCTGAATCCTCGGCCTGAAGCATGTCATCCCTGGGATGCCAGGTGTCCTGTGGTCTTTTTGATAATATTAGATGGGGAGTCAAGGTCTGGGGCCAGACACCATGTTTCTTTTCTTTTTTTTTCTTGAGACAAGGTTTCTTTGCTCTGTGACTCAGGCTGGAGTGCAGTGGCACAATCACGGCTCAATGCAGCCTCAACCTCCCAGGCTCAAGCAATCCTCCCACCACAACCTCTCAAGTAGTGGGGGCTATAGGTGTGTGCCGCCATGCCTGGCTAAATTTTGTATTTTTCGTAGAGGAAGGGTTTTGCCATGTTGCCCAGGCTGGTCTTGAACTCCTGGGCTCAAGTGATCCACCTGCTTTGGCTTCCCAAAGTGTTTGGATACCAGGCGTGAGCCACTGCGTCCAGCCAGACACCATGATTCTAATGCCCTTTTCTCTCTAAAATTGTCAATACCAATAAAAGGAAACAAAACTACTACAACATTGGATTAAAGTGAACCAAAGTTCATAAAAAACAGTGAATAAATTTCTCTCCACTGATAGGAAAGATGAGAAAACTCTAAGAGGCTGGCAGGGACAGGGAAACAATGGAAGCCATGAGAACACGGACAGAGAAGCTGTTCTCTACATTCTTCCAATCCTAGATTGTGAACCTCTGTCTCCTCCAATGAAGGTCAAAACTGCAAATCGTACTCTGAAAGACTAGGGCTGGGCAAGGCAAGTACTGAGAGGAACACTCAGTGAAAGCTAGAGATGGGGCCAGGAGACTCTGTGTGCTGGAAAGCAAGTGAAAGTTAGAGATGTGGCCAGGAGACTCTGTGTACTGGAAAGCAAAGCCTCAGGACAGCATTTGAGCAGATATTTTTAAAACACTTAGAACATTTATGTACAGCACATACCTTTTAGGATATATCAAATATATCACTGTGGACTCTACTAAACCGAGGAGGCAAAAACTCCAGCAAAACAAGTATTAAGGTGGAGAAGACTCCTGATAATGACTGAGGTGCAGGGGGAGAAACAGCAGATGCAATCATGCTTGACCTTTCAGATGTATTTAAATAGAATTATTATGTACCTTTTATTGGAGAGAGAGTAAATATTTTCCCCACCCCCTTTTAAAAATAAAAGATGGTCTTGCTCTGCCACCTAGGCTGGTGTGCAGTGGTACAATCATAGCTCACTGCAGTCTAGAACTCCTGGGCTCAAGTATCCTCCCGCCTAAACCTCCCGAGTAGCTGGGACTACAGGCACAAGCCACCACGCCTGGCTAATTTGCTTATATTTTGTAGAGACAGGGTCTTCCTGTGTTGCCCAGGCTGGTCTCAAACTCCTGGGCTCAAGTGATCCTCTTGCCTTGGCCTCCTGAAGATTACAGGTATGAGCCACCGCACCTAGCCAAAGGTAAATATTCTATAAGAAATCTAGAAGATGGTGAGAAAGATCATGGGGGAACAGCTATGAAATAGTCATTCATGGCAATTTTGAGAAGATCGAAGTAACAGAAGCCTATTCAGTCTGTCTTGGAGTGGTTTTAAATACCATCACCTCAGTGGACATTCATGTCTAATTCCATTGCCTAAGTTCTCTTGCACATGTCCCGTGCTTACTAAATCTCTCCATACCAGTACTAACCAGCACTTCAATCTCAGTGTGTCCAATACAGAACTCAGCTAGACAGAAATATTAATATTAATAATCCAAATGCACCACATGCCCCTGTTAGGAAGGCTTACAACCTTGGAGTCATTCTTAATTCATTTTTCACTTTGCCCCAATATAATCAGTTGGTAAGTTCTACACAGTGTCTACCCAGGCAACATCTCTGTCAACCAAGGCTGATATTTTGGTTTGTGTGGTCTGGGGTTCAAGTACACTGAAATAGACGTGGTGAGGGTGTGCTATCTAAGGGGAAGATCAGCACTTTAGGAGGAGGAAAGAGTGAGACGAGATTTATGAAAGAGAAGTATAAGACACCATGGGAGTGCACGGCCAAGGCATTAAGCCAAACCACGGGTGCTGGAGAAGCCTTTCCAAAGGAAGTGACACTGAAATGAGACTTGAAGGATGTGAGGGAGAAGGCAGGCACTGCTGTTAGTTTGTCTCCGAAAATCCACCACAAATCATCTCAATTTCAAATCTTCATAGTTCCACACTGGCTTCAGAGTGAAGCGTGGACCTTTGCATGTAAATTCTCCATGACCAGGTCCCAATGTACCGCTCCATTTCATCATCCACTGCTTGGAGACTCACAGTGCTCTGTCACGTAGCCTCTGCTCATGGCCGTTTCCAGCGTCTGTGCCTCTGCTCATCTGTTCCCTCCACCCAGAATCCCAGGGGATTAAATGCCACTTTTCCTTCATGCCCAGCTCAGTTGACAACTTCTCTACAAAATCTCTATGGATTCCCGGCTCCCATCACACCCCGGCTCCTACCGCCTTTAAAGCAAAAAGCACTTTATCCTTATTCTGAAAGCTCCGGGCCCTCTCTGGACACTGACTACTCTCTGTCGTGGGAACCTTATGCAATTTGATTTAACAAAGGTTTTTGGTTTTCTTGTTTTGTTTTGTTTCTGAGTGACAACCATGTGCCCGGCGGAATGCTGTAAGCGGATGTTTGAGTAAAAGATGGTGAATTCCAACTTGGTTGCTCTGTGCTTGAAAGAGCTTTTGAAGACAGTGGGGTGGGAATGTCCAGAGGGCAGGATTGCATAGAGCTGGACTTCAGGGAGTGGTATGGGCTGAAGACAAGAACTTGTACGTAATCATGGTGCACATGGCTGTTGAGAGCCCCATGAGAGTAGGAATCACCTAGGAGGGTGTGTGAAGTATAGTGAAGAGGGCTGACGGGTAGGGATGGGTTAGCATATACTGTCTCTTCTACTAGCACAGTTTTTTCAGCAGTGGCATCCCTGACGCTTTGGTCCAGATAGTTCTCTGTTGTGGGGGCTTTCCTGTGACTGTAGGATGTTTAGCAGCATACCTGGCCTCAACCCACTAGATGACAGTGGCAACTACTTCAACCCACTAGATGACAGTGGCAACTACCTCCCTGCTCCCCATCCCCCAATTATACCAATCAAACCTGTCTCCAGACATTGCTAAAACTCCCCTGGGGGGCAAAATTGCCACCATTTGAGCACAGCTGGCCTAGACCTGTAAGTATAGGTTCTAAGCACGTTTCTTTCTTCCTGTGATTTAGTCACTTGTTGATTAAATTAATTGTTAAACAAATGCTTGATACACTTCTATTATGTATAAGGCACACTGGAGGCCAATGCTGGATGCTTAATAAATATTTAGTAAATAAATGAAAAAATGCTAAATTTCAGGAAAACTTCTAGTAATATAAACCTGGGGATTCATAAAGGAATATGACCACCATAAGCATGTAGATCAAACTGCTTCATCTTCACGCACCTACAGGCCACACGTGCTCGTGAATGATCGATCACAGGGGAGTAGGAATGTAGTCACTTCATGTACATGATGATCCTTCTTAAAGGAGGTGACAAAGGGTAAAAAAGCAAACAGCACTGTATTTCTTTTTACTCTCCAGACCCAGGAAAGTTGCTGACTTGCTAATAAACGCAAAAACGTGAAGGCTTTTTATTTGGGAATAACCTGTGAATACCCAGTAAATGTACTTAAGTTATGTGGAATAAAATAATTTTATCATTGCAAAAATAAATCCTAGAATGACTGATGTTGTAGCTTTTCCCTGAATTTGACTTTCCAAAATGTTTATAAGCTCTTTATTCTAAAGAGTCTACTATAAGAATTACCCTATTATGTCCAGAGAATCGACAGCGCAGACTGAAGCTCTTTGCCATATTATATAAAACAGCAGCACCATCAGTATTATGGTGACACAGTTTTGCAATCCCTTCTATCTAACAATTAACTTTTCAAAACCCTTTCATGGAGCTAGAATTGCTTTGCAAAATATGAAGTTCGTTTTTCAAAATAAGGAAGCTAGGTCTTAAAGAGCTTTTTGTACCTGAAGACATTCACTGCACGTAAAATACTATTTGTTTCCCTGTAAATGATCCTCACATGTTCCAATGTAAAATATCAGAGACCTTATTTTTCTCAGTGCCTTTTCTTCCTAATCCTCCTTATGCACGCTCACGGACCTTCTGCTAACTGCCTCCAAATAAAGGCACAAACTACAGCAAACAGATGGTCAAACTCCTGAACACTTTCTTCCTTGTGCCAAGCTGCTATCGGATGTAAATACGTTCCTAGACTGTGTTAAAAGCAGGATCTTTTTGGTTTAGCTTCAGCGTCTATTACTCAGGTTCTGCTAATTAGAAACTCATTACTATGGACATAAGTGTCAAGATACATGTTGTAGTGAGGCTCTTCTACATGTGCACAGTAAAACTTTTATCTAGGCCACTAAATACTGCTTTTTATCTTTGTCAGTTTTCAATTAATTTACAATGCTAACTTGTTTATCAGAACTGGAAACGGGCCAGGCCTTCAGTGTATTTGATGAGTTTTACCAAAACCCTGAATGCACCTGTTAATTTTGCCTTTGGGTAAATAGTTGAAAACTCCTCAGCTATTTCCTCAAATTGGGTGGAAACAAAGAAACATGAGATTAAAAAAAAAGTCTAGATTAGGGAATTGGAGATGCATTAATTTAAAAAGGGAACAGGGTCAAACGAGGGCTAGGAGGCTAATAAGCACAGAGCACACAGCAAAAAAGCTCCCAGCAGGGTAAGAGTTCACTCAATTTATCCGGCGATCTATTCCAGACGCAGTCAATGATACGTTATTGGATCCAGACCTGCAACTGCTTCCTAAGACCAACCTCACTTAAGTGTCACTGCCCTCCCTTTTAGAAATATTGCTATTACCCAAACCTGGTCGCAGGGCGGCTCACTCAGCTGGCAGCCCACTGACTTTTGTTCTTTATGATGCTCCCTCTAACTCCCGTCTCTGCTGTGGGAATTAGGCATAACCACCACCATGCAAACCGCAGAACACCCAAGTTGATCCTACTCTACGAGATTTTTAGTACTTTATTACACAGAAAGCCAATCCCTGGGATAAGAGACTATAAACAACAGCCAAGGCTCTATCAGGCAGGCTGCACAAGGTTAAGGACTTTGAGAGATTTACTGGAGAGGTTGTGGATGGGATGTTCCATCAATCAAACGCGCTTTCTCACACATGAGATAAAAGAAGAGGAAGAATGGAATGTAGGACATTTTGGCTAAGACAGTTAGAAAACTTGTATGTTTGTCCCAAACAACGAGGGGAAAGGCCGAGTGATTAGCTATGTAATTAAAGCTGCCTTCTAACCTTTTAATTATTATTAATGTGGAAAGTTGTGAGACTGAGAAAACATGTATTTTACTGCAACAGGAAATAAGTTTTAGGTACTTGCTGATATCATTTCAACATTAAAATATTTAAATTCATTTGGCAAACAATATAATATTATACTTATATTAAAGGGGCTTATTGGAAATAACATACTTTATTAAAGTTAGAACCTTCGGGGCAGGGATTTGTTTCTTTCCTGTGCTATCTAATTGTTTGAAAACACACATACTGTATAGCAGACCCCATACTGGATACAGAACACAGGCATTTAATACATTTAATAAGGGGACTGTGTTTGTAGGGCTATAAATGTGGGCCAGCTAATGAGGAAGCGATCACCAGTATTCAAGTACTGGGGAGCTTTCCTTCACTCTGGATTTTACCATTGAACACTATATTTTTTAAAAATAATAATTTAAAAAGAAAAGCTGGAATTCAGAACTGCCCACAGAATGTGAAATGCTTTTAATGGCAGTCTGAGGTGACTGTGTTTCTTCTTCAGAACAAGCACCTTTGATTTGTGGAGATGAACACTTTACAAACGACAGGCTCCACCCACAGCAGACATCTGGAGCAGGTGCACACATGTGTGTCTTGTCATCACCTGGGCAGCTTCTGTGACCATGGGTACTAATGTCTCAGTGCCCTATCACTGGCAGGGAAACGGAGGCGGAGAAGCTCCCACACACGCAATCACAAGAGTCCCTGAAGGCAGCAAGAAAGAGATGCAGAACATGTTTCTGGACAGTGCCATCTACTTTGTTCTGAGCCATAGCGGAGGGAGGCTCTGAAATGAATCTCTTCCATAGTGGTCACTCCAACCACCACAGCTTTGCTGGCAACTGAAATTCAAAGCCGTGTGTTGGTGCAGCAGCAGCAGATGAAAACGCAGTGGGGCATTACACAGTTCCCTCAAAGCCACAGGCCTCAAGAGCTCGCAATATCCGTTTAAGCGAAAGAATGGTTACCAATATGTAGTATGCATGCCAAAAACTTAAAATCAAATGATAAATTTACCAGTACTTCCTTTTGTTCAAAATCTTTCAAGGATATTTTCTGTAATAAAATTTTTTTGCTTAACGAGGGAACTCAAAAATGGCAGTTGAGGTGTATACGAAAAAACTTCAGTAGCCTTTCCATGCTAGGCACAGCGATACATTTTCTGCCCTGTGCCTGAGAGTAAACAAGTTTAACAGGGCTTTTTCGCTCTTTATTTTCCACAAGCTTCCCCTCCACTAAAAAGGTGTGTTTCTTTATAATACTTGCTTTGAAAATTTAGCATTACGTTTTCCTTAGTGTCTTTTTTTCTCTCTTAATTTTGTTACTAACTATCCTGAACTATTTTTTCTGTCCCTGGGAATGGCAGAAGGATGGTGGGACGTGGGATCCACTTCTTTTTTTTTTTTTTATCCCCCCGAGATGGAGTTTCGCTCTTGCTGCCTAGGCTGGAGTGCAATGGTACAATCTTGGCTCACTGCAATCTCTGCCTTCCGGGTTCAAGCGATTTTCCTGCCTCAGCCTCCCGAGTAGCTCGGATTTTAGGCATGTGCCACCATGCCCAGTTCAGTGGAGACGTGTGAGTTTCTCTTTGTTGGTCAGGCTGGTCTTGAACTCCCGACCTCAGGTGATCCACCTCAGCTCCCCAGAGTGCTGGGATTACAGGCGTGAGCCACCGCGCCTGGCTGGGATCCGCTTTAAAGTCTGTGTGCATCTTGGAGAATGTTCTCATTTCTGTCCTTGTTGAGAGAAAGGGGAAAGGAAAACTGCAGGTGGGACTTGCTAGGAGAATTTTTTTCCCTTTCCCACTCACCAAAGGCATACAGGAAACTCTGAAGAGTATCTGAGACATGAAATACTGTCAACACAAGACACAAAACACTGCCTTTTTGGAAAAGGTTGTCTCAGGATTATACAAGGAGACAACTCGTGTGAGTGCGTGTGTGTGCATGTGTGCGTGTGTGTGTGTACACATTTGGACAACCAGGTGTACAGGGCAAGACAGAAAACATTATTTCAAGCTGTCTTTATGGGCTGTTAGTAGCTACAGAGCCTAATGAAAATTTCATATTATAAGTTATCCAACAGAAAAGTGATTAGCTATTGAAGTCTCAGTTAAAATAGTCTGGGAGATAGAATCAATTTGAGTTGCCCATCTATGGTGAAATGTATCAACTCTGTGTGGATCAAACTCACTTACTCATTTTAGAGAATCCCCCGAGTTGAATGAATGAGTCATGCAGGCAAGGTGTATTTTTAATCTCCCCCCTTCCGATATCAGTGCCAAACCCTTCCCCTCCGTGGTCCTTTAGCACTATTCAGAGGCAGACAATGCTGCCACTGTTTTCAGAACATGGACATGGTCAAGAGTGGAATAATATAATGATACCATTTGAAGCAGGGCAGCTAAGGTTGTGTCAGCATTTCCATTATAAAAACCTCTTTTCAAGGATTAATATCTCAGTTGTAAAAATTCACACCCAGGCAAGATTTGGTAGCAGAAATGCTTTTATTCTGTAAAACTGAAAATTATGCTTGTCTTAAAAGTCATATTTTAGTGTGCACCAATTTTCATACACAGACGTGTGATAACAGAACTTAGAGAAAGGCAAATTATGAGTCTGTGTGTATGGATGAGGCCACTGACATTGAGTTTACCTTAACGGCATTATTTTACTAAAACAAGGGCAAAAATACCACGTACCAAATTGAAATTTCAGACTTAAGAAGACAGATTTTGTTGTAAACACCAAAACACAACAGGTTGAAGAGAAACTTCCAATGTTTTCTGTTAATAATGTCCTCCAGCACTGTCTAGCTCCTATCTATCCTTCTAGAAGAGTGGTTTCCAACTGGGGGTGATTTTATCACCCAAGCTACATGTGGCAATATCTGGAGACATCTGTGATTGTCACAGCTGGGGCTGTCTGGGTGCTTTTAGTGGGCAGAGCTCAGGGACACTGTTGAACAGAACAGCTAGAATTATTTGGTCTAAAATGTCAGTACCACATTGCAGAACCATTCTCATTCAGCATGTGGGCACATCAGACACTGCCTGCAGACTCGCAATCTAGCAGTGAGATGGGCCACATCCACAAACAGCCTTATCTCCAATGTCTTGAGATTGTCTTGTCTTCTTTTTATGTTTAGAGGAGAGGAGATACCTCGAAATCTCAAATTATCCTGGAACATTTCCTTTATTATCATCCTTCCTTAAAGGGATAGCTCACTCTAAAGCACACAGATAATCAGAAAAAGGAATTGAAAAGAAGATGAGAAATAAGTCATTCTTAACTATTAACCGATGGTTTTTACGTTTTCTTTAGAGAGGAAAAGTCTGTGGGTCTGAGATATGTAGTTGTCGGAAAAAAAATAAAAGCTCCTCATCTGTAGTAGGTAAAGCACTTGGCATCTAAAAACCTTTCTGTATTTATTTTGTTGCTCTTTGTTTACCTATGACAAAGAGAGAGAGCTAACTCCCCTACTTTATAAGTCAGTTGATCAACCAAACAATCTCCCCGTATGGTGTCAGGAAAGACATCAGGCGGCTCCAAGTGCCTGTACGACCCACTCTGGGAAAAGCACTGGGGATGCATAGAGTCCCAGAGCTGTTAGCCATTCACATCAACATCTTCTCGAGGGGTCAGCCATTTGCTCAAACCATAATCAAGAAAATTTTGGGCCGGGCGCGGTGGCTCAAGCCTGTAATCCCAGCACTTTGGGAGGCCGAGACGGGCGGATCACAAGGTCAGCAGATCGAGACCATCCTGGTTAACACGGTGAAACCCCGTCTCTACTAAAAAATACAAAAAACTAGCCGGGCGAGGTGGCGGGCGCCTGTAGTCCCAGCTACTCGGGAGGCTGAGGCAGGAGAATGGCGTAAACCCGGGAGGCGGAGCTTGCAGTGAGCTGAGATCCGGCCACTGCACTCCAGCCTGGGCGACAGAGCTAGACTCCGACTCAAAAAAAAAAAAAAAAAAAAAAGAAAATTTTGGTGACTTAAATTACAACTCATTTTCTTTCTTATTTCTACCATTGAAGGGAGGGCCTACTTAGTAAAGAAAAAGTAAAAATGCCAGAAGCTGGAGTGTGGCCAAGGGTTTTTCAGTTAACACTAAACAGAACAGAGTTCTATTCTCGAATAGAGATCATTGCAGAATCCAGAATGCACAGTTTAGAGATGGCTGGTACTACTCCTGAGGTATTGAGAGGGTACCTGACTTGTCAGGTAAACAGCTGTCGCCAGGAGTAGTAAATGAAGTTAAATATCAGAGGAAAAAGAACTCAAGGATCCACTGAGAAAAATATTCAACTGGACCAAGTGATAAAAATATCACTTTTGTTAACCAAAACACGGTCTGACAGCAGGATGCTGACCAGCAGATTGACAAAGAAACAATATTTTTCAAGAAAAAATGTACACAGATTCACCCTTCCGGAAATGGGAACATTTGACAATGAATTTTAATTTACTTTTTCAACAAATTTTAGGCACCATACAGTCTAACCTTCTCCTTTCTATCTGCCACTACGATACACACACACGAACACACGTATGGATGGATGGATGCATGCAGGTACATTACAGGGAGATTCTGACTGCGACAAATTGGATGTATAAATATATATTCATACATACTGTGTGTCTGTGTACCTAATCTCTCAAATCCAAAATCTCCCCACAACTGTTCCAACATCCTCCAGAATTTCAGATGGCTGAACAATGAGCAGTACAGTATCTGGGGAATCCTTAACCTCCCTGTAAGTGCAGAGACTGCCTCAGGGGGTCAGTTTCGTATTTTGGAGTTATGGCTGGTGAGGATCACACTTGTCGGGAGTGATGGTGATAATGCTGGTGTATGTGTCTTTAAAATACCCTAACTTTTTTCATCTCCTGATTTTGGTGAATAAAGTTGCTGAGAATGAAAACCGTCTTTATAATTCACGCAGGCTTGCTGCAACATCACAGAAGATTGCGCTCTAACCTACCTGTGAGAGGTTGAACCGTCTTTATAATTCACGCAGGCTTGCTGCATGCAACATCACAGAAGATTGCGCTCTAACCTACCTGTGAGAGGTTGCCTGTATCTCTTCTTACTTATAACTCAGCGGCTACACTCTCTCCCTTTACTTCCATAAATCAGAAAACTCCTCCTGGCCCTGAAAGCGTTATTAGCTTCCATATGGAGCGCCAAACTCTACCACTGATGTAGACATTAGCTCTTCAGATGGCTGAGAGCTAACGTATTTGCCCAATTTGCATTTTAATAGTCTGCAGCTGCAGTGGACTCCTTTCACTTTATGATGGGGATGCCCCAGCTTTGCTCAAGACAGACAATCCTGGCATACTGCCCAGAGCAAGGAAGCTGTAGCAGATCTGGACAAAATGCAAGAGCACAGACTCTTATTTCCAACAGAGTTCAACAGGTAGGGGTCCCCACCCTAGACCCAGCAGCCAGCTTAGAAGTGCTTGGCGTGGAACTCTTTAGGCTGCATAGTTTTGATATTCCATCCTAGACATCTCACCCTTGTGACCAATCACTTCGCTCCCTACAGGACCATGTGGATGTGAACACACTCCTTCTTTATGTCCATCTTGGAGGTGAGGGGCATCAACTCTCATGTGCCACTGACAGAGAGGGCAAAAATACTAAAAACCATTTCTGAAAGGACACCTTGTGAGTTCATGAGTTTTTCAGCACACTTATAATCTAAGAAACTAAACAAATGAACTCGGTCCCAGAATGCACAGTTGTCCCACATGCGAATAGATTTCCACCTCTATCAAGAGTTCCCTGTGCTTTCCAGAGAGAAAGAGCACCAGCACTTGCCATTCTAATCTGTCATCAAGATGCTCCAAGTCTCTTGTCTCAGACAGTACTGACTCCATTACCAAGTTATAAAGTAAAAAAGGAAGTGGGTCTTAGAGATGGTACAGAGGAAAACATTCATATGACATTCATTGCAGTGAATGTAATTGGGTTTTGCTGTTTTCACACTTCAAAAAATCACCTGACAGTCCATATGCTGCATTCAGTTCCAGTCATCACAAAAGGAAGCACAGGGATTACCTGGGTGGCAGCTTCCAAAGCCCATGAACAATAAATAAGGCTGGGGACATATGGAGGCAGCCGCCTCTGTGGTGTGTTACATTGGATCTGGGCTGAGGGTTGCTGTCTGCTCTAGAATCTTTATCTCCTTACACCTTGGAAATTGCTGTTTGGCTCTGGCTAATAGTTACTTGACTTTAGGATCACAGTAGGGACTAGCTTGGAAAGTGCCCCCGAACTTATTTTTCTCAGGATGCCTCTTATGGTTAAATATATTTGCTTCCTGTTTGTGAGTTGGAGAATTGCCAAGTAGAATACACACATCCCTCAGTCTTGAAAGGATGGATGCTTCTACCTTTTTTGCATTATCGAAGATATAATAAAGTGTATTTGTGTTATTCACTATATTTTTAGCAAGACTGAGCCCTAGTCCATTTGCAGACTTCTTGGTTTTCTTTATTAATAAAAATCATAAATATGGCTGCAACCATTCCGACAGTCTAGAAGTTGCCACCCTTGTTAGGAATTGCATTTCTGTGATTATGATCAAAACATACTAAGGTAGTTGTCTATAATTATCATCTTGGAACACTCATGGGCCATTCTAAGATAAAGTACTACCACATCCACCATAAGCTTGTGTTATGTTTATGACCATCAATGTCACACCATGTTAGAGGAAAGTGCATACATATATGAAGATCAGTGTCACCCTACGTAAGAGTAAGGAATGTATTGCACTTATGAAGATCTATGTCACACTGCCTAAGAGTAAAGTTACAGAGTTGAGAGTCAAGAGTCTTATATCCAATTAGCCTACAACTCCAAGTATCTCAGTACACGGAATAAAACGTATAAAACAGACAAAAAAGGAGCTATAATGTAAAACCTTAAAAGAATAATAAAACCTAGAGAAAAGTGCTTAGACGTTACCCCTCATTTCTTGCAAAGTAAGCTCATATTTAAGTTCAGATGGACCGGGTTAACAATCACTATTTTTAATGTTAAAATGCCCTAGGGAAGTTATAAACGCACCAAATATGCTGTTAACCTTACTTTATATTGTGTGCAGCTGTATGGCTTTGTACCAGGGACCAAACTTTCTAACTGGGCCAGCAAAGTGAAAGAGGCTTTTTTCCAAAAACCTTTCAATAACAATGCTTTGCTTGTCACTAGATTTCCATTTCATTTTTTTCTACTACTTCACACTAGTATTTGGTTTAGATTTTACTTATTTCCAATTACTTTCTTTGGTTGTTATTTTCACTGAGAAATGCACACTATATATTACTGAATAGGGATAAAAACAGGGAGAGAAATGTAATGGAGAGAGAAGAGCAAATTCAAATGTTTATTTCTGACACCGAGAGTCAAAGTTTTTTTAACTCCCAAGACCATTCTCTTTGGCAAGGTTAAAGAGACTTTTTAACATTTCTATAGACCTTCCTGGGATCATTAATATTGAGCACCATTTGCTGATCTTACGAGAAAGCAATAAAAATGACAATTTTTGTGTTTTCCTTACTGTCTACATAAGAAGTTATAATCTATTCAACTTTAAAAAATGAATTTTAATGGTTTAAGATCATCTACAAGCATTGGCAGGGTACATTAAAGGAGAAATGACCGTATCTCAGTGCTTTTTCTCGGGGGGCGGGCACTTAACTGAGATGACACAGAAGCGCACTGGCCGGATTCTCAGGTCTGAGGTGACGCAGTCCGCCCTACAGGCCTGTGCTGTGTGAACTTTGCACTCAGCCCTGCACAGAGATGGTGCTTCCAGCCAGCCCTGGCAGTAACTGGTTGACTAGCAAACTATCTTGCAGCTCTTGCTGACATCCAGATGCAGCACTTACCTAGAAGTCTGACCCATAGACGCTGATACCTCACTGGAAAAGAGGATTCCAGCGTGGAACCCTGGTGCTGCCTCGGCACTGCTCACAGAAACGGCGTCTGCAAATACTGCTGCTCGGACAATGGCCCTCGACAAACTATATATTAAAATGTCTTTCATGCCAGAGAATATAAAAATAAAAACCTTCCACCAGGTAGAAAGACAAATGGAGCTAGGCTGTAGTTTGTTGGATGAAAAAAAGTAATACAAAAAATTCATTCAATTTGGCATAAAACTGCAACATTTCAGCTGTAATGGCCACCAAACGTGCAATGAAATGAATCCAATTACTTTCACAAGTTTATGCCTCATGATGATGCTGCACTTCAAACCTTTGTCTTCTTTGTTTTTGGTTTTTTGAGCAAAGGAGAAAGAATCCTAAAGCCCTTGTTTCTGGATGGTCTGTCAAAAGACCAGTCAGGTAACCTCAGAGGAAGTGCTGAGGAGCCCCTGGAAGCACAGCCTGGACCAGGAGTGGAGACTGGGGTCTGCCCTTCCACTGAGTGAATGACTGAGTGGTCCCCACATCTGTTGACATTCCCTACTGTGAAATCTGGGGACTTACAGGTGATTTCTGTAGCCTTATAATAGTCACATTTGATCTCCGAATCAGAACCTGATTGTATCTGAAGAACAAACATCGTAATGTATCATTCAGTGCCTTCGAACATATTCAGTCCTTATTTTAAGAAAATAATACATAGGTAAAAATTTTAAGAAATTAGAAAATCTTACTTTAATATGATCGGAGTAGGCCGGGCGCGGTGGCTCACTCCTATAATCCCAGAACTTTGGGAGGCCGAGGCGGGTGGATCACGAGGTCAGGAGATCGAGACCATCCTGGCTAACACGGTGAAACCCCATCTCTACTAAAAATACAAAAAATTAGCCAGCGCGGTGGCGGGCGCCTGTAGTCTCAGCTACTCGGGAGGCTGTGCAGGAGAATGGCGTGAACCCGGGAGGCGGAGCTTGCAGTGAGCCCAGATCGTGCCACTGCACTCCAGCCTGGGAAACAGAGCGAGACTCCGTCTCAAAAAGAAAAGAAAAAAAAAAAAAAAAAAAATATATATATATATATATATATGATCGGAGTAGAGGCTTCTTATACAGATTGACCTATAGATTGTCCTGAAGACAGTCCTGATCTCCACTGGCCTTCTAGACTTCATATTGTAGTGAATAAGATAAACTGAAAATAATAGTAAAACAAAACAAAACAAAACCCTATATAACAATGTTTAAAAGAGGAATACAAGAATTAAAAATTAACCATTGTATCTCAGACTTTAATTATATGTAACTTAAACTGTTAATACATATAAATGTGATATGTAATAAAAATCTTATAATGAAGTTATACGATTTTGTTTCTGAAGTTAAAAAATAAGTTGATCTATACAATAGATTACTACTCAGCAATAAAAAAGGAATCGACTACTGATAGACACAACATGGATAAATCTCAAATGCACATGTGAAGTGAAAGAAGACAGACTCCAAAAGTTACCTACAGGATTATTCCATTTATATGGTATTCTGGAAAAGGAAAAACAGTAGGACAGAAAACATTCGAGATTACAAGGCTCGGGGGAGAGAGGAGGAAGCCGACTCTGAAGATGCTCAGGGGAATCTTGTGACAGATGGATTGTTCTGTGTCTCGGTTATGGTGGTAGCTGCAGGCCTATATGCAGTTTTTAAATCATAGAATTACATACTAGTAACAGTACATTTAACTGTATATAAGTTACACCTCAATACACCCGCCTAAACGGCTGATATCTTTCACTGATATATGTCTGGTGCCCCCAAAAAAGGACGAGAAGAGTCTTCTCACATCGTCAACTGTGAAGAAGAGAAGGGCTGGCCCACAGGTTAGGGTTGTAGGAACTTGATGGGGAAGGCAAAATCCAAGGGTACTTTCAGAGATTAAACAAGCTAAGAAGTTCTCCAACTTGCAGAGTTACATGGCAGGCACGCACCGATGGGAAGGAGAGAGGAACCCAGGCAGGTCTGTGTTTGTGATGCGTGCTCAGAAGGGCTGGTGCCTTCCCTGGACTTGCTCTACTAACTGCGCCAGTCAGTGGCACACTCTCACTCACATGCCCTTGGCCTAGACCCCATCATTAGGGCAATGAAATATCACTCTTCTCCATTCAAGAACAGAGTTACCGAAACAAGATCTGTCTGTCTTTACTCTGCCTTCCGGTTAGTGCACTGTTAAACTACTAAGTAAGATGTCTGCTTCTGAGCCAGATCATTGGAGGAGAGCTTTACAAATCACCTGGAGGGTGACATGCACACAAGGGGAAAGCACCCTCAGTGAATGGAGAAGCAGGAAGCCAACTGACATCTCTGAAGTTCTGGACTCAGTCCTGCGTTGAGTGAGTGTTCATTCTGGGAGGATACATGTGTATAAAATAGGAAGAGGTGATGAAACATATTTAAACGAAACAAAATAATGTTTTGCAGAATGAACAAACAGGACTGAGAATCACAGGGTCTACAGAACCAGCAGGGGCCACTCCAGTGTGGTGTATCTGGGGATGGTGAGGGGGTTTCATTTTACCATACAGCCTGGGTTAGGCATCTTGGAAACTACATTTTCGGGGTAAATCAGGAGAGCCTGTTCCAGTGGGAATACCAGCCTACAGGGTTGGACTGCTAGCACTAATCAGGCTGATCAGATTCCTCTAATTTTGGGGCATGAAGCAGAAATGTCAGTGGCTAAAGGTTATCACTGCTCTTTCTCCCTCCACCCCCCCAAAAAAGGCAAAAAGGCAGGAGGTATCCCACAGGTCACAGGGAAATGGGCTAATCGGCTAGAGTGATCTGGCCTCCTATCAGCCTCCTGAGCTGGTGTCATGGCGTCTTCTGTGGAGAAGCCAACATAAGAGAGTTGGAAGAAATGCACTTTAGTCCCCAGTCACAAGTGAGTCTAGGGTTTTAGAAACACATTTTGTTTTTTCTGACTTCACCTCTGAAAATGTGAGAGATAGCAATGTCTACATAAAATAAAATACATTTTATCTGTTGCACTGAAAATTAGGATTGTTAAAATCCAAACTGAAAGCAGGTATTATTGAATATATTTAGGAAAAAAGAACAATGGAATTACCCAAACTTTTAGATAATAAAAAGACTTCACAGAGAACATTCACTTCAACCACTTTCCCAAGCATCTAAGTTTCATTACACTTTAAATCTTTGAGTACTTAGCTGGGATTTACGGACAATAACCAGAACGGAAGGGAGCTGGCGATGAGGAAAGAACAGATCCTTGCCTCTGCACTGGGGCTTCGCACTCGGACTTCACACTCGGACTTCGCACTCGGACTTCGCACTCGGACTTTGCACTCGGACTTCGCACTCGGACTTCGCACTCTTCACAAACCAGACAATAAAAACAACGTGGTCTGTGACTTCGGCCGTTCACGTATTTTTGGGGCACTGGGTGACCCGTCAGCATTGAAACGGAAATAACATTACTTTGCTTAATGTTTTAAAATAATGGTTCTGCGTTTACATAAACACACCTTGAGCAAGAGGTATCAGGAAAAGACAAAAGATCCTGCTGGCACAGCCTCGAATCCAGCGGGCATCACTGAAATGTATGAGCGACACACACCACTGCTCTCCTCAATGCTAGGTGCAGCTTATCGAGCTAAGAGAATCTGCTGATCACACCATCTGTGTCTCGGAAACAGCTCTCTGTATTAGCTAGAACAAGGTTAACACACATTGAAATTGTCCATAAAAGGATTCTGTGATTAATAGATTTCCACAACCTGATGGAGCTTGTACTGATTAGTCTTTGCCAAAGAACCCTTCCCAGCTGCATTCAGCAGTATCCTGGAATGACAACCCTGTCAAATTAACTTGAAAACACCTAACGTTTTATTCATATAGTTCCCTGGGTAAAAAAAGTTCCATACTTCTTACTATGTTGTACTGGTGATCTATATTCTTCTTTAGAATAAAATCATGGGGATAACATAAGATTTATTGGTGGAGAGCTATAGTTTTTATGCATATAATGTCTCTAACACTGTTATAAGTAAGTCTTTCAAGCAACATTATCTCTTCCAAATATAAAACATACAACTTATACAAAACACTGAGAAAACATCCCCAAAATTAGGTAAGTTAAATACTAAAGGTATAGATAATTCATTATGAGTAATAACTGTTTAAGGCTAAACTAATCACATTATCCTACTTTTTAACATGTAAAATGTTTGCATTTTTATCCCGCAGAAAAGGAAGAAATTTTTTTAGCAACTCTGATTTTGAACATTAAATTCAGAAGTTTCGGACTGTTATCTGTTGCATCAGTGGTTTTTACTACCTATGTGACTATAAGAGGTAGGGGAATCTTAATGAACTGGCCTATCAATTAGCTCTTAGGAGGCACTAAAATCACCCATAACCATTAGTTTCTTCTACATGTTTAGGAAAACCCACCATAGGAAAAATTTTAGCAAGTAAAAAAGAAAATGTTTTTAGGATTTCACTTCAGAGGGTGTATTTTTCCTTATTTAAGTACATATTTGTGTTCAAGAAGGGTGGGAGTGGAAACAGCACCCACAAACGTTTGGCTGTAAAATTCTAAGGTATTATGTAATGTGTCCACATATTAATTCTTTATATAGCACTCATAAACACAGAAAAATATCGTGTGTGTGCGTGCATGTGTGTGTGTGTTCCAACATAAATGGGGAAGTGGGTAAGAAGCTTCCCAGTAATTTTATTCAATATCTCTCATTTTACATGAAGTACCTGGTTAGCTTTTTGCGAATAAAATAGTAGTAATTTAAAAATTCTGACACCTCCCACAAGCTTCTTTTAAGTCTTATAAGTGAAATTCTTCTTTAAAGATTCAGACAGGTTTACAAGGTTGCCTGAGATCACACAGGAACATCATAATATATGTCTAAACAGTATAGTAGTTTGATAATCTATAAATCACTTTATCATTATTGCAAAGCCAATGAAAGCCAAACATCTCACATACATGTACATTTCTTCACATTTCTGCATTTTAGCAAATCACAAATTACCAAACTAAAGTTTTCACATGTTTATCTCAAAATAAAAATATAAGTTTGATAACATATATTTTCTAATGTGTCATTTAAAAAAAGCATTCATCAATTTCAAACAAATTAGCCAAAAACCAGCAAAAAAGAGTGGCCATTTTCAACTGATACAATTAATTTCTCTAAGGGCGTGGGTCATAACGTTTTATTTATATAAGTTTTGTCACTTTTTGCAAAAATAAATTAACTTTCTAGTTTATCATCAGTTCAAAAAACAACCAAGATAAAACATTATAAATATCAAGAATTATTTCTCTAAACTTTTCTCATTATTTATTAGTATTATTACATAAAAATGATGCTTAATATTTTATAGCAGAGATTTGGGAAGCTATTGTTAACTCCTGTGTTAGAAAAAAAGATAATTTCAATATTACATATTTTTACATAATGCAGTTCCTAACAGCATTTTTCAAAACAGAAGTGTAAACTTAAAGAACCATGACAAAGGAAAAATGATGAATTAATAAAACAGCACTCCATTCTTATCTTCAAACATTAAAATTATTGAGCTATTTATTTTCACTCTAAATAAGAAATGTTAACTAGACATTTAAATGATCAGACTACTAGTCAAAACTATGAAGCAAGGGCCACTGTACGGTGACACGAATTTTTCTTTTTCTGTAGTGGATGCTAGACCATAACCAAGAGGGAAAGCGAACCCATGATCGCCATTTCCGGTCTGCGTTCATTTAGTAGTGTCGACTAAATGTGGCAAAGGCAGATTTGCTGGTGATGAACTCAGGATAAAATGGGAAAACTGTGAACCTTGACCTTTTTAACACCACTTAAAAATCAGAACCAGACCTGTCGGTGTACCACCCCACTGCCTATCGCCTAACAAATTGGAAACCTGATCTCCCCTCCTCTGCGTAGAAAGTAGGCTTGTCAGAGCCTAAGCTGAGCAGCAAACCCCCGACAAGGCTAAGCTGGGCAGCAAACTCCCAAAAGCAGAGAAAGACCCCAAGTATAAAGTCAAACTTCATATAATATCTTGAGTTTACAGCAGTGTGAGATGTTAAAAATAGTTTTGAACATTGTTTCCTTTGCCTTGTTTTCATATTTCATTTGCAAAACGTACAAAAGATAGAGTTTTTGACTGAACAAGAAAGGATGTTTACATTTTTACTGCCGGAGCATAGAAACGCCATCATCTATGCTCCCCAGCTCCATGATCCCAACTCTCTCTTCAGGGATTATCATTTTAAATTGACCAAAATATCCTACCTTAATCAGTCAGCACTTACCACAGACATAAACTGCTTTCTGTAAGAAATATTCCTCAATTAAGGTTTCTTGAGAACTTTATCCTCTTCGTTTTGTCCTTAATTATAGAACCTTTTATTTCCTATTTCCCTTTCATTTCTCCAACCTAGCAGATTTGTAATAGCAGAAAAATTACTACTAGGAATATTACAACTTCTTGGTGTTAAGTCTAGTACAGAATTGAGTTTGTGTATTTCAAGGAAGAACAAAGATTACTGAAAATATCTGTTGTTTTCTATTTCTATTTTATTTTAAACTGGAAAACCTGGTACTAGGCAAAAATGAGGGGAAATTTTACAACGAATTAAGCTAGAGTGATAAAATCCATGAAGGAAGAAGAGAAGCAGATTAAATGACATTTAAAAATATCCAAGCCTTCATTTGATTAACTTGAATCTAATTATAAAAAGTTGCTGCTCAGTTCCCTACCAAACAAGGAGACCTCAGAACGCTTAGGTTAAAAAAGAAAAAAGAAGAACGAAAGGAAAAAAGAGGTTAGAGAAGCAAAAATAATGCTGAATTAAAGCACTTGGAGGCCAATGGCTTTGAACCTGGGCTCCACCAGTCATTCCGCCCAGCGAGGCAGTCTGCAGAGGCTTGGGCTCCTGTTAACAGAGCCCTCATTGTTTCCAAAGGCAGTTAGAAAAATGCTGCTTTATATCTCCTCACACCACAGGCTCCGCGCACAGCCCCAAGAAAAGGCGGCTGAGGGTGTACAATCCACAGGAAGAAAAAAAATGCATGGCTATATATACAGCCCCCGGCCCCACACCCTACCAACACAGAAAAACACTACCCCAAACTCAATTCCTGGCTGGCAAACTGTGGTAAAGGATGTTATGGTGGTGCATAATTTATAACTGGAAATTTCTGATTCATGTGGGATTTGGGGCATTTCTTTGCCCTTTACCCACCGCCTCTCCGTTTCCACCTCAAGCACAGGGAGGTGAAAGCTGTCAGGCAGTGGGGCCGATGCCATCAGGCAGCAAGGAGATAAACACTGCATTTTTGAGAGTGCAGTTATTCCACACCTGTTTAAAATGTTTATATAGTAATTAAAGATTAATGCTTATTCCAGACCAGATAAATATTAGACAGTGCATGTGTGTATATACATATATGAATCTGCAATGCTGCAGAGAACAAAGATTTCATTGTATCGAGCTTACTTAGCAAAGGGTATACATTTTAAAAAGGCCTGAGCTTCACAAAGTTTACATTACAGAGGGGAAAAAAGGCTTAAAAATGTTAAGTGGCTGGAGCTACTGAGTGCCATACAGAGAGCAGGTAGTTAGTAGTGAGTATGAGCTAATTCTGCTGCTAATCGTTTGGTTTTCTATTTATTAAAGGGCAGGTCTCAGTTTACTCCTGACCAGCAGCCAGTTCAATGGGCCATTCTGAATTGTTTCCTGAAGTTCAACAATTAAACCTGCTGAGACCAAGAAAAAGAAAATATTTAAGCTTTTACAAATGTAGTAGTTACAATATAAAAGTTTTATTTTTAAATTTCAAAAAGGTAACGCGTGAACCGTGTTTGGTGAAGAGCTCTGGGCCGCACTACAGCATCGACATCCCAGAAAACAGCAGAAAGTCCGCGAGGGAGCAGACGCTGCTGAACCTTTGGGAATCCACTTGCCACACCGCGCCCCAGGGCACCCTAAATCCCTGTGGCCAGCACGTGCAGCACGGACAGTATGCTTGCTCAAGTCCTGCTGAGGAAGGAAAATCATCTAACACACACCATGCTCACTGGATGATAACAACAATATACTCCTTGGTTTATAATTGATTGTTTTGTTAACTTTTAAATTAACAACAATTTTTAAAAAGTTAAAACAATCAGTGTTGTATTTCAGTTTAAGTAAAAATTATGCTCCTGACAAATTACATGGATATATTTAGCTACACTTCCCAATTCACTGACAATAATTTACAGAGACTCACTGTACTCCACTTTGATGATATTAATTCTGGTGAAATCTTTAATAAATGCAAAAGTTACTTTGAACTCAAAAAAGTTGTAAATTGCATTTTCTTATATGACATGCTAATAGGGCCAACTAAGGATTACTTTTAAAAGTAGTTAAATAAGTCTCTTTAAACATTTTCTAAAAGGAATTATTTTTCTTTGTGAAATATTAGCCAAAACATATTTTACTTCTATAGTACAGGGCAATACAAGCAGTTAGCTGTGCGTTTAAAAAGGTATCCATCAGTAAGATGGTGTCAGTCTGACAGATGTGATAGAGTGTGCAGACAAATATAGACTAGAGAAATTTGTACAAATCTAAAATCCATTCATCTGGATTTTACAACATTGTAGACACAGACTACCAGAATATTTTCATCCTAACACTCACCAGCTTACTGACACCTAACCAGCCAAAAGCCGGAACCCTGGACATTCCCTAAGCATTGAAGGAGAAGGTCCTGTCACAGAGATCTCTAGAAACAAGTGGATACATATCTTAGAGAACAGGGAGATAAGAGAAAAGTTCCCTCTATTAATTAGGTAATTGTGAATTATTCATAAGCATGACTAAGATGTTTAAACAAGTCAGTAAATCCAAAGAAAAGTCTGAGAAAAAAATCAGAATAAAAGTCAAACTTGTCTGAGAGGTAAAATGATAAAGAAAACACACATTCAAGAATACTAGTAACAGAGGCAGGATTTTTGGAGGTATAAGAAACAGCCTCCTGTGTCATTTGTAGGTGTCCCTCATGTCTGTGGATGGTGCTTCCCCCAAAAGATGGTCCTAGGAAGGGAGGCTCCTGAATGCTGACTTTCCTTCTCAACAGCTGTTCTTTTTTTTTTTTTTTTTTTTTTTTTTCCGGAGCCTCGCTCTGTCGCCCAGGCTGGAGTGCAGTGGCATGATCTCGGCTCACTGTAACCTCTGCTTCCCATGTTCAAGCTATTCTCTTGCCTCAGCCTCCCAAGTAGCTGGGACCACAGGCTCCCATCAGCATGCCTGGCTAATTTTTGTATTTTTAGTAGAGATGGGGTTTCACCATATTGGCCAGGCTGGTCTCGAACTCCTGACTTTGTGATCCACCTACCTCGGCCTCCCAAAGTGCTGGTATTACAGGCGTGAGCCACCGCGCCCGGCCCTCAACAGTTGTTCTGCCATCATGCCATCATGCTTCTTCACCAGTCTATTCTAAATGTCTAATCAGGTAACCTGGAACATATTTTCCTGGATTGATGAAGTAAATGTGGGGTAAATACACACATGGACGAACGCAGGAAGACTGCAGTGATCCCAGCTGAATGCATTTAGTTTCCTAGACCCTTCGTCACAAGACTGCCTTGCATTCAGGAGCAAAAACAGACGGAAGGACATTGAGAGTCATATTTTGCAGAGCACTGAGGTAGGCATGTTGATATTTCTTACTTTATTTAATAATTTTTAGTATTCTTTAAGAATTTTACAGATGAAAAATTTTATCTCAAAGTTACCAAAGTGGCAGAGTTAGGATTCATTCCTAAATCTCTGAACTCAAAGTCTTCCCAGTTTAATGTGCTGTAAAGGTTACACGTAAATGCTTAGTGGCTCCAGAATGTGCTGAATATATTATATATGGTTGTGAATTCAGAGGCTCAATATTCAGATAAAGTAGCTCTATAACTTAGAATCTTCTAAGGCAGTATTTGTATATTATTAGAAATCAGAAAATTATGAATATATTTAAAATATTCATTTTAATTAATAACTCATAATTTGTACCTGCTCTCCTTCTAAAAATGATTTAATATATTCTTACAATGTGAACACGTACAAGTGAAATAATATAAACTGCAAAAGAAACATTAACATAGGCATACGAAACCATCCGTGACAGTGGGGAAATGCCCCAGAGCTTTGCATAAGATGGTTAAAACTTACAAGCACCATCTTTTCGCTCTCTGAGAACATGAGGCAACTGCAGCAAGAAAAGGCCCTACTGGGTGAGAAAGCTCACACTGCTTGTATAAAAGAAAAACACTAGTTCTTTAGGGAATGCTTTTCTCTGGCACTAGGTACATAAGGTCTCATACATGGATACTGACGAACACAAGTGGGAAGGTTTTCAAAGTCACAGATTGTTCCTTTCTTTGTTCCTATTTTTTAAATAGCGTTCCTAAATAAAAATCAAAGGCGTAAATCACGGGCAGGACACGAGAGGAGGAGGTGATCCATCTGTGGCTCAAGTATGTTTCTCTATGGTGATCTAATTTGAGGCCGACTGAGGGTCCAGACAGCAAAGAAGAGGGTGGCATGGAGTCATTCTTTCAACAGCAATTATTTCAGACTCACTTGTGGCAGGAGCTGAAGGGCTGTCAAGGTCCTGCCCCTGGTGAATGTCTGGTATTTGGGTATCTGGAACTGCTGATCGCGTAAGAACCACGGCCTTTAGATAGTTAGGCAGTTTCTGACAATGGTTAGAACTAATGAAAAACCTGAGACCATATTACTTCTGCTTCTCAGCAAGGGAGGAAAGTAAGTAGCAAAAACACTTACAGGCAGAAAGAAACTTTTAATGTTAAAAAATAAAAAAGAAATCAGCGCAGAACCCAGTGTTTGAGACCTGAACATTTAGTGGATGGCGTCCCCTTCACATCATCCCCGATCCCCGGCTCTTCCTCCTAGACGTGCTACTGTTACAAAACCAGGGAGACTAATTTCTTGGCACATTTTTCCACACAGTCTGGATAGGAGGGGCAGCCAAACAGCCCTGCATGCCCTGGAGAGGTCCTTCTACCGCAGGGTGGGCACAGCTGAGACGGCTCTGACCACGACTGTCTGCCGTCCATTCTCCCCAAGGAGGCGGTGCCTGTTCTCTCACAGGTTGTGCCTGGGGCCTGCTTTCCTGGGCAGATAGGAAGACCATGCCAGGACAAGAGTCACACAGGGCTGGTATCTGCCAGGTGTCTCTGGCACTAGTGTTGAAGGCTTTAATTCAGTGGCCTTTTGATGTCATTTTTCCTCTTTCTGTACCTCCTTGCTCCTCAGTGCTGGATGACACCCCACGATTAATACGGCAGGTTTGTACAGACAAGTGCACTTGGTGGTGACAGCTATATGTCACTGGACACTAAGAAACTAGGACATCCATTCTATGAGCTCTTCCAGAAGAGCTAAGGATGAGCACTTCATCCAGCTTGTACTTTCAGCAATGAAGATAAGCCCAACCCTTAGAAGCATGATATATACCTGTGCCAATCAAGCCACAATCTCAATCTTCCTCCCCAACCCCAGCCCCACAAACACCTATGCACACACATACAAAGCACAGCTGCAAAACAGCCCAAGCCAAATCATTATAGTGGCTCTCTGCTTGTGATTTAGGATGCCTCAGATTGGCTGTGTGAGTACAGTCTCAGCACATTTTGTCTTTTAAGGGAAGGAACTATTTAGTTCAGTGCCAGTTATCTTGAGATAAATATCATTAAATACACTCTTCCTTATACATACTCTTTTTAATAGAATAATTATTTTTGTTACACCCAAGACACACCTATGAAGTTTAAGGTGTCACTTAGAAATAATATCCAAAACAAATGCAAAACACACACTATTAAATTAAGCCGTATTGAGAGAGTAAAGTTTTATTTTTTCAGAAGGCAGAAATGATACTTTTGTTCTAACCACCTAATTAACTTATGTAAACAAAAGTAAACACAAACAGGCCCAGGGAACTAATAAGGTCACCTGTTCCAAATGCCAGATAGATGTCTGGGTCTGCTGCAGACATTTACTATTTTGCATATGAAACAAATCGAGGTTTGGGTGGCTTCTACTAATTAGAGAGAAATGCCTCTCGTTTGCAAACTGCATTCACCCTTCCGTATCACTATCCCCCAGCGCGCACGCGCGCGCACACACACACACACACACACACACACACACACACACACACATTTAAACCACTGTCTAATTACTCTGAACATCCACAAGGAGAGTTGACAAGTACCAAGGGTTAAAAGGGGCGGCCAGAAAGGGGAGGGGAGAACAAGCTGGGGACCCTCCAGCTGGGTCCTGTTTGTGACTTCTCGGCCTCACTGTTTGAGACTTTCTGGCGTTTTTATTGCCTGTTGTCTCAGTGATAATGTGCAAGCATAGAGATATATTAAAAACCTAAGTGAACACATTCAAAGAAAGAAAAAGAGTAGGTCATTAGAGAAAACAGCAAAAGAACATTAATTTTGAAGTGACATGTACAGAGAATGTAATATTTCAATTTTAAAAATTGCCATAAGAATATTAGTTAAAGCCATTATTATTTTAATTTAGTTCTTTGGGGAGCACAATCAAATAAATAACAAATGATGTTCCCTGAAATGAAGAGCTAAAAGAAATCTTTGGTAAACTGGACTTTTTCTATCCTTCTTTGTTATAGAAATTACCTTTTTTCATGAAATTATAAAAGGGTTCACCTACCAATTTTATAATAGAAAAACGTAATGATCCTTGTTTTAAACATACTTGATACTTGTTCCATGCTAAATACAGTAAAATTGCTGTCCCAAGCTGCTGTTGCGAATAATAAGGAAAGCCAATTATGATGTATTCTTGCAAGGATTTTCTAAAAACAGTTACAGACGGCTCAATTATTTTCCTATTACTCACATAATAATACTTTCTACAAGAGCATAGTTCACATTAACAACATGGCAAGTTACTTGCCTTCTTTTCTTTTTTCTTTTGTGAATGAGGACAAAGACACTGCTACCAAAGCCAGCCAGCCCCGATGTGCTGGCACTATCCGCTTTCTGTGAGATGCTACGAGCACCTACAGTCAACAGATTATTTATTAGGCAAGAGAAGAACTTAATTCTAACTGCTGGCTAGCAAAGCATCCTCCTTTCCCTATGACTGGACAATGACCTTCTCAATCCCCTCTTTCAAATTAATCTTCCCCTCAGCCATGGTCCTCTCTATCCCAGTTGTCACCCTCTCTGTCTTCTGGCAGTAGACAACAATGCCCTTGGCACAGCCCACAGCACAAACTCTGGCCGGAATGCAGTGCTGGGCTTAGCTGGGGTGAGCACATCCACCGGGCTGGCTAGCAGGGCTTACTTGTTTTCACAAAGGGAACAGATAATATTTTAACTGTAATAATTCAGTCCATATTAACTAGAATAATTCCGTACTGATAATTTATATTCTTTTGCCTATGACTTGTATGATGTGTGATGTATGTGCCCAATATCCAAGAAAAATGACATTTATACTTTATGGAAAGGTTGAAGAAGTGAACACATTTGTTAGTAACTAGACTCCTTTTAGCATTTTTTCCCCAATTGCTCTGTCAGAACTGACTCTTTCTTCAGGGATATGATAGTCCTATGGATAAAATAGCCCACATTTGCTAGCTACTTGTGACATCGTCCAAAAGGGGTACAATATATCACTGAAACAGCCCACAAACTGGCTAGTCACATTATTTATTACGAGCCACACATGTGACAAATTATTTAACTCAGTTGATCCTAATAAGTCAAAGAGCAAGCAATTAGCTAACTCAGTCAGAGGGCTGTTTGTGGTAATTTACAGATGCGCCCAAGCTGTCCCAGCACTTCAAAGCCCCATTAAGGGGAAACCTTTTAATGACTCACTTGAGATGACAAGTATTACACAGCACATATGGCAGTCAGGAATTTGGCAGCCTATTCTGTTACACTCTGCCCACCCCCAGCCCCCGACAGCTGTTTACAAGTTTTCAGTCTCTGCGCCTTGCTGCTGTAAGCAGCCACAGAGCGCAGGAGCAGGAGGCATGGTATTTTCTGGAGCAACAAGTGGCAGTGGATTCCTGCACCACACAGGTTTCTGGGAACCGCCGAAATCCCCACTCTTTTGTCGGTCGCATGAATCGTTTCACAGGAAAGACAGAGACACCGAGACAGTGAGGGATGGCCCGGTGGCATTCAGCAAGTCGCCTTCTCCAACCCGGTCTCAGTTCTTTAAAGGCAACGTAAAGCTATTATAATAAAAACGTAACTCCCTACAGGGCTGTTGGTAGAATTAACGAACTAAATGTTAGCAAAATGCTTTGAAGACGAAAAGGGTTGTCTACACCAGTCCTAAAGATTATTATTGTGCATTGCAACATTGCTGCCTGTCAGAGGGTGCTTTGCATTTGACCTCCTCCCACCACTTTTCCTTAAGAAAATTGTCGCTTGGGCTGGATCCACATCCACATCCTTAATTCCATCGCCAACCATCCTGCCCCACCTTTGGAAGAAGAGAGCAATGCCACAACTAAACTGTGCAATAAGGGAATGGAATTTTGAGCAACAACTTCCCCGAAGGATGCCTATACTGGGGCCACTTTTTCCCTGGAAACAGGGCACACAGCAAGCTTAGACACTGAGAAATGAAATGCCAGCTGACATACTTGGTAATTTTATTATTGTCCACAATATTCAGGCAGCACCGAAGAAACTAGCACTAAGACTGAAGGACTGAAAAAGACAGGAAAATGAAGATTTTACTACGTAAAAAGCTGAGAGACCCAAACACCATATCAGCGCACTAAATTTTTAAGCAGTAAAGATCCTACCTCTTTATCTGTGATTTCAAGTACTTCAGTAACGCCAGCTTGGTGAAAGACAAGCTTAATCAAGAGGAGAAGCTGGTGACAGCAGGAAAACACAACGCCCTACCCTGTTTGGATGGGGCCACAATTTACTAAGAAAAGACAAGTGCCACCCTCTACCAAAGGAGCAGAAACTCACCAGAACTCATCAAACCCTCTTATACCACACACTTGCTTTATTCACATGGAACAATCAATCGATTGTGCTTTTGTATTCCCCAAGGGCCACAGCTGTATTAGGGCTGTGTGTAATTATCGCTTCCAGGAGGCAGACGGACCAGTGGGAGGAAGGGTGACCACTGTCTCGAACAGGGCACCGGCCTCCAGAGATGACCTGCTTGGAGGTGCGCCACCCCACAGGGACTGCACAGCCACTTGGCCTCTGGTGCTAGGAGTCACTCTGTTCTTGACTTTACTTTTACTTGTTCTTTACTTTTAGTTTTCACTGTGGCTTGATGGAGTTTAAAGTTTGTTATTTTGTTTATACAGAAAAGTTTAATGAAAGAAATGTTAGGCTGGTAGAAAAAAATGTGAAAATCAACAGATAGTATAGAAATAATGGTGGGAGAGGTGAACATTTAAGTTGTGGTTTAAACTTTCAATTCTTCCTCCCTAACACTCCTTAGTAAAAAGAGAGTCGGTCCCCTTATACTCAAGTACTATCAAAATCCCATGTATTATGGGGCAGTTTCTCAGTTATACTATTTTGAAGAACTAAGTACTACATTGGAGTGGTGGAGAGAGAGGACATGTTAGTTTGAAATAACATTAATTAATCCTATTTTCCATGCTTCAAGGGTCACACAAGAGAATCTCTTGAAAACAAGAGATAAAAATTTAGCTGTCATTATTATGAGTACGCTCTTATAAGAGTTATATGTCAGTAACCCTTTAAAAAAGCAATATATTAGGAAACTAGGGGAAGCATGACAATGTTTAATATATATGTGTATATATAAAACACGTATATATAATATACATCAGCACACGTCCTCATATATGCACTGAAGACTTATGACTTGGGATGACTTCCCTATGACAGCACTGGCAATGGATTTGAAAGCCCTGTGTGAGAACGTGTTCTAGAAAACAGATGACCAAAAAGTGTCTTGTAGTAATAAAGACACTGATGTTGAGGATGTGTTAAAGGATATTCAATAAAATTGTTTTTTAAAATGTGAGAAGAAAAAACCCCAATGTTTGGAAATATTTTAATGTTATTTTACAAATGTATGCATAGCTATTCAGTAAATTAAACATTTAAAGTCACTTGACCATTTTGTCCGCATTCTTAAAAGTTTAACTATTCAGTTGGCTTAGAGTATTTTTTGTTTCTTTTCATTTGGAAAACACGGGACTGCCCCCTATTTGGGTTACCTATTCTTGGCTATATAAAATTCAAACTAAAAAGAATAATATCCAATAGAGTTCTATTCAATATTCAAACAAGTCCTTTGAAGTTAAAAAATTTAAATTAAGAGAATCTCAATTTTGATGTTTATAATATTTGAATATCTCTGATTTGAGATATTCACATATTTGAATAACTCTGATTTAACCAAATACATTTTATATTGAAGTCTTTTTTTCTATTTACACACACACACGCACATAGACTGGAAAGATATGTGTCAACACAATCTCTGAACGTTAGAATTTAAAAAATTTCAAACGTGTATAAGTGCCACAAGATACATTACAGAAAAATCGTAGCACACTCTCCCCCACACAAATAAAACCTACAAGCACTATATATCACTCTCTCAAAACGTTTAAACATCAGAATTATATTGGTAGATTCAAAATCCTAAGAAATTGTCAGATTTTAATTTTCTTACCACTATTCTTAAACTCACTATCTTGTATGTCAAGATGTTTTCAATGGGTTTTTATCCTTGTAATACTGCCAAATATTTTCACAATTTCTATTGTCAAATATTATGCCAAAGTAAAATTTACTCAAAATAATAATAGCACATTGATAATCACATGTTTAAAAATATATGAGCATAGCTGGGCATGGTGGCTCACACCTGTAATCCCAGCACTTTTGGAGGCAGATCACCTGAGGTCACGAGTTCGAGACCAGCCTGACGAACATGGATAAACCCCGTTTCTACTAAAAATACAAAATTAGCCGGGTGTGGTGGCACATGCCTGTAATCCCAGCTACTCTGGGGCAGAAGAATCGCTTGAACCCAGAAGGCAGAGGTTGCGGTGAGCCGAGATCGCGCCATTGCACTCCAGCCTGGGCAACAAGAGAGAACTCTATCTCAAAAAAAAAAAAAAAAAAAAAGAAAAAAAAAATGAGCATAAATAATGCAGTCTTTTACTATATATTCATTTAAAAAATTCTGTTACTAAAAATTGGCTGGGTGTGGTGGCGGGCACCTGTAATCCCAGCTACCAGGGAGACTGAGGCAGGAGAATCACTTGAACCCAGCAGGCAGAGGTTGCAGTGAGCTGAGATCGTACCATTGCACTCCAACCTGGGCAACAAGAGCGAAACTCCATCTCAAAAAAAAAAAAAAAAAAAAAAAAATCTGTTATACAGCAAAGGACACTTTCTAACTGTGTTTTCTGCTATGCTCAGGAGCTGAAGGTGATGAGAAAAAAAGAGGCGTTTGAAGTGAAACATAAAAGAGATAATTTATTAATTCTTTAACCTAAGGATGTAATCCTTATGATATAGTAACTAGGCTTTGAAAATAAATGTGGTGACTTGTTAAAGAACTAAACTTATGCCCAGGTTGTCAGGAGGCTGTGCTGTTAGGCTGGTAGAAAAGAGAGGAGGTTTGAGTAGAAAGACTAGGGTTCATGCCGAGCTCTTGGACAATTCCTGAACTTCTGAGATCTTTATCTCCATCACTTCAAATGGTAATAACAACACTACCTTGTACTATTGTGAGAACTGATGAAAGGAGATTATTTAAAGGAAAGCCTTCTGGAAACTCAAAATAAATATAAATACAATATAAATGCTAGATGTGCGACATTTCTGTTTGTTAGTTCAACAAACTTTTATTTGGAATATACCATAAAATCAAATGCTTTCCTTCTTTTTTGATTTCTAGTGAAAAATAAGACAATTAATTCTCCTATGTAAGGAGGTTCTCTGATCATCTTTACCCCTTCCTACAGTGGATAAACCAGGAGCAGGGGACCACACTGTGAGAAAAATGCCGTGAGAACGGTTATGGCTGAAACACCAGTGTGATTTGACATCCTGCATCTCCTTTATTTTGGAACTGTGGTCCTCTCAGAAGTTCTGGCTCTGGTGTCTGACATGCTGATGGACAGCAGGGTAAGACTTTCTTCCCTCTTCAGTGTCACCTGGGAAATCCGCCTGCTGGGGCTGACCATCATGTCCCAGCCAGTAATGGCAGGGAATGAATTCACATAACATTTCCTCCATCTAACAGCCAGAGGCACAGAAGTCACGGTGTGTGCTGTTGATTCCCAGATGTTCAGTTGAACCACTGATGGAAAACATAAAAGGGGCCAAAAAAAGGGAAGGATTGAAGGTACACCTTCTTCTGTCAAGTCTTTCATTTTCCTCTTCAGGCCTTAGATATCTATTAAAGAGTGCATTTTGGAAGGGAAAAATGTACAATTAAGATACAACCAGCCGAGCATGGTGGCTCACCTCTGTAATCCCAGTACTCTGGGAGGCCAAAGTGGGAGGATTGCTTGAGGAAAGGAGTTTGAGATCAGCCTGGGCAACATAGCAAGATCCTGTCTACAAAAAATAAAACTTAGCCAGGTATAGTGGTGTGTCCCTTTAGTCCCAGCTACTCGGGAGGCTGGGGCAGGAGGATCACTTGAGCCCAGGAATTTGAGGCTGCAGTGAGCTATGACTGCACCACTGTATTCTATCCTGGCTGACAGAGTGAGACCCCATCTCAAAAATTAAAAAAAAAAAAAAAAAAAGAGAGAGAGGTCCAATACAGGTTATTTGTAATACACTGAAGAGACATTTAAAGAATGAAAAGGTTGGCAGCTGCATTGTTTCTCTGGCCACCTGGTATGAGGGATCTTAAATATCTACATCCCAGAATGTGGGGGTCAGTGGAATTTCACATTTTCTGAGAGATGCTTCATTTGGAAAGCACAAATTATATGATCTAAAAGCAAAATATTTTTGCTATTGGAAACAAACTTCTAACATTTAGAGGTTAACCACACCTGCGTGCTCTCTTCAGCCCTCTTGGCCATTTGATTGGCTACATCCTTGGTATGAGGAGATGTAACATGTAACTGTATGTAGAAATGTCATTCTTTAAGAAGTCCTGCCAGGCGTGGTGGCTGACGCCTGTAATCCCAGCACTTTGGGAGGCCGAGGCAGGTGGATCACGAGGTCAGGAGATCAAGACCATCCTGGCTAACACGGTGAAACCCTGTCTCTACTAAAAATACCAAAAAAATTAGCCGGGCGAGGTGGCGGGCACCTGCAGTCCCAGCTACTCAGGGGCTGAGGCAGGAGAATGGCATGAACCCGGGAGGCGGAGCTTGCAGTGAGCCGAGATGGCACCACTGCACTCCAGCCTGGGCGACAGAATGAGATTCCATCTCAAAAAAGAAAAAAAAGGAAAAAAAAAGAAAAAAAAAAAGCCCTTAAGCTAGCTAGGCAAAACAATCGACACGAAATCATTCCCCAAAGACATCCTTCCGTTTTTACAACTATGGGTCTTCTCAAAGCCTCTGTGAGATGGTAACCCTCAGAAATGTAGCAACCAAAGGGGAACTCTTGGCTCTACAGGTGTGCCCAAAGCACACAGATACAGACGTGTGACACTCATTCCTGTGAGGTGGGCCCAACCATTCCTGCTGGCCATGTGGGAATCTGCTTGTGTGGAAAAAAGAAAGTAACATTTACAGAAGTGGGAGGTGCAAAATGCAAATGCACATGTTAATACTCAACAACAATTATTTAATACCTAAAATATTAATTATAAGTAAATATAAATATGAAGTATAAATGAATAGAGTGTATTTTCTACAGAATCTAGTACAGTAAGTGATAGGATATACAGAAAATAACACTTAAGAATATCATTTAAAAGACTCTAAAAGGGTGAAGATTTTCCCAGCACATATATACTCAAAAAAGCAAATGATAGAAAGCAAGGTTTGAAACAGCCCCAGCCTTTTCTAAATATACCTGGGCCCTGAGCTATCATCACCCTCACCACCAGTGATTATACGCGGTTTCTGCAAGCATGTTTCTTTGTGACACAGTGGGCCCAGGGAAGGCAGGGGCTCTGTTGTATTCATGGCGTTATCCATCCCCAGAGTGAAAAAAGAGTTTCACTAAACCACTGGTATTGTTTAAATAGTTGCTAAATAAATGATTATACAAAGTTGCAATAAAGATCACAAAGAAGAATTCAAGGGTTATTTCCAAAATTTCATTACACATGTGGAAAAGAAAGTAATGATATGGTTATTTTCTATTTAAACAAAATTAAAATCAGGTAAAAATTAAAATTGGGTATAAAATACAGCACAACATTTACATATAAGTGAGGAGGACTTGAGCACAAGAAGAAAAAACATTAAACGGGCTACTAAGAAAGGTGGTGGAATCTATCAGCATTCTCAGAAACCTTTGAAATAAACGCACCCCTTGCCCAGGCCGAACGCTCACCTGCTCAGGAGGCAAGCTTGCTGGGTGAGTAAACTTCAAGTGACTTCAGAGCCAATATGGGCACTTTTACACTAAATAAAACAGAATTACAAGCCAATATAGGCATTTTTATGTTAAGCTAAAAACTCAATATTTCTTGAAGACAGAAAGCTATTCTTACTTCTTATTGTGTTACCAAAGGTGTTTTTTTTTTTTTTTTTAAAGAATATTGAGATAATATAGAGAAGTGCCTTCCACTATAGATTTTCTGACTTTTACTCCTCCGTGTTGAAGCAGTACTGAAATCTGTAGTACTGGATGGTAATCACGCTAACAGAATAACCCGCTGACTCTTGCCAGAATAACCAACTCAGACATCTGTTGTATTTTTAAAGCATCTCTAAAAACTGTCCTCACATATAGTAAGATCTGATCTCAACATCGTGTATGAGACCTCAGAGAGGGTTCTGAGAGATGGAAAGTTACTTCAGGCACTAGTAGTACAGCCTTTCTAGGATGACAACATTTTTGGACCCTGATACTGTATTTAAGGGTATAAGAGGCACGACCTATATTGCTTCAAGAACTCACGACCTCGTCTTTCTTACATACGAGATGTTAAGGGAACTTGACACCTTAACAAAGATGATGGGAGAGACAATAAACTGATTTTATTATTCAACGTATATCTGAGTTGATTTGGGAGAAGAATGAATAATGATAAGTGACGATGAATATTTCTTAAATAGAGTTTATATTACAGGAGTAGAAAGGCACACAGTGAAAATGAAAAGAAGAGGAAGGTAAAGTTGCAGAAGTGTTTTACTGTTATAAAAATGTTGAGGCTGGGCACAGTGGCTCACACCTGTAATCCCAGCACTTTGGGAGGCTGAGGTGGGAAGAATGCTTGAAGCCAAGAGTTTAAGACCGGTCTGAACAATGAAACGAGACCTTATCTCCACAAAAAATTAGAAAAGAAATCACCAGGTATGGTGGTGCGTGTTTGTTGTCCCAGCTACTCGGGAGGTTGAGGCGGAAGGACTTCTTGAGCCCAGGCATTTGAGGGTGAGTAGGCCCTGATCGTGCCACTGAACTCCAGCCTGGGTGACACAGCAAGATTTTGTCTCTAAAACAATAATAACAAAGACAGTTTTTTTTAATGTAAGTGAGTTACGTTGGGGGCTTACTACTCTTGTTTAACTCAACACTGCTTAGTACTCTTCCTTTACCTCACACTCTGAGTGTACTGCTTTGGTTCCTAGCCATTGTGGTTAACATCCAAATAGCTTCTAGAGTTGGTATTTCTGCCACGGTAACCAGCAAGTGTACACATACATGCTACCTTTCACTGTGAAAGCAGAAGGCAATATAGTTGATCCTAATATTTTCCTAATTCTAACTAACCTCCATTAACAGACTTCAAAACTCTTTAGAAACGAAGATAACTTCAGCAGCAGAAACCATGGCCATATCTAGTTGGAAATGTCAAACACTGCCTACCCATTATAATGTCTCTGCCTGTATTTAGGTAATGACTGAAATGAGTAAGTAAATATGTACCACTACTAGACAGATGGGTACTTAGTAGAAAAATTAAACTAGAAAGAAGGGTATGAACTGTTGATGAAATATTAAAGTAGAAATCCAGGATAAAGAAACAAAAAGAAGAAAATCCTAGTATCTTGAAAATAATAGACTGCACCAAAAGTAAGATCATTCCAGCACTGCGTTTCTGAGATGAAGAGGAAATGTTAGAAAAAGGTGTTTTTCTGTCATCAGTAAAAAAGACATTCAACTATTAATTTAAAAACAGGCGGGAGAGAAGTGGGGGCATAGATAAATTTAAAAGACCAAACACAAGTAGAAAAGCGCCTTTCCTGCAGAAATGGAACAAGTGATACAGACAATAAACTTGGAATGTATGCTGAGAACATGGGAGAAACAAATAAGCAGACAAAATAAAACAGGAGAAAGTATAATATTTCATACTATATTTTAACCCACTGGTAGCCAAGCTTGAAAAATCTAATTTTACTCCTCCCCACCAAAAAATCATTAAAAGATTGAAGAGAAAGAAAGATTGAAAATTAAGATCACTTACTTTCTAGGAAAAAAGAGGCTGAATATAGGTTTAAGAAATTTTGAACTGCCTAAAGCATGTCACCATAAATCTGTCATGTAGCCTTGTAAGAGCATTACTGATGTAGTCAAAATAAGTGAATCTGAAGAAATAATGTGTTCTATTTTAAACTGTAAAGATGTGATTAAAGTACAAGGCAGGTATACGAGACAAATCAATCCACACACAAAAAAAATGTTCTGTTTTGAGCAAACTTCTCATCTCTCATTCCAGTTTTTCAACAGGACTGCTCCAATTCTCATCCCAGAAATCCAACTGAGTTTACTGGAAATAACAGGATTCAGATTACTTAAATGACCAAGAGCATCTGCTTTCCTGCAAGATGCACAGCGGGATGAAGCAAAAGACATCACTCAAGATCTGGCAAGATGACCAACAGTCAGCGAGAGATCTGGTAAGAATTACCATTAGAAGGAGGCAGACAAAACCTTCCAGAACCACAGACAGCAGTAAGATTCAAAGTCTTGCAAGCTATAGTAAAAGTTATAGAGTTTTCCCAAGATTAGGTCCTAAGTCACCAATTCTTGGTCCACAAAAGATAATCTAAGTGATTATTTTTAAGTACACATGCAAGTAGGTTTATTTGTGGTGTTTTATTTTTAGAACTTCTTTCCTAAATCAACGAAAGTAGGCATGGGCTTACAAACATGGTGTGGCATTTTCAAACTGGAACATACAGTTTATGCTGTCTAAATTCAGCATATTTAGCAGGCATTTGGGGTCTGAGAATTCTTCATAGCCCTTGGTCCCTCAGAGCTGGAGGCAGAGAAAACTCACATACAATACTCTCAGTGTATTGCACCAAAGAGCTATTTAGTTGGTTTTTAAAAAATGGATGTATAATATTGCTTAGAAATGCAAATATTGGTTAAAATTCCCATTTTAGTTGAGCATGCACAAGGATATACGTGTGTGTGTACATAAGTACATCTGTATACACTCAAATATGAATAAACAGCTAGAATGAAATAAATCAAAGTGTAAGGAGAGGTGCTCTTAGAATAATATGACAAGTTAAGTACAAGGTTCCATATTTTGCAATTAGAATGATCATGACACAGAATCAATCAAAAAGAAGAGAGAGAAATAATTAAATGAAGGACTTTACATATGGAGTTAAGGAAGAAAAAAGAAAAAATCCAACCTTAAGAACACAACGTCGTAAGCAGTATCTAGTGGAGGGTCAGTGAGCAAAAGGATCCAAACACAATTATTACTGCTGACTATTTAATAAGCACTAATGTGGCCACAGACAGGAGATTTAAATTCTGTGTCATATTCTCCTGAAGTCATTATCTAATGGATTTATAAGGATAAGGCAACATGACATAATAGAAAACTCATTATTATCCAAGTTCAGAATTCCCCGGTCTTTTTTTAGGCTTAGCTCTAGTTTTTTCCTTTGGTAAAACAGGACAAATCTCTATCACGGGAGATTGTGGTGAGGATGAGAAGAAATCGTGTGTGTAATCCAGCCTGGCTCCTCACAGGAACTCATACGGCAGGTATGCTGGCAGGGCGAGCACGAGCCATTTCCTAGAGAAAAGGATTACTCTTTTTGCATATATGCAATTTGTGGCATTAAAAATAAATACATAGGTAGGACTTTGATTTCTTTAAAAATATAATTTTATGGGCCGGGTGCAGTGGCAATCCCAGCACTTTGGGAGGCCGAGGTGAGAGAATCATGAGGTCAAGAGATTGAGACCATCCTGGCCAACATGGTGAAACCCCATCTCTACCAAAAATACAAAAATTAGCTGGGTGTGGTGAGGTGCGCCTGTAATCCCAGCTACGTGGGAGGCTGAGGCAGGAGAATTGCTTGACCCTGGGAGGCGGAGGTTGCAGTGAGCCGAGATCGTGCCACTGCACTCCAGCCTAATGACAGAGCGAGACTCTGTCTCAAAAAAAATAAATAAATAAAAATAAATAAAAAATAATTTTATGGAAATCACAATTGTCCATTTATCTTTTTTATACATTGATTAATGGATTTTAAAATTTGGTAATAAAATATTAAACAAATTAAATACCTTAAAGACAATTTGAATAATAAAAAGAACTTTCCACATATACTACAAAATCATAGATTTTAAAAGGTAGAAATACTCTCAGGTATATGAGCTCTAAAACCCTGTTTTGCTGAAAAAAATCTAGGTAAGTCTTTAATTTTTACACACACACATATTTAAGGAGCAAACACAGCACGACGAGTCGGCTCCCCAGTGCCTAAAGAGAGACATTTCCTCCTACTTAAAATGTACAAATTATTTTGTATACTGAGCCAAGCAATAAAAAGAATTCATCATTAAAACACGAATATTTAAATTTTAACATTAATTTAAATATATCTAAAAGCAGTTTTGACCCCATATACTTTGTTTCACTATTAACCAAATAAAGGGCATAAACTCAAACACATTAGTACATGTTTATTTAATCAAAACTAGGCATTTCCCAATCATTACAAAATTTATTACCTAGTTTTAATCCCAGTTCATTTAGAATAGATGAACATGGCCTCCTATATAATATTTATTATACAATTTTTAACTAGTAAAGATTTTGATTTCATGTAATTACAATCAGATCAAGAGCCTCAATGTAAGGAAAAGGAGCCACAATTAAACCACATACAGGAACCTGAAATAGTCATTTCCTTCCACCCTATATATCTTACTTTTCTACCAAATGGTCCCAAGTACCCAATCAAATATCTATGTGAAAAGCAGATCAATACAACCATTCATTAAACTTATACAGTTGAGAACTTCCCTTGAGAGAATTATCCAAAGACTAAAACACTGCCAACAAAGGAAAATATGATATAAGAGGGCAATTTATATTTAACTCAAATGATCACACTTAATAAAAAGCACAAATCCCAGAGTTCTAAGCGGAGGAAATGATGTAGCGTTAACCAGGGAAAGTCTACAAATAGGACTGGTGGTCAGTTATGTCTTCACCAAAGTGGCATTTTTGCCAACAAGACTCTTGGCAGCCCTTGAGGGGCTAAGCTAGTACAATTGACCAAATATGGTGGGGAATGTGAAAACTTCACAGATATTAGCATTTATTTTTGAGGCTAACATAACACAGTCCACAGGCCTGCCATCAGAGCCTGCAGCCATTAAGTGATAACTGAAGCAGTGGAATGCAAATAATCCATTGGTTCACATCAGTGTCACGCTCATTTGTAAATGTTCCCAGTCCCCTTCTGGACCTTAGGGTACCTCACTTGCATTTTAGGGGCATAACCCATGGGTAGTATATTTAAAAAGGAGTTAAATTATGAGCACACCAGTTAGCAATGATTTACTCATTAAAAAGTGCATTAGGCTCCGGTGCCCTGAGCTGCTCGACCTCGTAGCTGATCACTTCTAAAAGGCTTGAATAGACATTATTTATCTACTGGCAGTGGCCCAAGATTTATCTATTTCAGTCACAAAGTTCTATCATTTATCTATACGCTCCCTAACTCAATGTTAAATTTTGAAATGCTGATTTAACTATAGGAGGAAACTACATTGAAATGAGTGAAAAATGAATGTAGCACTCTGATAAAACAGGAGATATTTAAGCAATCTGGCACCTCTCCTCTGAGATGTTAAAAGGATGTTTTAAGTAATTTATGAATTTAAGGGGATAAAGTCCTTGTTATAGAGAAACAAGGTCAGAAGGCTCAGAGCACTTGACCCAGAGATGCCAATTTTGGACTTCTGATTCTGGAAAAGAGAAAAATTCTGTAATTTATTAGAAAAGCCTGCATGGAAATTAATTTACAACCTAGTTATCTCCATGTTACAGAGATAAATATAATTATTTCTCATTTTGAAGTTGACAAAGAAAAGCTATCTTAGAATAAGTGGATTCTCCCCCTTACTCTCTGGTCTGCATGTTTATCTTTATCATATATCAAATTAATGTGCCACAAATCCCAGTAAAGAAGTGAAATGTTTAATCTGAACTTTATTTCACTTTCTCATACCAAGGAAGAGTAGGAGAAACCACGGGAGGGATATATCTAAACTGACATTGGCTGGAGACTACAAAGGCAAAGAACGAGGCGGTGTTCCTTCACAGTGTTAAGACACTATGCTTTAGTTTATAAAGATCACAGTGGAATGTAACGTGACAATGTCGTGATTGTTCCTTGGTCTCCGAGGTTCCCTAAGTATCAGAGGGCAGAGTCCACCTTGGCAGTCTGTGGGCTGCTCGCTTCCCACGTTTAAGTGTCTGATGTTGCCATCTACTTGCTATTCCCTACGGGACATCGCTCCTCCTGTGGTATGGAAAGTGAAGACCACAAACCTTGTTTAAACTACTGCAGCGGCAGGCTGGCCTGGGATACCATGCTGCATCCAGCCGCAGGCAGAGGGGCCAATTTTACCCTTTCCTCTTGTTCCACAACTCAAAACAAAGGAGTCTTCTGAACTCACTAGGCTGCACTGACACAGACTGAGTGGTTCCCAGACCGCTCTGATTATTGCTGTCTGTAGAAATGCGAAGGGCAGGGTAAAGTAAAGTGACTGAGCCGGGAATCGCAGCATGCTATTCAATCTGAATGTTTCTGTAATTCATAAAAAATTTCCTGCTTGGTCATTTGTCTGAGAAAAGAAGAAAAGTTATGATTTTCCTCCTCGCCTCCTCCCAAAAGGTAAAAGCAATGCCAAGAATGTCCCCTTAAAATATAACATTAATTTCCAACTTCAAGAACTTAGCATACTGCCATCAAGCTCAATCTCCATTAGAAATCCATTAGGGTATATACTTTTAGGACCTATCAAATCATTCTTTCTCAGTTGTGTAATTCTGTTGGAATTTTACTGTAACAACTAAATATCAATAAAAAATGAGACTGACCAGAAATGACACCAATTTTATTCTGTGATAAATCAAAAAACGTCACATATCATAGATGGAAATAAAACATAAATTAGAGACCCTGTTGTTGTGAATGCAAGTAGATTTTATATTATTAAGACATTTCATTTACAGGGGCCTATAAATCTAACAGTTACTTTATTAATAGTATTCTTAATAAAAAATAGACTATTAGAATTACTAATAGCATTCTCAATAAAAAACAGATTGTAAGTGCATCTTACTGAGCAGTTTTGTAAGGAACAATGGCCACTTTACTTATTTCATTTTAATCAATTATACTGATTTTTAAAAATCAAGAATAAAAACAATATTTATTATATTTATCAACACCAGTGACTCAGGGAATAAACACTAAAGTTTCTGTGTCAGAGGTAATAATGTCTGGTTATTATAATAAGAATTAGATTTGACTCTTTTAGCAAATAATAAACTTTATCCCAGCAGCTCCAAGCTTTAATTTGAAAAATGATTAAATTAGTAGAACTCATTCTTATTGGTTAGCTCTTATTAACAAGTGGCAGATTTTTTTCTTATTTGCTCTTAGCATTTTTACTCTAAGTAGTAGTAAAAGTGCTGGCAACTGCTGCTTCTACTTTCAATTGCTGAGCAAACTTACAGATGTGCCAGACTCTGCACTTACACAGATGTTCTCATTTATTCATCTTCACCACCACATGACTTAAGTACTTTCATCAGATCCATTTCACAGATGAGAAAACAGACATGTAGAGAGGGTAAGCAACTTGCCTTGGATTCAAACCCACGAAAGTCTACTGTAGGGTCCTGTTCTTTACCACTGAGCAGCTATATATGTTATTCAATAATACCTTTTTGATAATCTTAATAAAAACCTTGCAGGTAGACATCATTATCAGTTTAGAGATGACAACGCATACTTGGAGAGGTCTACACAATTTTGCCAAAGCTGGTAAGAGGCAGCGCTGGCTTCTGAGCTCAGGGTACCAACCAGGGGGATCTTACAAAGACTCCAGGTGCTAGAAGGCCACAGATTTGGAAACACTTTACAAAACTGCAAGTTATCAACGTTTCTAGGTATATTTTTCATTAAGTAAAAAAATCCAAATTTATACTGAACTTATACCAAATTTATACTAAATGTACACATATTTACGTTTGACTACCTCCAAAATAGGAAGAAAGAGCTGTGAAGGTGAGAATGAGGCACCACATGTTTATAATAACTGGATCCAGAGTTTTACTCTGTTATGAATTTTCTTCTGCTCTGCCTTGATTATCAATCATCTTTCTCTACCGGTTCCTTTCCTTCTGCCTTTAAATCTTAAGATTTGCCCTTCTAAACAATGTTATCGTCATTAGCAAAAACAAAACCTTTCTTCAACCCTCAGCAATTTATTTTCTTTTTCCTCCCAAATTACTTAAAAACTACTCTGTACAGGTATCCCTCAGTATTTACAGAGGATTGGTTCCAGGACCTCCTGCAGATACAAAAATCCAAGGACGCTCAACTCCCTATATAAAATGGTATAGTATTTGCATATAACCTATATGCATTCTCCTATATACCTTAAATCATCTCTAGATTACTCATAATACTAAATACAGTGTAGATGTTATATAAATAGTTGCACTGTATTTTTAGTTTTTAGGTTTTTTTGTTTTGTTTTGTTTTGTTTTCAGACAAAGGCTCTGTGGCCTAGACTGGAGTGTAATGGTGCCATCATGGCTGTTTGCAGCCTTGACTGCCTGGGTTAAAACGATCCTCCCACCTCAGCACGCCAAGTAGCTGGGACTACAGGGATGTGCCACCATTCCTGGCTATTTTATTTATTATTATTTTTGAAGAGAGAGGGGTCTTGCTGTGTTGCCCAGGCTGGTCTCAAACTCCTGGGCTCAAGCTATCCTCTCCGTATTAGTATGTTTTCACACTGTTATAATTACTAAGACTGGGTAATTTATAATGGAAAGAGATTTAATCGACTCACAGTTCACCAAGGCTGGGGAGGCCTCAGGAAACTTATAATCATGGTGGAAGGCAAAGGGGAAGCAAGGCATCTTCTTCACAGGGCGGCAGGAAGGAGAAGGCCAGAGGAATGACCAAACACTTATAAAACCATCAGATCTCGTGAGAACTCACTATCACAAGAACCCCAAGGGGAAACAACCCCCACGATCCAATCACCTCCACCTGGTCTCTCCCTCACACGTGGGGATTATGGGGATTATAATTTAAGATGAGATTTGGGTGGGGGCACAAAGCCTAACCATATCATTCTGCTCCTGGCCCCTCCCAAATCTCAGGTCCCTTTCACATTTCAGAACCAATCATGCCTTCCCAACAATCCCCCAAAGTCTTAACTCATTCCAGCATTAACCCAAAAGTCCAAGTCCAAAGTTTCATACGAGACAAGGCAAGTCCCTTCTGTCTAGAAGACTGCAAAATCTAAAGCAAGTTAGTTACTGCCAAGATACAATGAGGGTATAGGCATTGGGTAAATGTTCCCATTCCAGATGGGCGAAATTGGCCAAAACAAAGGGGCTACAGGTCCCATGCAAGTCTGAAATCCAGCTGGGTGGTCATTAAGCCTTAATGTTCCAAAATAATCTCCTTTGACTCCATGTCTCACATCAAGAGGTGTGCCCCCATGGCCTTGGGTACTCCCACCTTGGCCTCCCAAAGGAGGGTTGGGATTATAGGTATGAACCACTGCACCTGGTCAATATTTTAAAATTTATATATATATAAAAATATATATATTTATAAATATATATATTATTTATTTATTTATTTTGCTGTATTGTTATTTTTTATTGTAGAATCACAGATGCAGAACATGCAAAAACAAAGGGCTGACTATGCTACTTTCCTTCAGCCTTCATTCATTCTCCACACACTCATTAAAACTTGGTATGTGGCTTCCACCTCCACTGGATCTATATGAAAAACAACTACCTCCCAAACATCAAACTCAGGGGCATGTTGGGTCATTCCATGGCATTTCCCTTTGTGACTGCCTATTCTGTAAACCTGCCTCTCTTCCTTCACTTTCATTATTCTGTGCCACCCTGGTTTCTTCCTTATCTCTCAATCATTCTTCTAACTTCTTGGTCCTTAAAAAAAGAGTCGTGTGCCCAGGTTCTGCATTCCAACAACTTCACCGCTCTCCCTCCACATTCTCCCTGGACACTTGATTCACTTCCATGGCTTCAACTACTCTTCTATGCAAAGAGATTCACGTTCCCCTCTGGCACAGGCCTCTCTCCCAACTTCCAAACATCCACTGGATTTTACCCTGGCATTTATTCTTGGTTTCTTTAGAGATTTTCTACTTAAAAAAATCTTCACTGATATATAATTCACGTACAATTAAATTGATTTTAGTAAACTCAGGGAGTTACACAACCATTACCGCGACCTAAGTTTAGAATATTTCATTACCCGTAAAGAAACCTTGCACCCATTAGCAGTCGTTCCCATTTCTGGTACCCAGCCCATGGCAACTACTATGTACTTTCAGTGTCTATGGATTCACGTATTCTGGACATTTCATATAAATGGAATCATATAATATGTTGCCTTTTGAGTCTATCTTCTTTTACTTAGCATACTGTTTTCCAGGTTCATCCATGTTGCAGTGTCCATTAGTACTTCCTTCCTTCTTTTTATGGTTGAATAATATGACATATGGATGAATCACATTTTATTTATCCATTTATGAATTAAAGGACATCATTCTACCAAAAGTTCCACTTTTTGGCTATTGTGAATAATGCTGCTACTAAGATTCCTGTGCAAGTTTTCATGTGGACATATGTTTTCATTTATCTTAAATATGTGCCTATATTGAACACCGAGAAACTGTTTTTTGTTTTTTGTTTTTTTTTTTTTTTGAGACGGAGTCTCGCTCTGTCGCCCAGGCTGGAGTGCAGTGGCTGGATCTTGACTCACCACAAGCTCCGCCTCCCGGGTTCCCGCCATTCTCCTGCCTCAGCCTCCCGAGTAGCTGGGACTACAGGCACCTGCCACCTCGCCCGGCTAGTTTTTTGTATTTTTTAGTAGAGACGGGGTTTCACCGTCTTGGCCAGGATGGTCTCGATCTCCTGACCTCGTGATCCGCCCGCCTCGGCCTCCCGAAGTGCTGGGATTACAGGCGGGAGCCACCGCGCCCGGCCGGAAGCCGTTAAACTGCTTTACAAAGTGGCTAAGTGCCTTACATTATCAGTGTGTGAGGGTCCGACATCTCCACACCATCACCAATACTTGCTACGGTCTGTCTTTTTTGTTACAGCCGATCTGGTGGGTGTGAAGTGGTATTCCCCGTGGTTTTGAGTGGCGTTTCCTGAATGACTCACGTGCATGTCCTTTCATGTCGCTGAATGTTTTCTTTGGGGAAATGTCTATTTAAGTCCTTTGCCTATTTTTAATTAGGTTATTTGTCTTCTTATTCTTGAGTTGTAAGAGTTCTTTATACATTCTGATACTGGCCCCTTATCGGACACATGACTTGCAAACGTTTTCTCCCATTTGGTAGGTTGCTTTCTTACTTTTTTGATGGTGTCCTATCAGAACAGTTTTTAACTTTGATGGAGTCCATTTTATCTATTTTTTCTTTTGTTGCTTGTGCTTTAGATGTTATATATCTAAGAAGTCTATGCCTAACTAGAGTTCAAGAAGAGTATTTCTTGTCTGTGTTTTCAATCCATCAGCCTTGGAAATCTGGAATCGGCCCGTAACATACCTTTTACCAAAGCCCACAATAAATCCACTTTTAATTAAGCTTTTAACACTTCATATGAATTACTTAAAAATAACAGACACAAATTTAGCAGAGTGGATTTAGGTTCAATGATGTTTTCAAAAAGAAAGTGCTACTATTTTTTATCCCAGCCATGTCAATGTGAACAGTTGATGCCTCAATTTTAGCACTTATATTTCCAGCTAGGATCATTTTGAGTTCATTTTGAGTTAATTTTTGTGACGCTCTTTCCCCACTAATTTGTCTGGGTACCCTTGTTGAAAATCAACCAATTACAAATGTATGGACTTATATTTTAAAAATCAACCTTATTTTCTGTCACAAAGTCAACTCCTGATTTTTAATGGTATTGCCATCTATCCTCCTGGTCTGATACATAAAGTCATCTTTGATTCTTTCCTTTCCTGTGCCTCTCCCACACAGGCATTAGTCAAACCACATGGTTTCCATCTCTACAGGTCGTTTTCATTCATCCTTTCCTTTCCATTTTCAGTGTCATTATATCAAATCAAATCCTCACTACTGTTGTCTTCAGAAGGGTTGAGAAATAAATTCATGTCTAAATGGGCACACCGTGCTGTCACAAATCCAACCAATATACCTCTAATGGCCAAAGCAGAGGAGTTTAATGTGCTGGGATATGAAATAAGCTAGTGCTATGAATGGCTGTATCAGAACAAGGGCCCAGCCCATTCATATTCTAGCCTAATCCCTGAACTTCTAGAATAGATTATGCTAATTTGGAAAACAGGGGCAGTACTGGAGGATTCGAAAATTTCCAAGTTATTTAAAAGAAACTGCCATTTAGTATTAAGTATTTGATCTCCTAATTTAACAAGAGAGGCTAATTTTTAAAACTTGGTCACCACTTCCTTAGTGTTGGGTCAAGATAAGGATGAACCACTAGGGCAGTCATTCTCAAGATGTGAGAGCAAGAGTAACAGCATCAGTATCTCCAGGGAACTTGTTAAAAACACACATTCGTGGGTCCTACCCAGATCTACTAAACAAGAACTCTGGGAGTGAAGACCAAAATCAGTGTTTTAACAAGACGACCAGGTCATTCCAATGCACACTAGAAGTTTGATAACCACTGGGCTAGGAGACAGGTGAGGATCCAGGGCTGAGATCACATGACAACATCAACACCTCTTCCAGATGCTGAAATTGCCAAGGAGGCCACAGAACTCCACAAACCCCATCGATTGTAAACATTCAGTAGTTACGTCTTCATGATATGGCTACACATACAAATTGTTAGGATCCATGTTTAACTTCTGAAGGTAGCACAAGCTTTTGGAATTATTCAAAATGTAGTGTTCTCTTAAGAAAAACTATAAATAATGTACTTATTTTTATACCACAAATCCCATAGAACAGAAACAACATAGTAGAGATATAAGTAGCACCTATTATTAAAGTATGTTCATACTTAAATATGACATTTCTTTTCTCTTGGGAGAGACTGAAATATATATCCAAAGAGAAAGCCATAACACACATACAGCTTTTACCTAGAAATATGTCTTCCCTAGACTTGAAATCAATCAGCCTTGGGAATCTGGAATCTGTCTGTCTGTAGTGCATTTCAGTAACAAAACTGTTACCAAAGCCCACCACCATAAATCCACTTTTAAGTAAGCTTCCCGCCCCCCTCCCCGAGACGGAATCTTGCTCAGTTGCCCAGGCTGGAGTGCAGTGGTATGATCTCGGCTCACTGCAACCTCCACTTCCCAGGTTCAAGCAATTCTCCCACCTCAGCACCCCGAGTAGCTGGGATTACAGGTGTGCACCACCATGCCTGGCTAATTTTTGTATTTTTAGTAGCAATGGGGTTTCAGCACATTGGTCAGGCTGGTCTCAAACTCCTGACCTCAGGTGATCTACTTGCCTTGGCCTCCCAAAGTCCTGAGATTGCAGGCATGAGCCACCACACCCAGCCTTAATTAAGCTTTTAACTCCCTATATGAATTACTTAAAAAATAACTATTGGATCTAACAGACAGACACAAATTCAGCAGAGTGGCTTTAGGTGCACGGTGTTCGCAAAAAAGAAGGTGTTACTATTTTTTACCCCAGCTGTGTCAATGGAACAGCTGATGCCCTGGCCTACTGTGATTGGACACACATTCTGACTTGCAGCTGCAGTTTCCCCTTCTTACAGCTGCTCCCAGATGAGACCTCTGCACAGAACCCAGTCCTGGCCACCACTGCCTGGTCCTCTCCAGCGGCCTGTGCAGAGTTCCACACTAGCTTCTTGTTTGTATCAGTCCTGTAATTAAGCTGGGGCCAAGAAGAGAAGTCCCAAAGAGGGCAACAAAAGTGCGAGGCAAAGAACTGGCTTTTGGCTGCAGCTTCCCCATCCACTTCCTTCTTCCCACCTGACCTCAATTTAAGAGAATGGAAATGGGGGCCCAGTCGGGAAGAAGGAAGGAGCATGAGGAGAGAAGGACAGTTTCTCATATCTGTGTTTTTTTGTTTTTTGTTTGTTTGTTTTGAAACAGTCTTGCTCTGTCGACCAGGATGGAGTGCAGTGGCATGACATCGGCTCACTGAAACCTCCACCTCCAGGCTTCAAGCAATTATCCTGCCTCAGCCTCCCCAGTAGGTGGGATTACAGGTACCCACCACCATGCCCGGCTAACTTTTGTATTTTTAGTAGAGACAGGGTTTCGCCACGTTGGCCAGGCTGGTCTCGAACTTCTGACCTTAGGCGATCCTCCTGCCTCGGCCTCCCAAAGTGCTGGGATTACAGGTGTGAGCCACCGCACCCAGCCCATCTCTGTTCCTTTACTGCTTTGCTGCTGCAACCTTCTCCATCCTCTTTTTCATTCTCAGTTGCCATTTTGAGCTTTCTTCACAAATTGAATCCTGTTTTCCAAATTGGCCAGTGAAAAGTTTTTGCCATGCTGAAATCATTTCCAGAGCTAAATCGGGAAAGCTGAGGCAGCTGGGCCACCTCCAGCTGGCTGGAATGCAGCTGCAATAAAAGGCAGTGTGAATAAGGTGTATTGAAGCTACACTGGACTCGTGTGAAGGGCCGTTTATTCAGAGGGGGTGGAGGTGAAAGGAGAGAAATTAATGAACAGAAGAAATTAAATTAGCTCAACCACGCCTTTAAAAAATATACTGAAAAATAACTGACCTGCCATGAACCTTCTTACAAAAATGGAGACCTCTGGGTTTATTATTTGCCAGGCACCCCTTGGCAGGAGGCGCTCCTGAGCCAGATAAGAGCGAGCCTGGAGGGGCTGAGCAAAATCTGGTTTCTCTTACCGCGGCCAGAAGGATGGAAGACACAGTTGGGAAAGTCAATATGCAGCTGAGAGACAAGAGGCCACCGGAGCTGATGAAAATATGTAATTAACTAATCACAAAATACCCGACACAAAACAAACGTGTCTTTTCATCTTAGCTATCACATTTTTCTTCAACAAAACGAAAAGAAATCATGACCTATCGTGTTCTCGAAAAATTATTGATCAATTTATGAGCCTAATGCTTTAATTGACTGCAATAATATTTTACTCACACTTCTAATCTGATCTTACTGCCACTCTGAGAAAAGCTAGGGGGAATTCCAGTGGAAGAATGATGGTGTAGTTACAAGCAAAAGGGTCTTTAGACTGCAGTATATTTCATATTTTATGTTATAGGTATTTGTATTATGTTTTATATTATAGGGGTATTTAGTAGGACAGTATTATGGAAAATTATTCCTTCCTTAACTACCTAATTTTAATATTAAAACATTTCATAATATTAAAACATTGACAGAACAATAATGAATACTGGTATTAAATATCTTAAATACTGTTTAGTGCTTTCTTTACAGTTTCAAAGTGAGAGTACGCATTTATCTTCATTTTCACCTAAATCTGTCTTGTTACATAGAGAGTGAGATGTTATACCTATTTTTTTATTTCCACAATCAGATATCCAGTAAGGGAATAAACATAAATCAAGTACCATAGGATATTTTGTCAAAAGCATTATAGAGAAATGGGATAGTAATACAAACAATCGTTTTTTTTAAAAAAAATGCTGTTTTATACAAACGACTGAGCTCCATGGAGTTTGGCATTACATCTAAGAGTACTCTTAGGTGCGCCCCCAGTGTCTATAGATCCTCAGGTTACAGCAATAGGCATTTCGGAAATAGTTATTAGTTGAGGTACGGGATTTTACTTTATTACCTACTGAAAATCTTACCCTCAAAAATCACATCCCCTCCAAGAAAATTCCAGACAAAAGATGTTCTTTGCCCCCCTTCAGGGTCTATAATTTATCAACAGGTTGGATATCTTCTAGAATTATTTCATATTCCGTCCCATCTGAACACAGCACACTCTGAACCTGTTCAAAGGTAAGACAGGATTTAAAAGTCCTTATAAGGCATTGCTGTGGCATGAGTTGGCACTTGGACTAACTTCATCCAATGGGCAATGAGTTTGGGGAGCACCTGAGGGTGTGGTACCCAGCTTGCCCTTCATGATTTTCGATGACTGCCCAGCTAAACCTGCCTTCCGTCCACCATTTACTCACGATGTGACTCAGAACACTAGGGTTTCTTGGAAAGATGAACCGTTTCTCCACTGCATTTTCTCTTAAACCTTCGTTTTATCTTCCTCTGGTCAAAATGAACTGTAACAAGCTTAACAAAACACTCCCAAGACGATCACGTATAGTGGGGTCAGCCTGAAAACAGACTTCAGCTCTGCACTGCCCATTAAGGTAACCAGTGACCACATATGACCATTTAAGATAATATCAATTAAAATGATAAAATTAAAAACTGAGCTCTTCAGGTGCAGAGGCCACACTCAAGTGCTCAATACCCATGTGTGGCCGGGGCTACTGTATTGAATAGCACTGATAAAGAACATTTCTATCATTACAGAATCTTTTATTGGACAGACGTGTTTTACATGATTATTCTTCCTACCTTCTATATAAACTCTAGTCATTATCGAATAGAGATGAGTAACAAAATGAACATGCATGCCAGTTATGCACTGTCGGTTTGAAACTAGTATCCTGCCCAATAGGTTCTGTACATAGTTCTCAGTTTACTCACCACTTGGCCCCTCTCTTTGTTTCTAACCAGAACCACTAGATACAGAGATAGATCCAGAGCTGACCTAAGTTTAAAACATAAAGAGGTGAAACACGCCATTAGCTCCTTCTCCCACTCCTTTCTTTCCCTATCCATTCTTCTACTCAGCTATTACTTACTGAGCCACAGTGCAGGCACTGAAGATGCAAAGCTGAGTTATTCTTCATTCCTGACCTCCAGGAGCATAATCAAATGAAGGATATGGAAAAGGAAAAAGAGGAATTTCCTAAGAGCTCCAATAAAGGCACAAGCAGAGTTAGGGGAGCAGAGAGCTTGGCTTGAAGATGATTATGGAAGGGCTGGAGCTAAGGCAGAGTTTCTCAAACTTGGCACTTTTGGCCTTTCGGCTTGGACCATTCATTGTTGTCCTGTGTATTGGAGGATGTTTAGCAGCATCCTTGGCCTCAACCCATTAGATATGTGCACTCCCCCCTAAAAACTGTCTCCAGACACTGGAAACGTTTCCTGGGGGCAAAATTGCTGCCTTTAGAGAAGCACTGAGCTAAGGCCACGTTCGTTTACTTACTCCATAACATTCGTGAGGCACTTACTGCAAACTAAGTGGTGAGAATAATCAGAGGGAAGGACAAAGTCCTCACAGTAAGGACCTCAAAGTCTGGTGGGAACTAGAGTGGACAAATGGGCAAAGGAGAAGGTGACTTAGAATGGGGGGACAGCATGTAAGAAAGTATAGATGGCTAGCAAACCCGGGGAATCTGACAGCGGGGAAGGGGGCTCGGTGCTGGGAGGAGAGCGGGTGTCAGGTGAGGGCCATGTGAGGCAGGACCCACGTGAGGTGGGAGCAGTCAGATCATGAAGGTGTTGGTGTGCTGCAGGGGTTGTACCAAAGTCAGATTTTATTGTGAAGAAATCTGAACAAAGGAATAAATGGGCAGGATTACCTTTTGGACGGTGGTATAGACTTTGTCCCACCAAAGTGTGACTGACAAACACAAGTGATATCAGATGTCTACACTGCAGGCAGACTGACTGCGAGTCTTTTTCCAGGTAAAGATAACCAGGTTCCAAATCACAGGTGATACAATAGGGACGAACAGGGAGACAGGGATGTGACTGATGTCTCTGGGAAGGACAGGGCTCACTGCTGGTGTTGTAGGGAAGAGGAGGGCAGGACTGTAGGCTGACTTCCCAGTTTTGGGGCAAGGACAACTACGTATATGGGCCTCATATCAATAAAGGTGGGAGATTCGGGAGGAGCAGCAGGTGAACAAAAAGAGGTCTGGACGAGGGAGGGGAAGGCTGCCTTAGTTGGTTAGGGCTGCTGTACCTGCTGTACCACAGATTGGAAATCCAAGATCAAGATGCCACAGGTTTGGTTTCTCCTGAGGCCTCATCTCGGCTGCCTGATGGCTGCCTTTTCTCTGTGTCCTCACATGGCCTTTCCTCAGTGTGCAGGTACTCCTGGGGTCTGTTCCTCTTCTCATGAGGACACCAGTCCTACTGGATGAGTCCCCACCCTAATGGCCATTTTAAATTAATCACCTGTTTAAATAACTTATCTCCAAATATGGTCACATTCTGAGGTATGAGGGGTTAGCACTTCAACATCTAAAGTTTGGTTGTGGGTAGGAGGCAAAATTCGGCCCACAGCAGAGGCCAAGGATGGCATCCTGGAAAGGAAGCTTTATGTGGGGTTGAGAGCCTGGTTAAATTGTGTGGAGTCCAGGTTCTGCCTCCTCTAGCTTTGGGACCTGGATAAATCATATATCTTGCCAATATTTAAGGGACAGGCTGAAGAAACAAAGTTTGTAATAAAGAATGAAAATGAGTGGCCAAGAATGTTGTTTACCTCAAACATTTATCAGTTCTTTGAGTTGGGAGCATCTCATTTCTCTTTCAACTACTTTGAAATACACGATAAATTATTCTTAACAATAGTCACTCTACTGTGCAATCAAACACTAGAACTTATTTCTTCTAACTAACTCTATGTATGTACTCATTAACCAACCTCTTTTCATCCCTTGACACGACCTGTCCAATGCTGAATGATCCCTAGACAGCCTTTCACAGAAAAGCAGCTCCTGATAACTGAGGTTATCTCATGCATCCCACAGGCTGGATCTACTCCATGGCCACCCTTGCGATCCTGGACACCTATCCTGGCCTTCCTTCCCCTCTTCTGCTCAGGGTTCTCCAATGAGTGGCAAATCCCACCCCGGAAGAGACCCTCGAGGCCTTTCCCCTGGCTTCAGGCCATAATAAAACTTACTAAAGTTTACTAAAGAAAATAACCTTCTAAATTAAATTATTTGGCACTTTAAAAATCAGAATTGCAAGATACCTTAGAAACTGCCTAGTTGAGTCTCTTTAAGATGAGGAAACTCATGCTTGCAGGTATAGACAGTTCTGGTATGTTTAACCACAAGTGATGTGATTACAATCAGCCCATTCGATTCCTAGGGTCCAACCTCCTTTTCTACAAGACGGACAAAACAATAGCTCCCACCCTCCTTGTTTGGAGGGCATTTACTGGTCCCTAAGTCTGTAGGGGCACAGCAATGAAAACTGCACACCAGTCAAGCCCTTCTGACCTTACAGTCTAGCATGGAAGAAAGACTTTGAACAACTAACCACAAGTGTCCTGTCAGTTACAAAATAAAGAACAGGATCCAATGCAAGCTTGGGAATGAGTTGCCAATGTAATCTGGGGGATCAGAACAACCTCCTGCGGGGAGATGACACTCTAAAGGAAGGTGCTGTGAGAATCAAATCCCATTGTGTATTGGTTTAAGAGATATTCCTACCAGCCTATGCTGGGCGAGAAAGTGTGCCAGTGGCTGGGGATTTCCAATGAACAGGACAGATGTGGCTCCTGCCCTAATGGAACTTACATAATGGATTGCACAAATAATGAATTAATTACAACAGTGATAAATGTCATAAAACGAAATGAAATAATGTACATAACAGTGTTTCATGAGCTTTCACCTGCCTTATAAATGCTCCTCTGTGCTAATAATAATAGAAGTGGCAATGGGAGAATAAAGTCAGAAAGAAAGCTTCCTTTCTTCCTGCTTTCCTCTCTCCCTCTTCCTCCTGTTCTCCATCCATCCTGCCTGTCTGTCTAGGCAGCTGGTAAGATATCTGTTGTGAGCACACCAGGCACACGGTAAACAGATAGTCATTTATGGCGTTTTCTTCTCCAATCTTACTTAGAATGTCAGATTTAAATGTTATCAGTGTTTGTTTTGATTTGTGTTTCTTTTTCCTGGATGCTTTGATCCATCAGAAGGCACTGGCATAATTAGTAATATCTAACTTTATTACTAGGAGAAAATTTAAGACCATGGTCCCCATGCGTCCTGGCTAAGGGGATTAAAATGAGTAGCAGTTACAATGCTTGATATGGCAAAGTGGAATAAAGGCGACCCATGGAACTTTTTAAGGAGTAGACACCATTAAAGAGAGAAGACCTTCACCAAGAAAGCCTGGTGCTGTAGCTGCATTGAACCGAGAGAGAGAGCCTGTGGGCCTTTCCAGGAAATTATGGAAGAAAGTAGAAGTTTTAATAAGTTCACTATAAAAAACATTAAATTTCAAAGCCAAAAAACAATCTCCTAAGGCTTCAGTGGAATCTTAGCTCAGACTGTTTTGTAAACATGACCTAATCTTTATTAAAGGCTGCATCATTTGGAATTTGGCAGTGAAGAAGTACAGCAAAGAGAACACAGTCACCACTCTGAGGCCACGGCTCCTGAGCAGATGCTGCTAAAATGTCACAATCAGAAGCGTTATCATGCAGAGCCTACAGTGAACACTGTCAACAATGTGTGCAGGAAAAAAGTTTTAAATGTCTGATATGTTAGCACGTAACACACAAGAACCAATGAAACCCATCTTTTTACAACCACTTCAACTTTAAGAGCTAAGCCCTCATTACGATCAAAAATGTGTTGATAAAGAGCCCTGCTGGTAAGTCTGACGTCAGATTTCATAAGTCACGAAGTTTTTAAGATAACTTCTACTGAAGTATAATATACAAATTAAAAAGTATACATATCACAAGCACATGGCTTGATGTATTGTCAGAAACTAATCATGAAGTTTTATGTCCAACTTCTACTAATCTTTCAAATAATGTGATAAGAAGAGGCAGTTTGACACAGTGAAAAGGAAAAACCAGTAGCCAAAGGAGCTGCTGGGTCATTTTGTTTCATTCTGGCTCTCTAACACTGGATAAATCAGTGACTTATTTCAGTCTTCATTTCCACGTCTAATCAGAGTAGACAATTTCTAAGTGTACCTTCTAGTCTAAAATGTTATACTTTGAAAATGTATATTGCCTTAACTGCAGAAAAGCGCTCTAGATGGTGTCACTCACAGTGTTTCAGATGACTCAGTTATGCCAACATGTTGCGCTTACTCACTACCATGCAAGGGAGAAAGTAGTTATGCTGCAACTTTTTCCTTCCCAGGCCACTTCCTAATACATTTACTAGCAAGAAATGCACGTCTTCAGCAACCATCCAAATCAGAGAAAGGCGACGCGCTGGTAGCAGAGTATAAGCAGCCCTTGGGTGCCTACACCCGCTTTCCCGTGAGCCTGTCAGAGGTGGCTCCCTGCTTCCTTGGCTCCCAGCTCTCAGCTCCTGGGGGCAAGCATGCCTGGAGTTGCCACCTGGTGCCCAATATTTCGGGCTACAGAACTGGCCTGTACTAATTAAGATATGTTTCTCTCCACGACTGTGGAACATAATTCTGATTTTGACTATGGCAAGCTCTTAAAGTGAGCCTTTTCTGAATTTTAACAGCGTGTTACTACTCGGGCTTGGTAATGAGATGTTCTTGCTCACACAGGTAGCGTTAGCTGCAACAATGCGTATGCTCACACTGATCAAAACTACGTTAGGTCTGTTAAGTCAGCTTTTCATCTCATTGTAACAAAAAAAGCATAGAAAAGGAAAATATATGATGAAAAAGATTATACTAGGAGGTCAGGTGACCTATATTAGGGAATTGCAGTAACTCCTTCAGATCAGTTGAAGACCACATACTATGGTTTCCACAAAATAAAAGGGATCCAAATACAAAGAGTTAACACATCTTCCAAAAATACTTATATGCTAGGAAAATTCTGTTGCTCTTTCCCACAGGGTTTTTTTTTTTTTTTTTTTTTTTTTTTTTGAAGCTCAGAGAACTCTACTGTGGCCTTTGATATGTCATGGCAATGACTCACCCAACTATCCCTAACTATCACATACCAGCCTTTGCTCAGCCAGTCGGTCAGCATATACTGAGTTCATCCTATGTGCTTGTTCCTAAGTTAGACACTGAAGAAACAAAATGAAATACGCCATTTCTGCCCCGAACAAACCAGTAATCTATCTGAATTGGGAAACACACAAACATTAAGTAATCAGTTACTGCTATGGAGGCCACAGGCACAAAGAGGGGAGACAGGGAGAAGGGCTACTGTGGGTGCTCAGATGACTTCTGTGCAATGGTAAAGGATACAGCTGTATTTAAACATGAAAATACTTCAAAATTAAAATACAAAAGAACAACCTAATGGATTAAAAAATCTGGGGGAAAATATCACATATGCTGTGCCATTTACCAAATGCCAACTGGCTCCAAGTTCTAGAAGTGTGTAATTAATTCGGCATATTGAGAATTAAGTATGCAAGAGTATTTAAAATGGGCAATGGGGCAAGCTTATTTATCTAAATTTCCTTGCTCTTAAAATCCAGTCCTCATTCTGGAGACACATTGTCCTAGGCCATTCATTCTCACTTGATGTTATTAAAACTAAAATATAGAATAAAAGGCAATGGTAAATACAAAAGTTATTTATGGACTAAGCAATAAAGCATGACACAGTAACCCTTCTAAAAACATAAATTATCTGAACTAATGGAAATGTAAATTTGTAGTAAATTATTTTTTCTATATTATTGACTAAAATAAGCAAAGGGTCCTAGAGGAAAGGCCTTACAAAACAAAGTATCATGCTGCTAGATCCTTAATAACCCAAAATGATCTACCAGTCCTCAGTAACCTCAATAGAAATGTGTAACACATCTGGAAAACAGGTGAAATTACTGCTTCTGGGAAATCGCACAGGTATGTTAAAATTCATTTAAATTGATACTTCAACCTCAAGATAAGCTGAATATAGGATAAAAAAATAGTAAGACACTATATATGACCACTCACAATTTGACTACTAACAGGCCAATGGACTTCTAAAAATTCCTCACAAGTAAATATGATTGCACACTTAAATATCTGGGTCAAATAACAAGTAAGAACACTCTGATTACTCAAATTAAACCATAACATTTTTCTTAAATCTGTTCAGCACATATACTATTGTTTATTAACAAAATTTTCAGGTCTAGAATTTAAACATCAATACAACATTGTGAGGAAGTATCTTCTGGGGAAAGCTGAATTTTCCAAGGATAAAAGCTTAATGTTAACATAAAGATAGGCTGTATAAAATAGCAAGCCCTCCTAGTCACAAAAAACCTATTTATATCTATCAAAATATTCCAATTATTTGCATCAAATGTCTATCATAAATTGCACAGCAATCAGTAAATTCACTTTGTTTTATTTACAAAGTTTCTAAATAGCTGATCTACAGATATTCAAGTTAGGAAAGTATACACATTACCACAAAAAAAAATTTTGGATTTATTAGTCTTTGATGATGTCTTCTTTTTCCAACTTCAGAATCAAATTTCTACAAATAGTGGTAAAATTTAATTTTAAAGTCATATAACAATATGATCATGATATAGGGTTTTGAAATATACATTGTTTCTTGTTTCCTACTTCAAATGCAGTACTTTGGTACATATAGAGAATTAGTTAATGTTGCACATTGCTTTTTGTATGAATTTCTTCAATGGGAATTTAATTAAGCACCCTTTTGTTGAGTATATGGAATTGTGTAGAACTAAAGGAAGAACTGGATAAATCCTAATCCAAAAGCTATCCCCATCTAATTCAACTTTCTGTGAATAAAAATATCTCAAAAGTGTTTCATCTACACAGCTTCTCTGGTCTAAAAGCTTTACAAGTTCAGTAGGAACCAGACATTAATCTCACTGCATTTTTTTAAAACAATGAAACCTCTTTACTTGGTTCATTTTCTTTTGTCTCCTCAATTAAAGCACACCTTCTGATACATTACATTTTCCTTCCCTTTAAATGCTGTACACACATAGTCTGACATAGATTTTGTTTCTTGCCTTGCTGGAAAGCTTGTCCTATTTTCCCCAAACTAGATAAAGTTCACTTGGATGTGCTTATGGGTGCCTCCCTCCCCTCCGGTGCCCTCCCAACCCTGGATGCCTTTCTGTCCTCCTCCATGTTCTTGGGTGGGCAGAAACCTGGGGAGATGCAGCCACCAGGCAGCTTGCTACTCTTCTGAAGCACATCTGGGCTTTATATTAGGCCTTTAATTAATCCTCAGTGAAAGCCAAGCTATGACATTTTGACTGGGCAGGCTCCAGTTCTGGACAGGTCTTGATTTATTGCGACTGAGTCTCAACCAACTTTGATTTATTTCAGCTTAGGGGAGGGAGGCAAGCTTGGAACAGAAAAGCGCTGTTGAATGTTGAGCACGTGATGTCAGGACAGGCCCTCCAGACTTCCAGGGCCACGGGACAAGCGGTTCAGAAGGGAAAGGCCATTTTAAAACCCTAAGATTTAAATAACACGAAATTGTACCAGACAAAATAAATGTAATCACAGAGGAGAGAAAATGGCTCCTGAAACAGCTGGCTGATTGTGGCAGGGGAGGAAGCCCCAGCCTTATCTCTGGGAAAAGGAGGAAACCCTGGGGGCCTCAGTGTTAATCAGGACTCTCATTTGCTTTCGGGGTCTGCTCTGTGTGGCTGTCTGTCCTTCCTGAGAGCAAAGGCCAGGAGGACTGCCCCCTCCTCAGCAACACCAACAACTGATAGCCCATTAAATGAGAGCAGATTTCCTTTCTGCAGGCAGACAGAATAAGTCAAAAGAAGGCAAAGTTATTCCATTAAGCAAAGACAAAAGGGTTAGTCCATTTAACGAATGATTTTGTTTCCTTTCCGGCCAGGCTTTCCTGACTGAGCCCTTAGTAGTGTGCTGTGCTCACTGCTGTGTCCTTGAGCATGGGCTGTCAGAATGGTGACTCCCGGTCCCCACACCAGCACTGCACAGTATCCTCCAGTTGGCCAAGTTAGGGCTCAGGCTGGTATCCACTTAATACCTCACTGCAGGCTTCACTGGGCCTAGCATGATGCCTGGCACATAGCCAGGAGCCCCCAGCACAGCAGCTTTGACTGCTGACAAAGCCCCGTTCCCTCCTTGGGGGTGGCAGAAGGAGTGCATGAGATGGACCTGTCCCAGTGTCACCTGGTTGACAAAGGGCAAGTGTCAACAATTCTCGGAGGCAACGTTAAGTTCCTTCAAAGGGAGATAATGGTAGGAAAAATGTGTTGCAAAACAAAGAAGAGGGGAAGCAGAACAAAGGGGGTAAGGGCAGAAAAGATGGAGAGAGGTTGAATGGACCAAGAAAGTAAGAACAGCATAAGCTCTGGCAGCCATGACATGAGATTCAGACTCCATCCCAGCGACCTACCTGCATGTGCTCTGTGCAAGTTACTTCACCAAGCTATGCCTCCTCTGGGGGGCGAGCACTTATTCTGCAGGGCAGCTGTCAGGTCCGGGGGAAAGACTTGCAAAGTTCTTCCACACTGGACCTCACCCCTGATGCCGAGGACACTGGCTGGTGTCATCAGAGGCGGGGACCTCAAAGATACCAGTGCATCTCCATGTGGTGCCAACACATAGCTGTGGATGCTGACATCTGAGAATAACCCCATGGGGCATCTGGGAACATGTGTGCAGGTGTCCCTGAGAAGGAGCGCACAGGTGGCTGTTGAGTCCGAGCCATCTGACACTCTCAAATGGAAATGGAAAGTACCCACCGAGTCTTTCTTCACAGATCCACACAGAATGGCTGTTCCAAAAAACGACACTGATCTTTACACAAAACTACCAAATAAGTGATGCTTGCAACAAGTATTACTGTAATTGTTAGCTTTGTGACTAGTCTTAAAGGTGGATCAGCACATTAGGGACCTCAGAGAAGCGCTATCACATTTCAAAGCTGGCTGCATGGCATATGTATATATGTATATAAGCCATCCTGTGGGTGGTCAGTTCCCCATTCCTGCAAATAGCGAAGTGCCAACATTGAGGGCTGGGGTGCCAGGACACAGTAAGCCAGTTCCAAGTGTGCAGTGAGCCTTTGCACCGTGAAACTAACACAATCCCAGGGATTCTTAGGTACTATTTAGCCCACACCAAAACACAAATTGCTGTTAAGTAAAATAACCTCGGTCAAGTTAAATATTTGATTAATAAAATGCAATTATTTTGTCATTGAAGTCAGCATATTTTAATTTTTATTGTCTTTTTTAAACCTATGTATGCACTGATTTTAGAAATCAAACTCTTTTCACATCTCTATGATACTCTAGTTTTTCAAAGAAATTCTCAAGAGGTTAGGGGGCTGTGAAGCCCCAAATACTGGCCATTCACAAGACCTATGAAGTCTACAGGTCCTGGGTTTGCATGCCAGGGGGTTTCCTTCAGTTCCAAAAGCTTTTGTGCTAGAGAGCAGGGAGGGAGGACAAGGGAAGGAGTAGGAGCTCTCCCCATCTGGGAGCTATCTTTGGATCACACAGACAGAAGGGGCTGTTCCCAAGGGTCCCAGGCTACCCAAAGCACAGGCTGCAAGGTCCTTTTCAGTAGCCATTCATTCCCTAATAACACTTGACATAGCACGAAAGGGGCAGAGAATTCACTGCAGCGGCTCCCTGCACACCCCCAGCCCTCCGAGAGGAGGCGAGGGTGGATCGCACGTTCCTCTCCCAGACCATAGAGGCTCAGATGCACTGCAAAGCAGTCAGTCCGTATGCTTCCAGGATTCCTTGTTTTTCTGTCATTGTCTCACAGGCACGTATGTGTGTCTGCAAGCACACAGCCTAACATTATTTGCTGTTTCGCATATGTAATCTCTCTACCCATTTGACAACTGGCTTCTGGGGAAGAAGGGTGGGCATGCATGTGTCAGTGTGTGTATCAGCTTGAACTCAACACACGTAGACTCAGATACTCTAAAGCTCCACGTGACACATGAGGGGAAGATAAGAAACTGGTGGATGGGTTCTAGCAAATCAAGTACCCCACGATCCCATGCACTGATTTTCAAAGCTGAATTTAAGCCAACAAAACGAACTTGGCACAAAGCAAGATACTGAGACCTCTGAATGACAGTAACTTTCTAAAAATATTTAAAAAGAAGTTTTGTTTAAGAAATCCAAAACCAACACCTACCTTGGGCCAATACAGTTTTGAAACAAGGGAAGTGACAGGAACCCTTCTGGAAATGTCCCACCTTTGAAGGTATTATCTTACTCACACAGGTGAACTCTGTTTTATGACATGGTATATTTCTTTTCCCCAGGAAACAAGCCAATAATTTCCTAAAGCAACTGTCAGTGACTCAGTTAATGTCACAAAGCAAGTCTGACACAGAGCAAGCATGAGAGTCTTCCACGGGAGGCAGGTAAGCCTCCTGAGCTGATACACACTTTACAAAAGCACAGAATTTTAAGGGAATATAGGGTTATAAATATAAGTTGCATGTCCACATAACAGAGACAATAACTGGCCAATAAATGAACTATGTAGTAGTCCCCTCTTATCTGTGGGAGATGTTCCAAAGTCCCCAGTGGATACCTGAAATTGCAAATACCAACAAATACCAAACTGTACACACACACAGTGTTTTTTCCTATGCATACATATCCATGATAAATAATTTAAAAATCAGGCACAGTAAGAGCTTAACAACAAGAACTAATAATAAAATAGAACAATTATAACAATATGCCAGCATCGAAACTCTTGCACCATGGGGCCATTAGGTAAAGTAAGGATTCAGTGAACACAAACACTACAATACTTCAACAGTCAACCCGATAACCAAGGAGGCTACTAAGAGACTAATGCGTGGGGAACATCGACAGTGTGGATCCACCGGACAAAGGAATGGTTCACGTCTGGGCAGAATGAAGTGGGATGGTGTGAGATTTCATCACGCTACTCAGAAAGGTGCATGATTTAAAGCTTAAGAATTATTTATTTCTGTAATTTCCCATTTAGTATTTTCAGATCATGGTTGACTGCAGATAGGTGAAGCCATGGAGAGTGAAACTGCAGATAGGAGGGGACAACTGTACCATCCTTTGTAGGCTCCTTTTCTTATATTTTTCACTTAAAAGCTTAAACTAATGTTTCTCTGCCCTAAGTAGTTTACAAATGTTGACCAATTTTGTTCTGAAAGTCTCTTGGCAAAAAATATTTACTTCAATCAAAAATTTCTTTAAATTTGGGCTATGCTACAAACCTCAATAAAAGTGGCATAATTTTAATTTCATCATTCCAGTTAACAAAAAGGCATAGAAATTCCATCACTCTACTCAGCCATCCTCCCTTCCTCTTGACTTCTTATCATTCCTCTGATCCCCAGACACACACAAGGCACCATGAGACAGGAACTGCTGCTCGAAGGCTTGATGATTCCAAGAGAAGTGAGAGGTAAGCTCTTCCCCATGGCTATTTGCTCAGACAGCTGGACATGTATTAGAATAATCTGCTGTAGTCAGTTTCTTCATATTTTTATGTAGCTAAAGATTAGAGCAGAAATTCAAAAATCAGGAGTTCTGTGTTAAAATCCCAGGTTTGCACCTGACTTATGGCTGACCCTAAAGGCAAGCCATTTAGAGAGAGGGGAGTTAGAACATCCACACCTCTGTAATTAGCATGCCTATACCAACCAGTTCAGAAAAAAATACTTTGAGATTCCCAGGGGAAAAAAGGTTACATCAATGAAAGAATGACATGGGATCCACCAGAAAACGTAGGATATTAGTCACACTAGTCAAGTTATAAACGTTTAATTTATCTGTATTGCTGCCACTAGGAATAAAAAGAGCACATCATACGTCCTGATGAAATTCCTTTTAAACAAAGACTTAACGGCTTTTGGAACAAGTAAAGTCTGGTAAATTAAGTGCGATAAAGCACAGAGAAAGGTGCAGCTAAACTGCTCTCCATAATGAAATTGATTCTTAGTCTGAAGCCGAGGCACTTGAGTAAAGTTTTTTCAAAATTCCCACTTGACAATTTAGGTTCTGCCTACTTGTGAATTGCCTGCTTAAAAGAACAGTTACAAAGACTCTGTCTAGTATAAATTAAAGACCCAAAAGTATAGACTATGTTCTTTGGTTAATCCTATGTCAACAACTAGATGCTTTCTTAGGTTCTTTACTTCAGAAATTCTGGGATTCTCTGGATTGCAACAGGATCTTGCTGTGAGTGTAAGCTGCCCTCCTTTTGAGAGGGGCCCAGTAGTCACTGAGTGGGATTCTTGTGTGGTTGCTTTTCTCCAAGGACAATCTGTACTCCAGAAGGTAAAAGGTGTCCATCTGCGTGTGGTGCTGGCTACAGCCACCCCAAAACCTCCCGGAGACTCTCCCTCTGGGGACAAGACTGGGAAGAGTCTTCTGCTCGCTCCTTCCACACGCAGGGACGGCACGGCAATGGCCCCATGGGCGAGTCAGTAGGCGCGAGGTGAGGGTCACATGGTCACCACGATGGAAGTGATACAGTGCTTATCCAACAAGACGGCATCAGAGAAGCATCCTGATTTTCTTTTCTCACGGCTGCCCCCTTCAGGATTCCGTAACCATAGTTACGAACAGTGGTTTTTAAATATGTGGTTCCATGTATAAGAAAGCAAACTCTTGATCAAGATCCAGAATCCCACTGCGGTGTTCACTATTGCAGGGCTAGCGTGAAATGAGACCTGAAACGTGGCTCATCCGAGATGAGGTGTGCTGTGAAGTATAAAATGTACACCAGATTCTGAAGACTTCATACAGAAAAAGGAAGGTAAAATGTTTCAATAATTTTTTAATATTTTTACATGTTTAACTAATATTTGGGATTTATTGACTTATATAAAAATATTCTTAAAATTACTGCTACTTTATTTTTTATAGTGTAATAATCACTGAAAATTTAAAATTATATACCGTATGGCATGCATGTATAGCTTGAATTTTACTTCTATCAGGTAGCACTTTCTATAGTATTTTTTATCCTGGTATGTTTAAAAAAAAAAAAAGATGTTAGCTTAAGCTCAGAATAATAAATGAAACTGAAAAAAAAGATACTGGGCTTTATAAATAATTTGTTTCACTTAGGGATTGTACAATGTTAAAACACAAAATCATACCCTGTCACAGAACACTACATTTTGTTAGCAGATATATTTAAAAACAACATAAACTTTATACTAGATGGTAAATAATGCTGTATGGAAAAAGATGATACCATATTCTCAGTTTCTAAATCTTAACCTATGTTGAACTCCAGCCCCCTCCCTTTGAATATAAGGAAAGTAAGATTTGGAACGGTTAAGTGATTGTACGAGGCTGGACAGCAGCATGAAAAGGCTGAGGACCCAACATAGAGCACAACAGATGCTTTGCACATACACGAGGCTCTTTTGATCCCGGCGTACAGTCACCGTCCTCACCACAAAAAGCCTCAGTATGAGGAATGTGTAGGGGTAAGATTTAATATTCCATTTAGAGATAAATTCCACAAGTATATCTATATCTATATCTAGACATATTGTTAATAAAAACAAGTGATAAGGCTAATGCCCTCTAGGAAATGGATCATAGGGGTTTTTCTCTGAATGAGTTAAGCATTGACTTTCTAAAAATTGCTGTTAAAAACCTGGCATTGTGTTTTTAAGAAAAATCTCTGGAAGTTCTGGAAAAATGGCAATTAATTAATTAAATTTATCACTAAAAAGTTCACTTCACTTCCCAAGGCGGTCTGATGCAAAATCTGTTCCCACAGCTTAGACCCTACAGTCAGGGAAAGATGGAGGGTCTAGTTCTAAAGCATTTCCAAAGCAAAGAAAACAGCAATGTGTACCATATATTTGATGTGGGTAATAGACAGGGCCATCCAAGAGTAACGTTTCTAAAAGTAATAAGCTTTCCCTACATACTGATCTGCGTAACCAGAGCTGGGGAAACTGTCTCCAGGGACATGCTAATGTCTCCCAAAGAAGGGCAGTCAGAAAGTTCAGCTGTTCTATCTTTGGACCATTAATACTGTATGTTGAGTCAGGCTACATCCCAAAACACCTACAACTGAAAAGTAATTCTTCTCAAATGAAAACTGGCATATTAAGTGTACCCTCTGGGTTTGGGGAATGTTTCCCATCCCAAAATAAATTTTTAAGCACAAAGAGACAGTTAGAAATGGTCACTCTGCTGATAACCATGCTTTATTCAGTAATCTGTCAAACAGGAAAAAAATGGCAGAAAAAAAACAGACGCTTATATTTTAATTTCCTTGTGCCTATTCCTTCCCCTATTAAAAAAAAAAAAAAAAAAAAACGTGGAATTTGTCAAAAGAACGAACAGCAATCATGAGAGCATGATGTGCCTTCCACGCCGCACGGGCTAGTTTTCAAGGGAAAAGAATTACAGCAGAGAGAGGATGTTGCCACACACATATAATAACGGTATGAACCATTCTGACTTGCAACATAAATTGAACCATTGAAGGATTTAAATGTTCCTCATTAACTTTTATTAGCCTCAATTTTTAACTTTTTTCCTTCCTCTTAAAATTAAAACTGAGCATTCCCTTCAACTTTGCACACCTTCAAGCAACATCCCGACTACGCAAGGTCTTCGAGGGACCACGAACCACTCTGTAGGGGAAAAGCACCTCCAAAAACCAAATCCCCTAGTATAGAGTTTTTTTCAATGTCTCTAAAGTCTTCATAAAAAATTATAGGCCTGAGGCTACATTTGAGGACTTTTTCAAACTAAGGAGAAGAACAAAATATTTCATAATCTTATCGTTTTAGAATCTACCATTTCTGATCACTAAAAATAAGTGATCTTGGCCGGACATGGTGGCTCACTTCTGTAATCCCAGCACTTTGGGAGGCCGAGGCGGGTGGATCAGCTGAGGTCAGAAGTTTGAGACCAGCCTGGCCAACATAGTGAAACTCTGTCTCTACTAAAAATACAAAAATTAGCCAGTTGTGGTGGTGTGCGCTTGTAATCCTAGCTACTCGGGAGGCTGAGGCACGATAATGAGTTGAACCCAGGAGGCAGAGATTGCAGTGAGCCAAGATCACGCCACTGCACTCCAGCCTGGGCAACAGAGTGCAACTTTGTCCAATAAAATAAAATAAAATAAAATAAATAAGTGATCTAATCAAAGGATTGTGGGGAGCACTACATCTTTTTAGAGTTCTTTCTATGTAACAGCCAACAGGTTAAACACTTTGCATTATCTTACACAGTAAAATTTGAAAGCTTTAAATACAAACAGTTATAAAACACAGTTTTAACCAAATGTGAAATGTAATGCCTACTGGGTGATGAATGTGATACCCCACCTTCCCTCAAAAAAAGAAAAAGAAAATCCTCTGGGGTCTTCCTCTTTCCACAGCCTGTGGATCTCAATTACCCGTGGGATGTGCACAGACCAAAAACAAAAGAGAAAAAGAAAAAAAAAGAAATACACATATACAAACAAAATCTTTTGGGGACTGTTTCTAAAAACAGAGATTTAGAAAGCAGTATTTCACAAAGTGAAAAATAAGTGCACACTTGGTCAGAAAATTTTCAAAATCTGTAGAATATTACAACATAAAAATACAGAATTTCAACCTCATGCACGCACCCCTCTGAAAATGTGCCCAGTGACCAGCTGGGATTCTCTGTGTGTACCGCAAGCCCAAAGCAGTATTACACATTGCCCTTCAGGATGAGACTGACTGAACTTACCTCTGCCACACAAACTATAAACTGAATGTCACATCCTTTAGTTATGTAATTTGCTCATTGTTTATTGTTACCTTACTCCTTCATTGTTGAAGAAAACTAGTTATTAATAACTGACCCTTTAAGAAAATTTGCATGTGGTAAAAATGTCTGGATTATATCCTCAGTTGCCTCAGTTTGCTGCCAAGGAAATATGGTAGCCAAGTATCTAAAAGATGTTTTTAGAAGCAAGTTTTCTTCCTCAAAGAATAGAAGGGTGTGATTTGTTTTAAAAGACCATATTCCAGTTACAGGAAAAAAAAATGCTACGTCAAAAATGACAATAATATGCACTTTTTCACCTTGGAAACTCTAGACTTGAAAGAAGCCCATAGTGTAACTTTTCCATCACTCCAGCTGAATTCTAAGACCACCAGTGAAACAGCACCACTCAGAAAACCACAGGGCGGCCTTGCTAGAATACACATGTAGTTGCTGAGGAACAGGAAACGACGCCAGATGGTTCTGCTGAGGGAAGCACTTTTTTTCTCTATAAAACCAAAAAAGTACTAATAGGTCAAACATAAAAATGCAGATATGGTAAAGCGGAAAGCTAACAGGAAGATTTATGTAAATAAGGCAAGCTTAAGTTTGCATTATGTTCCCATCTACATCAGTGAATGGATGTAGCGGGGGAAAGGAAAAAATAATACAGTACATCCATCCTACAGATCTTTTTGTTGATGGGAAAAATGCTACTAGCAATCCCATTTAGGCACTGCTGCTAAACTGTGGGAGCCAAAAGCCAGCCTCTGATTTGTATTACATAGAACGTGTGTGAATCATCACGAAAGAGGTTTTTTGTAATTTTTTTTGTTTTGCTTTTTGTTTTTTTTAATTAAGAGAACCTTTAGGCCGGCGCGGTGGCTCACGTCTGTAATCCCAGAACTTTAGGAGGCCGAGGTGGGCGGATCATGAGGTCAGGAGATCAAGACCGTCCTGGTTAACACGGTGAAACCCCGTCTCTACTAAAAATACAAAAAATTAGCCAGGCATGGTGACAGGCACCTGTAGTCCCAGCTACTTGGGAGGCTGAGGCAGGAGAATGGCGTGAACCCGGGAGGCGGAGCTTGCGGTGAGCCGAGATCGCGCCACTGCACTCCAGCCTGGGCGACAGAGAGAGACTCCGTCTCAAAAAAAAAGACAGAGAGAGAACCTTTAAATACAGTCTGAAGTAACTATAACCTATACTCTGGCTTCTTACACATCTGGTTTAATGTAGTTATTCACAGTCTCATGAAGTCCCAATGCAGGGTGACACGTGACACCTGAGACTATTTCCAGGGAAGATCCCTGTGCTCCAAGTTCCCAAGGTGCATCCCTAACAATGTCAAAGGCAGAACTGCAGCAGGCACTGGGCCTTAGTCTTGTGTCTCCCAAGGATTTGGATGGCAAATTCTGGATCCTCTCGTGTCACACCCAACTGCCCACCCTTCTTGACTGGAGTCTGCAAAGCTCAACACCCAGTCACTGAGCCCCCTGAAGCAGAGCAGTGTGGTCACGCGCACAGCTCTGATGAGTGCGGTGCTAGGGCCTCTCCCACACAGGCCCCGCCTCCTGCTTAGGCCTGGGCAGAAGTCTGCAAGGTTGCCATGACCTTGGGATGGTGAGGATACCTCAGGAGGTCTGCAAGTCAGGCAGCGGCCGGCCACTGCCCACCCTGGGCTCCAGTTACAGTAGGAGCTGGCATCCACTAAAGGGAGAGCAGCACGGAGGCCTCGCATGCCTCAGACCTCGAGCCATCCACTGTATCTGCAGAGAATGTGTGTCCCCACAGAGCCAGTGGTTTTGCTTTTCCCATAAAGAAGCTGGACACTTGGATTTGAGGCTGAGTTGGTTTGACTCAGTTCAATCTCAGGTAGTTGAGCACCGGGGTTCAAGACGCTGTGAGAGATGCCAAGGGCCAGACGCAAGCGTGTCAGCCAGGCCCTGGCAGGGGCTCGCAGGGCTGAGAATAAAGCACTGCAGAAGAAGCGGGAAACGGCCAGTTCTTCAGTGAAGTGGCCAGGAGAGCAGGGCGCCTGAGGAGGGCATCTGCAGAGACAGCTGAGTGCTGGGCCTGAGCAGGGCAGGACTCCAAGGGCAAGCAGGGGCAGCCCAGGGCTGGCACAGTGCAGGGCCAGCAGCTCCAGGGGAGGACGCCGGGGCCCTGCCCAGGGCCGAGAATGCATGCTCCAGACAGTGGCCTTTATTCCGTGGTGGAGATGTTGATGGTTTTAAGTTGAAATATGACAGTATCTGTATCTCAGAAAGGCGACTCTGGCAGCCATGTGGGAGGCAGAGAGAGCATCGCAGTGCAGGACACAGCCAGCACGAGGGTCGGCCGGATGAACGCGCCTGATCTGGGCCAAACTCAGGAAGCTTCTCTCTCTCCACCTTATTTTTTTCCCTCTAATGAGAAAAATATGAGAATAGCACCTATCTTACCAGACTGCTGTGAAAGTAAGCTTGTAAAAGTGTCCAGTAGTTCATGCATTTTCAGTATGTAGTAAGGTTTTCAAAATAAAGGCTAAATGGGTATTTTAATTAATGGTTTCAGGCTCAAGGAAGACTTCTTCTTTAAAATAACAACTGACCATTAGAGCTGTTCATAAAGAAAGGGGCCATACTGGGAGATGGCGACACCTTCCTCATTCGGATCTGCCCAGCCACTGCTTATGCAGCTTCGCAGGTGGAAGCTAAGCTGTACCTGAAAATCTCGGCATTCTTACTGGTGTAAAAACTGTCTTTAAACGTTTTCAATATACAATCGTAGTTTTTATGGAGTTCAGCCCTTTATTCCCACGATGGTTTTGATACCCTGTTCTAGACTGACAACATGGCTGTAGGGAAAGGAAGACCAGTAGCCACCTAGGTCCAAGGTAGCATGCCCACAGCGACCAGTGCTGCTGAAACGTGAGGGTGCAGCTAAAGGAAAAGGGGGCATCTGTCAGCCACTCACCAGGCTCTACCAACCCTTCACATGCGGGGTCGGGGGTGGTTCATACTCAAGATGCTGTTGGCCCTAGCACAGATTCTCCAAAGTAAGAGTTTTTATATTGTATTCCTACCCCACAACCTGTGAAAGAAAGGGAGAGGGAGAGAAGAGGACCTAGAAGGAGGGGAAGGGAAAGGAGGGAAAGGGAAAGAGGGAAAAAGAGAAGTAGGGATAAACAGAGGGGAAGGAGAGGGAAAGAAAGAGAGAGAGACAAAAAGGGAGGGAGAACAAGAGAGAAAGCCAATCATGGCACAGTGACTTTGGAAGAATCCGACCGAAATGCTCAATAAAACCAGTGTAGTTTCTTTGAGCCCCACTGGACTGCTAACATTTGAGAGCCCAACACCACGCGCAATTAAACAAGCAAACCCACAATTCATTAGGGATGATTTTAATAGATGACTCATTAGCCAGCCAGTCAATGATGCTTTGTTTTCCCAAAGGCCCAGGCAGATGCTTAACTACAATGAAGTTTCCACTGCCACTGACAAAAGGCAATGGAATCTAAACCACCCATGCCACAGCTTCAAGCTTCTTCAGGTGTTTTTTTGAAGATAAGCATCAAATGAAATGACTTCTGTTAAACTTGTATTTCCTGTACACAAGTGGTATCTTCTTCAAATTATATGATTGTACCACTATTAAAATACTACTTACTATAAAGGAAGTCTGTTTAGGACACAGGGCCTAGCCTTTTAACATTTGGCTCCTGAGATGTTTTACAGTTTCCTTCTCACTCAGTTTCTCACACTGGGGCGGTTTCACAGTATGACTACAGATATCAGGCCAGTAGCAGAGATGCTAGTTTATATGTCATTCCTAGTGAGAGGAGTATGTTTGCTACACAATCAACACTTGAAGCCACTAAAAAACATGACTTTAAAATCTCACAAGAATGACTAAATATGCCAAAAATCAACCCAGAAACACGGCGCCGTATCATGGTAAGACACTGCCCTGAGGAGCTGGCAGGACAGGGCTGAGACCCACTGCCTGATACCAAGAGAAGACATCAGCCAAGGGCTTCTGCTTTCAATGTCAGCCTTTTCCCACGAAAATGACAAAACACAATCCGTGCTCTCCTAACCATGGTTACATACGTGTTGGGAGAATCAAATACGAAGATGTAAACGACAAAGCACTACAGGAATAGAAAAGGACAACCTTCCAGGGTTTAAAATAAGTTCTAGTGATAGATCTTTGTATTTCATTTTCAAACTTGAAATTTAAGACCCAGGCAAAACCAGCGAATAATTCTTGACTAAAGGACACACTGTAAGAAAAAACACACGAAATTATGCAGCCCTTGACATCCTCATCTCTGCCTTTTTCTGGTGAGACGAAGTAGGCACAGCTCCACTACCTTGAATGGCTATCTGTATCCTGTGGACTTGGTGACAGAATGGCCCAAGAGACAGGAGGCCAGCCAAGTCACCTTCCCGGAATGCAACCTGTACCCTCCAGCACAAGCACCCACACATTATTGCTCTGCTTTGTGAGTCAGAAGCTGGAGGACGGACCCGAGAACAGGGATATGTCGTCTGAGCATGTGGGTGATGTGTGACCAGGGAGGAAATGAAACCACACTTACAAGGGACAGAAAATGGTACTGCAGAAGGCTTTTCCTTTCTTCTTACCGCACTGTGTGCACAGATTTTCCCAGAGCCACTGTCAAATACTACATAAGAATCTTTAAGTAAAATTCTGTATATTAATATAATAAAATATACTATATTAAAAATAAAGCCCTATTATTACAAGATGACCTGCTTCTAATTTGCATGTGTTGGTGACGGGTACAGACGGGGAGACACGATAGAGAGGGGAGAAGGGAGGGATAGGAAAGTGGGAAGGTTTTCCGTAACAACAGAGCCTTCCTTGGAACTCTGGCTCTCTAGAAGAATCCTCTAACCAGTGAGATCCTTGAACACTGAGAGGAAATAGAGTGATGATCACACAAAAAGGTTTCTGAATGAGCTGATGTCGACATCATCAAGTACTCCCATGGGTACTTGGTCTTTCAAGCTAACGCTAGATTAGTGATTTTTAAGTATTGTTTTGTAAAATAGGGCCAGTTTATCCTTCTACCTTTCCATTTTTCTATCTGCTTAGATATTCTTCCTTTAAAACTAGGAATAAGGCTGGGCATGGTGGCTCACGCCTATAATCCAGCCCTTTGGGAGGCCGAGATGGACAGATCATTTGAGCTCAGGAGTTCAAGACCAGCCTGGACAACATAGGGAGGTCTTATCGCTACTAAAAAGAAAAAAAAATCAGCTGGGTGTGGTGGTACATGCCTGTAGTCCCAGCTACTCAGCAGGCTGAGGTGGGAGGGTCACTTGAGCCTGGGAGATCAAGGCTTCAGTGAGCCAAAATCATGCCACTGCACTCCAGTATGGGTGACAGAGTGAGACCTACCTCAAAATAAGCAAGTAAGTCAAAAGTAAAAATAAAGCTAGGCATAAGGTCTAATAATAGTAGACTCTAGAGAAAATCAGGAAACTGGCCGCTGTGTGAGAACATATAGACATTGCTTCCTTTCCTTTATGGTCTGCACTGAACAAGAAAGAAAGGTGCTTGCAAACGTTTTGCTGACATCAAGTAAATCCAGCACAACTCAACCTAAGTGTGGTAAGATCATATTCTGGGGGCAATGTCTTGTGCTAGCTAAAGAAAGCATCTTTTAACAGTAAAAGAAATGGAACACATTTCATATACACCAATTTCATTTTTATAATTTTATGAAGAAACGATGGGCAGGGAGATCCAATTCAGGTATTTACTGGGCATCTGGGCATCTGTATGTGCCAGGCATGTTGGGAGGGATGATTAAAGATAAAGAGGGATAGGATCCAGGTCCTGCCTTCAAGAAGCTTCCCCAAAAGAGACTGACATGAGACAGCTAACAAAGTCCTGACTGCTCCTCAGAGGTCTCCCTCACTTTTCTCTTTATAGCAAGAGCCCAACCATTCTCTCTATGAGAAAAATGGTAAAAGTGATCTCAAATATTTTACATAACTCTGAGAGGTACTTAGGGAAGCTATCCCATGGAGTAATTTCATCCCTTTCTTTGAGAACTCTACTAATAATTTCCATATGAGGCTTAGGCCAACAATGTAAAGACAATTTCTCAAAGGATTTCTCAATTTTGCCTTTACATAATTCGGCTTCTGTAAACTGTACCTGTACATAACTGGCCCTAGGAGAAGTCCAATTGTTTTTCTCTTCTAAAAGGAAAAGGAGACTTTTACTTAACTATACCCCAAATTTATCTGTTTGGGGCATATGTAGCATAGTTTCTGAAGCATCTCTAACAAGTCAAAAATCCTCTGGTAATTTGATCCCAAGAGAACAATGGCTTTTGAATATTCTTCACCTTCGATAAGGCATAGAGTAGGAGCACATGGAACAAAGTCCCCAGCCTGTATTAAACGTATTTCACCAGCAAGTCGGTGTTAAACAGCTTATGCTTACATGAGATCTGACCCATTTCCTACAGTATCCAGTCCATGTTGCCTGGTCTTACCGTTGATGCCCTGGGTCATTAGACAATCAGAGTCTAGGGGAGATCAAATCAGCACTACAAAGCCATCAATTATCCCAGCTGTATTGACGTCAACAGGTAGAAAACTGAAATAACAGATACTAAAAATACAAATGACCCAACACTCACAGAGAGGATCAAACTTTCTTCTTCACCTGAGAAAAAGGAGAAGGAGAATCTTTGTGGCATTACTGCTCTAATTCCCTCCCACAGCAGAAGCGGAAGAGGTGTCTTCCAGCAGGAAGTGAACGGGGCTGAAAATAAAACGTGTTTCTTTGCTTTTGGGAACATTCAGCTTAAAAAAGGTGTTGTTTTGTGTCCTTGGATACAAAGGCAAGATTAACATGCTTGCATTAGAGTCCCCTGAGGATGAGCCTGGGAACCGGGCGCTTGGGCTTGGGCATTCAAGTGGCCCACAAAGGGACAGAGCAGAGCCCCCAGGCTTCTCCACCAGAGCTCTGCAAAGACAAAACACGTAATTTTAGTAAATTATTTCCTGCAATAAAGGTGCTAATCAGTAGGATAAAGCCAAACAGGACTTTAGCATGCATTGAAAAACAGAGATCGGACTTTCAGCCTGTGTGTGTCTAGGAAAGAGACAGAGCAAGAGAGACAGAGTGATTAACATATGGTGTGTGTGCAAAAGACTGCCTCGATTGCAAACACGATTTGCCCTCTCCAGAGTGCATGAGTGTAAATATGAAGCGCTGAATACTGAAGATATATACCTTGTCTAAGCAAAATCATCACTAAATGTAGATGATGTCGCATCTTATAAGAGATATTTATATCTATTTCCCATGGACAGTCTTGTTATTAAAATTAAACAGTCAGTTTAGTTCATATTTTCAGATTTTCCAGACTTTCATGGAAGTCACAAAAAACTGGGAGACACCAGTGAAGGAAGAGGCAGCTGGGGAGCAGGGTAGGGAAAGAGGAAGGGCAGACCGGGCTGGGGTGGATAGAGAAAGCTCAAGGAATCTCATGGACTTGGTAAGTGTAAAAGTGAATAGCTAACCTAAGTGTGAGAAGTTCTTTAGTGTAAGAACTTTCTTACACTATTTTCCTGGGACTTTTGCTCTTAAGACTAGCACCATGACTTTCAAGTACAATGGGTCACTTCATGGTCCGCAGTGGCATAATGACACTCCACATCAACGAGCATGACTAAAGGGTGGAGTACAAGCTTCTATCTTAATGTGGTTAATTGCTACCCATTAGAACTTAAGCAGCACTTACATGAAGTTTCATAATCCTCATAATCCACGTCCACAGGCACTATACCTAACCCATTTTATATGAATATGCAACTTTATGCATTTTCATCCTCTCTCCATACATATCCTTGCCAATAACTGCTTTTCTGATTTAACATCATATGCTCAATATTATGTGGTTTAAATCAAACTGAAAATGTGATCTAAGAATGCACCCAGTCTCATGTTTCTAAATTATCTGTGAATGAAAACTCAATTCATACTGGAAATATGGGTGATATAGGTGTCTTTCATTAAACAACACTTTAAAACGGGCGCTACAGGTTCTTATTTGGGGACACAGCAGCTCCTGGGATGTCATTCCAATCAAGCAAGACCCAGCCAGATAAAACAGGCAACTGATTTTCTACATTTTTCTAACTTATTTTAAATAATACACTGAAAAGTTTACTGTTCAGGATGAAAAAAGAGGAAAAAAGAGAAATGGCGAGTTGAATTTGTTATACAGAGTTTTCCACAGCCGGATCAGGAAAATGGTTTTTTGCTTAATCTAAACATGTTATGTTTCAAAGATGTAGGAAACTGTTACAAGCTTTTCTTTTCCTATAAATAAAGCTGTTCTTTTCTCTTTATTAATCAAGGCCCTTGAACTGCCTTCCTTAAATGTTTGGTTTGTTAGAAACAACACAGAAACCACGTTCTTCTAAATACAGATAAAGGAGAGACTATTTATTTAGTTATTTCCATTTGTATTTCTTGGTGTATTTTTCAAAGAGATTGTATTAAATAGCCCCACAGAAGGCTAGAAGATTTTTTCCCACAATGGAAAACAATAACAATACCTCACTAATCAATATAAAAAGTCAAAATAAAAAATCGACAGGTATTATAACACATTCAGCAAGCAGGCCAGGGACATATTTGCCTTCCAAGAAAGAACACCTTAGGCTCCGAAGTAATAATATGGAATTAGACTCCCAAAGTGAGTAGAAATTCAACTGCTGGCCTTATTATCTAACAGTCACTTGACAAATATTCTAATAGAACAGATTTTCTAGGAAACTCTCCAGGTAAATATCCTCTGCACATAGTTACACAATGCCTTCCCCCGTGCTAGGAAGACAGGAACGATGTTGTTAAGATAGCTCTCGGCAGAGGCCTGGTTTTCCTGGACCACTGTCACTTTATGAGACAGCTACAACCTCACCATTGCTTTCTGTTAAGTAAGGCCTTACTAACAAACGGATTCAGGCACCACTAACACTTTAGACAACTGAAACACAAAAAGACACTACTGCTATATGCTACTCTCCTGCATATGAACAAACATGGTCTACTGATGGAGACAGAGGCAGGAGGCAGACAGGGGCAGGTCCCTGGTGAAGCCCCACCTTCAAACCAAAAAGCCTGAAACTCATGGCCCAAGGTGACAGCCTCTACTCCTGTTTGTCCACTCTCTCCTGAATGGTTCTTTCTCAATAATGCCTTTTTGCCCATCAAACGTTGCCTTTTTCAAAACTACCGATGGCCCGTCCTGTACCCCATCCTCTGCCTATAAAGACCCCAGTCTCAGTCAGTAGAAGCGAGAAAAGTGGTTTGACTGGAGAGAGGAGACTTGACTTCAGAGAGCGGCTGGACTTCGGAGGAGAGGCGGCTGGACTTCAGGGAAGAGCCGGCCAGACGTCGAGGGAAGACTACCTGTTTGTCCCGTCCCCTCCACAGCCAGCTCCCCTCTCTGCTGAGAGCCATTTCCAAAGCTAAAGAAAATCCTCCATTGGTGCAGTGTGGCTGTGTCCCCTTTCAAATCTCCCCTTGAATTGTAGCTCCCATAACTCCCACGTGTTGTGGGAGGGACCCAGTGGGAGACAACTGAATCGTGGGGGCGGTCTCCCCTCCTGTTCTCATGGTAGCGAATAAGTCTCACAAGAGCTGTTGGCTTTAAACGGGGAAATCCCTTTCACTTGGCTCTCATTCTCTCTCTTCCCTGCTGCCATGGAAGACATGCCTTTCGCCTTCCACCGTGATTGTGAGGCCTCCCCAGCCACGTGGAACCAACCGTGAGACCATCACACCTCCTTTCCTTTCCTTTATAAATACCCAGTCTCCAGGACGTTTTCAGCCGCAGCATGACAACAGACTAGTGCATCCGCCTTCACCATCCTTCAAGTGTCCACGCCACCTCATTCTTCCTGGACTCCAGACAAGAGCTCAGGACCCACTGAGTGCGGGTACCCAGAAAAGGCTGTTACACTGGCCCTTTGCCCTCGCTGGTGGAGGGCAGCTGCTCCACGTGATGAGGCAAAGGGCCAGCTGAGCTGATAACACACGGCTGTCCGCAGACGGCAGAGCTAAGACAGCACTGTAACACACCCTCTGGGCTTCAGGGGCACAGGCACCCCCAACCTGTGTACCACAGCAACACCCGCACGAGACTGCTCCTGCCGGTGACCAGAGCAGCTGGTCTTGCTCTCTCACGTGCATGCTCCTTCCCGCAAGGGGTTGAGCGCAGCACGCTGAGTAAATGGAGCTTGCTCCTGCCAGTGCACAGAGCAGCAGCCAGCCGGATCCCACACCCGCTCACTCATGTGCTCCCTCCCGCAAGCAGTTGAGCATGGCGGGCCAAGTAAACGGAGCACCCTGTCACAAGTCCAATGAAAGGGTCGTGAAAAATCTGACATCAAAGGTGATGTTGCAACAAGCACACTTCCCTTAAATAAGATCTCAAAGTTTAAATGACATCTGATGCCTCCAGATTTGTGTCACATAGAATACAAAATGCTAGTAGAAGATGGACAGATAGGAAAGAAAGGACTGGGCAGCAGTGGGCAATTCTCCCAGCTCTGTCTATAACCTATGTACCCTGCCAGAGGCTCCTCACCCTCCCCAGGTCTCTGCATTAGCTGAGAACTGAGAGCTGGAATGAAGGTGAATTCATTCTGAGGACACGGGACAGAAGGGACTGGAGACCTGACTGCATACTTTCCCCAAACACACCCTTTGCTTCTTTACCTGATACAGCCAATAGCACAGGTTCAGCAAGATCTGATAGCTATCTCAGCCAGTTTCTTACCTTTAAAATCTATAAAAAGTCTTCAAAAGTTTCCAGTATGTAACAAGCACCTAACATTTGGCAATTACATTTATTTCTAAAAGCCGTTTTGTTATTATTCAGTCTGTGCTCACTGTCCCCTGCCACCTCCACACACAAAAAAGGATGCAGGTATATGATGTTAAATTCTGCTGAATTTCAGCGCTCACCCCGAACGATCTTCACGTCCTCTGGATTACCAGTAGGACCTTTCTGCAGCATCTGTGGGATTCGCTGTAGCAGGAAAACCTCTTGCCACTTTATACATGGCTTTTACTGAGTCCTGGAAAGAGGATGGACTTAGGTCTCTTGATTCACCCTGTCTCCCAAGAGCAAGGGGCCTTTTTTGTGGGCGGTAAGAGCCTTAAGATACTCTGGCCCAGCTCCTACCAATTAGCTTATCAGTCAATATGTTCTGGCTATAGTTGTGTTTCACATACTTTTATCAACGTGGGACCTCAGTGGGACCACACGCTGTCATTTGTAGCAACCAGAACAGTGACCATGGCAGGTACTCAATAGAATATATGCTGAACGAACAATGCCACCCTGAGAAGTCAGAGGTTCTCTCCCTTGCTGTTTTCAGCCACCACTGCTATAATCCTGACTGCTGGACACTGGTTGAAAATGGCATGCATTGCCACTAGAGTGTTTCTTGTGAAGCTGCTTGAGCCTAGATGGAGGGAGGTGGGCATAAAAGCAGGTTGTAGAGGGGTCAGGTAAATACTTAAGATAAAAATATTTTAAAAGTTTGAACTGCTATCTATATCCCATAAAATGCAAATTTTTAGTAACTTGTGTTTGTGCAAATTGTTTATAGCTGTAAGCCATTAGCACTGCAGTAATTACTTAAATAGTAATTTTTGCTCAAAATGCAACAGTAATTGTAGACATTAATTACAGAATTTGGGTGGTATGTGGGTATTTGAGGTAAAATTTATTCAATTATTCTCTATGTTTAAAAAGTTTTACAATAAAATACTGGAAAAGATCTAACTGCCTATGACTTTATTCAGAAGTACAATATCATTTAATATAGCTGTATATATTTTTTCTTCAAGCTGAAATACTTCTTACTCATTTAAGTAACTTTGAAGACATCTTGATCTAGGAAGCAAGACTACAGGTGGATGAAAATGAATTGGAATCAGCAACAAGTAAGGACTTTTTATAAATCGTTGCGAAAATTTTTACTAGTCAGAGGTAAGCTTTATTCATATATGTATAGCGCACTGATGCTAATTTTTTACAGGGTTTATATTCTGTCCTTTATACAGATGGAAAAATCAAGATAAAGCAGCTTGTCTAAGCTGAGAAACAATCTACTTGCACAGCAGGGATCACCAGCACCCACCTCACAACAGGAGGAGAAAATGCTCTCTGCTCTTCATTACAGAAATTCACTGATAAGTAAAAAAGTGTCAGTCACTTCATCTAAAAGTTTACTAAAATTTTTGCGTATAAAAGAGAGGGGTTGTGATACGGAAGAGGGGCAGGGAAGTGCCGGGAGGAGAAGGGCAGGTCCCTGGTAAGGGCTCCACCCCGGGGCCTATGCCCACGGACTAGGTGAGGACAGGCACTCCTGCCTTCACGTCCAAATGTTGCATTTCCCCAAGACCACCCTGGCCCACCACACCCCCATGCTGTGCCTATAAAAACCCCGAGACTCTAGCAGGCAGAGACACAAGCGGCTGGACATCCAGAGGAACACACAAGCAGCTGGATGTTGAGAGAATGTCAAGAGGTACCAACAGGCACCAGTACACCAGCAGTCCACAGACCGGTGGAAGTATGCGGGGTTTGGCCGGGGCGGAGAGAGGAGAGCTCCGGCCACTGAGAGACCCGACTCCAGGGGAAAACCACCTTCCCACTCCACCTCCCTTCTGGCTCCCCCATCTGCTGAGAGCCACTTCCACTCAATAAAACCTTGTACTTTTTCTCCAAGCCCACGTGTGATCTGATTCTTCCAGTATACCAAAACAAGAACCTCAGGATACAGAAAGCGCTCTGTCCTGGAGATAAGGAGTCTAACTGAGCTAACACAAGCCACCCATGGACGGCTAAGCTGAAAGCGCGCCCTGTAACGCATGCGCGCTGGGGCTTCAGCTGTCAACATCACCTCTAGACACTGCCGCAGGGTGGGAGCCGCACAACCTGCCCATCTGCATGCTCCCCCGAGAGGTCTGAGCAGTGGGGCACGAATGAAGCAGGCCACACCCCATCACACGCTCTGCGAGGTGGATAAGGGAACTCTTCCCATTTCAACTGTATAATTAAAATGTGTGTAAATGAGACGGTAATAGGACTTGTTTGATCTACATTTGCAAACACTTCTTTATTCTAAAGTTGATTTCAGTGTCAGGGTGCATATGTGTTTTAAACAAACAATACCTCTCCTTTTTCATTTTTATGGCTGCTGACTTTAATTTTGGCAACAAATTCACTTTTAGTCATAAATCTCTGAAGTCACCTTATGTTAATACATTTAAAATTGCAAGGAATGATAATATTTCTTAAAATGGAGAGTACCAAGCTATAAATTCTTACTTAATAATCGTACCTTTTCAAAAACCAAGAAATTTAAACTTTGATCAGAACACATAAATGAGAACTATAAAATGCTTCCTACATCATCAACATATTAGAAACCCAGGAGAGTCCTTAGTACACAAGACCCAGTTGTATTATGGAACCAATCAAGACTTGGATGGCAAGGAGAATGACCTAACATTTCTATCTGTCTCTCCATGGAATCCAACCATTCCAAATTTTTATTTAAAGGGTAGAGTGTTTATGTATTTTTATTCAAAGGCTGGAGTGTTGTGTGAATATGTTGGCCTGTGGAAAAGGCTGTAATGAGACCATCTTGTCAAGCAATAATAAAAATGACTTCATTTGACACAACCTTTTTGCACCAACCCCTATTTGAGCCAAAATGTTTATAAAATATTTTTATTTTATGCTAATTCAAATGTGGGCTTGTTGTGCCAAGATGTGGACTACACTTGCAGCAGTGCTAGCTTGGCATTTGGGGAGTGAGATCACAGCAGGGTCCTTCTTTCAGATCTACTAGTTTACACAAGACTTTCTCCTTACTTACTTAACAGTCTCATTCATTTTCATAAGACTATTTGGCCTATTTCTGAAATATCACCTCCTACTCCAGCCAATTACAAAGGTTTACACACGTTCATTTAAAATATATGGAAAATAAAGACAGTATAAAGAAGAAAATAAACGTAACCTGTAAAAAGCACTATTAACATTATGGTATACCGTTTCCCTCACTATCAAAATCTATTAGATTCCTGACTCCTTTTTCACCTAAGTGCAAAATAATAAAATTGAATGAAATTTAATCTATTTGTTTCCTTGAACTTGGAGAAGATTTTGGATAAAGAATACCTATATAGGGCCAGGTGCAGTGGCTCAAGCCTGTAATCCCAGCACTTTGGGAGGCCACGGTGGGTGGATCATGAGGTCAACAGATCAAGACCATCCTGGTCAACACGGTGAAACCTCGTCTCTACTAAAAATACAAAACTTAGCTGGGTGTGGTGGCACGCGCCTGTAGTCCCATCTACTCACGAGTCTGAGGCAGGAGAGTCTCTTGAACCCGGGAGGCAGAGGTTGCAGTGAGCCGAGATTGTGCCACTGCACTCCAGATTGGCGACAGAGCAAGACTCCGTCTCAAAAAAAAAAAAAATACCTATATAGCTTATTACATAGCTCTATGCAGATGCTGATGGCTAGAAGGCTAAACGATAAATAGATATTATTGAGAAAATAATGTATTTTTACAAAACAAGCCTCTTATTTTTTAGTAGGTAAGGTCATTTAGGTTAGACAAAAGAAAGTTTTGGCTTCTCTTGCCAGTATCTACTTTCTCATAATTTCTAAGTGTGGACCTATATAGTTTTCGATGTGATGTTCTGAAAATATATCTAAGGATTAATGTCATAAAATGCTTCTTTGTAATTATAGCTTAGAAGCACATATTTAAAAGATCTAGCCTGGGCACGGTGGCTCATCCCTGTAATCCCAGCACTTCAGAAGGCTGAGGCGGGCGGATCACCTAAGGTCAGGAGTTTGAGACCCACCTGGCCAAAATGGTGAAACCCCATCTCTGCTAAAAAATCAAAACTTAGCCAGGTGTGATGGCACATGCCTGTAATCCCAGCTACTCGGGAGGCTGAGGCAGGAGAATCGCTCGAACCTGGGAGGCAGAGGTTGGAGTAGGCCGAAATCATGCCACTGCACTCTAGCCTGAGCAACAGAGTGAGACTCTGTCTCAAAAATAAATAAATAAATAAATAACTAAATAAATAAATGATCTTAATGTTGCAATGTTCAAAATTTAAAGTCAAAGCTAATTATTTTGTGCGTAACAGAAATCACTATTAGGTGTTCAAACACACACACATTTTTTATTATTATAAACAAAAAGAAGATCGCAGGTGAGCCTAATCTCTGCACTAGCAAACAAACTAATTGTTTGCTTTCTTTGTAGGCATTACAGTTTCTTTCTGAATTGCATAAATGAACAAGAAAGCTGGGTCCGGTTTCCCAGAGAGGGACCACTCAGGACGGAAATAGACTCATGAGCACAGGAAATCTGTGAGCGCTTGAATAAGGACAGGCAACTCCAGGGAAAGGATAATGTCTCTACCATGCTTGCTCATGTCTGGTCGCAGAACCAACACGGATATTTAAAAGCAGGGAGGTCAGGACAAAGTAAAATGTAACCACTTGTTTATAAAAGAAAAATCATACTACTTGTATATGTAATATATGCAAACCCAAAACAGCATGTCTAGGAATCCCAAGAATGAAAATCTGAATTTCCCTTTAACAATATCCATTATTTTACAAGAGAATCATTATTAACATCTTTCTCTCTTGTTAATAGGTAAAGCTCCACGACACGCAATCTGACATGTTAAGAAGTGTGTGATGTTAATAACCAGACTCTTCAGCAGCAGAAAGCAAGGAGTTCCATAAGAATATTACTCGGGGCGGGATTTAGTAGAATAATGTAAGTCCGAGAATCTTGGATTATATACATTGAAATGAGGTAGTATTTCTAGACGATCTGAAAACTAGTACTTTTATACCCCCAAAATAAAGAGGAGCACCATTCAAACATTTTTTCCATCTATCTATCCATCCAACATCCAGCACAAATAATTAAAAGAATATTTGTGAAAGTTTTCCTCATTCAAGTACCAATCAGTGTAAGCTACCTGTACTTCTGAACTACCGATCCCAGAATTGAAAGTAGCATGAGTGTAAACATATCTGCATCGGCAAAGGTTTGTATGCCCCCATCTCTAGGTCACACTTTTTCACTGTACGCTTGGCATTTAGAATATCAATGGATACGGGTATTTTCAAGAATGTAATGTGTCAGTTCCTACCTCCACATAGTCCTTGGCATGGCCCCAATCTCGTTTGGCATCCAGATTTCCCAAACTGAAACATTCCAGTTGTCCAAGGTAAATCTTAGCTACTGACCGGCTAATTTTTCGAGTAACGAAATTAGCTCCTAAAAAGAGGCAAAAGATGTATTATCAGTCAAGTGCATTTGACACATTTAACAGTTTGGTGAACCAAACCCAATTTCGGCCTCTGGGCATTTCTTTCATTCTGCACTCCCAGCCACCCTGTTAAAATAATAAAAGAAAAGAAAAAGAAGAAAGATCATTAACTGTCATTTAGACAAGTTAAGAAGCCCTAATTCTATGTGTCACATCAGCTCTACTTTCATAACAAATGTTTTTCTTTCGGGGACATCTTAACATTCCTAATTTGCTGCTTCAATATGCAGCCCAGGCATTAGGCCAAAGAAAAGCTGTTGGAATGCCAGTTTTTTTAACAGAAAATTCAAAAGCGTTGTATAAAGGGAAATGCCAGAATGGACGACAGACATCTAAGACCACCCTGATTTTTTTTAAGAACACAAACATCATATATTCCTATTAATAAAGCTACTTTGGGACTCATGGGGAGAGAAAGAAACATAGCTTAGTTCACAGGGTAACTAGTTAAAGGAAACAAGAAAGGAATTTATTTGGGCTGCCTTTCTCTTAACAAAATAAGTGGTGATGGCTCTTACTCAGAAACCTGCACAGCCATCCAAATGATATGATATGGCCCCCGGGCAAAAGTTTCTCTGTACTATACTTAAGGCAATGCCACTTTCCAACTTCATTTCAGTGTTATCTACAGAAAGGGCTCCTACATTTTGTGTAATATTTTGAAATGATTGGATGAAAGGGACCATATATTGATGAAAGTACTGAAATTGTTTTAATGTTCTCTGGTCTTTAATGAAAACTCTACCTGCTTTTAAAAGATCACAAAGTTAAAAGGCACTTCTGAGACAGTTTTACCTTGTATCAAGGTAAGTTTATGAGAAAACACCATTTAATACCAAATTCTCAAGGTAATAATACACATATTAGCAGTTAATAATGGATTCATACAGTTTAGATACATGAATATCATAATTTATCACATACCAATGACTTTATGTTCTTTTGCAGATGAAGCAGGGAGGCAAATATTATGATCAAAGTGTATGGCTTCTGGAGAACAGGCACACGGATAAGGGCAATATTTCTAAATACGTTTTCCAAAGTTTGGCAAGAATATGGCTTAGCGCAAGTTCAAACATACACCAGATTCACTTACTCCACAAACTTGATACGTACGTTTACAGCAACATTATTATCCTTAAGAAATACAATGGGACTACCGTGGAAATCCAAATTTTCAATTTCCCTTGTCAATTCAGATGGTACCTTAAAAAATACAAAGTTTCAACTTTCCACAGAGGTTTATATAGCACAAAGAGGTCCTTCAAAAAAAGTGCCTTTTGAAATGAAAACCTACTTATTAGCCAGTAAGTAATTAGTGGCTAATTATTAATTTAAAAAATTTTTCTATTGACTTGTAACAGTTAAATTTAAATGTAAATTTATAATTAAATTTAGGTTTTTTGATGTTTATCGTTATTTCAATGTCAGGACTATACTATTTTCTCAAAGTATACTAAGAAACCAATGATGTCAAATCATTAAATAAATTTTTCAACATAAAACATTTCAGATTAACCTATTTACCAGTAAACTAATGTTTGGGAGTCCAGTGGAAGCATTTGACCCTATTCATACAATTTATTGATTCTCTCAGCCATTGTTCACTACGCACCCACCAATCACTGAGCACTGAGCTAAGCACTGGGGATCTGGGAGTGAAGCCGCAGCTCCTGCTCTCAGGTATCACAGAGAGGGTCAGATGGGCCAACAAACCAGTGCTGAACCTAATAAAATGACAGGTCTGCAAGGGGAGAAAGGCTTTGGGGTTGTAGCATGGCTGCCAGGCGCAGCATGTGAGAAATGCCCCCCAGAAATGGAGCTTGAATGGAGTCTACCAGGGAGGTCATAAAGGGATTAATCAAGCCGTGAGACAGGGTGGTACTCCAGGCAGGAGGAACAGCACTCGCAAAGATGAGGAAGGGTCTTTCTCCTCCAACTCTTACCACAACCTTATGATGGTTATGGCCCCTCCTGAGGGCTATCACTGATAGCACTGTGCTAAGCTCTTTAGATGGGGTCACTCATTTAATTTTCCAAGCAACCCACGGGCTAAGAACTATTAGTACCCACATGAAGCTGAGATTCAGGGAAGCTACATAAATCAACTATTCTAAAACAGGATTCAAATCAAGAGCTATGTGACTACAAAGTTCTTATATTACCAGAACTTTAATGTCATGCTAGAAAGGTGGATCTTTTCTTATCTGGTTCCTAAAGTTATCTTGGATAACCAGTCAAAATTAACTATAATTTCTAGTTCTTAAAATGTAATTTTTGGTTTTGTTTTTTTGAGACAGAGACTCGCTCTGTCGCCCTGGCTGGAGTGCAGTGGCGCGATCTCGGCTCACTGCACCCTCCGCCTCCCAGGTTCAAGCAATTCTGTCTCAGCCTCCCGAATAGATGGGATTACAGGCACCTGCCACTACACCTAGCTACTTTTGGGTTTTCTTTTTCAGTAGAGGTGGGGCTTCACCATCTTGGCCAGGTTGGTCTTGAACTCCTGACCTCGTGATCTCCCTGTCTCGACCTCCCAAAGTGCTGGGATTACAGGCATGAGTCACCACGCCTGGTCAAAATGTAATTTTAACGATTATTTAGAACAGCTATTTTGAGATACAATTCACATAGCATACAACTCATGCATTTAAAGCATATGCTTCAATGGCTTTTGTTATATTCATAGAAATGTACAACCATCACCACAATCAATTTTAGAACACTTTCATCATCCCAGAAAGAAACCCTGTATCATTTAGCAGTTTTCTCCTAGTACCCTAGCCCTGGCAAACAGATAATCTACCTTGTATCTCCAGATTTGCCTATTCTGGGCACTTCGTATAAATGGAATTATATTAATGTCTGGTCTTTGTGCCTGGTTTCTTTTACTTAGCATAACATTTTCAAAGTTCATCCATATTGTGGTTTGAATCAGTACATTGTTCATTTTTTATGGCCAAATTAATATTCTATTATATAAGTATACCAAATTTTATTTAACCGTCCATGAGATGAATATCTGTGGTGCCTCCATCCTTTGCCTTTTGTGAATAATGCAATGTTCATGTCTTTTCACAAACATATGTTTTAATTTCTTTTAGTTATATACTTAGGGGTGGAATTGCTGGGTCAGATGAGAACTGTTTTACCAATTGAGGAAATGTAGACTTTTCCAATGTGGCTGCACCACTTTACATTCCCACCAGCAGGGAAACAGGGCTCTGATTTCTTCCCATTCTCCCCAGTACTTGTTATGGTCCGCTAGACTGTGGTCATTCTAGTGGGCACTGAGTGGTACCTTACTGTGGTTTCGATGTGTACTTCTCTGATAACTAATGATATGAAGCAATTACCTTTTCATGTGCCTACTGGCCACTTGTATATCTTTTTTGGAGACATGTCTATTCAAATCCTTTGCCCATTTTCAAATCGGATTACTTATCTTTTTATTATAGAGTTGTAAGAATTCTTTATACATTCTGGATCCAAGTCCCTTATCAGATATATAATTTGTAAATATTTTCTCTCATTCTGTAGGCTGACTTTTCACTTTCTTGACTGTGCTCTCTGAAGCATAAAAGCTTTTTTATCTTTTAATTTTGATGAAGTCCAATTTGTCTATATTCACTTGTGTAGCAGGTGTTTGTGGTGTCATATTCGAGAAGGCTTCATTAATCTAAGGTTATGGAGATTTATTCCTATACATTTTTATGAGTTTTATAGTTTTTCTTCTTACATTTGAATTTTTGATCAATTTTTAGTAAATTTTTATATTTGGTGTGATGAAAGGGTCTAACTTCATTCATTTGCATGTTGACATCCAGCTGTCTCAGTATTATTTGTTGGAAAGGTTATTTTTCTCATTCAATTGTCTTAGCACTTTCCTCAAAAATCAATTAATCAAAAATGTGGGAGATAATTTCTGACTTTCAATTCGATTTCATTGCTGTACTCAATGTCTGTCCTTATGCCAGTACCACACAGTCCTGGTTACTGTAGCTCTGTGGCAAGTTTAAAAATCAGGAAGTATGAGTTCTCCAACTTTGTTCTTTTTTAACGTTATTTTAGCTACTCTCTGTCCCTTGAATTTCCATATGAATTTTAGGATCAGCCTGTTGATTTTTGCAAAAACACCAACAGGGAATCTGAAAGGGATCATGTTGAATCTGTAGATCAAAATGGGGACTATTCCCATGCTAACATTATTGTGCCTTCCAATCCACGACTATAGGATGTTATTCCCCTTTATTTTGGTCTTTAATATTTCTTTCAACAATGCGTAATAGTTTTCAGGGAATAATGTTTACACTTTGGCTAAATTCGTTCCTAAACACTTTATTCTTTTTTATTATAAATAGAATTGTTTTCTTGATTCCAAGAAAAAGTTTTTGATTAATTTTAAACATTTTTGTAACCATATGTTTTGCTACTTAATTCTCAAGAAAGGCTTAAAATGATTTTTTTTTTAAATTTGCTCTCCTCATTTTTAGTCCATGTTACGGAAGACTGCTCTTTTAAGGAAAAAACTATATAAAAGCATAGAACATGAGGGCTGAGACTATCCCAAGTGACAGGTGAAGAAAAAGAAGTGCACAGAGACTGCACACCTTTCCTGAGTCAGCACAAGTAGTCGAGCCTGACCCAGGCCTGTCTCACTGGCTTTCTAGCCTTGCGCTGTTTCGCTAAGCCACAGTGCAATGCAGGAGGAATCCCTCCTGCGATGAGATGACCTAAGTGTTTGTGAATCATAGCACATGTGGATAATGGAACTCCTATAATTAATTTAAATACATACTTGATTTATAAAAGCCTTAAACTATAAGATTCTAGGTAGAAAGAGGACTAAGAAAAGTTAGCTCAACGAATGGAGAGCCAGCTCTGTTAGTAACCAGCTGTGATATCTTAACACAAACCACTTAACGACTCTAAAGTCATAGTCTCCTCTGTACTACTTGCATATTAATATCTGCCATGCCAAATCACCGGGTACACTAATGTAGATTAAATGGCACTTCTCATAGAAATGTAAGAAAATCAGTATGTCTCTGTTTGTAAAATAAGGATAGTAATAGTACCTAAAAGCTTTGATGTTTAAAAGAGAAAATCCAGGTTTCATGGTTATCAGCAAGTAGTAACTGTTAGCCATTATTATAACGATTACATTACAATGTTAATGGTATCTATAATTAAGTCTCAATGGAAAGTTAAGATTTCTTAGTTCTTTTACTAATAGACGACTACATCTCTTAATTCTCTGATTTTGAAAGTCTGAGATTGAGAAAAAAATCAAAATAAACAGCCAGGCATGTGGGCCTACATAGGAAGCAATAATAAACATTTCTTGAATGATTTTGGCTTTCAATATTAACTCATTCTTTCTTGCATCTTTCTTGGAGCATAAATTCCCTTCTTAAAATGCATTCTTTAGAAGTTCCCTTAATGGGGAAAAATTAACTTGTTCGTATTTGAAAGAAGTTTTGCTAAGTGCACAGTTCAAGGTTGAAAATTATCTTCTCTTCCATGCTGACAGTATTTTCCTACTGTCTTCTGGTTTGCAATTTCTGCTAGGGAGAAGTGTGCTTCCGGTCTAATTGTCATTCCTTTGTAGGTAATGTCATGTCTTTTTTCTCTTGTTAATGTAAAGATTTTCCTGTTTTGTTTGGTATCCTGGGGTTTCACTCCAATGTGTCTACACGGCTTTCTGCTTGGGGTCCATGGTGCTTCCTGCATCTGTGACTCTTTTATTAAGTCTAGAAATTTCTCAGCAACTATCTCTTTAGATATTGCCTCTTTTCACTCTATTTTCTTCTGGGAAAGAATATTAGACTTCTCCTTTTACTTTCTATTCTCTTAATTTCCTTTTTGTAATTTTTATCTCTTTGTTTTTATCTGTAATAGTCTGGGTTAATTTCTGCACAGCCAACTAATTGTCCTTCAGCAATCTAATTTAATCCTAAATCGGCCACTTAACACTTTCTTTCTTTTTTTATTTTTATTTTTTGGCACATCCAAAGTTCTCTTTGGTTCTTTTTCAAACCTACCTGGGCATTTTTACATTCTGTTCTTGCTTGCTTATTTTTTCTGATTTGACATTTTTATTTACACACGTTTTTGTCATTTTATATTCTGAATTAGATAATTCCAGTATTTGAAGTTCTTTGGGGACTTATTTATTATTTGTTATTTCTGCTGACTTTGACTGATGGTGGTTTGTTTCCATGTGCATTTAGTGAGAGTTCATGTTTAGTAACCTTAATTTGCTGGAGACCAGAGGACATCAACGCAAATGATGGCTTCCTCCTGAGACCGTCACGGTTTGTTTGTTTCTCTTTGGGACCAGGAGATACTAACACCTGGGATGCTCATCCCCTTCCAGAATGCACAGGTTAACACAATTCTGTTCTTCCCCTTGACTGTGATCTACTGATTAAAGAGGCTAGGTGTTCCCTAAAGAACCAAGGAGAGATACACACCCACACACAAAACACACACACACAGTCCGTGTTAATTTAAAGTTTCTATTATATTATAAAGCATACCAACATAACATCTCTAAGCTTCTATAACAAACATTAAAGGAAAAAAAACTGACAAAATTTGGAAAACACACTTCAAATTGCCAGCATTAAACTGAAAACAATGGAATTGCCTTTAAGACATGAATAGTAGCCAATTTATTAAAGAATCTGATCAGATATTAGATCACAATCTTTTCCACAATGTATTACTTCAATAGAGATTTATTTTTAAAAACAAAATGCAACCTTGGACATCCTCTGATGAAGCAGTAGACGTAAGGAAGAAACCCTATGGGAGGTTCACTAAGTCCTACTAGGGACAATTCTACTTATCACACTACACAAAATTACTTCTTTTTCAAATGTATATTTCCTATGGCCCTGTGGCAATTTTTATTGTTTGTGTGTATACAGGTACACATGATTGTGTATGTGCATGATGCATACATATATACATATGTAAAAATTATCTGTCCACATCCAAATGGAACCTGAAGTAACCAAAATTTGTCTAATAAAAATTCTATCCCATTGCTCAGTACTTCATCCAAAAGCTTTTGATTGAAAGAGTTTTTTGGAGTTAAAGTACAATGACAGTTTGGACAATATTCATTGGAAAACAGAAATCATTCCAATGTATCCTGAACCCCGCATGAACCTCCGCCCTGGGGCCCTGCGTTTTTCCCCTGTGGTAACCTCTGGCCACCCCGCTGTGAACTGCCTGGGCCGTGGCTCAGTGGAGACAGCGTGCAGAAAGAAGAGACACGGAGAAGGCCATGGCTGACTGAGCAGACGACTGAGATCAGAGAGATCATACCTCATTTCTCACTAAGTCCTGCCAACAGCAACACTATTTAACTGCAGGTACTCAAAATCCAATAGGCGCATTTAAAGGAATCTCAGGCTTAAAAGAGGACAATTCACAATGTGCATTTGTCTGAGATAGCTACCACCTTTTGGCAACTATTTAAAATATGTGTTTAAAGAGAAATGATCAAACTACTTTGCTATTTGTATCAAATGTTCAATGCATTTTCCACTGACAGTGAGATAATTCAAATTTGTAAGTCTTCGTTTCAGGTTTTCTCAAGTTTGGGACTATTGACCTGTAAGGCTGAATAAGTCCTTTTCATTGCGGTTTGTGCTGTGCTTTGCAGTGTTTAGCAGCGTCACTGGCTTTAACCCAGTAGATGCCAGGAGCACCCCTCAGTTACGTCCACAGATGTTGCCAACTCCCCCTGGGGGAACAAAACTGCCCTGGTTGAGAACCATGGCCTTAGTCAAATAAAACAACCCTGCAAAGACAAAATCCCCAAAATCAAAACAAATATATAGCTTTCAAGTATCTCTATTCATTCGATACACTAACAAAACTATTGGGGAACTAATAAACATGAAATATTTAAATCAGGATGAGACAAGGGTGAGTCTTCATTTAACACTGGCATGAATCTATGAGCCTGGCCTTCCAAGGAGAGTCTAGGCTGAGGGTACACATTTGGGAACTATTTATGTATGGATGATATTTCAAGTCCTGAGGCCAGCTGAGACCACCAAGAAAGGAATGTTAGCAACAAAACATAAATGGTCAGAGAACCAAATACACTGATGCTATAATGTTTACAGGTCAGATGAGGAGGAAGCAGTGAGGGAAAGCAAGGGCATAGGAGTATCCTAATAGTCTGGAAAGCCTGTATCCAGGAGGGAGTGATCACCATGACTGCAGGTCAGAAGGACAAAGACAGAGAAGTGACCTTGACGGGAGAGCTTCCAAAAGAGGGGGACAAAAGTCCAAGGAAGGAGAGGGCTCAAGAAAGAAAGGCGGTGAGATTTCGGAGGCAAGGAGCACAGATAACTTCTGAGAACTTCTGCTGTCAGGGAGAGAAGGGGGTGAGACTGGGAGGACTGCATTTCAAGATGGGCATGAAAGCAGCATCTTTGCATGCTGAGGGAAAGATCCTAGTGATGATGGAGAAACTGATCCAGGAGAGAGGTGAGAATTGCTGATGCCAAGTCTTCAAGGAGGTGGTAGCAGATAGGAGCTCCAGACAGCTCCTCCAGGGCACAGGAGAATAGGTGGGGAGAACACAAACGCAGGAAGGCAGAGTTCAGATGTTCTGAGGACTTTTATTCCTGCTCAAATCTTAAACACACACCCCATTCTGACTACACGATTCACCCCACCTCCCTCACCTCTCCCACTGTCTCTGCTCCTGCACTGTGGCCTGAGTCTGCGGGAGAACTTTTGCACACCTGCGCTGACTGTGTTCTCCAGCGAGAGCTAAGCTCTTGCTGCCTGGTCATGATGACCTGCAACTTCCTGGTCGGATCTTCCTCCTGTTCACCTCAGGAGACATTACCATTAGCTCTAGTTCGCTTCTCCTTTTACTCCGAGCTAACACGACTTTCTGGATGGCCCTGCATGGTGAATGGTCTCACCCTGCACCCAGTAGCCTGGGAGTCCTCTTTGATTCCTTTCTCACTCTTCCATTAGTCAACTGCTCATCAAGTCCTACTGAGTCTGTTTCTTCAGCAGTCCTAAATAACTCCCCAACCCAGCCTCTAGTAGGCCACAAATGAGGTGGGGCTCAATGCAGATTCCCTGAAGCATGCTTTGGTGCTCTTTCCTACTTCACATGGTTCTAATGGGAGTAGCCATCCTGACTGCATTGATTTATTCAAGAGTAATGGCTATAAACTGCCTATGGGCCAGAAGCTCCTTTGTGTCCTGTCACTGGCCCCATCCCCAGCATCTCCTACTACCCTGTCCCCCTCACAGCTCTCTCCAGTGACATCCTACTGTGTGCAGAACCCCCCCCCCCCACAGCACACACAGGTGTCTTCTCCTTCTCTGGACAGCCCCTTCTCTTTGTGAGAAATATCTGCATCCACAGCTGCTTCCCAACTGCCTGGCACTCCAAGTGTCATCTCAGTGGAAGGGATTCCTGACGCCTCCCCCGGTGGGGGCTGTCACTCTTCCGTGCTCTTCCATCACCCTTGCACAGGCTACCTGCTCTCATGACAGCAACTGCAATCTTCAGTTTACTCACTCAGCTGTGAGCTTCTTAAAGACGAGCATTCTATACTGTCTTACCAGTGTCTGACACAGACATAACACACGACAGGTGTTCAGTCAACATTTTCTGCAGGGAGAGGGAGGGGAGCAGGGCCATGCCACAGTTTCAACAGGAAGGCATCTTTACATTTACAAACTTCGGACATAATGAGCCTGATTATCTAATTGCTTCTGCCATAATTCCAGAGTCTCAGGAATGATTAAACGCTTCCACTGATACGTCTGTTTTTCAAGGACTTGCAAACTAATAAGAATAAAGGTAAATACCACAGATGCCAGTTCAGAACAAAGAAATTATCTGGTCACACTAGGCAGCTTGTCTCTCTTCTGACATATATTAGGGTTTCTTCTCTGCCTTCATATTTGTAGGGACCTCTGTATACACTTTTACCTGTATAATCAGAGGTGTGGCAAAGGGATGTGAGAAGGATAAAAACTTTGTTGTGAAAGAGAGAGCATCAAATTCAATATATTCAGTACATATAAGAATGAAAAACACATGGAACAATATAGAGATACGTAAATCATCTTCTGAAATCAACTCCTTTTTGTAGAAATGACTTATTTGCTTTAAAAATGACTTATCCCACATCATTCCACATCATGTTTGGGCTTTACTTCAGAACTGATAGAGCTATTTCACAGAAGGACAATGTTCACACTTCTGTTTGACGACACCCATACTGAAACGCCTTGGATTACAATTCCTCTTTAGCTTCCATCTCGACTCAGAAGTGTAGTGATATTTAAGTAGTAATGCAGAGCCACTTCCTATAAATTTCATGTTAAAGTAACTTTACAAAAATAGTATTGGCCTATAGCCAGCCAGCATAAAGACTGCAAAGTAACGAAATCTTCAAAAGACCTTTGGTTCAAATTCTTCATCTGATAGAAAATTGGGGCAAGATAAATGTCCATAAAATGATGCAATCGTGTCTCCTTCCACAAGAATCTTACTTGGCTCTCGTGACAGTTTCTGTTATTCTCTTCTGTCACAGAAAAGTAAATATCTGCAATACCCTGAAAACAAATACATACAAAAGATATTTATTCACCCAAGGAAAATAAGTAACATTGCCTCCTCTGTAATAACTATTGCTAATAATTATTGATTTGGACTTCAAGCAGTTTTTCAAGAAGGGTCAGACTCCAAGAATATTAGAAATAAAGGATAATTAGAGCATAATTAGAAATAAAGGATGACTTCTAAGAATTGTGTGCCAGTCAGAAAACACTGTCTTAGTTATTGATATACAATATAAAGTAATATTAAGGAACGAAAAATGCAAGGAAGAGAAATTACGGCTTTCTTACTAGTGACTTAGCCTCTCTGCTTGAATCACATCTATAACTTTTTGAGGTTCTTTTTATCTGTGGGGTTCTCAGCTACAAGCCTAATGAGATGAACGGGCATGCAGGAGGCAGTAGCGTGCCTCTCAAGCTCACCAGAGCAGCAGCAGAGACTGAGCCTGTGTGGCAACAGGAGCGGCCGAAGCTACACTTTCTGGAAATTAGGTAATGAGCACAGAAAGCATTTGGTCAGTACTAGATGAGATGTTTTTAACGCATGCTGACAACAGACCATAATACTCAAGGAGATAAAGTATTTCACACTTTTTTTTTTCTTGTGGTTCGTTATAGTCAGGTTGGCTTGAACTTTAGAGTACGCACATACAGCTACAGAGGCCCTTAACTGATTTGCATGACGGCAATATCTGTGAACCCAATATTCTTCAAGCCTGGGGCCATGGCCTACACCTGTAGATCCAGCCACTAGGGAGGCTGAGGCAGGAGGATTGCTTAAGCCTACGAGTTAGATTTCAGCTTGGGAAACATCGTGATCCCTGTTTTTTAAACAACAAACACCACCAACAAAAATCCCCAACATTCTTCAAATCAGTCAAGAACGAATATTGTGAAGAGAATCACAGAAAAGCGGATTTAACAACCAGGTAAAACATGTAAACTACAAATAATTCTAAAACTGAAGGTATCTGTCATTCAGCAGTATCACTGACATGGTACTCCCAGGATAGTGTCTAGAAACTAAATACCATGAAACAGTTTTTTTTAAAGTTAATAGACTGAGTTACAAGACAGCTTAACAGCTTAGTCCCAGTTTCTATGTCACCTATGTGGCAAAATTTTAGGTGAAAGATTTGCTTCTATACTTTACTTCATCACTTCCTTTTCTTACTAATTAAATTTAGAATTCAGCAAACCTAAAATGAAAACTAAGGGAAGGAAAGAGGCAACAAAAAGTCAAACAAGAAGAACGGTCTCGAGGAAAAACTAAAGGGTCAAGAAAGGCAGCTGATGTAACTGGAAAAAAGTTCACTGGGGCAATGAAATGTGACGGAAGGGGCAGGCCACCATAGGGGCAGCATAAGGTAACGGATAGTCACACAGGTCTAGGGTGAAACCGCCTGGGTACAAATCCTGTATCCTTCAGTACTATGGGAAGGTAATTTAACTTCTCTAAACTCCTGTCTCCTTACCTGTAAAATGGATATAACTACAACTACTTCATAGTTTTATTATGGGGATTAAAAGAGATGAGTGACAGAGTGTCTGGCACATGGTCAGAGCTAAATAAATGTTAGCTGCTATGCTATCATTATCATTACTAGCATCACTAACAGTCCCGTAGGTTGAAACTTTTAAAAATTCTAAGATATTAGTTCAAGAGCACTCTACACTTCTCAAGAAGCATTTGTGTTTAAAAATTCCAGTCTCAGATGCACTTAGAATCCAGCCAAAGAAAGGGGCACATGCTGAGAACATCAGGCGGAAATCGAAGGCTTTCTGGGAAGGGACCACACGGCACGCTCAGCCCTCGGCTGCAGAAAAGGAGGAGCGTGTGTCAGGCACAGCCCCTGCACCAAGGTTCAAAGTGAATGGGCACAAGAGCCACTAGTGGGCACGTGCTGGCAGTCCTCCTTTGGGCAGGAGTGCCACCAAGCTCACTAGGCATGTTTCACAAGGAGCACTCAACTATTGCAATCCCCATCCCCCAAATCTGGCTCAGAACAGCGATTTCATTTTAATAACCATCGATCTTAATTAATATAGCCAAATTCAATGGTGTCTAGCGAGTTCTGCACATTTTTTGGAAAGAAGTATATAGATCACTTTTCGCATACGGTATGTTAGCTCATTTTAGTGCTGGGAGTGGAAGAGTAGATTATCTTGTTTTCTTATGTGTTCAGTTCCCTGTCTTAATATTTGCTTCCTATAGGGAAGTATTTCCCTGTGTTTGCAGATTTACGAAACATTCTTCAATGTCCAGCATTCTCAACTAAATGTTCTCCGTGAAATTGGGACCACACAGTCGTTTGCCAGTCAGAATGGGGATATGTTAGTACTAAGGTTCTCACCAACCTACATTTTGTCTTCCTCAAAAAAAATTAATCAGTGTTCCTCTGAGTAACACCTTCTTCCTCCTTAAAACAAGGTTTATTCTTTATGTACAAATTAAACTGTTAGGATCATAGGAGGCACTGGAGCCAGGGTTGAGCTGTTTCCTGGGTACTTCTCAAGCCTTCTTTACATCCTGTGGGCACTAGGGCTTCCCCTATTCCTCTGATACAACTGTACTGAAAACTCACCCTTCTCACTGCCAGGAGGGTTTCTCTGTGACCGCACTGATGTTCACTTCCTTACTTGCATACCCTCATGGGCTGGTTATCCTCATGTACATCCTGCTTTAGCAGCTTTTCAGAAATCTTAAACTTACCAACAGAAATAGAAAGAAGAAGGCAGAAGCAAGCCTTCTGAAAAATAAAATCTGGCTTAATCTGGGATTTTTTTACTCTAGGAATCATTAGAGTTTGTCCACACCAGAAACATCTAATAACAATACTTGGGAATTAGCCCATAAATAACAGAAGCACAGACCATTATTCTTCTAGCACTTAATATTCAATATCCCATAAGTTACTTTACCAGGTCTTACCTACTTTAATTATCACTTACTAAGCTGTGAAACCTTAACTTTTTTAACTCGTTCAGAGAAAACAAAGTCGTATATTCCTTTATGCATTTCCCCTTTATTCCTCCTGTTTATTAATAATACATTTTAAGCTGTGAGGTGGCACAAACTGAACTTACTTCTCTAGGTGGGACATTAGCAGCAGTGATGGTAATAATAATAATGGGCTAATAACTTCACTTACACGATTTCCTTTAATGCTCGTAACAACCTTAAGTGAACACTATGATTACCCCACTTTACAGATGAGAAAACTGAGACTCAGAGAGATTGAGAAACCTGCCAGAGTTGTTCATCTAGTATGTAGTAGAACCTGGACTGAGTCCAAGTAGTTGAACACTTCTATATCCTTACGTGAACCACTTAAAAAGGGGAATAATATTCCACAACAAATAGTGGAAAAGAAAGTTTTGACTCAAATTAAATTTTGAAAACTTAAGAATGTTATTTTGAAAAAAATTTCCACTTATAATTAACAAAATTTAAATTACAACCGCATCTATGTAATTTTTGTTAGTCTAGTCACAAAGTAAGGTTTTCTTTTTGTAATTTTTTGACACAACCATATACATTTCACATAAGACTTTTACAGCACCATTAAAAAAATATATATGTATCACTTAAAAAATACTTCAAAAAATTAGCCTGGTGTGGTAGTGTACACCTGTCGACCCAGCTGCTCAGGAGACAATGGCAGGAGGATCTCTTGAGCCCAGCAGTCCGAGCCTGCAGTGAACTATGACCACTGCTGTACTCCAGCCTGAGCGCTGTGCAACACAGTGAGGCTGTGGCTCTATTAAAAAATATATAAAGAGAGTTTCACTAATTTTCTCAAGAATCTTTCACATGTCCTTGATATTTATCCATAAGTCTTCCATTCATCATCGTCTTTTCTTGACTTTCCTAATTCAAACGTTAAATGGTTTACCTGGCAAAATCTCATTTTGAATGGCTTTTCCTGTGATTCCAGCAATTCTTCAATACTATTTACATTTTATCTTTTTGCAATTCATGGGTGTCTCAGTGAACTAGTGTATTTTATCTGTCAACATCACTGAAAGATTCTTGGCTTTTGGTTCAACACCATCTTCAGTTGGCGGGCACTGCAGCGTTCACATTTCTCACTGTCCTCTTATATCAGTAGCCACAGCAATCCACTCACAGGGCTGCCTCCAACAGGGTCTTTCACTTTGGAAGGCAAGGAGTAAAACAACTAAGTCTCTAGCTTTCAGCATTGAAAATATAGGAAAAGGGAAGAAAAGAGAAAGGAAAAATGAAATAAATCTTCAAAATCTACTATGCACTGTATTAATCTTTTCCCTGCAGGCTTTCCCAGACACCTTCACGGTGAGTCGAAATGACAGAGCCGCGCTTTGCTCCATCAGGTGGGTGGGCGTTATTAAGCTCTCCATGTACAGGTGCAGAAACTGAGGTCTGAGTAAGTGACTTGCCCAAATGCACACAGCTGATGATGAACGGCCAAATTCTCTGTGTATACTGCCTGGCTATATTGCAGGGAACTGTGCTACATGTCATCAGACAGTTATCAGTTTGGTTTCAAACATAAACGTCACGTAAATTACAAAACACTGAAAAACAAACCCTTGAATTCAATTTAACAATCCCAGAAGTCTCACCTCAGGAGATGGGAGGGACTTCATTTTGTTTGGTGGTAATCAGCACCTACATTAGACCAAGTATTGCTTCAAAAGTCTTTTATGTTTAAGCAATTACACCTCTTCTCTCCACAAAGAATAACATGGGCCAGACAGCTTTGTGATCGCCAAGTGTACATGTCATCTATGAAGTATCATAGTCTACAAATGCAATGGTAAACCAGATGATGTCACTTTGTGCCCCAACCAGAAAGGCTACCCAGAACCTGGTGGGTCCAAGAATAGTGGCCAATAGTCTAACCATTTATGGACAGACAAATGGTATTGTGTAAAACCTATAATGCTCTACTGAACTCCAACAGGAGATTACTTCATCCCGATTTCACAATGGGCTGCTAAAATTTTTTGCAATAAATTAAGTCTCTGATGCTCATCTACAAAAGCCACAAGGCACCTTTTATAGCTAGAAATACACATAAAATATCAAGTATTTGGTATTGGTTTGCCTGTTTGATACTTCTACAGTGCATGATTTGAATTTGCCAGTCAGACTGGAAAATATTCAGTCATTTTTTTGAAGATCATTTTATTTAGACATGTTATATGTACTATTTATACAGAGGGATAGTGTTTTCTGCCTATTGTGATTAAGTGAAAACAAGTCCCAGTTACCTAATTTCTATCATGCATTATATTATTCCCTAAAGCACTAGAACATCTATGAATTCTAATAGTTTTAAAGGAAAATTCTTATATGCAGTGAACCTTTCACACTAATATTACTATAATCCTATGCATTGAAAGACAATCTCGAATCAGTTCTAACTGTTGTTTTATATCAAAGCCAGAACATGGATTATACAACTTAATCCCAAATGAATAATTTGTTATTCTTATAACTAATAACAAAACGTAAACACATTCACTGATTTTGGAGGCTTGGGAGGGTCCCAGACCCAACTTGACTTGGCCGTGTGAATCAGTGGGTCACTGAGGTGAGGGTTCAGCCACCCATGATTAGAAGAGTCCTGGGTTTTCCTTGAGTTGGGTCTGACCTGCAGTAGACCATAATACTTAAGGCCCTGGAGCTATTTGAATCTAAATGTTTTTCTTTGGTGTTCATGTAAATGTTTGCTAAAGTTCTATGAAGAATTTACTGCAAAGTGAAAGTGATATGTAAAGAAAAATGAGACCCTACTATTGTTCTATGAAGAATTTACTGTAAAGTAAAAGTGAAGTGTAACGAAAAATGAGATGGCATTCATCTCATCTGTTACAGATGGTATTCATGTAGATTCTGTGGGAACATTTTGAAGGATGACATTCTAGGGCAGGGTTTCTTATCCTCACCACTATCAACCATCTCGATTGCATAATCATTTGTTATAGAGCCATCCTGTGCACTGTAGGATGTTCAGCAGCATCCCTGGCCTCTACCTACCAGACACCAATAGTAGCCCCCTCCTCAGCTGGGACAAGGAAAATATCTCCAGACATTGCCACATGTCCTCTGGGGGAAAAAGTCACTCTCTCCCCATTCCCCACCCCTAGCTGAGAACCACTGTTCTAGAGCATTAATCTTATCTTTACAGCAACAAATAAAGACAATCTTTAGAAAAAATATCAAAAGGAAAATTATCCAAAATTTTACTTAAATTTTGACTTAAGTAATTTTTACATGAATTATCATTTTAAAAATTTTGAAGATAATTTACAAAGATAAATACAGTCAGATATTTTATAAAGCAAAATACTTGGCAGCTAAAAAAATGCTCAAGACGAAAACTCAAAACCACAAGTTCATGAACCTTAAAAATGTCAGATTCTTTCAGTCAGGTGAATACTGTGTTTAGACTGATGTATATGATTTCTTATGAAGCCCATATTTAGAGGAATGTCCTATATCATCTAGGAATGGCTCAATATCTAAACAGTGCTAGTACACCATCCATTTGTGGTAGTCTCACACTGTTAATTACGGGTATATTTAAAGTACTTTATAGCTTCCCACTGCCACATGATTTTTAATGTTTTATTTTTTATTTTGTGGTAGGGATGAGGTTTCACTATATTGCTCAGGCTGGTCTAAAACTCCTGGCCTCAAGTTATCCTCCTGCCTTGGCCTCCCAAAGTGCTGGAATTACAAGCATGAGCCACCATGCCCGGCCTGATTTTTAATGTATTTTATATTCTTCCTATTACCAACTTCTTGATAACAAGCAAGAGAAGTTATTAATTTCAAACAATATTTATATTCTAATATTATAAAACTATGTTTATTGTAATTATTTCTGTCAAACATCTTAAAGGAATATTGCCTTTAAGCAAACTAATGGTCTTTTACAAAGATAAGAGCAACTGAGACATTTAGTTTCCAACTTGTCCACTTAACTCACTGGCAAGCTGAAGTGTCCACTCAGCGTCACAGGGGTTTATTTGCTCAAGCTGAGCTCTAAAATTTGTATATATGTTATTTCCACAAATACGTACAATATTTACATGACTTCTCCTCGGATTATTTCTAGTCTCAGTGTTAGCATTTGTTGGCTTCACGACCTTGGACAACTCAATCTCATGCTGCTTCTGTTTCCTTATTGCTGAAAAAACTGAGATGGAATGAGCTTTAAATTCCTGTCATAAATTCTGAGGGTATTCTGGGAGAATACATACAGGTGGATGTTAACTGGCTGCTCCCTACAAGCTCTTTCAATGAAAGAATAGTATCTAACGGCTTAATACACATTTTTAAAATAAAAAAATAGAGAAAAATAGAAGTACGCGTGAATTTCATTTCCACACACAGATAAAAAATTTGTAAGTTAAACAAGTTAGTCGAAATGTCTCTGAAAGTACCTTTGGAGTATTAAATCTCTATGTCAAATGCAACACAAAGAGCTAACGAGTATACATTCTTCACAGTGAGGACGATGATGATAATGATGATGATAGGCAAACCCCTCTGATTCCTCAGCTGGGAGATGATTAAAAAAAATTCTTTGTGACTCAGAATGAAATACAAAATAAACCAGCTTTCTGGTGGTATTTACTAGGATCTCATGAAATTTTGAACAGACAGTTTAGCAACAGAAGAGCTCCTGGAGGAAGAAGGTAGTGATGGAATCTGTTGCAAAGCCCCATGGTCAGAGAGGGAGGAGCAAAGTTACATATGGTAAGTAGAAGAGAGGCTCAGTCAGGAGTTAGGCAAATCTGGAAAGAAAGAGAAAAGAAGATCTACAGGGGAGAGAGAATACTTGACCCAGACTGAGTAAATATCCCATTCTTAAACACTGAGAGAAGAAGAAAAAGAGTGGTAAGAGAATGGAAGAAACATGCTGTCAGCATGGAACGTGGTTTCTTACTCAGGCTAAAGGTATCCAGGGATGAAGCCAATCCCTATGAGTGACTCATGGCTGGTAACCAACGGCCCACGAGGTAGGCTCAGGTAACCAAACACTACCTCCTCAGTCAGGCCCGGAAGTACAGGTTACTATATTGCCCAAACTTTCCTAATGATCGAAAGACTAAAATGAGTCAACATAAGAAAAATATCCTCATCGAAAGACGGAAATCTTCAATTGATCTCCTGTGGAAAGCAGAGGCCTGTTCAGTATGACAGCCAGGCCTGCCGACAGCCGGCAGCACAGAACAGCTTCCCCCATGCACACTCCTGGGTCAGCGCTTTCTCCTCCAAGACGTGGACCCTGGGAAGTCTCACAGAAGCCAAGGCTAGTTCTTAATGTAGGGAATCTAAGCCACTAACTCTACACTCACACTGAAAACTGAAAAATCACATTTAAAAAAAAGAATGCTGAATATTACGTGTATTTCACCCTTTATTCACAATAGCTACTGTCATCAAAACTAGAAAATCAGGGATAATCGTTAAAACATCTAAAAGTAGAAGGTAGAATGTATTTTTTTTCTCTTAATTATCATGCAAAATGTTTTCTCTTAATTTAGAATACACTTATATTAGTGTTATTTATAGTTTTGTAAAGATCACCATATTTGTATTTATGGCATGCCAAAGTACTCTGCCAATGTTAAGAATTAAGACATAATTAGCCCAACCTGTTACATTACATAGGTGATAAACAGTAGTTATCCTTCTTGTTTACCTCCTAATGTAATAAGCAGCCAGAACTAGAAATATTGTTAGTTTTACTAAATAGGCTTGTTTCCAATGTTCCAATTTATAGCATAATCTTTAAGAGTAGATTTTATTACTGGTAAATAACACATTTGAAAAGAAACTAATATACTTATTTATGAACTATTTTTAAATAATTAAAAAACCTCTCAACATTTTCCCCATAGTTTACAATTTATATAATAATTAACATCTTTATGACAAGTCTTATTGTTTAGTTTTTCAAAGAAATGTAATAAGGCAAGAACATTTTTGTACATGTCAATTTCCTCATAGATATTAAATAGTTTGAGATAATAAACAAAACCTTCTTCCCTAAATAGAGAATCTACTCTCTATTACATATAATGTAAATCTGTATTTCCAGTAGAAAGCTATCATTATATCCACATTTGCGGCAAAAGGAATACTGTATGTATGTAAATATAAAAATAAAGATATGTAATGGAACAGCCAGGTAGATACACAATTTCAGGTTTGAAGAAACAACACAAAAGGAAAAAACTGTTTATTAAGCGTGTAATAATAGTATGTTTTAAAAAGCTCTGTACAACCTTAACTAAAAATTACTTTATCACTGAAAAATGTTACTGACCATCTGAGTCTTTTGCTGGTAGGGGTCATGTTGACAGCTGCTAACTGATCAGGATGGTGGTTGCTAACAAACCTATGCAGTATTAGAAACGCTTTTTTGTTATTTCAACAACATTCACAGCATCTTCACCAGGAACAGATTCCATCTTAAGAAGATCCATTCTTTGTTCATCATAAGAAGCAGCTCCTCACCAGTGAAAGCTTTATTTTGCGATTGCACATGACAAAAGCAGTCACATCTTCAGACTCTCCTTTTAATTCTAGCTCTCTTGCTATTTCCCCCACATCTGCAACTACTCCCTCCACTTAGAGGCCAATGTAGGGTTATTAACCGGCCTAATTTCAATATTGTTGTGTCTCAGGGATGGGGGGCGAGGGGGACAATGACCAGCTCACGGAGCAGCCAGAACAAACACACATTTATGGATTAAGTTCACTGTCTTTTATGGGTGCAGTTCATGGTGCCTGAAAACAATCACAACAGTGAAACCAAAGATCACTGATCACAGATCATCATAACAAATATAATAATAATTAAAAGTTTGAAATATTAGGAGAATTATCAAAATGTGACAGACAGACAGGAGATGAACACCCGAAAAAATAGTACCTATAGATTTGCTTAATGCAGGGTTGCCACACACCTTCAGTTTGAAAAACAAAAAAAAGCAGTATCTATGAAGCACAATAAAATAACATACGCCTAAACTCGTGTATTTAAGCATACCTAAACACAGAAAAAGTACGGTAAAAATGTGATTTTGTAATTATAATACAGTATTATAATCTTATGGGACCATTGTAGTCCCTCATTGACCAAAATTCGTTATGCAGGTTATGACTGCCTCCTTTTTTATTTTAAAAAACTAAGTACATATGAAAGAAGGCACCTGGTTAACGTCCGCGAATATCAGTATATAATACATAGTAATAGTTATTCATAAAACATATATTACTATATACATTTTTATGACTTACAGACATTTAATTATAAAATTCTATTACTCTTAATTTGTAGTAAATATTACCAAAGTGCTCCCATTTTACAAGAAGCAAGCCTATAGCACTAGTGCCATCCACCCTCTTGCTTTCACCAACAGAGTGACTGGAAGGCCGACTGAGGGATGCAGAGTCAGTAGATTATTGGCTTTATTCCCTAAATCAATGATTTCCAACTGTTGATCTGATGCTAACACAGGTGATTCTTACTATCTCTAGATGTATTACACGGTTCTCAAAACAAATATATTTAGAAAGAAAACCTAAATAAATAAATGAAGTCTTCAGAAAAAGAAAAAGAAAGAAAACCAAAAACAGGCTGGGATGGAGAAAAGACACAGAAGGCAGTCACAATCACAATGAGCAGTGTCCAAGCTCAGGAGCTGTGACTGTTGGACAAACCACGCTACATATATATCATCAGCTACTAGCTTATTTGGTTTCATACGTCACTGACAACGAGCTTTCCTTCAGAGCACTTGGTGACCTGCGTACAGCAGTGAAGTACGACAGAACTCCAACCTGCCAAAGCACTTCAGGAATTTTGCTTAAGGACTGGTGCACTATGCTGTTTAACATTTATAGGAAATCTTTCTAAAAGACTACCTTGTCACCGTGGGAGAAACCCACAATCAACCCAAGTGAAAGTTTCTTGAATGTTGAGGATCTGTCTACAGCTGGGGCCAGCAAATGTTTTCTTAAAGGCCCAGACAACAAATATTTTAGGCTCTGCACACTGCAAGACTCCATAGGTGAAAGCAGCGATAGATGATATATAAACAAGTGCATCTGCCTGTGTTACAATAAAACTTCATTTTCAAAACTAGGCTGGTAGGACAGATTTGGCCCATGAGTCCTAGACTGTCAACTTCTGGTTTAGCCTATCGTTAGATTAAAAAATACTTTTCCCCACGTTTGAAAGTCAGAAATTCTCATGAAATGTTATTCATGCAATGAGAGGGGACCTTTGACAATTATACTTTGTTAGAGAAAAAGTATATGGCCCCCCAAAACTGCATCAACTTGGGCTCTACAAATTCAGCATGTGTGATTGGATACCTAGGACTAGATTGAGGTTTACCAAGGTTTTCCTACACCATGTAGAAAAAAAGGGTTTGTTCCCTGCAATAACAGGGAACAAAAAGACTGATGTATAAATGTTCAACCAACTTAAGAAAACGAACTCACTTAAAGTACCACAGGAAATTCTACGTTTACAAAGATTATGAACAAAAAAATGAACAAAAACTGAATTTTAGCTGTTTATTAATGTATATCAGATTGAAACTTTACTTCAAAATCATTTATTAGCTTTTTTTTTTTTTTTTTTTTTTTGAGATGGAGTCTCGCACTGTCGCCCGGGCTGGCGCAGTCTTGGCTCATTGCAACCTCTGCCTCCTGGGTTCAAGTGATTCTCCTCCCTCAGCCTCCTGAGCAGCCGGGATTATAGGCTCCCAGCACCATGCCCAGCTAATTTTTTGTATTTTTAGTAGAGATGGGGTTTCACCATGTTGGCCAGGCTGGTCTCGAACTCCTGATCTCGTGTTGCACCTGAGTCAGTATCCCAAAGTGATGGGATTACAGGCATGAGCCACTGCGCCCAGCCCGTTTATTAACTTTAACTACTATATGAGTAACATCAACAAAACAATATTTATAAATATTTATATAATTTCTACTTTTCTGTAATTCAGACCACCTAGCTTTCAAGTCAGTAAGCTGTTACTGAAACATGAGATATTCATTTATTCATTCATTTAAAAATATTTACTGAATGCTTATTAGCAATTAGGCACCGCCTGGAAGCTGGAGATGTACAAATACAACAGAGTCCTGCCATCACAGAATTCTCAGTCTGGAAAAGAAATCTCCTCAGAAAACAATAATTAATGTTGGCAAAACAACATTACTGTCAGATTAATTTAATATGAAAATTAATTATCAAGTTTTAAGAAATGCTGTCAATAGTAGGCATTACATATCAAAATATTAATATCATTTTCATATACACCTCTTTTTCTCATTATTTGATTATATAGTTAAAAATGTGATACCATTGATTTCCAGGCATATAATAGAACAAAACAAAATGGTGTATGCTACAGTTAAGGTCAAGTTCCTAAAGATATTTAATAGAAGCCTGAAGCTGCAGAACAATATGTATAGCAGAACTCTATATGTTTAAAGATAGATAGACCTTTTCTGAAGGAATGTTAACAGTGGGTCTGAGGACAGGGCTGGCAGTTATCATGAGGGTGGGAACTTTTACTTGATAATTTTATTTTAAATGAAGAAGTATTACTTTTAAAATATTTTTTATTACTTTAAAACAATCTTTTTAGAGACAGGGGTCTCACTATGTTGCCCAGGCTAGAGTGCAGTGGCACAATTACAGCCCACTGCAGCCTCGAACTCTTAGGCTCCAAGAATCTTCCCAACTCAGCTTCCCGAGTAGCTAGGACTTCAGGTACACATGACCACACCTGGCTGATTCATTTTTTATTTTTTTTGAGAGACGGGATCTTGCTATGTTGCCCAGGCTGGTCCCAAACTCGTGGCCTCAAGTGATCCCCCCCAACTTGGCTTCCCAAAGTTCTGGGATTACAGATGTGGGGCACTGTGCCTGGCCTTAAAATATAGTTTTTTTTTTTTTTAGTGGTTAACATCTACAAAGACAAAAAATAAGTTCTCATTAGGAGGTACACAAAGAGAGAATTAGGGGGAGTTATACTTAAATTTATCTTTTTTCACTTTGCAACCCAGGAATGTTTCTCCCTATCCTGACCTGATTCACAACAATTAACTTTTATTTTATTTTTTTTGCAGGTGGAAAAGTTGAGGGAGGAAGAACACAGAAACCCAAACAATGTGTATGAACATGTTTGTGAGAAAGAGGCAGGGATCACCACGACTCAGCAGACTCTGTGGGCGCCCTCATACCACATGCTGCAGGCAACCACAGCCAGGATCTTCCTTTTCCTTTCTCCCTCACCACTGGCACCCAGGATCACAAAATTCATTAAATAAATGTTTCTCGCTGCTTGTGAACTTGTTTTCCTTTCAGGCAACCTGATGACAGGCTGGGTTCTTAGGCTTTAACAGCCCATGATGGGAATTTTTAACTTAAGCAATTATAAAATAAAAATGTACTGACGCTAAAGACACCTTTATAAACCTGTCACTTTAATCTTTCTTCATGACTTCTTGGTTTAACTAGGCTATATAGTCACATAAAATTTCACTGAAAAGTTATATTCGTAGCAGTTGTTGGTCATGAAACAGCTTTTAACACTGGACTTCTCATTTATTCTCAGACTGAAAATCTAAGTGATAGCAACATTTAACAAAACCTCTTGGAAGGCTTACAGATGATTTTTACTTTGTAAAGCATGTGCATGCTTTGTAAAGCTTTCTCATGCTTCAGTAAACCAGAAGTAATGACGGGGGTGCACATTTTCTTACTTAAAACTTAATACTGGGAACAAGAGAACTAGCACGTTGCTACAGTCTCATCAACAACTCTGAAAAGGCAACAAACCAATGCAAACAAATATGGTTTTCCAAAAATACCTGATAATACTTCTAAATTAAGAGCTGACCTCAAGGGAGTGGGGAATAAGGAGAGAGTTCTTAAAGGATATAAAATTACAGCTAGATAGACATTAAATTCTAGTGTTCTGTAGAGTGCTCTATAGTTCACCACATTATTATGTATTTTCTAATTAGCTAGAAAAGAGGTTTTTAAATGTTCCTAACACAAACATACAGTAAATGTCTGAGGTGACAGATATGCTAATTACTCTGATTTGATCACTATACATTATTTCAAAACAATACTATGTACTCCATAAAAATGTTATGTGTCATTTTTTAAAAATCTTGTTAAAAAACTGATCAAATTCATTTTAAAATACACTCTACAAGTATAGTAATTTCTGGATGCCTATTTAATGAAATATAAAGAAAAAATACTGAATATCTAACTGGTTGAAAGTCAAAAAATAATATAGATTCTACAAATTGAGACTATTTGAATAGGAGTAATTTCCAAAAGCAATCATTAGTTTACTACTTATTCCTTTGCATTCATATAGCAGATTCCTAATACTCAGGTTGAAAACATACTTGATAAGACCTACTAATTAAAATGGTAAAACTGGAACACTGCTCAGTTTTGAATGTTAAAATTTAAAACCCTACAAACTCAAAATAAAATTACAAAAAACTAAGGCTGGGTATACATTTCTTCATTTGCCACTCTGACATTCACAATAATTAGATACAGATAGGAAATTTTTCAGTCTCTGTAGTACATACACCAAATATACATGCAACTTGTTGCTGTTCAAGTCTGAAATTCTCTTTTCAGTTAATATATTTACTGACCTCTTCTGGGACTCTCATGATTGAAGAGAATGCCATTCACTGCAAAGAGATTATACGCCTCACGGAAGTTCACCACAATCCAATAGGCATAGAGTTTTGCTGCCCCTGTTGGAATAAATTTTTTAAACAATGAAGTTTGTTATAAAAGACAGTGATTTTCACCCATTTTAAACAGTAACAACTTGCCAAAATAATAATCTGTAATGCATCAAAATACAAAAAAGTATCAAAAACCAAAGGCAAAATAAAGGTTCTGACGCCAGTTAATTATGTTCACCAGGAAATATTTTAAGAATTTCTTACTTTTGTAATGCCTACAATGCACTATGTGACAATCTAATTGATTGAATCTTTCTTAGATCTTATTCTCTCTCATTCTCTCTCTCTCTCTCCTCTTTTAACTTTTGAGGAATTGGAAAAAAATGGGGATCTTAACATTCCAAATATTTTGAAATTTTATCACTCAAGTCTTTCATTAATATTCTCTTTACAAATGTATTAGACATAATAGTCTTTTTTTTTTTTTTTTTTAAGGTTTTGAGCTCAAGGAAACTTTCATGGAAAATAAACATGAAATCTTATCATTTCAGTATAACCTCAACAGTTTAGAAAAAGCATCACATTGGGTCTGATTTTCCATTTAAAGCGATCTGTATGGAAGGGTTGAACGAACATGGGTTGGTGAAGTGAGGCGGTAATTTCACCCCCAAGGTAATGGCAGCAAATACTTGCAGTTAGCAATGTATAAAGGTATGCTTCTCAACAAGTTCAGTCACTTTACCTTAATGTTAACTTCACACCCAAATGACTTCAGCCGTGAGACATGAACAGAATGAAAGAAAAAACACACACCTCCCACACCCACAGATAATGCCGCACATGCGCTCAGGTGTGCACATGCATTCTCACCATAGGGTGACCGGGGATAGAAAGGGGTGGTCTCCTTCTGGGGTATTTCCTGCACTTTCCCATAAAGTTCACTTGTTGAGGCTTGGTAGAACTTCACAGAGTTGATAAGGCCACAAGTCTTAACTGCATCTAGAAGTCGTAGAGTGCCAACTCCATCAACATCTGCAGTGTACTCAGCGAGGTCAAAGGAAATCTGGAAAAAGCAGGCGGCGACAGGGCTGCATTAATAGCTTCATAGCACAAAGGTCCTGTCAGTAGGGGCAGAGACTACAATTTCACACACTGTGAAATGTTGGTGAGAAAATATTACTTTCTAACAGCACAGTAAGAATGTGGATGTCATCTACATACAATATCAAAAGGCTAAAAATATCTTAATTCCTATTAATTACCTATGGTAATGTGAAGAACACTTTAACCGCCTTTCTACTACTCCGAATTCTAGGCTAGAGTCCCTAGGGCATAGTCTATTATAGGGAAAACCCTATTCCTCAGAATTATATGGAATGTTCCTTAAAAATTCAGTTTGAACCAATCTCTTGGGGGGTAGGGACCTAGGAAATTTACATTTTTAATGAGCCCCAATTGATTTTTATGTACAGAGTAGTTTTGGAACATGTGCTTTAGAACACAATTGAATTTAAAAAGGGTTGTTTTATTTTCTATTTTAAAGGTAAAATAATGAATTTGTAATCTATTACACGAATGTATAATCTTTTTTTTAGTATGAGACACAGAGCAAACAGCAAGATGCTAATGTATATATGAACCAACTTCTAAGAGAATGCTGAGGAATAATTCAATATTTTGCAGTTCTTTAGAGTACTTTTTAAAAACAAGTGTGACTGGTAAGCTTTCTGAAATCGTTCTATTTACATATGATGAACAAAATAACCTAACATTAAACCCTCTAAAATAATAAGGCTCAAAATCTTTGTTACTGGTTTATTCATAGGCTAATATAGCTGGGCACAGTGCAAACAGGCTTCCCCTGCTGCCTTGTGAATCTTCACCTGGAAAAACCCCTCTGAGGGGCAAGGCCACTGGCCTTCGTTACTGCTGGGTCTTGCACGTGTGCCCTGGAGCAGAAGCTGTTCCCTGGTACATGCAAATGGTATTCAGGCCACCGCTCACCAGGGACCCTGTTTAGACCACTAAACTCATGTGATTTAGGCCTGTGAGTAAAGGTCACGTGGCTGCCAGGAAATCAAAAGAAAAAAAGTATGTTTCATCCACAATCTTTCAAAAGGCAAGAAAGCAAATTTGGAAGCCTGTTATTTTTATTCTTTTCTAATAACAGTGTGTTAAGATATAATTCACACCCATAAAATTCACCCTTTTAGACAATTATAATTCAGTGGTTTTTAGTACATTCACAGCAGTATATGCAATCAACACCATCTAAGCCCAGAACATTTTCATCACCCCAAAAAGAAATTCCGTACCTAGTACTCAGTACCTTAGTACCTAGTATCAGCAGCCACTCTCTGATCCCCAACTTCAACTCTGACCCCAGCAGCCCTGTCACTATGTATTTGCCTACTGTGGATATTTCATACAAATGGAATCATACAATAGGTGGCTTTTAGTGACCGGCTTCTTTCGTTTACTATGTTTCCATTTTGGTTGAGTATATACCTACGAATGTAGTTGCTGGGTCATACAGTAACACTATATTTAACATTTTGAAGAACTACCAGACCATTTTCCAAAATGGCTGCATCATTTCACATTCTCACCATCAATTTAATAAGAGTTCCAATTTCTCCGCATCTTATGTAGACTTCTTGTTGTCTTTTTTGTTATATCCATCCTAGTGGTGTGAAGTGGTATCTCAGTGTGGTTTTTCTTTTTCCTAATAAATAATGTTCAGCATCTTTTCATATGCTTATCAGCCATTTGTATCTTGTCTTTGTAGAAATGTGTATCTGAGTCCTTTAGCCATTTTTAAATTGGGTCATTGGTTGAGTTGTAAAAGTTTTTTCACATATATATATATACACACACACACACACACACATATATATTCTGAATACAAGTCCCTTATCAAATCTATGACTTGTGATCTTTATTTATTTATTTATTTTGTTGAGATGGAGTCTCGCTCTGTCACCCAGGCTGGAGTGCAGTGGCCGGATCTCGGCTCGCCACAAGCTCCGTCTCCCGGGTTCACGCCATTCTCCTGCCTCAGCCTCCCGAGTAGCTGGGACTACAGGCATCCGCCACATCACCCGGCTAATTTTTTGTGTTTTTAGTAAACACAGGGTTTCACCGTGTTAGCCAGGATGGTCTCGATCTGCTGACCTCGTGATCCGCCTGCCTCGGTCTCCCAAAGTGCTGGGATTACGGGCCTGAGCCACCATGCCTGGCCTTGACTTGCAATCTTTCCTCCCATTATGATGGTTGTCTTTTTACCTTTTTTTTTTTTTAAGATGGAGTCTCGCTCTGTTACCTAGGCTGGAGTGCAATGGCGCAATCTCAGCTCACTGCAACCTCCGCCTCCGGGATTCAAGTGATTATCCTGCCTCAGCCTCCTGAGTAGCTTGAGATTACAGGCGTGCACCACCATGCCTGACTAATTTTTGCATTCTTAGTAGAGACGTGGTTTCACCATGCTGGCTAGGCTGGTCTCAAACTCCTGACCTCGTGATCCACCCACCTTGGCCTCCCAAAGTGCTGGGATTACAGGCATGAGCCACCATGCCTGGCCTACTTCCTTTTTTTTTTTTTTTTTTTTTTTTTTTTGAGATGGAGTCTCGCTCTGTCACCCAGGCTGGATTGTAGTGGCACGATCTCGGCTCACTGCAAGCTCCACCTCCTGGGTTCACACCATTCTCCTGCCTCAGCCTCACGAATAGCTGAGAATTCAGGCGCCTGGCTAATTTTTTGTATTTTTAATAGAGACGGGGTTTCACTGTGGTCTCGATCTCCTGACCTTGTGATCTGCCCGCCTCGGCCTCCCAAAGTGCTGGGATTACAGGTGTGAGTCACCGCACCCTGTCCCCCACCCCCTTTTTTCTTTTTCTTTTTAAGACAGGGTCCCATTATGCTGCCCAGGCTGGAGTACAGTGGCTGCCCAGGCTGGAGTACAGTGGCTATTCACAGGCACAATCATAGCAAACTACAGCCTCAAACCCTGCTTAAGTGATCCTCCTACCTCAGCCTCTTGCTGAATAGCTGGGAATACAGGCACATGGTACAGTGCTGGGCTAATGTCTTTTCACTTTCTTACTGGTGTCTTATGAAGCACAGAAGTCCCATTTATCTACTTTTTATTTTGTTGCGTGTGCTTTCAATGCTATATCTAAGAACACTTTACTTAAACCAAGATCATGAAGATTTACTCCTAATGTTATATTCCAAGAGTTTTATAGTTTTGTCTCATGCATTTAATTCCATGATCCATTTTGAGTTAAATTTTGTGTATGGTTAGGGATCCAACTTCATTTTCTGCAGATGGATATCTAGTTGTCCCAGCACCATTTGTTGAAAAGGTCAGTTTTTCCCTGTTGAATGGTTTTTGCACTGGGTCATTTTGTTATCAGGAAAAGCCACGGCCTTATTTTGAGGAAACAGTGTATTGAGAAGGCCTTGGGAGAGGGGGTGTCAGGGCTCTGGGACCACTGGTAGTGGTCACTGAGCAGATCACTCAACCACTTCTGCTGGCCGTAGTTTCCTCACCACATCAGTGCCACAACTGTAATTTATATGACACTATACAATTCAAAAGTGCTTTTGTTTGGGCTTTTAACAATCCTAGGAGAAACAGAAACTACGTCCTGAGGTTCAGAAAGATGGAGCTGCTAAAAGCCACACTGCCTAGGAGCAGCAGAGCCAGGAATCCAAGCAAGTCCCTGGATGATGCTCACCACAAAAGCTGAATTCAGCCACCCCCTCTGTGAGGGTCTCATAAAAGCCAGAGGCTCTGAGGAGAAACACGTGCACACACAGACACACACAACTGCCTGCGCTTTCCAGAGATTTGTAGATTGCAGATTAAGAAACCTTAAACTAGATCTTCCTGAATACCTTCTCTGACATCAAGTGTCTGTATTCAAAATATTTTTAGGTATAAGTTCTTATCCCATGGTATTTGCACTCTTTTTCAAGGGACCAGTCAAATTTGAACAATAATGAGAATGTTGTGAGTTTTTTTCTCTTTCCTTGACTAGGTTTTCATTTATGTACATGCTGCCTGAACAGCTCCAAGAAGGAATAGCTAGTATTTTTTAAGTACTCAGTACCAGACACATGCATATCATCCTAGGCATTTTGCGAGTATATATTATTTAATCCTAAGAGCAGGTAAGTATTTACACTGACACAGAGAAGCTACAGCAAGTGGTGGCACCATATGTTGTATTCGTGGTGAACGTTCTATACATTGATTAGATTACACACAGGTATGTCACATTCACAGTGAACCACATGTCCTAGCATAAGCACCTTAACCGTTAGAACATAGAATAAGGAAACTGTACAACCTGAAAGTTTTCACTTATGCCAGGGAATCCAATTTAGATAACTAACAGGTCATTATTCAGAGCACATACCTCATGGAAAAGAATTAAGCACCGTTAGACTAAAGATAGTAAATAAGATAGGAGAGTATGGGGGGAAGGATGGTTGCATGTTTGCAGATTTTGAGGTAACTCCAGAGAGAATTAAACACATGTATTTGATGTTCAACATGCTACAGGATAAGATTAGCTGATAAAATCTAACTGATTATGAAGTGTTTTATAATATAAAGTAACAAATTAAGTGGTTTCCTTAAAAAAGAAAATCTGAACAGTATGTTGTGACTGATCAACTCCTAAAGCTTACAAGTGTTGGCCAGGCACAGTGGCTCACACCTGCAGTCCAACACTTTGGGAGGCTGAGGCCAGAGGGCCAGTTGGGCCCTGGAGATCAACACCAGTCTGGGCAACACAGAAAGGTCCTGTGTCTACAAAAAAAAATTAAAGTAAAAAAAATTAGCCGGCCGTGGCGGCACACACCAGTGGTCCCAGCTACTCAAGAGGCTGAAGCAGAAGAATTACCTGAACCCAGGAGGTTGAGGTTGCAGTGGGCCATCATCATGACACTGCACTCCAATCTGGGCAACAGAGCAAGACTCTGTCTCAAAATGAAATGCAGGTTAAAAAAAAAAAAAAGAAAAGAAAAGAAAGAAAGATTTCTTCAGTCTCCTGAGTGGCTGGGACTACAGGTGGCCGCCATCAGGCCTGGCTAATTTTTTTTGTATTTTTAGTAGAGACGGGACTTCACTGTGTTAGCCAGGATGGTCTCGATCTGCTGACCTCATGATCCACCTGCCTCGGCCTCCCAAAGTGCTAGGATTACAGGCGTGAGCCACTGCGCCTGGCCAAAGAAAGATTATTTTTAAGTAAAATTAAAGGTTAGGAGTGTGATTCTGAAACACATGGAAACATGGAAGGTCCAGAGAGCTACAGTTCACAGGTCAAATCTGACCTACCATCTGCTTCTGTAATTAAGTTTTATAGGGCACAGCCCTAACAAACACTCATTTGTTTACAGGTTTCCTATGCTTGTTTCCACACTATGACAGCAGACTTGAATAGCTGCAACACAGGTATTTCCCATGAAGCCAAAAATATTTACTCTCTGGACCTTTACAGAAGCAGCTTCCAAACTCCCGAAACTAAACCACAGTTATAACTGGGAGCCAAAATGAGTAGGGTTTTGGTGGTGGTTGTTTTTTATCATTATCTTTTTCTCTACCTTCTCAGTACTATGGGATGATTATGAAGTATATTTCCAATCACAAAGAAAGTTGCATTTTCAGAGGCATGCAGACCAAGTTAACAGTAAAAATCTTCTTTCACCTAATAAGGAGAAGAAAAAATCAGACTGATAAAAAAACAAGCCTACAAAATACTGCCCAAACTCTCTTTCTTGAAATATTTTCTTCAGTGGGCTCCCATATCCCCATATTCTTCCAGTTTTTTTTCCACTCGATTGGCATCAATTCTCCAGGCTGTTGTGCCACTGCCCGCCAGTCTACCAGGTCCCCTGCACCCCAACTCCAGCCCTGGGCTCAGTGCTGAGGTTTTTCTACCCCAACCCACCCTCCAGCTGTGTCATCACTCAGTCTGGGGTCTTAATTCACCATCTGTCCAAATGGGCCCAAAGGCCCACCTCCAGGGCACCTCTTGGAGCAGCAGCCTCTCATATGTTCCTGTGCACTTGCTGTACCTAATGGCATGTCACACTGAGATGGCCCCAAAGAGGGTTCCTGAAGCTGTCTCCAAAGCTCTTCTTTCCCATGGCCCCTCCCTCTGTGTAAATAGCACCCATTCCAAACAAATCCTAGGAATCTTCCCTAACACTTCCTTCCCTGTGCAGCTTACTGAAATCTAACCAGTTCCCACCACTTTGCCCACACCTTAATTTAGTCTGGCATCACCTTTCATGGGAACCACTGCAAGGACCTCTAACTAGTTCAATTTCAGTCCTTCCCCACCTGACATCCTGGTACTTGACCTCATAACCTACCACACTCATCCCCCACTACGATGATGCGGCCTCTCCGGCCACCTGTGGTCCTACTCTGATGTTAGCTGGTCCTGCCTGGAGCCTTCATGCTGCTGACCCCTCTGTATGCTGTGCCCCTCACCACTTCCCTGCCTCCCTCTCTAAAAACATCCCATGCTTGCCATTCTATGCTTATCCACCCCTCTCTTTATCTTGCTTCATTTCACCTTAATTTTAAACTTGTATTTTATCTGTTTACTTATTTATGATCTAGCTCCCCCATTAAAATGTAAGCTCCATAAGAGCTGGGTTTCATCTTGTTCTCTGCAGTGTCTCCCATGCCTGAAGCGTGGCTTGGCACAGTATTTGCTAAGTGAACGAAGACAGTGTGTAAACTAATGAGAAATCTAAATGTCAAATACACAAACATCAAAATAAAAACACAAAAGCCAGTAGGAAAGAAAATGCGCTATCAGAATAAAACAAATTTGATAATTTAATATCACTGAAATAAAAGGTAAAATTTCAAAGGGCAAGACAGATAAAACTCTATATAAATTTCAAAGCTTTAGCATAACAACAACAATAGTTTTAACAGTTACACTATATAGTCAGAATTCAGAGTGCAGAAGAAGAATCTTAGACATAATTGAAGTGCAGGTGGGAGAAGATAGTTACTAAAATATCCAAAGACACGGTGATGGGATATTGATTCTTAAGGCGCAGTCAGGGCAGTCTCAGAGGCGAGTAGTAAAGCCGGAGAAATGACAGAAAAATTTAAAGTCATAGGAAACAGGAAATTTAAGTTCAAATATAAAGTTAATTACTCTTATCAACATTCAAAGATATAAACAGATATCCAAAGAATTGACCTTATTTATTTATGAGTGGTAAATCACAGCCTTTCTTAAAGCAAACAGAAAATTAGAATGAGTCCTTTAAATGGGCTGAAAGGGATAAGATATAGATGCTGAAAGTTCACATGCCAATTCTGTAGTCTACAACATGGAATGTAGATCCCAGGTGCTTTTAAAGCCACATCAGGGAAGACCTGAGTTCACTGTGCTAGGCCTCACAGCAAATAAAACAAATGATAACACTCATTCCAGGATCACTGAAGCCCTTTTACCTCTCCAAACTCATTATAACTAAATGTTAATTTTATAACTATGTGAAATTGAACAGAGATGAAAGAGGGCATTCTAACCAAGTAGGACAAGATAAACGCCACTATTAACATACAGTACATTGACCAGTCATAACAGTGACAGACTATTACTTACATTAGATGATTACAAGAGAAAACAGACTGTGTCTGGTTAGTGGAGCGGTTGTCATGTGTTGGTAACTATGGTGCTCACAGCTTTACGTATTTGAAATGGCCACCAAAACTGAATCCTTGAGGTCAAAATGTCACACACTGTGACTCTTTCCCCAAGAAGCACAGCAAGTAACCTTCCAGCTTCTGAAGTCAGGATCTTGGATGATCCTGAGAGACTGCTGATCAGGCACCATTCTGGAGCTCTCTGCAAGGCCCACTCCCAACTTAGGGGGTTTAGAGTGTTCCAACTCCTCCCCTGGGTCCTGAGTCTCTCATAATGGACTAGCTCTCTTCCTCAATGGCAGTCTGGGAAGTAAATTTCGGGCTCGGAGACAGAGAGGCAGCTCTAGTCATCGGAGTCTAGTGTGAGTGGTTTGCCAGGTCTGCCCCACTGTGGCTCCCTCGTATTTCCTCCTCACATACTGTACTCTTACTTCAAAATATTAATACAACTAAAGAGCACACATTTTTAAAATTCTGAAATCTACTGAAAGCAAAAGCTAGGGTAAATGAAAAAGATCACAAACAGCCCCTACCCCACTAGTCTGTAAACTCTACAGGCGCAGGGCCCTTGACTATTTCTGTTCACCATTAAATCCCCAAGAATTGCACAGAGGTAAAAATACATCTGTAATTTTAAAATAGAAAGCCATGTGAAGAGAAGTTTCATTTATTTATAAGAAATTAGATGAAATATACATTTAAGTATCCTGTAAATGTTAATAGAAATATTATCTTCTGAAGTGTAAATGAATTAAGGGAAAGTATTTGAATAACAATTTTAGTAAGGAAAAACATTTCAAACACAGCAGAAGAGAAGTACATAACAAATTAATGAGTAAGGCTGAACACTTTTCAGGCTTTTTAGCTGAAACAAGAAGAATATATGTAGGAATGTGAAGATAGGCAAAATTGCTTATAACATACGTTGTTTGCCTCTTCAGACCCGTATGGTTCAGCGGGGCGGCCTCTAAGTTCCAAGCGATTTGTCCTTTGCAGTTTGATTTCCTGCCATCTCAGGGTCTTGGTGTTTGCCCCTTCCCTCTACTCAGAACATTTTCCCCAGGGTTCACGCCTCCCTTCCTGCAGCCAAGAGGATTCCTGGACCTGGCCATCTCTACTTTCACCTCATCCTCCCCTGGCGTGCTTCACTTAGGAGAACTCAGTCCATTGGACTCTAAGTACAGAGAAAGCATCTTCATCGGTTTAGCAAGCTTGTAAGCTTCACGAGGTTAAGGGCTCTGTTCACTTTTTCTCATTGCTCCTACCACTTAGAAGAATACCTGCCACATGGAAAGTACTCAGGAAATATTACTTGAGTGAATAAGACAGTATTTGGTCTGAAGCTTAGGCATAGAATTCCCCAATGATTTCAGTACACAATTAAGAACGGAACAAACTTTATATATGGAGCAAATTCCATTTGAAAAATCTCAACGAATGAGCCAAAGTTTCCTGACTACAAATGTGGTGTCGGAAAAAGAGATTTGTCTGCAAAAGAACTAAATGTGGTAAAAGATAACCAGAGAACAGGAAATCTTTTCCTCTAACATTTGATTTCACAGACACAAGAGGAGGCTCATGATACCAGTGAGCTGGAAATGCGTAAGACCACACAAGCAGCTGCACTGTTTACTGCTTCTCTGTAAGTGAAAGTTATTAATCAAGGACAGCAACAATAAAACATTACTTTCCATCATGGATCAGTTTTTCCCAGTTAGCAGCTCAGCAGAGCTGACATTTATTTAGCAGCTGGAGCCAGATGCAAATCTTTCCCCCCCGGCGCCCCGGCTCCAGAGCTGGACAGGAATTAGGCAGGTGTGGACCTAGAAGCACTGCAGCTCAGTGGGCAGGGAAGGAATCGAGAGAAGGTGCACCCTACCATGAGCAGGCCACAGGTTCTGATTCCAGGAAATCCAAAGGTGAAAGAGACAGGGCCTTGCCTTGCCCTCCTGTAGCCTTCCTTATGGGTGTCGATTAGACAG